>NC_140445.1:24253211-24855711 GCF_963576455.1 Neolamprologus multifasciatus | reverse complement strand
GTCTTCTCTTTTCCTCCTCACTTCTAATCTTTTCCTCTTCTTTACTCCTTGTCTCCTCTTCCTCTTGTTTTTCTCTGTCCTCAGCTAAACTTTCAAGCCTCTCTTGTTGCCTCTTAACCTTCTCTTCTTTCCTCTCCTCCTCTATTATAGTCCTTTTTGATTCACTCACATTCGCTTTAACGTTTTCAACTTCAGGAGTATCCTCCTCCTCCTCCTTCTCATCCTCTTCCCAAGGTGAACACTGCCTCGCTGCCTTTTGTTGCTCAGGTGGTGGAGAGTTTTCAGGGACATCCTCCATTGATCCATGACCTGAACTGGCCAGACTGAAGTTTGAGCTGATGCGAGAAGTCCGAGATGGTGGCTCCTCACAGTATACGTGACTGCCATTGATGCATAAATTACTCTGTTCTGCAGAAACCTGTTTTTCACGACCAGATGATGAATCCTTGCTGCCTGAGCTGCCTGAGCGTTTATGTATCATGAACTTGAACTTCTTTTTACCTGAAAAGAAGATGAGAGCGTCAACACAACATAATGAAAGAGGAAAGCATTAATGGTGAAAAAGTACATTCCTGACCCTCTGAGGAATCGACATTCAGACCAGATGATTGGCTGCCGGTGAGCGTGGAGTTCTTCCCAGGCAGAACAGACATAGACTGAGACATGCTCTTCTGCAAGTTGGACTTTGGAGAAAACAAAGACTTAATCTTGTGTTTCTTATGTTTTCCATCCTTGCCCGTCGCCGCTTCACCATCCCCGTTGCCCTCCTCCTCGCTGTCCGTCAGGACCTGACTGAAGGACGGCGCCACGCTGGTCACAGAATCTGACTCCTTTTTCTTGCCACGAACTTTGTCCTTGATCTTGCCCAGACGAGACCGAGATTTGCCAGCAGCAGAAAGGTCGAACATGCTGGCAGTCATGTTGTTTCTCATGAACTGGATATCCAGAAGCACCTCTCCTCTGTCTTTGTCTGGCTTACCAGTCTTATCAAGAAGTTTAAACCATCTGTTGAAGAGACGCAAATTATTAGCCTTTTGTACTTATTTACACATCCACTGTAAAAAAGTGCAAATCAAATATCTAGAAATATGTGGTCGTTTTAGAGGTGTTTTTATCCCGACTAAACCAGAAGTGGAGTGCAATCACAAAATCAAGCTACTTGTGACCAAAATCTATCACTCAATCTACAAGTCAAGTGAGGCCTGTCTGAAGGTCTAAACTGAATGTCTCTGTAATGATCATAAAGATCAAATGCACCACAAACCCCTTGTAACAAAAGAAATTAATACTGATCACGATCTTCTAAATGATTTAAACAAATGAGAGTTACCAAGACTTGGACTCATTTATAGTAATGTGAATGTCTAGTCCTGCTCATTTTCCTCTTTGCAGAAATCATGACCCATCTCACTGCAAATGGAAAGTGGCAGCGTGAATGTTTTTGGAAAGTCTGTGATGATCTAAGCTCAACCAGCAAACTGAGCATAAAGGAAAGTTTTAAAAATATAAATTCTGTCAAGGCTACAGCAGCCCTGCAGAATTTATGAAAGCTTGTACTATGTGTACCGTCAGCAGTTGACAACCTTTATTAAATCCTGTTCTCTTGTTGCTTGTCTCACATGATCAAATCTTCAGAGCATGGTAGATGTACAGTGCTGATGTTCACTGTCAAAATGTTTTATGCCAGTTATTAGTCCTAAATAATGCATCCAACCCTGCAGTGAGTTAACAAGCCAACTGCCCCTTTGAAAGAGAAAGCTTTCATCTGACATTTAGTCGGATTCTTGCGAAACGTAGCCTGCCAGGTTCAAGGGAATTTATTCTATTATTACCCCCCCCCCCCCCTCATCCTTTAAATATACAACACATGCACACCAAAGAGAAACCACCACATTTTGATACAGCTGGATAATAACAACACACCAAGATGACAATAAAGTAACCAATTATAAATGCTGGTTACGCCCTAAAAATTCATTCATGAAATTAAAGTCTCATGTTTAAAATGCAGAAAAAAAAAAATCCTAAACAGACATCCTAAAAATGCCAAGCAAGACTAGACAGGGCCAACTTTCCAGTGTTTTTGCACCTTCGCCATCCAGTACTGACAGAAGGGTCTCAGAACAGGCAGAAGAAATCTAACACAATAGGAAAAAGGAAAAAAAAAAGTCAGTCAGCATAAAAAGTGCCCATCAGGCAAAAATCTGAGGTCAGCTCACCACTGAGCAAACAAGTCCCACTGAAGTCTGGATTCCTAGGGAAATGAGGAAATGAGGACGAGGCCATGCTTTCGTTGTTGCTGCAGGCTTTCGTCTCTTTCTCTGCATTACATATTATTGTCCAAAGATGCTTTGTGCATGCACGCGTTTGTGTGCCATAAATAGACTTTTCCCTCCAACTTCAGCCCACTGAAATTCCACTTATATGTGCTAAAAGAACTGAATACAGCGCTTCCTTTGGATGATCCAGAGTTAGATATGGTGAGATTTTAATTATCCTAGGAATGCTTCAGATGTCATGCAAACAAATTAAAAAGCTGGGGAAAACGCCTTTTCCTGGAAGTTTTGAAATGGCTTACTGCTGTCAACGCTCCACTGCCTCCTACTTGCTGATGAGTAATGGGATGTGATTTGCAGATTTCAGGCCTTGACATAACTGTGTCATGTGCGGCTTCTTCATGCTTGCCTGATAAATGCCATTCAACAGAACGCATCTAGATGGGATGGGGACACATCTACAAGTGATATAAAGTTATGAAAAATAATATTTCATTCAATACAAGTAAAAAACAAAAACAAAACAACAATTCCACTTTTTCAGTCATAACATTCCCAGAATAACTTGACTGTCTGTCCCCTTCTTTGTGTGTACTGAGATAAATTAGGATAGTTCATCATCTACATGCAATCTAGTACAAGAAGGTTAATTGTTGGATTAAAACTGATTATTAAAACTATTTATTCTTAATTTTATGAATTTAAAATGCACATACAGCAGTCAATCAGCAATTTAATGTAAACATGGTCAGACTGAACTGCTGAAGTACAAAGACGAAATATGATAAGTGAATTTGAATGTTGCATACTGTAGTTTCTGTTGCCATTATATTTCAGAAATTGCTAGTATGCTGGTAATTGCCCAAACAACCATCTCTAGGCTTTACAGAAGATGATCCAAAAAAAAGAAAATATCCAGTGGTCAGCAGTTCTCTAAATGCAAAAACACCTTTTTAGTCAGAGGAGGGGGCAGAATGCAGCAAAAGTAACACAAATGACTGTTAAAACCATGGAGGCATGCAGAAAAGCATCTCTGACTGTGTCAAACCTTGAAGCAGATGGGCTACGGCAGAAGAAAACCACACCAGGCTCCACTTCTGTCAGCCAAGAACAGAAAACTGAAGGTACATTTTCTAATGTCTGACCAAAATTAAACAATAGTCATTATTCTCCTTCAACAGTCTCATATTTAGATGATCAGAGTTTTGCACAACCAACATGAGAGCATGGATCCATAATTCTTCATCCACATCCAGCAAAATCTCTGAGAAATGTTTGTTGAATCTATGCTACAAAGAATTAAGTCCATTCTGATGGCAAAAGAGGGCTCTCACCCAGTACTAGCAAGGTGACACTGAGGTGTCCAGTGACAGCACAGACTAATGACAATGGCCCATTTGTAGTCTCTAAGGTGCGCATCATTTGTACTTCAAACCTCTCGGGCCCTACTCAATAGATGAAGAGCATTCTTCCAAAAGATATCTATTTGGCATTTCTGGTGATGGTGTCTGCTGTCTAGCATGTGGATCAGTAGTCAGTTAGGCCTTCTGGATAGCTACAGTCTCGCCCTTGGAGAAACCACTCTGCTCAGAATTTCAATATTCAGAATATGCAGCATTAAACACACCAGAACCCCTCACTGTAAGTTGACAATTTGTCAAACCTCTTTATACCAAATGTAAAATCTTTATAATTATATTAAATGTACACAATAACAGCTGTATATATGTATAACATACTTATATTAAAAAAAACAAATAGACAAAAACACATGCAGATGAGTACTTTGACAGAGTACAGTACAAAATAGTACTGCATTGCAACACAGTTGCATCCCACATGAACAAGAAAAAAAATAAAAAGAGCAGAAGTAGTAAGTCACTTCAGTTAAATGAGAAGGGAAGTTGCAAAAATGTTTGGGCGTTAGCTGACTGAATATAGTAAGTACTGTGCAGGAGTTACAGCTGCTTTGATGGCTTTCATACAAGACATCCTGGGAGATGATGAGGCCATTTGACTAATCTCACACCTCTGTAAGTAGCAGAAAGATTGCAGCTCTGCTGGACAGGCAGAGCCAGGGGAGGATAATGCATGACTCAACATTTTGTAAAGCTATTTTACTTTGTGTGCACACACGCACACACACTTCCTTGTGAACTACTGATAAGACAATGCCCTGTCTTCTTATCACAGAACCCAGCTGTGAGTGGGAGAAGAGCTGAGTGAGTTAAACAGCTCAACAGTGATAATGTTCAAGGCTTATTGGTATCCACGAGTCAGAGAAACAAAATGAAGGCCAGTGCAAAGAAAAGAAACTCACTTTCCCATTGTTTTGCCAAAACAGAGACTGAAATTGGTGCCTTTTAAAACTGAAAATCTGTATAACATATGCTAGATCACACAGTGACTTGAAAAAGGCAATGAAGCTATGTAAGAAGTCAGAAATGATGAACAGAAGTTATACTTGAGATAGATCACTAGATTAGCTCTTTACACCGTTTCATGACAAGTCTTCATAATATTTTGCTCTCAGACTGCTGGCTTACTTGTGGTTCCTGGAGTTTCTACAAGTTTAATGGGAATCATTGCCTTCAGCTATCAGGCCTCTACTATGGAACTAGATCCCAGTTAGGCTTTTGGAGACACACAGTCTCCACTTTTAAGATTAGGCTTAAGACCTTTTTTTGATATGGTTGACAGTCAGGTGTGTATCAGCTGACCCTGAAGCATCATTTATTTATAGTGCTATAGGCTCAAATGGCTCAGGGACTTCCCCTTTACACACTGAGCAGTTCACACAGTTTGTATTTCCATCACTTCCCATCGCCCTCCAACCAGTCGCATCAGATGTTTGTCCCTCCCCGACCTGGTGCTATATTAATAAAACTGAATTAAATTAAAGGTGCTATCAAGCAGCCAACTTAACACTTCTCGCTAACACAGCTGCTGTAATGCCCTTGTACAACTCCATGTGTAAAACTGGGTTGTATAAAAATGTTTAGTCTTTGTCATGCAAATACCCCATATATTTGTGTAACTGTAGCACAAAGAAGACATTGCACAAATTGAAACTCTTTTTTAATAGGTTTAAAAAAAATCTCCCAAACCCAATGTTTAAAAATAGTTAATGGTGGACAAAAAAAAAAAAAAGAACCTAGATGACTTAGCATGATTGTGCAGTAAATAAAGTAAATAAGTAAAATAAATAAATAAAAAGGTATGAATAACATTTAGAAATTTACAATGGAAAAGACATTTGGAATCTAGCAAAGAAAAAAAAAAAAAAAAAAAAAAAAAAAAAAAAGAAGGGGGGGGGGGGGGGGGGGGGGCTAAATCGATATTGAACTGTCCTGATCTGCAGGCCCTCAGGTGTCACAGCGTTACTCATAACCCTTCAAAAGGACAGGAGAGGGAAGAAAAAAAGCCACAAGACTGAGCAACAGTGCTTTTCTTCCAAGTCTTTTTAAGACTGATTGAGGCAAAGTGGAAAACAGTCCTGGCAAGCAAAGCATTCAAAATTCTTTTAAAAATTGGTTCTTCCTGTAGGCTACACTCTGAAAAAAAGACTATGAGGGAATATCTGGCTGGTTATTGATACTTGTTATTAGTTGAAAAGTGAGAATACATTGCATCTAAGAGGAAATGCATTTCCTCTTAGATATTCCACAATCAACTGTAGGCAACTGTAGGCATATTGCAAAATGGAAGTGTTTAGGAACCACAGCACTTGGCCACAAAAAGGCACACCACATAAAATGTTACAGAGCAGGTCGCCAAGTGCAAATAGTGCATCAAAGTCCAAAACATTCTGATGATTGAATAAGTTAGAACCTTCTCTGGTATTAACATCAGCATAAACACTGTGTGCAAGAGTTTCACGGCATGGGTTTCCATGGCTAAGTATCTCCTGTAGGTATAATGTATAGATGGTGTAATATGTGTGTCCATACAGTATATATTTAGCATATTGGACCACATTGTGTGTTTCGGAGCAACATGCTGGTCCACCCAGGTCATGCTTTTTAAAGGGAAAGCCTGGCATACAGGACTGTGCAACCTCTCATCTCTTTATATTTTCCTTGGAAAACTGGAAAGAGTGAAGTTATTTACTGAAACATGGGCAAACATACATGGAAAACAGGATATGAGGTAAAATCATTGAAATGAGCTTGAAAGTCAGTATTTGGCATGACCACCTTTATTTTTTCAACACAGTATAAACTCAGAGACAAGCTTTCTTGTAATTTCTTTAAGTAGTCTTCAGGAATAGTTCTCCGGGCTTCTTGAAGGACATTCAAAGCTTCTTTGGATGTTGGCTGCCTTTTGCTCTGTTCTCTGTCAAGATGATCCCCACACCCCCCTCTCCCTCCCCTGTTTCTTAAAAACATGACTTTCAGATACTGTTCATCTGCTGCAGATAGTTATACTAGTTAGGCTGATGTTTAGCAAAGGAAGAGAAATTGCTCAGATCTGGACTGAAGTGAAAGTGATTGAAAAAGCAGCCACTGTCCACAGAAAACCTTTGAAATGGAAAACGATCACACAGGACCACACTCAGATATTAGAAGAAAGTTTGCCTCCTTGGAAGCAAAACATAAAGAAATGAGGGGTGGTTCAAAACTTTTGCACATTACTACATTTCAGCAAGAAACTGCCAATTCAAATCATCCAGGTATTAAACATTACGGTTCATAGCAAACAAGCCTGGATGCCAACTGGCCTGCCTGCAGTCCAGACTTGTTGCTGAAAATATGTGGGACATTATGGAACAAAAATGTGACAGAGGAGCTCGAAAAACGCTGAACAGAAGTCCTACATCAAGCCTGAAAGGCTATTCTGCATAAATAACTATATATTAGTGTCCTCAGTCTTCAAATACCCAATACTGCCAAAAGAAGAGATGAAGTAAACATGCCCCTACCTGACTTGGAACTTTCTGCTAGCTTCAAATTAAAAATATTGAAGACATGTCTAAGTTTCAACATTTGCTGTGTGCTCTTTGTACGGCTTTCAGTAAACTAAATGATTTCAGTGATTTGAAAATAATTTAAATAATTTAACTTTGCAGATTTTCCCCAACTTTTCTGGAGACAGGGTTGCAGCCCATAAATTTTATATAACAAAAGTCATGAGTCTGTTTATACAATGAGTGGGTTTTTATTTTAATGTGCATGTAATTAAAAGTATCTTTTTATTGGTGTGACAGACCTTTTTTAATAAGTGAAATTAAAAAAAAAAAAAAAAAAAAATGTCCATGACAGCTGGGAAAACCATACTATGGGAAGACTACAAGCGCACCAGAGCAGCTACCACTGCACCTCATAGTGGGATTGTTTTTTTTTTGTTTGTTTTTTTTTTTAAATAGTCACAGTTTTGTTTGCTAAAAATGGAAGATTTCCTTGTTAATTATTAACAAACAAACACAGCTGCACAAACTATAGTTCCTCATAACAAAATACCAATGTCTATTGCAAGCAACAAGCAAAAAAAAAAAAAAAAAAAAAGTGCTAAACATGGTCGAATTCTTGATTTCCAGAGATCACAAACACATCTTGCACATTTAACAGTAGCACTGTTGTGCTAGCAGCATGACACATGTAACCCTGCTTGTCTGATAATGCTTGGTACTACCACAGTGGTCTTACTCAGACAAACTGACCTTGCATGACCATTGCTGTTGCCATCACTGTTTGTTTTTCCTTGATAAGGCGTTCAGGAATGTAAGGCAGCAGCCAGAATGAAACCTCTGAGGCAACGTGCATTCGCAGAGCTCACATAAAAATCAACAGAAATCGAACTTAGTGTTTACACAGCACCAGCTTCTGACTTCACACATAATAAAAATATTACAGAAATGCAGATTTCTGCAGTTTTGCTTGAGGAAAACTTAAATATTAAATCAGCCATGATCAGAAAGTGCAACCTGCAGGCAGGTGAAGTTCACATTAGCATATTCGAGCATCCTCTTTCCAGAGCATAATAGAGCTGGGCACCAGCCAAACTGGCAGAGCGGTATGAAAAATTAATTGTGACTAAATGCCTTTCAGTCACAGCTCATTCCAGTCAAAAAACACAATGCCAGAGTATGGCTAGACCTCTTTGCTTCTTCATGGCAGAGGAAATATGAAAATTAATGAATCACGACATCAAATCCAGCCTTCTTGTTGATGCAGTTATCCAAAGACCTTTAACAAAGCAGAACCAAAAAAACCCCAAATAAAACAAAACAACAACAAGAAAACCTTTCAACAGGTAGGAGAACAAGGAAGTGTGTGTGTTTGTGAGTTAAGATTAACAGGCCGGATTGTTGTGTGCTTTTGTATAATACCAGCTACACATCGGGGGGAATAAATCACTCAGGAAAAGCTTACAAAGAAAATGTTTTCCGTTCGTACAAAGATACAGATGTCTCGCTGTGGACCTGGACAGATTTGTCTTGGATAATAAATAAAATTTAACTTCAGCACTAATACACTTAACCATAACAGAGTAAAGAGCATTTTCTGCTTAAAGGAGCAGATATAAAAGTACCAGCAAGGCCAGTAAAATATGTTCACTTACATTATTACTGCACACTTAGAGATGGGTGTGGATGTTTTCACATAGTAAAAATAATTGAATTAATTATATTTAGCAGTTTCGTTAAATTAAACATTTAAGTTTTTAGTTTTCTGAAACAAAGAAAAAATTGAACAGAAGCTTGGGTTTTCTTGATGCAATTTCCCTCTTGTTGACACCTTCAGTCAATGAAAGTAAATCTTCTAGCTCACTTCATTTGCCTGGGTAAATAATGCTGCTTGGCATTCTTAACGGCTGCTTTAGTGGGAACAAATCCCTTAAGCTCTACTGGAGCAAGTAGGCGGCACTCTTAAGTCGAACCCACCAGAGCAGGTCTGGGCACTGATGCATAAACAGTGCACAGCGTGCATCCTCCAATAGCTCACATCACAACAACTTTAAGGGAAAAAAAAAAGTCCAAATATAATAGATAAACATTGGAGTCATGCCCAGTGAGGCTTGCAAACACATAGAAAAACACTCATAGGGCAACCGTTAGCCAGTTTTCACAAATTATACCGCATTTATTGATTCTGACCATACTGGTTATTTAATGGGGGGTTATAAAGATCGAGAAACTACAGCATGACTGACTGAAGGAGCTACAGAGGGTTCCCTCCCCTCGTGTCACAGATGAAAATCAGAGGTGCTTATTATTCACTTTGCCTCCGTAATATCCCCATTTACATGCAAGTAGAAACCAACAAATCCTCATTTGATTTCTTTTGACGTCTCCGTCTTTAGAGAGGTCAAGGAGGCTGGCTGCATAGCAAGAGTGATTGATCAGACAAACTCCAAGGGGACTGTTTTTGCAGGCGAAGCGATGCTTCCTTTGAAGTAAGTTTAATGTGATCTGGTATTTGTCAAAAAGGGATTGCCCATATTTAAAATGCTATAAATAATTTTTTGGCCTATAATATGTCACATGTCATATGAATCCCTCATGAATTATATCAAGTCATCTTGAGTCACAAACAACATTCCTATCACAAGGTAGAAGCCCCAATCTGTTTTTGGCAAAGTGACTTCTATATATCCTTTATTTATCCATTTAAAAAGTTTTTTAAAAAGTATTTTTAAGAGTAATCAGGCCAAGAGGATAGCAGAAATTGCAACAAATATAAAAATAGGTCTCTAAAGATATTTTAGATGGCCAGAAAGAACTGCAATGGTTATGATGTACAATAACACAGAGTCATAAAGATACTTTTAAAATAACCCCTTGGTAAATACTGTTCACTAAAGTCTATTTACCAATATAAGTAAAGACATTACATATAAAACAAAAAACAAACAAAGCAAAAACATGGAAAAAGTGGAAATCTGTTTTAGCAGACGGTCACTCTTTGACACAACATCGATAACCGTTTAAAGACCGTTATAGCCGAAAAGTGAAATCATTTTAAAGGAGGGGAAAAAGTTTGCAGGTTGTGAAAAGCCCCCACCCATTTTAATAAATGTTGTTATCATCGGCAACTGCATGACAGAGTTGTATGAAATCATCGATAATTATAGTTCTGTTTCCCCCTGCTACTGTGAAACGAGTCACTCTGTGTAGTTTTGTTTTATTTTTAGTACTGTGACTACATTTTGAATACTTTTTTCCTTTTAAATACGTCTGAAAACACCGACTTCAGGGCTGTTCTCGAAAACTTACTCGGTTTTGTTGCGTGTTTTGTCCTCACTGAGCTGTGACAGATTAAGGACCGCCTGTCCCAGCAGTTTGTCCGGGCCCACCAGAGCCCGGTGAAGGACGTGGACGTGCAGCGTGCTGCCTCCTCCTCCCTGGTTCAGCTGCGGGAGGTCGAAAGAGGCCTCCTCCTTCCACACCGGAGCCACGCATTTCTCCACCACTGAAGTCTGGTACTTCTCTTTCCCCACTTGTATGACCGCGTACGCATCGTTGGTGCCACTTTTCCCCTTTATCCTAAGGCTCCTGGCTTGGAGTACCGTTACCTGGACGCTTGTGGGACACCACTGCTGATCCGTCAAGGACATGCTGACACGGCTCAGAGTCGTTAAAAATGTAATCCTCCAAAACAAAACACAGTGGTGGCTACCATCGGCTCACCAAGAGACCGCACAGAAGCGAGGGAAAGTTTTTTTTTTCCTCCTGAGGCTCGCTGAACTTCAGGAACCAGCTGATTGGGCGTGGTTACACGGAGAAAGGGGCCTTGGTTGTATAAAGCACGCCCTCAGATTAACAGGTTACACGTTTTCTCCAACGAAGCTCGCGACGCAGCAATCAATTAGATGACAGAGAACACCTGATGCTTGTTTGTACCTGTCAAACTGCATCAGCGTCATCGCATACCGAATGGGCCCAATAACACCAGGACTGAATGTAAAAGATTTTATTATTCCTCGATGTATTTACGGTGCATGCATTTAAATAATAATCTGGCTCTATGTGTTTGTATTTATAGACTAGCTCCAAATTGTGTCATAATTTAAAACTAAAAAATCCTCATTCCTTAGCAGCTATGCCACTGATGTCTAAAATCTGATACCTCTGCTCTAATGATTCTCTCACTTGGAGAGGGGATAGGATACCCGACAAGCCACATATGACAGGATTCATTTGGCTGGATTCAGTGCCACCTTCAGCTCTGCTGAATTGTAATTAAATTGAAGTGCCAGTGTCCTCATGGATTACATCAAACCTGCAGATCAAGGTTGTAAGTCTCCGAAAAACCACGAATGTGAGATGATATTTCTCAGGTCTGTTTTCCCCCAGTTTCAGAGCTGGTTCCTTGCAGGCTTTTTCCTCTATACATATGACCTTGAATACGCTTGCATAGACAAGGTAAATTTATTTATTTATTTATTTATTTTGTCACTGCTATCTAAATGAGTCCATAGAATTGCCATGTCACAAATTGCTGCTCAAATACTGACTCCTGCTGTTTGAGGAAGGGAACAAACTTTAAAGCAAAATGTGGCTAATTTACTTTGTAGAGGAAAGTCTGCTGTAAGAGTCAAGGACAAGTAAACTGAAGCTCTTCATTATTAAGGCTTAAACGGTGGAGCAGCCCTGAAAAAGTGTGATCTCGCTTTCCTTTTCATGGACAAAATTCAGCAAAGATCAAAGTCACATATAGACACTTGAGCCGATTAGTACATTAGCTAGCACTGCCAAAGTGTCTGGCTGTGATGTAACAGCTTTAGCAGTAAACTCTTGTTGCAGTCAGAGGAAAATGTTTTAATCAGATACTACAACAACAAGCTCACATGCCCACAAAACAGTTGCGGAGATGTTCAGGTTTTGGCCTTAATGCAAACAGTTAAAAAAGAGAAAAGTTAATAAAGTACAACTTTAAATACATTTAGACTGACCTTGGATACACAGGAATATAGATGGTTAGATGCATAAAATCATTTTCTTTGGTCTACAGCCTGGTAGAAATAACAGTGTAACTCATTGTTGCAGCAAATATCTAATCATCTAGTCACAGGGCAACAATCCTATGCATTTAGTAATATGTACATGGTCTATGTACAAGATCTGCTGATATTTGAAATGAGTATCAGAATGAGGAAGGAAGACGATTTAAGTGACTCTGATTGTGGCATGGAGAAGAGTGTCCCTGAGTGCACAGCAAAATTGTAAAACAGAAGATTGGAAAAACATTGCCTGTTTGAGTCTCTATTTCTGCTGATGGCAGAGTCATAATTTGGTGTAAACAATATCAAAGCATGGATCCATATTGCAGCAATACCAGCAGTTCAGGCTGATGGTGATGGTGTAACAGTGTGGGGAATATTTTCTTGGCACATTTTGGACCACAATGAAAGAGGGTCCAGCCCAGTACTAAAAAGTTGTACCCAACAAAGCACCTATTGTACAAATTGCTGCCTGTGGTATTTTACATTCACCTTATGTAAAATGTTCTTTAAGAAGTAAAACTCTGCAGTGATAACATACATTTACTGTGTCCTCATTGTCTTGTGGTTGAATCTTTTTTTTTTTTCTGGGTTTCCATCCTTTCACTTTGGTCTTCATGGTCACCTACAAGAACTTTGCTGTAAAGTTTCTGCAGCTCTTCTTTAAAAGCATTGTTCACTTTGGCTCGTTTCAGTCCACCATCCCTGAGAGAACATGGATACATACATTGAGGGGTATTACTCATTGAATCAACAGCGGTTACAAGTGCAAAGTCAGCATTTGTTAATTCTTCCGTAAAGCTTGAAGGAAACAAGTAAAATTGGGCAACTATAACACTGCACAGTCCCAGTTACACCACTGTTCACATTTCCCTTTTCCAACAATGAACACGTCATTGTTCGGAAATATAAATTATATATAAATATAAACGTGTCTCACCAGATGAGATCTACTAATCCGCCTCGGGCAGCTATGGCGGCTTTCACTCTATTGGCAAACTGTACTGCATCCTCTCCTTCCTGCATATGAACAATAAGAAAAATAAAAAATGAATTAAACATTATATGATCTAAAAGTCACTAACTTTTTCAGGCAGATAATATTGCTTTAAGGCAGGGCTTTACCTCTCTGTCCATAGGTGGCAGGTACCAAACGCTGCATACGATGGCCCAGCTGCTCATCATACTGAGAAGATACCGCACCAGGCCACACTTACTGCTGTTCCAGAAAGCATCACCAAAGCGAGGGTCATACTGCAAGATGACCATAAACGGCCCGTCAGCAGTGAGTAAGAGCAGTATGAGGAGATAGGAGGAAATGGACTGAAGCTCCTACCTTAATGGCAACGGGATAAATAGTGCAGCCAATTTCAAAGCTGCCCTTTTTGAACATCATCACTGATGTGTTGTTAATACAAGTACCTGAAAATTACAGTGTGAGGATCTTAACAATACTAACGAGGCTGTTTTGGCTGCTTTCTGCTTAAATTACACCCATTATGATACGCACCCTCAGGGAAGATGAGGATGGGCTGTTTGGTTTTATCAGCCACATGATCACTAAGCCTGAAATGAAAAACCAGAACAAACAGATTAAAATATTTGTATCGAAATCTAACCACTTTAAATCTAGTCTTACCTACTGCAATTATACAAATAGCTGAAACCAATGTATTACACTGACTGCTGAATACTTTAATCACGTGAAACAAATTTAGTGAAACTCACAGTGGGAATCATGCAGTGGTAAATGCCTGACACACAGTATTTTGGCTGTGATATGATGCATACATGCATATGCAAACACTCACACATAACTATATGCACCCTCTTATTGCATCTACTGTATAAAGGTCTTGAGTCACCCCTCATGTATGCTTTATGCTTTGCTTCCAAGCTTCTAGACTTTCTTGTAGTTTCTTCAAGTGCTCTTAAGCAATAGTTTTCCAGGCTTTCTGAAGATCTTCTGAAATTTTTCTTTTGCACATTGGCTGCCTTTTTGTTCATTTTGAGTCCAGTTCTTGTCCCTGACTATTTTCACAATAATAATAATGCCCTGTGGATCATTTAAGCATAAAAAACACACCTAACACAATAGACGAACCAATGTTGTGTCTACACGTAATGTAGATGTGAAGCATGTTGTTAAAAAGTTTGAGGAAAAGAGAAGAAATGGCACACCTAAAAAGCTATCCAAAGCAGATGAACAGTATCTGAAATTAATGTCCTTAAGATATAGGAAAAAAATCAGCAAAGATCTGACACAGAACATGTGAGATGCATCTGGCCCTTCAGCTGATCCAGCTACTGTTCACTGAAGCCTCATCAGAAATGGTCTCAGTGGAAGGACGGCTGTCAAGAAGCTAATCTTCAGAAAGGGAAACAGGGAGAAAAGGCTGAGGGATGCCAAAATACACAAGAACTGAAATGAAAAACTGTGGAGACATGTCTTTTATGGAGTGATGAATTCAAGTTTGAAGCTTGTGGTTAAAATCTTTGCCACTATGTACAAATAAGTTCAGAAGAGAGCAGGGCTGGACTGGGATAAAAAATCAGCCCGGGCATTTTGACTAATGACCGGCCCACCATGGTATTATAGGAAAAGCCATAAAGCCTTTATAATAAACTTAAACCTACACCATCCTCCCTATTCTGGTATTCTAAACAGTACTTAGAAAAAATATAAAACAACCTAATTTATAATTACATATACCTAACTTATAGGGTTGCCAACTCCCAGCAAAAAAAGAAAAGGAAAAAAAATAGGGAACCACTCCCCCATCCTCTACCTCAAGATGCTTAATTGACAAAACCAATTTTAATTTAATGCACTTATAAAAAAAAAAAATGCACAGAAACCTATAATTTTTCTCCAGTAATTAAATAGATTCAACTTTCTTCAACAGAATTGCAAACTGCAAAGATGGTACCTTCCCAAAGGAAAGAATACTATAACTTACTAGGGTATATATTACTGAATGTTTACTGAATACAATAATGGATTTCTAAACATTTTACATCAAATGAAAACTTTGGTTGTAAGATTCCGATAATTATTTAATAAAAGCCAGACATTTTAAATGAGAATAAGAAAGAAAAGTTTTTTCTTTTTGCCCCCCTTTCCCTGTTAATGCCCTACCTGCCTCCCTGGCAAAACTTTGCTAGATCCGCACCTGCACAGTTACCAGCTGTCAGCTACATAAAAAAGGATCCTGGTGTTATTTGTCTCTCAGAAACTGTTCATAACTTCCCTTCAACTCATTCATGTCACCTAAAAGGTAAACCTGTTTCTCCATCACCTGTTCAGCTCTGATGATTCAGTAACATCAGGACATCTCCTGGTTTCATCTTCATGTTTCCCTCTCACCACATATCCAAACCGATATTATGACCAGCAGCTTTTACAGCTGTGGCTCCAGCAAACATCAGATGATACTAGAAATGAATATTAAATCAATTCTAACAACAGCTGATCAAGCTTAAACGTGCTGCTGTTGTTTAGCGCGACATCCACTGGTTTCCTCTTTCTGGCGCAAAGTGACCGATAAACAAACAAGAGAGAAAAACCGATCAGCTGATCACTGATCGGTTTCATGATTGAATTAGCAACTTTCTAGCTGAAGTAGTAGGGGACAAATCGCATGGAATGGAAAAATCAAGAGCGGCCCACCGGGCAAATGCCTGGTATGCCCGATGGCCAGTCCAGCCCTGGAAGAGAGGGACAACAGTGAGCATCGACAGCCATCTGTAAGCAAGGTGGAGGCTCTTTCATGCTTTGTGGCTGCATTTAAGCCAGTGCTGTTGATGATCTTGTCAAAATCAACAAAATTTTGAAAGTAGGAAAGTAGCTTCAGATTTAAATAAACCATGCAATACAATCTGGAAAGTATCTGACTAACTTCATTGTTTTGCAGGACAATGATCTCAAACACGCTGCCAATCCAGAACAGCACCTGATTAAAAACAAAAACACGATGCACTGGCCTTCCCAGACCCCAGGTCTCAACATTATTGAACCCATGTGAAGCAACAACATCATCCAAAGAAGAGCTTTGAATGTGCTTTAAGACGTCTGGAAAACTGTTTGTGACGACTACTTAAATAAATGAAAACAAAGCTGACAGAGTTTTTTCTTATGTGCTGTATTGTCATGTATGTTTTCAATAAATCGCTGCACCTATTTCCCCTATTTCCCATTTTCCTTGAAAAATATTTTGAAAAATGACAGTGGATCAAGACTTTTGCACAGTATTGTATTTATCCAGCCATGCCTTCTATCTGTTCCTAACCAAATTAACATCCTAAGTGGTTACATCCCCCAAAAAAGGAATCCTCCTGATGAAACACAAGAACACAACTCCAGTGCAGTTCCCAAGCACATTTAGTCGGCGAGGGCACTGGGTGTGAAATCTAAGCTCAGTCAAATATGAGGACCAATCTGTTGTGGTGACCTCTTGAAGAACAGGGAGCAGCCAAAGACAGCACACTTATTTGCATACTGAAGCAGAAATTAAAACAGAAAAATGCATGAATGAATCTGCAAAGAAAAGCACACTTTACATAAAGTCAGTCAATAAACGGGGTCTAAAATGATGGGAAATAGTAAAGATATAAATGTAAACATGAAAAATTAACATAAAAAATGACCAAATAAATGAAATATGAAAACAAATCTGAACATAAATAGCAATATATGGTATATTTAGTGAATTAGTGAATTCTCCTATTTGTGTTCAAAGTTAATTTTAATATTAACTTAATATTATTAGCAATCACTCATTTATTCAATGAGTGATTGCTTTCTTTCTTTATATGTTCTCTTGGCAGTTTTGATCCTTCATATCCCGGGTCACCCACACTGATTTACTTTTTGTCTCTCGTGAGGAAAGTGGATTTATATATAAAGACGATGCAATTTTACCTCTTGGCCACTAGATGTCTGTCTTTGACTTCTGATCTGTCAAACCAGATGTGCGGTGAGGATTTGACCATTCCTCTTTGGATCATCCCCAGCAACCCACGATGCATCTGTCCAACCTGAGAGCCAAGTTCAAAAATACTGCTCATCTCAAATACTCTGATAAATGCTGATGTATTACACAAACTCAGAGAAACAAAATGTTGTACCAAAGAGTAGCAGCGATCACTGGCCAAGATGATCACGTCAATGGGTGTCGTGTGATTGGCCACACATATACCACCATTATTTGGTTTGTTTTCTCTGCAGATAAGACACATAGACACAGTACAAAATAGTGAAAATCTGCCATGTTTGTTGTTAAAAAGTCACCCGATTAAGTCACTAGGATATCTTAAATCGAGACATTACGTTAAAACTGTTTTCCTGTCAAACAACGTGATGCTGCCATGGGTTTGAATAAGGCTGATGTTTGTTTGTTTTTTTGTTTTTTTACTGTACCTGTTATGATAGGTGATGATTGCCGTGAGAGAGCTTACACACATGCGATAGCCCATCATGTGAACCTTCTCACTGAGGTAGGATCTTAACCTGAAGACATACAGCATGTAGCCACAGAGTCACTTTAAATCTCTTCAGGCTGGTGCTCACAACACTGGAGACTTTAGATGTTGTGCAAACTTACGCTGCGTTTGGTAAAAACCCCACTAAGGTGGTCAGGAATAGGAAGAGACTAATGCCAGTGACTGCAAGAGTAACCCTGCAGAAAAAAGAACAAATAGTTTCCTCAGCAGTCACCCAGCCAATCACATTTCTTTTAATGACACAAGTCATACCTGAGAGGCAGCAGGATGCCATAGCGGGTGAGAAGTCCCAGCCCCCACAGGAGTGTAAGTCTCATATTTATGTGATGGAAGTTGTAGTTGCTCCGAGTCAGCAGATTCCAGCTCTCAAGTTCCTGGGCTGAAAATTGCTTGGTCACTTCATCATCCACTATGCTCTCCATGCCCCTTCGGCAAAAGTAGAAGATATCAGCCATATCAAACTCATGATCTGAGCACAGACAGCTGGCAGAACCCCAGATCTCCTGCTGCAAAGATGCTGGTGATTCTTTGGCTATGATACCTGCAGAGAGCGTGCAGAGAAAAATGAATGATTTCATTGTTTAAAACTCATACAAGTCAAATAAACATTTATGACTGACTGTCAGGTTCAGCTGTGTGAGGTGTTGTGGAGTATCCAAATACAGGATGCAGTAGATAAAGGTTCAGTTTAAACCTGAGCGTTTAAACCAATAAAAGAACAAGTAACAGGCAGTCCAGAAATAGGTGACAAAATCCACAAGGAAAAAGGACTGGGACTAAGGACCGCACAGCTAGTGGGACTAAAGGCCGAGGGGAGACGCAATTACAATAAATACAGCGGCAGACAGTGACAGGAGGGGAGCACAGCTCAAACTAATTATGGAAAACAAGTAAATTAATTACCAAAACACAGAAGACACTGGTACTACCCAAATAAAACAGGAAATAACCAAACAAGGGTAAACATGACCAATGGAGATTTGACACAAAAGGGCAGAACAGTAAGGAAAGTATAATATACAAAACTATGACCAAGGACAGAACTAATGTACTGCAGGGAAAAGATACATGAATATAAAACCCAAAGAAAACCAAGAAAACCAGATTACATAAGGAAAACTAAATAGTAAAAAAAAACCACTTCAAAATTACTGAGATAAACGTCCCAGAATCATAACACCGATCAATATATGAAAAGAAGGTTTACCATTTGTATATGTTTTGTAGAGTTGCTGATTTTTTTCTTTTGCTCTCATTTCCATTTGTGAGGTTGCCCACTAATTTAGGACAAAAAAACAAAAACAAAACAAGTATATAAAAGAAAAAGGCTGAACAATTTACCACTGCATTCATTCTTCTGTTGACAAGTAGCTGTGAATGGACTGATTCTTATATAGGGCTTTTCTATTCTATTTGAGCTCTCAAAGGTTGTTCTTGTGGCATTAGATAAGCAGTAACAACCCTTATAGGGCTCCAAAATACCTTCAAGTTCACAGATTCAAAGAGAAAATGGAAAGCACAGACAAAAATATGATCAAAGTAATGAAACTGGGCAAGATGCTCCCTGGAGACTAAAGCTCTGCTGAGGAAAAGGATGGGAAACCAAATTTGCCTCAGAAGCCTGCAGCTAAGAAAACAAAGCATAGAAACTCGAGAAACAGTTCTGATATTGTGATCCAATTTACCTCCGATCCAACCTTTTCCCAAAAATTTAAAAAACTGTTTTAAAAAAACAAAACAATTTTGAGGAACAGGATGTTTGCACCAGAGAAGACATTTAAAAAAACACTATATCATCATCACAGTATCATAATGGCATGTACTGCAAATAAAACATCACTGTACATCCAAGCAGGGTGACCATGTTGTAACCTGGTCCTCCAGCCCGTTAACCAAAAAAAACCAAAAAACAGTTACAATCCTCGTGCATGTTCCTTAAGCTTTAATTACGATTACATTTCTCCTGAGTGGTAGAATTTATCACATGGCTAAATGCTTGCTTCTTAGGGCGGAGTCACTAAGCCTTACTCCCCGAAGAAGCAGCAGCAACATCCCCTGTGCTTCTAACAGTCCCTCTGAGCCTTAAGAACAAAGGCCTCCATCCTCTTTGCGCCTTTTGTTGTTGTAATGCATTTTTCAAGTCAACATGATTAAATGTACTTTGCTAAAAACTCAAGGGTTACAATAAATGATCATTAAGTAATCCAGATTTTATAATTTAGAAAGTCTTTGAATGAAACACATATGAACTTAAAGGATTTTGATTTTGTACCTTTTTAGTGATATTAGGCACCCAAATCAAGCTCACCTCAAATATCTTGAGAAGTGTCCTCAAATACAAGCTGCGGATACTAAAACAGCCTCCGAGTACAGCTGGCACAATGATAAAGAGACACAGAAGAGTGAACCACGCAGAGATGGGGATGCTGAGACACCTGCACAGCAGGTTGTGAACAGCCCATGTAAATTGAGGCATGCTGTTATCACATGGAGAACAACGAAGGTGTGTGCCACACTGAAACACTCAGCTTCAGGGAAAGTCGTCTGTGCTGTTTAAAGCCATGCTGTCTGAAATCAGAATGGAGTAAGTCATTAAGTCATTGGCACCATTTGGCAAACACAGCACAAAATACCATGATAAGAGATGCAATAGCACACTTGGGGCTCCCTTTCAGGTGACTTATCATGAAAATTAAAAAAGAAAAAACATCTGATTTTTCAAATGAACAATGACTTTTCTCTGAGAGCCTTTGTAAGCCAAAAGTTTCTTCCATCCTTTGAAGAATGGCTTAGTGGCTGCTGCTCACAGCTGTAGGCTGATTGTCTTCAAACACTGGAACATGTTTGATTGCTGTCAGAATCGATGTGTAGATGCACAGAATAATTTTAATAACAGAATCATTTGAGGTTCCCTCACTATAGTATCACTAGAGCAGGTGACTGGCTAGAAGCTTGTACAGCTGCACAAATATGAAAAGATAATGGAAAGGTTTATCTATTTACTGTGATGACAGCAAATGCATCTTAGGATAACTAAGACATAAATATTCAACCCCAGGTTTTAGATAGGGGAGATATTATCACCCTCATCTGAGATTGGGTACCAAGCCCCAAATGTGGCAGAGCACTGAGTGCAAGAGTAGCTAACCTGAATCTGGAAACTGGTTACAAAAGCTACGTGAGCAATACTGTCAAGGGGCCCCGAGGGCCTGTACAGAACTGAAGTCAAGTGAAAGACAGACGTGCAGAGGTGGTTCAAAGTTCTCAAATGCTTTATTTAACTAGAAACTTGTGGTGAAAGAAACACTCAATACTATACTTGACGTGAGGCTGAAGCTAGAAACTTGGCTTGACTAAACATACAACACAATACTTGGCATGATGTTCAACATGACGACAAGAGGGGTGCTACACAAGGCTTGTCAAGAATGAATGACCTAAGATTCAGTGGGACTTCCAGCAGACATAGTAGTTGTGGACATGGAGAGGAAGGTGGCCTTAGTGATAGATGTAGCTGTACCAAGTGATAACTACATCAGGAAGAAGGAACACGAGAAGCTGGAGAAATATCAAGGGCTGAGAGAAGAACTCGAGAAGATGCGGAAAGTAGTCCATATTTGGTCCATATTTGGTCCATATTTGGTCCATATTAACATGACAGCATCACACAGTTGTTGCAGATTTGTGAGCTGCACATGTACAATGTGACTCCTGTTCCATCACATCCCAAAGGTGCTCTACTGAATTGAGATCTGGTGACTGTGGAGGTCATTTGAGACATTGTCATTCAGGATGGATCTCTGCTTCCATGCTGTTTACACCAAGACTCATCATATCAGTCAACATGTTTCTAATTTTTCTGTCGTCCACTTTGGAGAACCCTGTGAAACAGCTCAATTTTCTACTCTTAGCTGCCAGGAGTGTCTCCTTATGTGGTCCTCTTCTGCTCCTTTTGGATCATTCTGTATAAATCCTAGAGACGATTATGCAGAAACTCCCCAGTAGAACAGTTAAATCGCCTTTCACCATGTGAACATACCTAAATGCACCAAGTTGCTGTGTGATTGACTGATAGATAATGAGCTAAGAATTTGAGCCTGGTGCACCCTATTGTATAACTGTGAAGGGAAGGCAATGTCAAGAACAGGAAATTTGTTACAAAATGAACATAAACTATTTTAACGTTTTACCTTAAATGCTTTTATATTTTATTAACAAAAGTTATGTTGAAAAGGTAGTAGGGGAGAAGAGTCTGATCTTTCACAGGAAAAAAAGGATATGATGTTTTTATACATAATATAAATGATAAATGTTGTATCAAAACACACAAATGTGCTTGATGAATAATAGCCAGGGATATTTTAGGCGGTCATTCGCGAAGATACAAACAGGAACAATCATTTAATGTTACTTTAGCAGACTTAGCAGTGTTACTTCTTTCTTTCAATTTTTTCAAACCTATATGTTATGAGTTTTAACGAGTTTAGTTTATGTTTTATAATCCTCGCACCATAATTTAAATAATGAACTTTTTAGCCATTGAAGACTAAAAGTACTAAAAGTAGTTTTTACCGGCCATTGGATTTACCGCCGCATCAACAAGGATTGAGATGACAGGTGGTGCTCCATCTGGACAATCCGGTCTGAAGAACAGGGATTTCTGACACTGTGCTGCCTGTGCAGCCTCTCAGCAGCATGCTGTGGCTGCAGATCACAGGCAGACAGAGCTTTATAGAGTTAACATGGCAACAGGTGGCCAATGAGGGCTGCTGTCACTGCACTGTGGATTGAACGTGGTATTAATCTGATTA
The DNA here is from genome assembly GCF_963576455.1 of Neolamprologus multifasciatus. Lineage (NCBI taxonomy): Eukaryota > Metazoa > Chordata > Actinopteri > Cichliformes > Cichlidae > Neolamprologus > Neolamprologus multifasciatus. Next base: position 24,833,180 of record NC_140445.1, on the reverse strand, counting down.
CAGTAAATATGCCAGAAAACACTGTAGTTGACATGAAGTCAGTTTCTTACAGCTTTGTATTCCCACCTGGAAAACCAAATTAGATGACAATGTTATGAGGAGCTACTGTTATTTACATCAGTTTTATGCTTTATATTGTTACTATGTTAAATGACATTGTCCCTTTTAAATAAATAAATGAAACGAAATGAAGTTAATCTGCACCAATGAGCAAATTGTGATATAGAGCACCCATCCCGCTTCTAAACCACCCATTTAAAATAACATGTATACAACTGGCTGCATTGTTACACCTGCATCAGTTATCACTGATATTTGCAGTTTATTGTTTTCCGTCTATATTAGAAATATCACAGCTATCTGATCATTTGGTGTTGTGTCCTGGGTGTTTTTATTGTGATATTTCTGAAGTTAAAAAAGCAAATATTGTAGATTTGCCAAGTATTTGCAACTCATTAATTTTAAAATGCCTTGTATTATATATATATATATATATATATATATATACATATATAAAACACCCAGCACGCCCCTGCGGGCGGTTTATCCTTCAAGCTCGGGTCCTCCACTGGAGGCCTGGGAGCTTGAGGGTCCTGCGCAGTATCTTAGTTGTTCCCAGGACTGCGCCCTTCTGGACAGAGATCTCCGATGTTAGTCCCGGGATCTGCTGGAGCCACTCGCCTAGCTTGGGAGTCACCGCACCTGGTGCTCCGATTACCACGGGGACCACCGTTACCTTCACCCTCCACATCCTCTCGAGCTCTTCTCTGAGCCCTTGGTATTTCTCCAGCTTCTCGTGTTCCTTCTTCCTGATATTGCTGTCATTCGGAACCGCTACATCGATCACTACGGCCGTCTTCTTCTGTTTGTCTACCACCACTATGTCCGGTTGGTTAGCCACCACCATTTTGTCCGTCTGTATCTGGAAGTCCCACAGGATCTTAGCTCGGTCATTCTCCACCACCCTTGGGGGCATTTCCCATTTTGACCTCGGGACTTCCAGGTTATACTCAGCACAGATGTTCCTGTACACTATGCCGGCCACTTGGTTATGGCGTTCCATGTATGCCTTGCCTGCTAGCATCTTGCACCCTGCTGTTATGTGCTGGATTGTCTCTGGGGCATCTTTACACAGCCTGCACCTGGGGTCTTGCCTGGTGTGATAGACCCCAGCCTCTATGGATCTTGTACTCAGAGCTTGTTCTTGTGCTGCCATGATTAGTGCCTCTGTGCTATCTTTCAGTCCAGCTTTGTCCAGCCACTGGTAGGATTTCTGGATATCAGCCACCTCCTCTATCTGCCGGTGGTACATACCGTGCAGGGGCCTGTCCTTCCATGATGGTTCCTCGTCTCCCTCCTCTTTCTTGGGTTTCTGCTGCCTGAGGTATTCACTGAGCACGCTGTCAGTTGGGGCCATCTTCGTGATGTATTCTTGGATGTTCGTTGTCTCATCCTGGACTGTGGTGCTGACACTCACCAGTCCCCGGCCCCCTTCCTTCCGCTTAGCGTACAGCCTCAGGGTGCTGGACTTGGGGTGAAACCCTCCATGCATGGTAAGGAGCTTTCTTGTCTTTATGTCAGTGGCTTCTATCTCCTCCTTTGGCCAGCCTATTACCCCAGCAGGGTACCTGATCACGGGCAGTGCGTACGTGTTGATGGCCCGGATCTTGTTCTTACCGTTCAACTGACTCCTCGGGACTTGCCTGACCCTCTGCAGGTACTTGGTGGTTGCAGCTTTCCTAGCGGTCTCTTCATGGTTCCCATTCGCCTGCGGGATCCCCAGGTACTTGTAACTGTCCTCTATGTCTGCAATGTTGCCTTCTGGTAGTTCAATCCCCTCAGTTCTGACTACCTTCCCTCTCTTTGTTACCATTCGACTACACTTCTCCAGCCCGAACGACATTCCAATGTCATTGCTGTATAGCCTGGTAGTGTGGATCAGTGAATTGATGTCTCGTTCACTCTTGGCATACAGCTTGATGTCATCCATGTACAGGAGGTGGCTGACAACTGCTCCGTTCCGTAGTCGGTATCCGTAGCCAGTCTTGTTAATGATCTCACTGAGGGGGTTCAGGCCTATGCAGAACAGCAGTGGGGACAGAGCATCTCCTTGGTAGATCCCGCACTTGATGGTGACTTGTGCTATGGGCTTAGAGTTGGCCTCTAGTGCTGTACGCCACATCCCCATTGAGTTCCTGATGAAGGCTCTTAGGGTCCCATTGATCTTGTACAATTCTAGGCATTCCAGTATCCAGCTGTGGGGCATTGAGTCATAGGCCTTCTTGTAATCAATCCAGGCAGTGCACAGGTTGGTCAGTCTGGTCTTGCAGTCTCGGCTGACTGTTCTGTCTACCAGTAGCTGGTGTTTTGCGCCTCTGGTATTCTTGCCAATTCCTTTCTGTGTCCCGCTCATGTATTGACCCATGTGCCTATTCATCTTAGCCGATATGATGCCTGACAGGAGCTTCCATGTAGTACTGAGGCAGGTTATTGGTCGGTAGTTGGAGGGGACTGGTCCCTGGGGATCAGGACCGTCCGACCTTCGGTTAGCCATTCCGGGTGTCCCTCGTTAACTAGCAGCTGGTTCATTTGTGCTGCCAGACGCTCGTGGAGTGCAATCAGCTTCTTTAGCCAGTAGGCGTGAACCATGTCGGGCCCTGGTGCTGTCCAACTCTTCATACTGGAGACCCTTTCTTGGATATCTGCCACTGTGATGGTTACTGGACCCTGTTCAGGGAGGTCGCTATGGTCTGCCCTCAGATCCACTAGCCACTGAGCATTGCCGTTATGGGTTGCGTCCTTCTCCCATATGCTCTTCCAGTATTGCTCCGTCTCCAGCCTTGGTGGTGCTGTTCTCTTATTATTGTTCCCTTGCCACTGAGAGTACACCTTTGCTGGTTCTGTGGAGAACAGCTGGTTTATTCTCCTGCCTTCTATCTCTCTGGTGTACCTCCTCAAGCGGCTGGCCAAGGCTGTGAGTCTTTGCTTGGCAGTTTCCAAGGCCTCAGGTATGGACAGATTGCTGTATTTCTTATGCACCTTCTTTGACGCACCTTTCTGCAACTCCGTTAGTTGGCTAACCTCCCTCCGTGCTACTTTGATCTTGCCCTCTAGCCTCCTTCTCCATGGAGGGTACTGCCCCTTGTGGCTGTTCAACTTGTAGCCAAGCATCTCACTGATCACTGCTGCCATATTGTAGATCAGCTTGTTAGTGTCGGTAATCGTGGTTGTAGGTATTGTCCGTAGTGCTGCATTAACATCCTCTAGCAGACCTTCTGAGGGTACTTCACGTAATCTTGGTAACCGGCTTCGGGGGGTCCAGGTTTCAAGCTTGGCCATGATCCTATATTTCAGGTCAGTTCCTCTCGCACTCAACGATCCTTCTCCTGTCGCACTTGGGGCTATGTACCCAATCTCGGGTGGGGGTGATGATATCTCCCCCCTGACCTGGCGTCCTGACTCCTCCTTGCCGTAGCATTTATGTTGTACCTCGTCAATCTCTAGCTGTGAAAGCAGTCCCTTCTTTCGAATGTTGGAACACTGAGCTACTAGTTGTTTCGCCGTCATTGTGGATGTTGGGTATCGAAGAATCCATAGTTCCCTCATCCTATTCATGTAGCCCCTTCTGCCGGGGTTACTTGCGTAGTAGCATTCCAACAATGCCCTGTTTTCGTCTCTTGCCCACCGATGCCTTCTTGTTCCAGTAGCCCACTTCTCGTCAGAAGTATATATATATATATATATATATATATATATATATATATATATATATATATATATATATATATGACACAACAGCCAACTGCAAAGACAAGGATGAAGCTGGACAGATGTGCAAACTGCATTGGAGCACTGGAGGCATGGAGAAACTTTGGGCTCATGTACTGAGCATAAGTTTAATTTTCCAAAATTACTGAAGGTGTAAGGAAAGCAAAACACTACACAAGTTCAGCTACAGGCCACTTGAAATGTCAGGACACTCCTCACATATTAAACTAATCTAAATGTACTGTTTTTCTATTTAAATTTATGTATTGGTTTATTTGCTTTTTAATTTATTCATTCATTCAGTCATTCATGCAAGGGAACAAAACACCATTTTGTGTGTTTTCATTTTAGTTTGTATGAAAGTGTGTATAAAACAAAACATAGGAAAGGGAAACGCACCTTACAGTGTGTTTGTTTGTACTATATGAAGTCAGTTTTGAGCAAACTACTAGCACCTTGTTTTCCATCTTATCTTCATTTCTTACCTTATTCCATACTTCCACGGCTCATTTATAAACTTCCTTGAAATGTTTGGTGATGCTTTTTTTAACTTTTGAACCTGAGTTTTGCTAACAGATTTAACTGACTTTGAACATGGTATGGTTGTTGGTGCCAAACAGGCTGGTCTGAGTATTCAGAAAATGTTGATCAAATGGCATTTTCCCATAAAACCATGTCTAGGTTTTACAGAGAATGAAAAAGAAGATCTGGTGGGAGCTGATATAAAAACAACGCTATCAAATAACCACTTGTTTAAACCCAGGTATGCATGAGAGCATCTGAACACACGGCATGTCAAATCTTGAAGCAAGAAGTAACAGTTTGAGCTGGAAATGTTGGTCTGATAGTGTTGCGGGTATTTTCATGGCACACTTAGTACCAACTGTGTATTGTTTACACACTATAGCCTAGCTGAGTATTGTTGCTGGACATGTCCATCCCCTTTCGATCACAGTGTTCTGATTCTTTTCTCAGCAAGATAATGCACCATGACACAAAGCTCAAATCATATCATTCTGGTATCTTCAATATAACGGTGAGTTCACTGTTCACACAGAGCACATTTACGGGATATGGTAGAACAGGAGATTCTCATCATGGATGAGCGGCAACTGTGTGATGCTATCATGTCAGTACGGACCAAAATCTCTGAGGAAGTTTCCAGCACCGTTCAATGGGTCAAAAAGAAGTTCTGAAGGCATTTGGGGATCAAGGCTAGTACCAGTAAGGTGTACCCAATAAAATGTCCATTGAGCATATTTCCAAATCATTTCTAAGTTTTTTTTATAGTATTAAGTATTTCTGTCTCACCATTTTTAGACTGAACATGCAACTTCAGATTTCCAAGTAGTGCACTCTCACTCCTCACAGATTGTATCACTCTATCTCCACCTCAGCATTTATCTGTTGACTCTGACTATTTGTATAAAGGAGCTATTTTGTACATATGCTCCAGTCTCTGCTTCTGAATAAACTCCACATAAGAGGAGAAATGTCCCTTTTTGGTTTCTCTAGAGTCCGGAAGCAGTGGGTGGAAGTGAAAGATAATGAGGCATCCAGGGTTTCTTGTTTGTTATGTGAAGATGTGAGCAGATGCTAGTATGGAGTTCAAATACTACAGAAGGTCTGATGAGAGTCAAGTCTCAATATTTTTAAAGTTTCTTTAAACAAGAATCTTATTGTCCAATAAAAAATGTGAATTCTGTGACACAACTCCAGTCAAAAGACAGAAAGGAAACATCCCCATCACAGTGTTCGAGGTTAAGAAGAAACACACATTCCCACATGGCCTAATCTCAATTTGGAATAAAAATCTTTATTTCTTTTAGATTCTGCTACAAATTGCAGTAGTTTATTAGCATGCATAGTTTCACACAGTTAAGACAAGTAAAATCACAACTCTTTCTTCTTCTTTTTTTAAACAGCATGCATATACCCTCACATCCATTCACGAACAGTCTACAAATAATTTAGCTGTCCCAACAACTAAAGCGCATTTCACGCAGTCGTTTTGAAAATGTAATTCAGTGCATCAAATTTCTGAAAAATATTGCATCTACTTACCAAACTGGATTAGACTCACAAATAATGTTTGTAAACTTTCTTTGGCTTTTTTTTTTTTTTACCATAAAGAAGCTTCCACTGCTTCCTTGGAAATATTAATAATGAAGGTAAGGAAGCTGGTACACTACATGGACAAAAATATTGGACCACCTACCCATAGCTTCATCTTAACAAGACATATTAGACAATTCTCCAGCGTAGTGGGGACTGTTTGGGTAAGGCCCCCTTTTTTTTGTTCCAGCATCAATGTACTCGAAGCAACGTCCATAAAGGCATAGCTGGTGTGGGAGAACTTGCAGAGCTCTGACCTCAACCCTGACAAACACCTTTGGGTTGAAGTGGAATAGAGATCGCGACCAATCACACACAAAAAATTATTCTTCACCCTCATAAACACAAAACAATAATTTTGAGCAAAGTGCAACTGAACTATATAAAATCAAAGGTTAATTTATTCAAATAAGTCATTATCAAAGAAAATGTGCTTTGTATAATCTAAATATATGCCAATCAAGTGCATTTAATTCAATTAGATTCAGTTAAATTTATCATTTGACTTTGTAACACTGTAGCAAAATTAGACAGAAAACTTACGTATTACTTATAGTCAGCATTTCGAACAGAGTTAGAGTGGGAATTAAGAAATGGGATTTAGGTGTAGTGTATAGGTGGCCCAATAGCTTTGTCCGTGCAGTGTATTAAAGATAAGCGTGTGCCAGGAGGGAGTTCGAGAGTGAGGTTGGTCGTTTGACTGATTTTGAGGTATTAAAGGTAAAAGTGTAAATGTTGCACCAAGTGAGATTTTTCAGAAATATTTTGTTCACTCAGCAAAACTCACAAAGAAACTCAAAATTATCAAAGCTCGCTGATGATAATAAAAGCACTAACCCCATCTCTTTACCACCTATAATTTACCTCTTTGTTGATCCCACGCCTGCACAGTCAGGCGTGGATGATTTCTCAGTGTCAAAACATGTTTTGTGTATTCTGAATATACTCGCAGAAGTAATTCAGAAATAGCAAAACACAGCATATATATAAAAAGTAAGGCCTATCTTCAAGATTAGCAAGTTGCAGTTGAAAGAGTCCGTCAGTCTTATGCACAGTGGCAATGACACACACATAAATATATATGTATAGTCTATATATCACAGTAAAATAGGTATAATGTTATTAAAGTCATGAGAACTGTATCGGTGCTACATAACATATACCGAACAAATACTGGGTCACGATAGTCTCCAGTGACATAACACATGTACAGCATAAAGTGGAAAGAAACAACAGTATGCACAAAACACAAACACGCTGCTTGACAGGGGTCACGTAACATGTTTCTATATTGCCATTTGTATTTGTGCTTCAGATACACTCGGCATTAAAAAAAGGAATGTGCTGTATGAGTTCGGGTGTTTGCTGGCTTACTGCTGCTTCTTCTTAATTGCTACAATTATTAAAGTGTAATGACATGTAGTTTGTAGGTGAGCAAAACAGCTTCACCCATTGAGTCAGGAGAAAAAGCACATCAACATTAGAAATGTTGTCGTTAAAGGAAAATACATTTGTAAAAACTACTTTGCAAAAGTCAGAAATGCAGCTATTGGTTTTGTTTATGCTCTTGGAAACAGCAGCAGCATATTATTCTTAACAGTGTTGCTCCTGACTGTAGTCGTCAGCATTTGTGCTTCAGCGTGGCAGTTTCAGGGCAGGGTTTGATATGTTTTCTTGTTTTGTTTTTTTGCTGTCTTCTTCATTGACAGATTCAGAAGTTCAAGCTTCATCAGTATTCTGTGCTACTTGCACTTCTTTTCCTCCAAAACCCAACAGAGAATCCAGGCTGTCGTTTTAGTTCTCAGCCAGGAACTCACCGAGACATCATCCGCACAAATTCTGAAAATTAAACAAAGGAGAGATTATTCACACAGTGCAGGACCTCCTGTGGTGGCCAAAACGGAGCAGAACTACAGTATGGTTGTTGGAGATACTGGAGCACAAGCTGACCTTGCTCAGTAGCAGCAGAATATGAGAAATCCAGTATTTGCTTCAAAGTCCTGAATATATTTATATTGCTTCAAAAAAAAAATGTCTTAATGATATCGCCAGAGATCGTGTGCTGCTAAATGAGCATGACTTGATCTCTAGGCCATGCATTAACTTGGGTATTATTACTGCCAATCTATCTCTGTCAACAAAGAAAATATGCAAGTTAAATGGTCAATGACACATCGGCTCATGAGTTTATGTAAGAGAAACTCAGTTTTTGCCCTTTATTTTGTACTGATGATGTCATGGGGCTAATAATATGTTAGTCTGAAGATAGTTGGGTAAATATTGGGCTCAAACAAGATAATGATCACTGGATTTCATACAGCTATGTTTAGCATTTCTGTGCTTTTTAGCTTTGTTTTGGCTACACAGACTAGCACTTTGATTTTTCTTCCTCTAAAAGCTGAATGAGAGGAACCCTTGAAGGTCTTTTTTTGAACTGAGTGGCTTCTTGTCATATTTCATGGCCTTCTTGACAAGATATATCTTTATTAATATATACTGAGGTGTCAAAACTGGTGTATACAGGTGATACCTTTAAATATTGTCTTTATGGGATAACAAACTGCTGTGAGCCACTCTCACATCTCCAGTAGCATTGTTTCCAGATGCAGCAGGCAGCTGTTTTCAGTGGTAAAGCGCCAAATGCTAGCCACACCACTGAGATGATGGAGCGTTAAGCAACTAAACAGACAGTATTTGTTATGTCTCCAGATTTATTCCCTGATCTCCGTTTGGTTCTTACGTGTAGTTATGGTTTAGGTTTTGATTTTTTATTTATTTTAGAGTGTGATAAGCCTCCAGCTTTTTGTTATTTGTGGAGTTATTAGTTATTTGCACGTTCTGTGTGTGCGTGTTTTACTGTGGCTGTTGCCCAGCTCCCTGATTAGCCTTGTGTATATAAATAGTCCTGTGTCCCCTTTCCTTTTGCCATTATCATGCTCTGTGTTATCACGTGGTATTTATTTTTTCTTGCGTTTCGACTTGTTTGGCACTTTGCAACAGCCAAAATAAGTCCTTGTCCTTGTTTAGTTCTGCCTCTCTGAGCTTTGTGTTTGTGTCCAGCACACGTCACATTTACCCTTGATATCAGTTTGCTGTGCTATAGAAAAAAGCTTAAAAAAAAAAAGCTATAAAGTTCCCAGTAGAAGACAAAAAAAAAATCAATTAAAGTTTAATAAAGATATCAAAAAGCAAAACTACACATCAGGTTGAATCAGTCTGCAGGTGTTACCAGGGCTTGTAAAAGTCATAATCGCTGATCCACTTGCATGCACACGATGTTAAATAAGCACTGGATACATACTAATACTACAGGATCCTAAAACAGAGCTGAACTTGAGGTTTCAAGTAGATCTGAGTAGACCCCAATTCATACCGTCTATGAGAGCAATTTCTAAACCTCATTTCTTTTTCTACCCAATTATATTTGCTTCCATATCTATTTTTAGCTTTAAAACAATTACCGAGGCACTCGAGCGCATAACCAAGTGCTGAGTATTCATATTTATTCTCTCGTCAGCCTCATTAGCAACCTAATGGTTCTCTCCTGCCTCACGTCTTCTTGTACGTTCTTTTCTGATCTTCACCCAAAAACCTGAAATTATGTATCTCTAAGTTTAGTAACACTGCTGAGAACAGCAAAACAGCCTTAAATTTTCATCCCCGGCATCCTGCTGTATATATCTTTCTCTCTGTGGGTAATCTATGAGGTGACATAAACCTTTGGCAAGGAGATTATCTGAGACAGACCTACTGCTTCATCCCCTCACCTCACTCTCAGCATGGTATTGGTATATAAGGCAGACACATAGTGGGATTTTGCTTATACGTGAAATAGCTGTGTGCGTGTGTTTCAGAGATAGACTGAAGGTTGAGAGAGAAGGACAAAAGCAGAAAAAAAGGTTATACTGTGTTCACAGACATACTTCACAGTGTTTTCTACCTTCAAAGTCTACATGTCCATCTCCGTTGATGTCGATGTCTCGCACTATTTCCTCCAGTTCTCTGTGCCCAACCTAGAAAAGTCAAGTTGGCGTGACAGTGTGAGCTTCTGTGGCACAAAGGTTTAAAAGCAGACAGGTTGGACAGTGATGGATGGAAAGCTACAGGCACGAGAGCAAACTCTCAGCAGCTCTGTACCTGCTGTCCCAGAAGTTTTTTCATGGCCTCTCTGAGTTCTGCAGTGCTAATCTCGCCGTCACCATTAGTATCGAACTGAAAATGGGAAATAAACACATTACTAAAAACAAAAAATATTTATTAGTATTAAATGAAAATATAGCATTGAAAAAAAACCCGCCTTTCCTTACCTCTTTGAAGGCATCCCTCAGCTCCTTCACCCCTATCATGTCTGCTGTTTCAGCCAGAAGTTTGGGCCCCATGAGTTCAACAAAGTCTTCAAAGTCAACATGTCCTCCCACTGATGGATAAAATGTCAGCTTTTATGAGCAAAAACTGGCAGAATTTTTTTCTTCATTTCAACATTATCATATGAATAGTAATGGTGAAGAGTAAACTCTAATTTTAAAGGGTCAGTTTACCCCAAAATCCTGGCAGCTAGCACAATTTATCAATCTTTTTGTGAAGAATACTAGGATGTCAAATGTCAACCTTTTAAACTTCCAAACAAAGGTTTGTGTAATCCGGTTGTGTTACGGTTCTGGGTCAGTGTTGACCCAGCATTTTGAGTTTCTTATATTTTGGTTTATTTTTGCATTATGGATTGTTTCCTGATGTTCTGGTGCTTTGTTTATTGTTATTATCATTATAGATCTGTTTCTGTTCTTGGTGAAGGATCAGTTCTTTGGTTTTGGGTTCTCATGTGTATTGCAGTTTCTGTTCAGTGTCTGGTCTGTCTCTCAGTGTCGTGTCTGCATCTTTATTTAGTGGTTTCTGGTTTCCTGTTTTATTGTGAAAGTCTTTGTCTTATGTCAGTGTGTGCAGCTTCGCTCCCCCTGTCTCGTTAGCCCTGATCTCTCCCAGCTGTGTCTCCCTCCTGTTACCCATTCCCTGATTACCACCCTGTGTATATTAGCCCTGTGTTGTCCTCAACCCAGTGTCGTGTCGTACCCTCAGATCCTGCCTGTGTGTTCCAGTTAGTGTTTTCATGTTTGGTTTCTGTTTTGTTGGTGCCAGCAATAAAGCTGTGGTTTTCAGTTATATTTCCGACTCAGAGTCCTGCACTTGGATCCACATCTCCACCTTCCCGCACACAGAGCCCTGACAGGTTGTGATTTCCTGAAGGCTGTGCAAATCTTGTAGCCAGAACACACAAGCTGAGTGTCACGTTCAGTTTACATTCACCATAAGGTAAGTGCATTTGGTTCCATTACATAAAAGAGAAGACTGATATCTCTACAGCCAATCTCTCCAAAACTGGGCAGCTCTTATCAGAACAATCTAGATGGATAAGCAGCACTACAGGATAAAAGAGGTGAAATCTCTCTTTCAATTTTTATGCATATTTGGCAATGAATCAAGCACACAGGCACACTTCTAACTTACAGTTCATGTTGATCTGCTGGCTCAGTTCTATTAGCTCCATCTCTGTTGGCATGTATCCCATAGTTCTCATGCAGTTCCCCAGGTCTTTACAGCCAATGAACCCATCTTTGTCTTTGTCAAACTCCTTGAAGGCCTCGCGCAGCTCTGAGACCAAGTGAAATTAAGTGTAAATGTGACAAAGATGTGTTGAAAACTTCTTCAGAATACTGTAAAATTCACTCTTTATTTTTACTAACAACATAGCATACCATCCATTTCTTCTGGCCTCAGCTCTCGATCCTGTGGAGGATCATATTGCAAGTTAGTACCCAAACACTGCTGATATCTTAAAAAATCAGGCCAATTCCCAGCATACAAAATGACACTGTAAAAAAAGTAAATTGGCAACCACAGTGCCACAGAGCGCCACGAGCTTTCAGTTTTCACTCCAGCTATAGAGAGAGAGAAATTATTAGTGGGATCACACAGTTAATAAAACATTGAGTCTTCTATTTATAATTAGGCAGTGGGATCAAAGTGAAATAACAGAAACAAAATGTATGGCCTTTGTTGCAGCAGAAAAGAATCAGAGCCATTTTCTGTGTCTTTAGAACGGATGTGTGCGCAATGAGTGAAAATTGTTAGTATTTAGTGTAAATACAGAGACTAAAGGAAGATGTTAATATGAAATAATATGTGTCAGTCCATTGAATTAGAATAACTAGTCTCGACCCCTGTATCCTTTAAGAAGTCCCATATAAGAGCTCATCATCAGAACAGTCGCCCGCACTGAGGATTTCAGCATTGCTCTTGGCTTTAATACCAAGACCTTGAGTTGTGTTGTCAGCTGCTGGGAATAGATGAAGAGAAATAATCACCATGTGAGTAGCATTTCTGCCGCCGCCATAACCTGTCCTAATAATCCTCCATCCAGCTACAAAATGCATCCATCCTCATGCATAACAGATGCTCACATGCCCTTTCAGCATTCAACTTAAATTATCCAAAAAAAAAAAACGTCTTCTAAGCCCGACTGCTCTTCAATACATGCAGGAAGTGCTGACATTACAGTAGAAGGTGATTGCTACACACATGGGATTTGGTTATTGTGCATGTACTGCATTGTGTGCTATAATCTCTCTTGGCATGCATGCACATGATATTTTCTGGACTTACGTACAGCCTGCCGGCTCTCAGCGAAGCCCTTGCGTAGAAAGATGCATGCAGGCCCCAGTACGTTGTGCATGTTGGCTCCATTCTGGGCCAGGGCTACTAGTGGCTCAAGATAGGCCCCCCCAGATCCCCCCTCCTCACAGGATTGCACTGCTTTGTAGTTCTTCTTCTGGTCCTGAAGAAGTATCCGGTGGGTAGCCGGATATGGATGAAGAGGCAAAGACAGGGGTAGAGAGTGTGACTCAGTTTGTTGAGGTATTGTTTCAACAAGGAGCCAACATGGAGATGGGAAGAAGGGAGGGTTCAGAGGAGGATCATAGATGATAGACATATGTCTGTCAGTCATTGGAAAGTGTGGAGTCAGGTGAGTCATGACAGAGGAAAGGATCTCAGCGACAGACAAGTGGGTGTAAAATATAGTGACAGAGCAACTGATGCCATCTACGTATAAATCCATCCAGCAAAAACCATCCTGCACAGCAGAACACTGCAGAGCAGGATGCAGGCCTCTTTTCATGTCACAAAGCAATAGCCTAATGTAAATAGTGCCTATCATTTTTTAATAGTCCTCACAGGTTATTGTGATCATTTTTGATTCATTACACAATGTGGTTTGACTTTAGTAGCTTTGGCCATTGTTTCCAGTGATTACGATAACACTGCACTCACCACAATTGCCGAGATGTGGGGAAACAACAAGTCCAACTCCACACACTGGTCACACTTAACTCTGATATCAGTTTTTTTGCTCTACAGGGATGAATTGTGATAATAATAATAGTAGTAGTAGAAAGCAGTTGCATGATTGCTCCCCAGATCTTATCACAGAAAATGGAGAGTGCAATATTATCTAAGCAATGGCCAGAACTAACAAAATAAGACCCACGCTCTACTAAAATCAAAGAATTTCTTAATATTTTTTTCTACAAGAGTGTTTGTGCTTTTGACTGACACAATTTATTTTTAGATTGCAAATCTGTAAGCAGTAGTTCATTTAGTTCAGCACGAGGTCAAATAAGGGCATTTAGAGTGTTATAGTGAGTTCATGCAAGTCAGCTACAGCACTGTTGCTGGGATTGTTACTTAAAATTACCCAGAAGTGGCTAGTTTTCTGTTGTTTTTTTTTTTGTTGTTTTTTGGCGGGTTTGTGCACATTATAAAACAGTTTTCCTGAAGGTGATGCTGACGTTCAGCTAGCCATTTAATTATAATCACCAATTAGCCAATCAACCAGGGGGCGAATGTTGTTCTCTCACATCAGTCATTGTGATTACCGAGAGGGCTACAAGTTTATTAAAACATTTTTTTTTTTTAAAGCCAAATAAGGTCCAGAAGGTCCAGCTGCAGACCAACACAGCTCAGATTGCTATTTAAAAAACAGAGTCTAATGTGCATTTTGGTGAAGATGAGATTAACTCATTTTAATGCACTAATATGTCTTATAAAACATGTCACATTGGTCTGGTTTTGAATTGCTGCACTTTAACATCCAACTCAATGCAGGAATTTAAAGCTAAAAGGTAGAGAAGTAGACGTTATATCACAACGAGTTACCAGCGGACCATTTTGCTGTTGTTTTAAATCTTTCTGACATGAATTTGTACAACATTCAGATGCTTTATACTGTCAGCACAAGACATCTGCATGCATATGCAATGAAAAATTAATATGCATGCTTGTGCAATATGCACAAACACACACTATTATGCGCTCTACAAATGACCTTCACACTCCATCTGTTACCATGCCAGTCGTCCTGCCCGTTTGTGCATTCCTACAGTTTTCACCACAGGAGCGGATGCCCACTGGGTAATCTGACCAAGTGATGCATGGAGCGGGGCTGTCTGTGGCTATATTGTGCCAGAAAAGTACTATGAACACATGCGCTAGCTTTTATATAACTAAAAAAGAAAATACACGTACACATGCACACACATGCACATACAAGACCAAAGAAAAATCTGAAAGGATGTCAAAGAAACGCTGAAGTCAAGCAAGAACTTCTTCAGCACTCCAACCAATTTTTGCACAGATGGCATCAACAGTTGCTTGTCATATTGTTCTTCCTCAAGGATGTGCAGCTGGCGCAATAAAGGAAATTCTATTCGTGGGTCTGTCTCCCTGCTACACTGACAGTCTATTCAAGCATACGCTGATACGTGAAAGATGTAAATTAGATGTATTAATAAGCCCAAAGACTCTGAGCCAGTGAAAACAGCACACCTGTTTGCAACATTTTCATTGCCTGATCGCATCCTGCAGGTGCTGTTCAACAAGGTAGCATCTTCACCTGGCTGATAAGGTGGTGTGCAGCCTGACTGACCTTAAGTGATGTGATCCTAATTCACAGATGCAGTCGACAGGTCAACCAAGAGAACTGACCAGCCCCTTGAACCTCTATGTGAATACATGCACTGATAAGGAAAGAGAAATCTTTCTGAAGTCCTTAAAAATGTCAACGTGTAAATGCAGACTGAGTTTTAAAGATCAAAACTAAAAGCTCCTGACTTGACTAAAAGTACACAAGAGACGAGCTTTAATCTTAAATTATTCTGCCATTATTCTCCACACAGCCTAAATGTAAAATATCTAACAGTACGCCAGCTCAGTCAGTGCAGATCCAGTCAAATAGCCATCGGTCAGGTTGGGGACAAACCATTAGAAAAACATGCACCAGGAAGGAGGAGATTCAAGGAGAATGAAAAACCTCAAAGCGGACCTTACCTTCTTGGTGAAAATTTTAAGCGACTTTACAGAGTTGCCCATTGCAAAAACAAACAAACCAAAAAAAAAAAATCTTCCTGTCTTATGTTTTCTCTCTAACTGTGGCTGTGTTAGTGAGCCTGCATGTAAGTGCACGTGTATGCATGTGTGTTTGCAAGTGTTTCCAGGCATGCATGGGAATAAGAGTGATTAGAAAGCGAAAGAGGGTTCAGTGGGTCATTGACTAATAAAGGAAGACATTTGGGAGAAGGCAGGGAGAAGAGCAGGGATATAATAGGAGGTACGAGGGGAAGAGGACGGAGAGGAGTGTGCAGGGAGGACCTGGAGGCAAGGACACTGGAACGAGGGGGAGGGACACTGAGACAAAGGGAGGGAAATATGTAAACAAGAATGACGGACAGGTCAGAAAAAACACAAAGATGCGCAAAAGAGAGGAAGCATGCATGTAATCAGCTCGAGATGCAAATGCCAGAAGTAGAAAAGAAAGACTGCTTATTCATTCTATCCTCTCTCCTACTGTGTCTTCCCTCCCTCTACCCTTTCTCTCTTCTCTCTCTGTCTCTTTTATCTCTCTCTCTCTCTTCTTTCTCTGTTCGTCAGTCTGTCTCATGCTCTTTTCCCCCTCAATTGCTCCCCCAAGTCCTGCTCACCCCACAGTTCTAAACCATCTATACGAATGTGACAGAAGAAGCTCGTTCGGACAAGCATATTACCTTCCCCTGAGCAAGATGCTGGAGACACTAATCCAAACATGCACACACGCACATGCACACAGAGACACATCTCTCTCCCTCTCTCACCCTCTCTCTCCCTCTCTCTCTCTCACTCGTACACACGCTCGATTAGACACTCTTGGATGTGGGGCTGTGGAGCTAAAAATATAACACCCACTCTCTCTTCCCCCCCTATTCCCACCATTCTACCCCCAGCATCCATCCCTGCTCTCTCTCCCTCTCCCTGTATGTGTCGACCACACACATACACACATAGACGTAGAAGCATCACAAAGTCACGTTAAGCTTGAAGGGCTCGGATTCAGATCAAAGCTAAAATGTGCAAGAAATGACACATGGATTCTGAACCACCGCGCTGGAGGATTCAAATCAGTGTGTGCAAATGCAAACACACACAGACGGAAAATAAATGCTCTCTCTCAGCCTGTCTTACACACACACACACACACACACACACACACACACACACACACACACACACACACACACACAAAAGCATACATTTGTTGTCAGGCACAATGACCAAAAATGTGGCTTTCTAAAAATGAAGCCTCTGTAAAAACAGTAGTGAAGATGAAAATGCATGCAAATGCAAATGTGGGCTAATTAACTGATCAACACTTTGTCCTACTGGGCTTCACATTTAAAGCAAATGCTGTACCTTTTATTCCAGGGTGCAATAAAAACGTAACAAACAAAAATATAAGCTTAAAGTCTGATCAGTTGCTATATTTTAGCACCTAAAAGTAAGACAATAACAACTTCAAGTGCTGCTCTTAAGTTAATTCACTCATTTCATTTTGTCTCACTATATGTGTTTCCATACCATTTTGCATTTACTCGTTAGTTATTATTGACCTCTGGTTCTCTTCCACAGTGTTTCTTCCTCCCCTCACCCCTAACAGCTCACGGGAGATGGCCGCCCCTCCCTTAGCCTGGTTCTGCCGGAGGTGACTTCCTCTTAAAAGGGAGTTATTCCTTCCCACTGTCACCAAGTGCTTAGGGGGGCCATCTAATTGTTAGTGTGTCCTCTATTTTTTTGTAGTGTCTTTACCTTAAAATATAAAGTGCCTTAAAGGGACTATTGTTGTGATTTGGTGATACATACTGTACATATATTGCATAACTTTAAAATGAGTGTTTATTGCAGGAGTTTTAAGTGAGAATTCAGACATGTTCTTATTGACATGTCCCTCTTAAGTAAAAGCCCTTCCCTCTGAGGCATATTTTAAGGTATGTAAACAAGTTCTGCCTTAAACATTTATTATTTATGACCAGTTTGGGTTTTTTTGCACATGATAAAATGAATGATTATTTCTTAAAACCAAGCTTTTGTTTGATAGCAAATCTAATTATGTTGGTAATGTTTAAAAAGAAAACTGAGGAGAAGCTTTTAGGATTTTGGTAGTCATCATTTTATGCAGGAAAAGTTCTTCTTTCTGTCAGCAACATCCACTCCTGAGGTAACTTCACAGTCGGTCGCTGCAGCACTGACGTGCATCAATATTTCCCCCTCCTGTTCGACCTTGTCTATTCACTGATGTTCTAATAAACATATTCACGCCCAAGTTGCTTCACATCTAACTCCCATTCAATATCTGAGCGGCTCCTCTGCGTTGTTCCTTGGGTGATTCATCCAGCCTCTCACCACAGGCTCATTGTGAACTTCAGAACACATCAGACGTCAGACACAGGAGCCGTCAGCTCTTATAATGTCACACTGTAGTGTGCACGAGCATGAGATCCATCCCTCTCTCTCTTTTTGCTGTATCCTTTCCCTTTTCCATCATGCTCACTCTCGGATACTTTACCCACTAAGAAGCATGTCATTTACTTTCTTTGATATTAGTATCAGATGGTTATGGGGTGACCATTTATCAAGAGTCTACATGCACGCACAAGGCAGGAATCTAAATCAAACAGGAATATTAATCATTTCCTTTGCGATTTATTTGAGATTTGAGGTCAAACATAATCCTGTTTCATCCATCCTCGGCCATCAGCTGTGTTAAATGAGCTGAGAAAAGTAGGAGGGTGAGGGAGGGGACTGATGCAATAATAAGCTCACATGAGTTCACCAGCCATTGTCCTCTAAAGCCACCGAGTTAATATTACACAAACAAGGAGACTGTGACCACAGACTTCATGTGTTCGTTTGTGAGTTTGTCATCAAAGGACATCCGAGCAGTGAAAAGACACGCAGTGCGCACTTGCGTCATCTTCTTGTGTTTGGGTTGAGACGTCACAGTTTTTATCCTGCAGCTGATTCATTCATTGGAGTCAGATTATAGTCAGTATTTAAGTATTTTTCTTACAAACATCTGCTTTTATGTGAGAGGAGTTAAACATCCAGTGTGTCAGCAGGGGAAAAATATTCATATGTGTCTTTTTATTGCATGTCAGTTATTGCTGATTTTTTTTTCTCTCCCTCTGAGTCATTTATCCCTTCTAGTCTGTCTCGCAGTCTCTCACATTGATTTTCCCTTTCAGCCTCAGGTCTGCATCAATATTTAGCATCATCACATGGGCACACATGCACTCACACACACACACTTCATAATGTAGCATGTGCATGTGTGTGCACGGGCCTCTAATCCTCATCTCAAAAAAGGGTTTACCTCCGTCTTGGAGATATAAATATACCTACCATATGTCTAAAAATAGCTTTGTATGTTCTAGATATGAAGGAGGCGTATGTTCTTTTTATTTTCACCCTGATCTTTCTTCTCATTTTACTCATTTGTGCTCCCCCACCCCACCCCACCCGTAGGCACTCTCCTTTTATCCCTTCTCAGACGTCACCAAGGTCACTATGACCCAGGTCAAAAAAAGAAAAAGGAAAAGGAAAGGAAGAGAAGGAAACATCAGTGCGTGCGAATGCAAGACGAGTAACAGGAAGTGGAGTTAATCTGTGTTTTAAGACCTTTTCCTCAGATTGTCTTTAGACTTTTCAGGTGGGAGCGAGGAAGTGAGAGGTGATGAGCGTTTGCCTGATATAACAATCATCAGGTCTGCCAGTAAAGGCGCTCATTCTTCCTATTTTACATCCTTTGTCCCCCTCATTTATCAGATTCCTCCCTGCTTCCTTCACTTTCTTTTTCCTGCCCTTTCGCTTCTCCTGGTTCCCTGATGTGACATTCTCCCCCCACCTCACCCCCTCTCTCCCTCACCCACACACTGGCAGCTCAAAAACCTTGGTACAAATGATACTTGCTCCCTCTGCTGGTCAATGCACATCCTTCAACTATTATTATAGAAAAAAAAGAGATTTCTCTTCATAATAATTTCTCATCACACATCTTTCAATAACAGTTCCCTACTACATTTCCACATTTCCTGCGAGAGTTTGCAGAACAAGGTCACAAAAACCGAGAGCTGTAGTTAGGCTCTTAAAATAGAAACAAATTTTCTACTGGGACGTAAAAGTGCTCTGTCCTCGATCAAGGTGTCCTTTTAAACCCGAATGGTTCAAAGGCCAGAATGTGCTGGGATAATGGGAGCTAATTACGGTGCACGGATGCTCTAAGGATAGAAATTTTGACATTAAAAGCTGAGTGAATCAATGTGCCACAATCTCCCTATAACAAACAATCCGCAAAATGCAAACGGCAAAACACATTTGTCCTTATTCTAACCCCCACACTTGCCTCTGTGATCATCGTGAGTCATCACGATTCACGTATTAAAATGTGAATTTTAAGATGATGGCTTGAAAAAACATTCACCGTCTTTCTCAATCAGGTAGCGCACTTGCAGAAGCCTGAATATTTTTGCCAGGACAAAACAAAAAGTAATAAAAAGGGAAAAAAACACCCTGCCCTCCTCCAGTCTCTCATAATCAGGTCTTGTTGGGCTATTTTTAGCCTTCTCTACATGCAGCCAGTGTGTTCTGTTAGGATTGTGTGCAGATCTTGATGTTACATAAGAAAATATGAAAAGAAAGAGTTTGCAGGGAGTTTAATGCCTCATTGCTGGACCCGGTGTCAAGCTGCCACATCCCGATTTAAGAAGTACTAAAGGGCATACTATGACGATTGTGTTGTCAAATAAATGAAACAGCTTAGGTAAGACGCTGAGCAGGTGCAAAAGAAGAAATAAATAAATAAGAAAGCATGCCTGCATAAGCCTTCTCAGCTTTCTTCACTTTTCGTCCTCACACATGCATCATTCGCTTGCTGGCTCCTTCACACAAACACTGATGCACACAGACTCACAACTAGCTCGCGTCCACTCACAAATTCATTTTAGCTTTTGACGGCCGTGTTTGGCATGACTGAACTTCCGGGCGATATCACAAAACAAAGCACTTTGAGAATTTGTTGATTTGCTTCCAAAATCAGATTTAATTACAGTAGGTATGCTGGTTTGGTAAGCCTGCATTTTCAAATTACATTTGTAGCTTTTTATACTTTTTCTAGCTTTCACAAATGTAATTCTTCCTCACTGTTCCCCTGAATCAAAAATCTGAATTTTTCCCATGTGGGATCTAGGCAGAAAATATCAGATCTCCTTATTCTATGCACATCAGCAGCTCTGGAGACTTTATATAGCACACCGCTGGATGGATTTTGCCTCACTGGAACCCCTAAGACTGATTGAAGCTCTGGCCTGGATTGAGGAGTTATTTCTAGAACACATTAGCACACTGAGAGGTAATTGTCTCCTCTTTAGCTTTTTATCATCCAAAGATGATAAAGAAGGATTGTAAATGAAATGAGAAAAAAAGATGGGGTGGGGTGGGGGGGTGGGGGGTTGAAAAATCTAATGTGCAGCTTCCCAATCTGTCTGAGTAACAGGAGGAATTTGGCACCCTTTGTAGAAAACTAGTTTATTTGGAAGTGAACAGGTGGTGAAGTGATGCAGCCTGCATTTGTCACTCACCACGTTATTGGCAAATGTTACGAATGATATCTCTACAAACGCTTCACTTACCGTTGTGTGTGTGCGTGAGACACACGGGCTCTCATCACTGAAACATTTTCCACACAGGGGGGTAATCTGATCCCCCTGCTGTCACTCAGGTGACAGCAACAATGAAAGTGACTGCATTCATATCGGGATGCATGAAAGACTACAGAGAGCGTGGAAGTAATGGATACCCAAAACAAACAGGAGCCAGATTTGGACTGAAAAGATGCATTCATTTTTAATCTGCCCAGAACGGGTGACACCCTGTCAGTCCAGCCTCACCTTCATCTCACCTGTGAAACCTGCTGCTGAATTTCAGCAGCTCTTATGAAATGCATGTATGCTGCAGTTAATGGACCAAACCTTTGCAGCAACGAACAGGAACCCAGAAGTAAAAATATCTGAATATCTAATCCATCCATCCATTCGCTTCCGCTTATCCTTTTCAGGGTCGCGGGGTGAATATCTAATCAGCAATGTTAATTTTATTCATTTAGGATTGTTTTATTTATGTCCTTTTATACTGAAAGATCTGCTGTGACCCTGAATTGGATAAGAAAAAGACAATGGATGGATGGATGGATGGATGGATGGATGGATGGATGGATGGATGGATGGACTTTCAAAACATTTTCTTTTTTATCTGTGAATGGAGATGGTCTGAATGTGATACACATGTCCACACAGAACATGAAGATCCAGTAGTGCAATCCAGTAAGGACCTCAAAGTGTGCAACCCGCATCACTTTGTAAATAGACTCAATTTTGATCTTTGTGGGGGAATAACAAGTGCAAATAATTAAAAAAAAAACAAAAAACGAGTGTTCCAGTTTCTTCTGGTTAATGAGTCTGCTTTTTTTTTTTTTTATTCATGCTGCTACTGAGGAGTAATACAGCTTGATATTTTGCCCTTTGCATTATGCTACAACAAAACTCTGCAGACTTAGTGTTAATGTCGTAACAAGACATTCTTTAATTTAACTTAAAAAGATTTAGAAAACTTAAAGAAGGTCAATCTATAAATTAATTCATAGATTTTTCACCGTTTGAGCCTTTGATCAACTTTCGAACACTTTCGAAGTTTAAATGTTCTCCCCACCCCACAAACCTCCTTACCTGCCCAAAAACTGATTTCACTATTGGATGAAGACTGGAGTCATACTCAGAGGATGCTGCGTTCAGTCTTTTGGTTTTGCGGCTGGCCGCTGGCCGGACAGGTGCGCTTGTCGCAGGTGGGTCTGAGCTGAGGCTGGATGATGACCCGGTGACGACTCTCTCGCTGGACTCGAAGAAGAAAGCTGCATCGTCCTGGTGTTTTGGATAAGATGGGGTTGGTGAGGTTCTCCTGTCGTGTCTGGATCCGCCCTGCGGATGCGCAGCGGGAGGCACCTCACCTCGAGTGGAGTCGTGGTGGTGATGATGATGATGAGACTGTTTGGATCTCGAGGACCTGATGTGCTGTTTCTGATGCCTGTTCATCCTGTGCCCCACATCCTCCTGAGTGTATTTTTCATCATCTTCATCATCAGCCAGGGTGGTCGGCTGCCGGTGAGTATGACTTTTCGGCGTCCGATGATGGTCACTTAAATGTCGAGAGTCGGCATGTCTTGGTTGGCAGAGAGGTCTCCGCACACTGGTCTCGCAGTCTTCCCTCCAGACCGCGTCCTCGCTGCCTCCAGCTTCGGCGGGATGATTATGGTGAGAGCGGTGGCTCCTGTGAACGTGGGGACCGCGATCCCCGTGGGCAGACCTGCGGTGGGGCCCCGATGTTCTAAGCAGAGAGGTGGTCGACTCGCTTTTGGGAAGAGATGAGCTCATCGTCCGCACTCGTTTGACAGGCGAAGTGAAGCTGAGGAAGGATGAAGGTCAAGCAAAGGAAAAGAAGGCAGTCCTCCGCTACGTGCAGGTGTTCAGCCTCAGACGGTGGGACTCCGCTCTTTAATCTACATCCACGCGCTCGATCAGCACTTGGCAGAGCGCAGAGAGGAAGTTGGAGCACCTGAGCGAGAGAGTGGCAGCAGAAAAATGTAGAAGTTGAGCTCTGTCAGCTAGCCGGTCAGTCACGGGGGGCTCCGCTAAGTTTAGATGACAGCACTGTGTTGCGCTGCCGCGTGTCACATGCGGCAGCAAGTTCACTCCGCTCCACGTCACTACACATAATTTCACACGTAATGAGCAGCTCGATTAATTCTCCCCCCCCCCCCTTTTTTTTTTTTTTTTTTTTTTTTTTTTAAACGAGCAGTTGCTTGGACGTTTCTGCTCACGTTCATGTTTTACATACAGTGGATGATGTATCAAAATCACAAACATCGACGGAGAAATGTTATTAGACCAGACAGCAGTCAGGACTTCCAACAAGTGGCTTCAGTGACATTAACGCGAGTGGACAGTGGTCATTGTTTTCAAGGACGGGCAAGGTAGATCCTCTGTGTCCTGCAAATCTGGAACTTTTATCGAACACTTCACGAGTTAGAAGCACTTTTAAGTTTGAATTAACGCTGATCCCCCTTGAGACACAACACAAAGCAACAGTAAAACATGACAAATAAAATGACAGCTTTGGGGGGAAAATACTTTAAGTGATTCTTAAATTATTCTTTCTCCAATCCTTCAAATCAATGCAGTTTATATAATTAAACCAATTTGCAGATTTAGGAAAAGACTGGTGTTAAATCTCTACTATCTCGCTATAAAAAAGAATATACCAAAAGGGTGTTAACTTGGGATTTTCTCTTTTTTTTTTCGGTAACATTTTATGTATGTTTTATAATGTGAATTATCTATAGGTTGCAGATGTGTAGGGGAGATAAATATGCATATGCAGTGAATCAGTTTTCATCACTTGCTAACAACAAGCAAACAAACAATATACTTGCATAATCTGGGTGTGATGGTGTCAACAGCATAATGGAAAATCTGACTGTGGGTTACTCACAATAATAACAGCAAAATTCAAATGAAAAAAATGGTGAAAACAAAAATAATTAATTAAATAAATAAATAAAATTAAAAGCACATAACAGCGTCAGTCTTGCCCCATCTGCACACCCAGGGTCATAATTCTCACAGCAGATGTCTGGGGATGCAGGGCAAAAGTAATGATGTTAATATACGCAGCCAATTAGACACTCGGGCTCTCACAAACTGTGCTCACAGAGCAAAGCTGAGATTTTGCCCTACTCTCTCAGGGGAATTTTTGTTCTACAACATCTGTGTCCCTGTCTCCACAGCTCTAGGGAGAAGCAAAGTGTCTTCACTCTGCTGCAACCATCCCCCCGACACACACACACTTCAACATGGGCTCGCTTTAACTCCTCTGATACCTTTTCGTTTCAACTGTGCATCTTAGCAAGCGTGGGTCGATGTCACCGTGTGCTGAGCCATTATTGTGTCGTTCTGTAAAAATCAGCAGCATCTTTAGTCTAGTGAGATGACACTCTGATGTAAGAGCTTTTAGCAACATTTCTATCAGAGCATTTCTGGAAGAGGTGTGAATCATGTTGCTTTCATCTTACCCCCTTCTGCTCTTTTTTGCTCTCCCCTTCTGTAGACACTGAGCTGCAGCAGGGGACATTCAGGCCTCAGGCTGCAATATGGCCCATTTATTGTACAAAACAGGAGGGCAAGATGTGCAGCACAAAAACAAAAATATACACATATTGCAACACAGAGACAACACCACAAATAAAAATTAAATTTTTTAAAGTACATCGATGAAGTTATATAAAAGAAAACTTACGTGTTTTTTAGACTTTTTGAGGGCAAGTCACTTTCTATTTTTACATACCCCCCCAACCCATCAACTCTCACAGGGGTCAGATGACCAAACTTTCATGGCAAGTGCTGCAGTGCACACAGCTGCTGCCCTGTGTTCATAAACTGCAAATTCATAATAATATATATTAAGAATATTCTAATATTCATAATATTCTATCATTTTCTGGTGAAAGTACATCAGAGTAGCACTCTTTGCAAAATAAATCTCATTTTAAGACTAACTTATTTGCTTATTATGGAGCTTTATAGTTAAATTAAATGAACATTAAGATTGAGATGCACAGTGCAGTCAAAAAGTATTTTTCCCATGTTCTTTGTTTTCACATATTAAAAAGCTATCCCAAAAGCAAAAACTGCAATCAAGTGTTTGTGATGACTGGTGAATAGTCTTTCATATGCAGAGGTGTGGACTCAAGTCACATGACTTGGACTCAAGTCAGACTCGAGTCATTAATTTTATGACTTTAGACTTGACTTGAAAAAATGTTCTAAGACTTGTGACTTGACTTGGACTTTTACACCAGTGACCTGGGACTTGAATTGGACTTGAACCGGTTTACTTGAAAAGACTTGATATATCACCCCAAATCTAAAATTTAACACACATATTATATAGAAAGTGTGCACCATTAATTAAATTCATTCATTCATTTATTCCAACCACACTCCGTACATATGCATGAGCTGTAGCACAGCCAATCAAATTAACCAGATTTTTTTAAGAAGAAGAAAAAAACGCTCAAAAATGCTGCGAGGAGTTATTTTTTTCAGGTACATAAACTATGAAGTAGTCAACAAAAAAACGAAATGCAATATGCAAAACATGCAAGAGGAGAATCACAGACAGAGATGGAACAACTTCCAACTTTGTCCGACAGTTGAAGTTGCATAAAGAACAGTAGGTTCTCTTTTGCTACGATGAGATAGCTGACTTCATCTAACTTTGTGATGTCAACTAACTTTAATGTGTATGATATTTTTGTCATGCTATTTTAAAGCCGGTCCTACAAGCGCATCCAAGAATAACATGCAGCTTATCTCAGAATTGTTGGTGAAAATTATTCTTGGAGCTAAGTTTAATTGAGCTGCATTTTATAGAGGTGCAATTTCACAATTTGTGTATATTTTCTAAGTTCACTATTTCGTCATGTGTTGAGAAAAACAGAGATTTAAAAATCACATGGTCTAATATTTACATTTAGCATATAACTGCAACATTCTTTTTTCTTTCCTTTTTTTTTAAAGACTCGAAAGGACTTGAAATTCAAAGTTTCAGACTTGTGACTTTACTCGGACTTTTAAACCATTGACTTGAGACTTGACTCTGACTTGAGGATAAAGACTTGAAACTTACTTGAGACTTGCAAAACAATCACTTGGTCCCACCTCTGTTCATACGACTGTGGAGGAAATTTGGATCACTCTTCTTTGCAGAACTGTTTCAATTCAGCCACATTGGAGGGTTTTCGACCATGAATGGCCGGTTTAAGATCATTCCAAAGCATCTCAATTGGATTTAAGTCTGCACTTTGACTAGGCCACTCCAAAATCTTCATTTTGTTATTTTAGCTTTCTTTTTAAAGAGGCAGACTTGCTTGCATGTTTTTGCTCATTTTCTTGCTGCATAACTCAAGTGTGCTTGAGCTTCAGGGTATGAATGATGGCCGAACATCCTCCTTCATGATTTCATATATTGTATAGCAATTGGTTTCAACCAATTGCTATACAACAGATCATCCCCAGACCATCACACTATCACTACCATGTTTGACTGTTGGTGTGATGATCTATTTGTGAAATGCTGTGTTAGTTGAAGATGTAACGGGACTCAAACTTTCCAAAAATTTCAACTTTTGTCTCATCAATTCAGGAATATTTTCTCAAAAGTGATTGGGATCATCAAGACCTTTAAACTCACCCATGGATGCTATTTTTGCCCAGTCACTTTCTGTTGAATTATGATCACTGACCTTAACTGAGGAAATTGAGGGTTCTTTTGTGACCTCCTGAATGAGTTGTTGATGTTGATTTGGGGCGACCGTGGCTCAGGGGGTTGGGAAGCGTATCTTCCGGAAGGTCGCCTGTTCGATCCCCGGGCTCTCTGTCCTGGTCGTTGTGTCCTTGGGCAAGACACTTTACCTACGCCTACTGGTGTTGGCCAGAGGGGCCAATGGCGCGATATGGCAGCCTCGCTTCTGTCAGTCTGCCCCAGGGCAGCTGTGGCTACAACCGTAGCTTGCCTCCACCAGTGTGTGAATGCGAGAGTGAATGAATAGTGGCATTGTAAAGTGCTTTGGGTGCCTTGAAAAGCGCTATATAAATCCAATCCATTATTATTATTATTATGTGCTCTTGGAGTAAGTTTGGTAGGCAGGGCACTCCTGGGAAGGTTCACCACTGTTCCAAGTTTTCTCCGTTTGTAAAAAAAGGCTCTCACTGTGGCTCATTAGAGTCCCAAAGCCTTAGAAATGGTTTTGTAAACCTTTCCAGACTGATAGATGTAAATGACTTTGTTGTTCGTCTGTTCTTCAGGGTTTTTTTCTTTTTTTCTTTTTGAAGTCTTTTAGCCTGCTTTACTCTGTCAGACAGCTTCTATTTAAGTGATTTATTGATTCAACAGGTCTGTGCGTACTCTGGTCTGGCTGTGATTGGTGAAGTTGAAGTCAGCTTAGAAAAAAATTATTATCCACAGTTTATTCATGATTTCAAAAAAGGAGATTTACTTTTCCACACAAGACCAGGCAGGTTTGGATAGCCATTTCCCCTTATTAAGTGAAATCAATTTTTTTTTAAAAATGCATTTCAAATTTGTTTTGATGAAAAGTGTGTGCGTGTGACAAAAATGTAAAATAATAAGAAATCAGGAAAGGCACAAACACTTGTTAAAAACACTGTATCTGTTTGCCAAATAGATACGGGGACTGCCAAGCACTACAGGTGAAAAGTAGCCTTTTGGCTAACTCCGAAATATTTACATTGATATTAATATAATTAATATACACTGTCCATTTTAAATAAATAAATTCAAATTTGAATAAGATTTAGAAAGTCAAGAAATTAACAGACAAACTGAATCTCTAAAGGGGATAACAATCTTACTGCATCCTATACTACAACTATACTATACTTTTCTAAACATTTTTTAAAGGATTTCTTTCCCCCTGAATTGTTCCCCCTTATTCAATATGATCACATCAGGCATCCTCATTAACATCACCCCTTGGCGCATTTTCATATTACTGAAAGATTAATCAGCTGGGTAAATAATTCACCAAACTGCAGCTTAGGGCCTACGATACGAACAAAGAGTTCCTTGATCTGAGTCATCAAAACATTTCATCCAGGGAACAGCCCGAGGAAACGTAATATCAACACTAAAACAATACAATCGGGGACATCAGGCAGCCTCGTAGAACCCAGGAACTGATAATGTGATAAAACTCAAAGTCATTTTTAAGGTGGAATTATGTTTGTCCAAACTGTTCATCAGACTCCATTGTTGTTACTTGTCAGGAAATATTCACGTCAATTCCCACTCACTTGTACTCAAGCCCATCTTGGAGACAATTCAAACATATTTCCTCTGTTACATTGTCATATCCAGTTTGCAGCTTGTGTTTGGCATGTGTTTGAGTCAATGAATAGAAGCCAATATGAGAGAAATATTCTACTGGGCAATAGAAAATTGGTCAGAATTTGACATATGAAACATGAAAGCATGTATCCAACCTGCCTTGTATCAACAATTCAGTCTGCTAATGGTGGCCTAGTGATGTGGGGGATATAGCACACCTTTACCTCATTAATACCAACTGGGCATCATTTAAATGCCACAGCCTATCGAAGTATTGTTACTGACTGTGTCCATGACCATCTGTACCCATATTCTGATGGCTCTTTTCAGCAGTATAATGCACCATGACACGAAGCTCAAATGTCATGTTATTTTAACATAACAAGGAGTTCACTGTACTCAAATGGCCTCCACAGTCACCAGATATCAATCCAGTACAACATGAGAGGACAAGAGCTTCATGGGCAGCTGACAGATCTGCAGCAGCTGTGTGATGCTGTCACATCAATATGAACCAAAATCTGTGAGGAATGTTTCCAGCACATTGTTGAATCTGTGCCATGAAGAATTAAGGCAGTTTTGAAGACAAAGGGGGCTTCAGCCTATTACCAGCGAGGTGTGTCTAAAAAAGAGGATGTTGGGTGTATGATGTCATATTTCCCTCAAGCCGTACCACGCACTAGTTAGTTAATTATCCTTTAATAATCCCCATAGGAAATTTTCTTGTCTGCCTTTAAGCCATAATAAGTATTAAGAACAGTGGGCAACTGTGCGTATCGTCCACACACAGCTGCCCACACACTGTGCTCAGGGACTAACTTCAGCTTTGTGCTTTGGTCAAGGGAACTCTGAAGGCAAATTAAGCTTTCATATTTTTCAAAGCATGAAGATTGCATGTACAGTCCTTGCTGTGAGGCAATAGTGCTAACTACTAAGTCATAGTCCTGCCACTGTTGATAACTTTTTGTTCATGTGCATTTTGAAAAAGACGCTTTGTTAAAGTCCAATGTCCTCCAACAGTAGAGTCTGTTGTTCTTATTGGTTGCAACTTGTTTCCAACTATTGGAAACATATGGTCCCAATTTGTGATCTGGTTATTTAAGGCAAATGCTTTCACTTTCTTTCATACTTGGCAATGGCAGTTTCTTACTGACTCACTAAATCAATGGGAACATTCAGCATGGGAACCAGACGCTCAGTCATACATCTGACGAGGTAAAATGTTTAGTTCCTGGAAGGGTTTTGTTCCCCACAAGTGAAGCATTTCATGAGCAACACCACTAATATGAACTGTGTTTGTTTGTGTCTGTTTTACTTATGCATTTCTAGCAGACTGCTTGACAAATTTTATATTAGTCAGACAATTAGTTATCCAGTTTCTGGTGCCAAAACTAAACCAGAAAGAAGTTTTGAAAGAAAGAAGAATGAAAGTGACACCCTCTGTGGTAGGAAAGTAGAAATCTGTTCTACTCCTGAAGTTTAATTTTTTATTTTAATGTTGTACCATTTTTTGTTGTACACCACCGTCGAACTAAAACACAAAATA
This sequence comes from Neolamprologus multifasciatus, assembly GCF_963576455.1. Taxonomy (NCBI): domain Eukaryota; kingdom Metazoa; phylum Chordata; class Actinopteri; order Cichliformes; family Cichlidae; genus Neolamprologus; species Neolamprologus multifasciatus. The sequence continues at coordinate 24,803,380 of NC_140445.1, read as the reverse complement.
AAATTCAATGAAATAGTAGGACGGGTGAAATAGAGACAAATAAATGATCTATATAACAAACAAAACATACCTTGCTGCTTGACCCATGCTTTGAGGCAGAAGTAAGCACCTTACAGATACCTTTAAGAACATTTAAACATCCTCTGACTTAAATTGGCCTCTTCTGCTTCACTTCCATCCTTCAACATGGGTGTACATCTCACTCAGGTGCACCAGCGGAACCAACATGCAGTACAATAGTTCCTACATGAGAATTTCCACAATAAATGACCTAATGACATATAAAATATGCGTAGTGCAAAAAAAAATACATTAACTAAAAATATGGCAGTAAAAATAATAATGCTGCGCTGTTGTGAAAATAATCAGTGTGCTCTGGCCCTTTCTGTTTGCTGTTCTCAAGCTGAGGCGTAATGTGTGAGGATCGCAGATGACAGAAGATTTCTAAAGAAGGTAATTGAGCTAACACTGGATTTCAGATCATGTCTATGATAACAGTACGGTGGCCCTGAGAGGCGAAACGGACTGCAACTTCAGAAAACACTTGCAAAAAGAAAAATGCTGCAAAAAGAAAAATGCTTCAAAAAGAAAAACACTTGCAAAAAGAAAAATGTTGCAAAAAGAAAAATGCTGCAAAAAGAAAAACACTTGCAAAAAGAAAAATGCTGCAAAAAGAAAAACACTTGCAAAAAGAAAAATGCTGCAAAAAGAAAAATGCTGCAAAAAGAAAAACACTGCAAAAAGAAAAACGCTGCAAAAAGAAAAGCGCTGCAAAAGCACACACAACACAACGGAAATAGGAAAAAACACAACGGAAATGTTCCTGGGGAGACAATAACCCGACAGACCAGTTGCACGAACCAAAACATGCTAACCAGTGGGACTGGGAGACACTTCAAAGAAGTGGAGGAGAGGTAAATGTGTTGTAATCTCATGATTCTAATAATACTACAGATATCTGGAATATACATTCAAAGATAATTCTAACAAAGATAATGTTTAATGTAGCCTTAGAAATGAAGCTTTTTTAAACTCGAGAACAAATACTAATAAGTCAAAGTCATTAAGGAGTGTTGCAGTTAATGTGTTCAGGTTTTAATTTGGCATTGTGTCTTCATCAGGCAATGTATTGTCCATATTGTGGAATCCAGCTAGTGGGGCAAATTGGAGTTTTTTGTGGGTCCTGTGGAACTAACATTCAAGTTTTAGCACCTTTTATAGATGGTAAGCACTTCACTTTCCTATGTTCTAGTATTTATTGCTCACCTTTTAATTGCTTCATAATGACTTATATACACCACAGTAGCTTCAGTAGTGCGTGTTAAACTTTTTTTTTTGGGGGGGGGGATTATTATTCATGTGCCATTCCAAAGTACTATATTCATTTCCTTATTCTAAGGTTTTTGTATTGTTAAAGACTCTGTATGCAAAGATAAATCAGAATTCCAAAAACACAAAGGCATGAACTGGTAGGTACTAAGAACTGTATTCTGGTTTAAGCCTGCCACCGGTTCTACGGCATAATTTTAAAAACTAGTTTATTACTTAATAGGGCATATGTACACAGTGATGAAATTCTTCTAACTTCTCTAATTTTGCTCATTTTGAGTTGTCAGCATAGAGGTCTTAATGAGAGTGATAAGTCCTGAATCCTGGTCCATGTTCTTTGAGCTTTTGCTGGCCTTTATTTAAGCACACATCAAGAAGATTAAATACTTGAGTCATGTTTATTGAGAGTTGTTTCAGATGTGGTATTTTTTTTAAAACACTTATTAAGTGCATTTGTGGATTCCTGCGGTCGTAATTATCTTTTCATGTTTTCTCTTCAACCTTAGGCCCAGTCTCAGTCACAGACATCATCAATAAGTATTTCTCTGAGGGCCATACATATGAAGTGATCCTGGATTTTCTTGAAAACAAGCATAATATTTGTATGAGTCTGAGAACATTAAAGAGGAGGCTAAAAGATGCTGGAATGACTAGAAGGACTGACTTCACTCCCACTGACATTGTCATTTCCACTGTTACACAAGAACTGAGAGGCTCAGGTCAGCTTCTGGGTTACAGATCCATGTGTCAGACACTGCGACAAAAGCATAACCTGAAAGTTAAAAGAAATGATGTAATGCACATACTCTCAAGACTAGATCCATATGGTGTTAAGCGTCGCTGTAAACGCAGGTTTTTTCGAAGAGGATATTTTTCAGAAGGACCAAATCAAGTGTGGCATGTGGATGGTTATGATAAGCTGAAGCCCTTTGGTGTTGCTATTAGTGCATGTGTCGATGGATTTTCAAGGAAAGTTATGTGGCTCAGCTGTGGCAGCTCAAATAATGACCCAGGTATCATTGCAAAATATTATATGGAGTGCGTGTCACGGTTTGGTCAACTTCCAGCATGCCTTCGTACAGACTGTGGCACAGAAAATGGCACAATGGCAGCAATTCACTGTGCTTTAAGATCAGACCATGGAGATGAACTTGCAGGAGCCCACAGTCATATGTATGGCACCTCAACTACAAATCAACGGATTGAAAGTTGGTGGTCTTCGTTCAGAAAGCAAAGGTACCTGGCTTTTAAAATATATTCTGAAACTAAAATTGAATGGTTCTGAAGGTGTTTCGTGGTCAGCGATATACTTTTTTTTGTGGGTGGGGTTTTATACTCAAATATTAAATTACAGTCACAAACAAAGAAAGAAAAACATAGTCACCTACACATTTTTCTCATGTGATGCACGACTGCTTCAAAAACTATAATAAATGGTTTGGTATACCAGTGACATTTGTTTGTATTAAAACAACACACTCAAAAAGAAAATCCGACTCAGACATTCCACAAAAGTCCTAAAAAGGAACTATACAAAACAAGAAACAAACTGACATTCAACATTTTAATAAATTATTATAAATCCTAGAGGCAATGGCATCAGTAAAGATTGATCTATTTAAAATTGAGTAAAATTTATTCAAATTTGTGTGCCTACGTAGTACCAAACTAACATCTAGACCAAATAGTTTACCTGTAGGGAGTCATATAAATAAAAGAACAAGGGATTCTTCAAATTTGAGAACTGTAATATGAGTAATATAAGAACATTGATCTAACATGACAGAAATTTGTTAGAGGAGGTCGTTTGTTTCAGACATTTCTTCAACTTTGTGTGCCAAAAAAAAAATACCGATGTTTTCACTCGCTTTTGGATTTCTGTGTGGTATCTAACAAGTGATAACAGCTTCAGTGTTCATGTAGAAACAAAATAGTACATTTATATGGACAGACCTGTATATTACAACTTTTCTTAAGTTCAACCGCCAAATGCAGGAATAACAGAAAGATTAATCACATTGTTAAATTTTGTTATTTGTGTGAAGTTGCTTTTTTTTCCTGCAGTGCATTGATGAAACACTTCAGAACATGTGAATAAGCTTTTGTTTGGACGAAATTGCGCACAGTTCAATATTCTTAAGATTCCGACTTTTTTTTAAAGAGGACAATTACATTGAATTACTTGTGTTATTAAATTTTATATGCCTTGTCATTCCACCATTAGAACTCAGTTCTGGATTGAACTCTTCAGTGACCTGAGGGAGAGGCATCTTTTCAACGGCAGTCATGAACATAAATGCCTTCTACGATATGTCTTCCTCAATGTCTTGCAAAAAGAGCTTGACGAGTACAGAGATCTCTGGAACACTCACACCATCCGACCTGTGCGCCAATCTTGTTGTCCATCTGGTAAACCAGAAGCCATGTATCACCTGCCTCATAGGTATGTATTTAGTCCATGTATTTTATTTCATAGTTTTACTAAATTTTTTCTTCCTCAGTATAGTGTATTCTATGTGCAGGATACCTGTCCAGCTTGCTGTTATTCCACCTTTTGTTCATTTATAAAATGTTTCAGGAACAGTCCATGCCTTATGTGCACTCTTTTCTTTCTTGACCTAACCACTTGAGTTAAGTAAGCAGTATGTCATTTGGGTTTAACAATTTGCCCTAACTGTTACTCACAGCAGGTATTACACACACTTTAGCAATTGAATAGTGTGTTTTGTTGTTTTCACCTTTTTGCTGAATAGAAATTAAAGCTGCCACTTGTGTTTTGCCATTAGTTCTGTTCTCTGACTTCATGCACATACGTTTTATTTTTATATTTTTTTCCAAAACAACAAAAAAAAAAGTTAGACAATCATATTTTAACTTTGGATCACATCTTGGCTAAAAACGACAAATGTAGATATATGCATAATTAAGATTCTTTAAAATCACAATTTCCAGAACTGACTTTTAATTATAAGATTGACTTTGCGCTTTTGCTGTAACCTTGAAGGATAGTACCTGGAGAAGTGACTGAATTTGTTAATTTTTCTGACTGACCTAAGGTATGGTGGAAGAGAGTGTGGATTCCAAGTGCCTCAAGAAATCCTGCACCAGTTTGATGACATTCTACCTGCTCAGTACAGTCTATGTGGGGACGACAAACTCCAGGTTCATTTCACAAACTTGGAAAGACAGAGTGAGCTCCCTCGACCAGTCAACTGGACTACTGCAGTTGAAAATTATATAACACTCAAAAATATGACTGGACTTTAGAAGTAAAATCATCTGCTAGATGTGGGTACAATTACCACTGACACTAATTGTCACAAACCAACTTTAATGAGTATTGAAAAAAATAGTACCATAGTTTTTATATAAATCGTTTCACTACCGTCAACTTTTCAGTGTGTACGGTTTCTACCTGAAGAAATCAAAAGACCATACTGTACAAAATAACTTGTTCCTTTTAATTAGGTACTGTAACAAACACGTTGATTAATTTGGAGATCTGTTTTACAAACAAAGGTTTACAAAAGCATTCTGCAAGACCTGTATTTATGTGGGTTTTTCTTTTTTTTTAACTCCAAGAACAACTTGCATATCTTACAAAAAATGTAATCAAACACAGAAGTGTTTGATTAAATAAAGCCTTTTAACTGAATTTATCAGATTTTTTTCCCTGTGTTATTATACTAGCGTGTCTCAGTACTTCAGAAATGTTTTATTTTGTTACTTTGGCAATTTCTTAACACAGTGAAATATGTCTAACTTGTTCAATTGTCCCACTATGATATTATGCTTTTGAAATTCCAAAACCTGATTGAACTTTCTGCGATGCATTAAACTATATGTTACCAAAATTATTATAAATTATTAGAAACAAAATTTTCAGATTTTAAAATCACAAACTTCAAATGTTTGCTAAAACCATAAATGTGGCTTAAAAGCAAAAGGACTTGGACCTTAGGGAAGCCCAAACCCAGGAGAGTTCTGGATGCCATAATCCATGGCTTCTTGGAAGTCCTCATAATTGTGTAACACTGGGATTTTGATAGTATTTGCACAGACATCTGCTACAGGGAAGCGTGAAGTGGTCTGGAAAAGAAGTTGTGGCTTTGGCTGAATTGCTGCAGGAGGAATTTCTCTCAGTCCAGTTGCAAACATAAGGATGTCTTCAAGAGACAGACTTCCATTTTTCTCTGTGAATGTAAAGAGACAAAAAGTTATTTCTAATGATAATAAACAGGAAAAAGGGGCCATTACACTTTGCTGACATAAATGTACTCATTTCAACATTTTCAAACAAATTTAATACCTTCTACAGAAAGCAGATAGTCTTGCCAGTAGCTTAGTACTCTTGTCTCCTCTTGACGCCTAGAGCTGCCAGGTGGACCAAATTGCACATGGAAGATGTTCTCAAGAAGATCAGCTGTCAGCCTGGTCTCAGTGTAGCACATGAATGAGAAGAAGAGTGAAGGATGCTGTTCCAGGGCGTTTAGAAAATCCAGTGTTGCTAGACCCTCTCTGAAACTAGAAAACAGTCTAATTTTTAATAAAATGTTTAACGTTATTTGTGCAAGCAAGCAAAACTTCACATGGGAAACTACTGTGTTAAGAAAGTAACCAACATTCTTATCTAGCTAAGACACTCATCCTGCTACAAGAAAGAAGTCCTCCTGAAAAAGGTCTTGCATTTAGAATATATTTTTTCCGTCCTTTAAATTTCACTGGAATAAAAAAAAGTAACAATTTATTCTTCTGAAAAGATTGATTGATTGATTGATATGTTTATTGATTAGCATTCAAATATCTCAGTGAAGACAGAACAAAGATTTACCACAAAGCAAGAAAGCATGAGACAAGGCTAATCAAAAGGTATTGGCTGAAGCATTTGCTTATTACGCCAACCCTTTTAACAAAAGATCTTTTAGCATGCAGCTCCTGTACACAGGGCTCGAAGCAAATAATAAAATTCAATTCAATTCAATTTCATTTATATAGCGCCAAATCACAACAAATGTCGCCTCAAGGCGCTTCATAGATACAGAGAGAAAAGCCCAACAATCATATGACCCCCTATGAGCAAGCACTTTGGCGACAGTGGGAAGGAAAAACTCCCTTTTAACAGGAAGAAACCTCCGGCAGAACCCGGCTCAGGGAGGGGCGGCCATCTGCTGCGACCGGTTGGGGTGAGAGAAGGCAAACACAGCAAAAACAAAACAAACAAACAAACAAACAAGAAAAAACACCACCACCTTAGTAAGTAACTACATCAAATCAAAAGAATCAAGAGGTTTTCTGTTTTTTGTTTTTGTTTTTTGTTTTTTTTGCTCTTTTCATTCTTGATATATATATTTTTCTAATACTCTATTTTTAAACATATTTTTAAACAAGGAAAATGAACTACACCTTTTTAAATCACTGTCATAACTATTCCACAGGTTAACTCCTCTAACAGAAACACATCTCTGCTTTATATTTGTCCTTATCTTGTTTTTTTTTAAAGAAATCTGTTCCCCTTAAGTCATATTGACTCTCTCTGACTTTGAACAGCTTCTGAGTACTGGGGCAAAGCAAGTTATTTTGTGCTTTATACATTATCTGTGCCATTTTATATTCAACTAAATCATAAAATTTCAGGGTATTCAGATTAATAAATAAAAAGATTATGTTAAATGGGCACATAATAGTCTGAATTCTATACCTTTGGATGGAAAGATGGTTTCGGTAGATGAAGTACCACTGAATGTAATCCGCTACTACCTTCTTCTTATCCTCCAGTGTCCTCATGAATCGATAGCATCCTGCTGTCTGGAGCATGCTTGAGTGTTTTTCTGAGATTACTCGGAGCTCACTTAGAGATGTTGCATTCTTTATCTAAAGAGAAAAATATATATTACACACACACACACAACACACATGCACAAGTGACATCCTTCGCATGCTGTCTATTAATGTGCAATTTAACACAGTCTTCGATTAGACAATCAGTAATCTTTTCAGGCATCAGTTAGTTACTAATATTATGTTAAGTGGATAACTAAGACTAAAAATTTGCATTTATTGGTGTTTGTCATAATCATAACATCACAAATTTACCTCTAGTAGAGCCTTCTTGATTTCTTCATCTGGTATATCATCAATTGGTGCCTCGAATGTCTTGTCTTTTCCAACAAGGTACATAAAGAAGTTTGGAGATAAACAACATGGCCCTGGACCACCATGGACAATGGAAACTGCAATCATTCTTCCAACGTAGAAATATTCATTTTCATCTGCAGCTAAAGATAAAGACATTACATTATAATAAAGTAACTTTGACCATGGAAAAAAAAGTGAAAAAAATAAATACCTTTACTATGAAATGTGAGATATTTGGCATAGTCTTTTCCTTCGAATATTCTTCTCGTCCTTATGGCTTCCATCAAAAGGGTGAGAAATTCTCGAGTAGGCCCACCTGTGTCTATTGCCTCTTCAGCCAGTCCCACGTCATCAGAGAATTTCACCATCATGCCAGAGTTGGGACTATATGAAGACCTTCTGAAGCCTCGGTAGGCACCATCCCAGACATTGGCTCAGTTAATGTTGAATCTGCTACAGGAGGTTTTGTTGATCTTCAGAGCCAGATTTGAGATGACATCTGCAGCCGTCAATCCATCAGGTTCATCACTGTAGAATCAGTCAGTGAAAAGCAACAAAATATTTACACTATTTACACTTTATGGGGTTTTTTTTTGGTTTAATATCTTTTAAGTAATTTTTCTTGCTTTATCAATTGGCCTTTTTCTGTTAATTCATTTTAAAAAGCAAAATAGTGATCTGAAGAACAATCATCAGCAACCAAATAATTTTAAGAATCTTTTCTTTCTGAATACAATCATCAGCAGAATAACTTCTCAGGAACAGTTAAGCTAAGTTTGCTCCTGTAAAAGGTTAGGATCAAAAATAGCAGCAGTACCCAGCACTATTTTTAGTAAAGAAATATTTGATAAATAGGTTAACTGCAAGTCAAACATTATGGGTTTATTGTACTTATTCAAGATATGAAAGTTACCAGTTTTCCTTTTGCAACTCCTCTCCCTCAGCATCTGAAGAACTGCTGTCAATAACGACAGGTGCATAGATATTGGTATACATACTGTGAAAGAAGAGTAAAAACAGAAGATTAAAATACATTTTATGTAATAGTAATTCTGGCTCTACATTTGGCTGGGTTGGGTCTGAAGTACTTCACCATGACTGAATTTGCTCAAGTTATGGATTAGATAGAGAACCTCTATAATTAAAAAAAAACAACAACAACAACAACAAAAAAAAAACAGTTTCACTGAGCTTATTACTTTATAATTATTTACAAGATATATCATTTTATATTTTTTAAATTTTAGAATCACAATCAGAATCAAAATACTTCATTGATCCCTAGGGGAAAACATGTAATTTTATAACTTAAGACTAACTTGTAACTTGTAGTATGTTCTCCTGATGTGGATGCCATTTGAGATTCTGTACCACACTGAACCTTCAGCATAAACACAAACACAACACAATACCATAACAACTGCAGATGTAATGGCATGCAAATGAAACTTAACAATTAAATATGCAACATTGTTATACAAAAGAGTATTATATACTTGCACATCAGATGTTTGGGATATTGAAGGTAACCTATAAAATATAGATCCAATGATAAAAAGAAAATGTTATAAAACATAACATGCTTTTGTGGCCATCACATGCTAACATTAAAGTGTTAAAAACATTAGATGTTTATATACCTGCCACAGAGGCCAGATCAATGTGCTAGAAGGTAGCCAACTTACCGACGTATAGGCTCTGGTGTACTGTTTTCTGGACTTAACCAAAGCTGTCAGATAAAATCATCAAACACCAAACTCGTTGATTATGGCTGCTCAGATTCTTACCACTATATATACAACGATAGAATGATATTAGTCTTATATCCAGACATTGAATGCATTATTCCGGAACTGAGAGCACTAACATCTCGAACTAATGAATCCTTGAGATTTACATACCACTGTGTCAGAGAGAGGTGACGTAACGGGTGGTACCCTAACGATAACTTCATCATCCTCCTCATCTTCTGAAACACTAACATCTGTGGGAACTGTGGGAAATACTTTGGTTAAAATTTCAACACAGTAATCACAAGATTCTTTAACAATATGACTATAAAAAAGAATTAATGGCAATTCTATTTAACTTACATTCTGACAAAAAGTCCTCAAGGGTGCAGACAAATAGTGTAATTCTTTGGTAAGACTTGCCAACGGCCTCTTTGTAGAGTTCAATCGTAAAGGGTGTGTCAGTTCCTGGAATATTTTTTATTTGAGAGCCATCAGGGTAGAGCAGGATGTATTCTACATCTTTCATATCTTGGTTGAAATCTTTCAGTTTTTTAATGGCAGCACCCAACAGCCTCTCAGATGACCAGCTTGGGTCAACATGTAATGGTAGTGATTTCCCTCTTATGGGTCTCATGCCAGTCTTTTTTTTGTTCATGAGCCCAACAGAAATCTAGATTACATTTCAGGAAAAAAAGTGGTCACATATTAGAAAAGTGTTGTCAGACAACAGATTAACATTTAAAAAACATTTTATTTATACCTTCGCTGTTTTTGTTGATTTCTTTTTGGATTTTGAGAACATCCTCCTTTCTGCCTCTTTACCTTCACGGTACTTGAAGAACTGCTGAACAACTGTCTTGGCTGAACAGGAGAAAAGGGTGAAAGACAGAGAGACTCTTTATTGGTCTATCGTTGTTTATAATTCAAAAGCAAACATGAACTTATGAACATAATGCACAAAAAATCTACCTCTTCCCCACAGTCACATCCAGCAGAAAAATGTCTTTGCTTTCAGAAATGCAGATTTATTAGTCACATGACACCTGATGTCTCTAATTTTCCTTTTTTTTTTTTTTTTAAATTTATGACACTATCTGTAAATTACAAACACCTGAACAAATCTTGCCCTTTTAAGTTTTTTAAAATGAGTTGGAGTTACAATAGCAGGAAGTTCAGAAAAAATTACCTCTTGAGTGTTCTTGTTCTGGGAAAGCATCTTTAGCTGGTACAAAACTTGTGTCTTTTCCACAGGAACAGCTCTCAAACTGGAATCCACAAAATGGACAATACATCTTAACCTGAAAAACACTAGTTGTATGATTTTAGCAATTTATTTTACAAAGCAGTCAAATATATATATATATATATATATATATATCCGCAGCTCCGAACTGTTGTAAAGGGACCTCTAGCTAATACGTCGGGTTCTGTGTCTGCCTCTCACCTGGAACTAGCTTTACAGTTTTGGTCAACTTTGCTAGTAACAGACAGAGAGAGGCGTTGAAAGGCTGCTCCAACCGAACTTATTGTTTGGGAGGAAAACACGAACACAGTGTACAGTCGAGTCTAAACAGAGTACTTACATCTGGACTCGTCAGGCACTGTTTTTGGCTGCAGTGGTTATTATTATATTTACATGCTTCCATCTCCCTTTTCTGCTAGGTGAGAACTCATACTTTTCCACTTTCCTTTTTCTCCCTCCCTCACTCACAGAAACTTGATGTGTATGGCAGTCCATTCTCCCTGCAGCACGGACTACACTGCCCTTGAAGGCACATTCTTTATCGCTATGCCTGTAACACTCTGCCTATTGCCTTCATATTAAATAATTTTTTGAACATGACAAATATTTTGTCATGTCATTATACTGCCGCAAGTAGAGGTGACATGGGCCGCGAAACTGAGACAAAGGCATTAGAGCCTCTTAATGTTTGTTTTGTTTGGGTTTCCACCAGAGTGGAATTACCAAAAATAGAGAGGGCATAGCCTAAAATACGAAATAGGAAAAGAATGATGTGTAATCTATTTATTTCAACAAAGTAACTGTATTCTGAATATCACCTATTTAAACTGTAACGGAATACAGTTACTCATATTTTGTATTTTAAATACGTGACAGTGTTACATGTATTTAGTTTCTCCCAAACACTGCAAACATATCTGTAGTATTATTAGAATCATGAGATTACAACACATTTACCTCTCCTCCACTTCGTTGAAGTGTCTCCCAGTCCCGGTGGTTAGCATGTTTTGGTTTGTGCAACTGGTCTGTCGGGTTATTGTCTCCCCAGGAACATTTCCGTTGTGTTTTTTCCTATTTCCGTTGTGTTGTGTGTGCTTTTGCAGCGCTTTTCTTTTTGCAGCGCTTTTCTTTTTGCAGCGTTTTTCTTTTTGCAGCATTTTTCTTTTTGCAAGTGTTTTTCTTTTCGCAGCATTTTTCTTTTTGCAGCATTTTTCTTTTTGCAAGTGTTTTTCTTTTTGCAGCATTTTTCTTTTTGCAAGTGTTTTTCTTTTTGCAGCATTTTTCTTTTTGCAGCATTTTTCTTTTTGCAAGTGTTTTCTGAAGTTGCAGTCCGTTTGGCCTCTCAGGGCCACCGTATAACAGTAATCCAATAGCAGGAGCAAACACATGTTGTACCATTTTTTTTGTTGTGAACTACTTTGCGATATTTAACTTGAAAGGTACAATATAAATAACATCGTACTATTTTTTTATACATTAAGTATATCAGGTCTGCTAGAGAAGATAAACCTCCAAAATAAGGCCCCAGGTTCGGACTAAACCCCAAGGGCAGTTTAAACATAACCATAAATTAGGCTTTCCAGCTCCAGAAACCTAGCCAAAGTCATGCTTGTACTTGCACAAAAAACTGTTCACAGTGCCAACATCATATCTGGTTTCCCTTTTCACTCATAAACTGAATCCCATCTGAAAGTATGTGACTAGGTAATTCATACCAAGGTGGAGTGAAGTTTATTTAAAAGCCAAGCGGTGCTGCTTTAGAAGAGGTCTTGAGAATATCTTGGAAACAAACAAATAAAGCACACCAAACCATTAAACATCAGTGGCTTTATTGATGATCAGCGGTGGTACACAGGCTTAAAGAGACCTGCCAATGGGGCGACCGTGGCTCAGGAGGTTGGGAGGCGTATCTGTAACCGGAAGGTCGACAGTTCGATCCCCGGGCTCTCTGTCCGGACTGAATATCAGGTGATTCAGGATGAACAACAGGAAATAAGCACACTGAGCATGATTCGTCCTGACCTCACTGGAAAGTTTGACCAGCATTTTTCAGGTGACTTTGATCTTTGAAATGGACTCATTTGGTTTTTGCAATCTTTCTAACCACATACTCACCACATCCATTACATCTGACATCTGGATTTCATGGATTTTACCATCAAACACAGTTTTGCAGTTTCCTTGAAATTACTTGTTGGGTGAGTGGAAATAAGGACATGTGCTTGTGTGCTCATTTCCAGTCAGCCACAGCTGTATGAGAGAGGTGTTAATTCCTTTTCTTCCTTTCTTTTTTTTTCTTCTTAGCTTGAACTGCTTACTTTCCACCCACTCCTAAAACAGTTTCATCACAGTAAATGGAGGACTGGTGCAGTTCAATCAGTTTTATCGTTAGCACGCTCAGCAAGTGGTTTTTGCTCTGAAGGTGAAAGTGGGATAAAACGTAAACCAACTCAGTGGGGATTTTTTTTAAACCAATGAAATATAAACAAATGCACGAACTGTAGCAGCATTTCAGTGAAATGTGAAGATTTTATGACCACGTTCTAAATATTTATAAAATGGGAACATCAGAAAATAATCCGAAATGAATGGTTTTAATGGCTATTGTTGGCTTTTATTACTTCAAAAAAAAATCTCAGACATAAAAACAGCAGCACATAATGTATCTTGACTTCATGCCTTTCACATTTATTTTATTCCTTCGGCAGGATGGAGAAGTTTCATCGGTATCATTTTGCATGTTAGTGCTTCAGCTGTGAACTGCAGCAAAGCATAGTTGCATAAACATGTTGGCTTAAAAGAAACAGATATTTTTGGGGTTATGCAATAGCTGCGAATTCAGAACACACTCCAAGTGATCTTGAATGTGCTTGTGCATCTTTTTCATGCTCCTCTGTTTCATTTCATCCTGTCTAGTTCCCAAAGAAATGTACTTGTCTGAATAGAAGAAAGCATCCATTTTAGTTATGATCTATAAGTGCACTCTAAAACATTAAGACATTAAGAAAAGTGATGCTAATTCTCTCCTGGAGAATGAAAAGTAAGACTCTGCAAAAGGATGGTTTAAAAAATATCCCTTGAACTAAAAGCTGTGAAGGTGCAGTGGCAATGATGGCGGATGTGATTGACTAGAGGCTGGCATGGTGAATTTGGGAGGTGGGGGTAGTTATGACGCATCAAGGACATAATAATAACCACGAGCGATTTATAGGAACACAGCGACCTACAGTATGATATCCTTCATACACCATCTCTGTGTGCTTACATAAGTGGAAATCATGACACACTTATTTGCATTTTGTAAAGATTAATTACTGGAGCGCAGCAGAAAATAAGAGATTCAGCTCCTTTTCAGCGCTGTAGGCACTCAAACCCAGCTCAGATTTTATTACGTTTGTGGTTATAACAAAGCCAACGCGACCTTAAAGAACTTTATCATGCATATGGTTTTGTTTTTTGGAGGCGCATTACTTTTGATTATTGCTGTTTTGCACGTAGCACAGTCCAAATACTTTAATGTGTAACACCAGACATTACGGCTAAACTGGAGTAATATACTGGGGCGATCGTAACCCAAGAGTTGGCAGTTCGTCTTGCAATCGGAAGGTTGCTCTGACAGTCTCGGTCGTTGTGTCCTTGGGCAAGACAGTTCACCCGTCGCCTACTGGTGGTGGCGCCAGTGTCTGGCAGCCTTGCCTCTGTCAGTGCGTCCCAGGGCGGCTGTGGCTACAATGTAGCTTGCTGTGAATGTGTGTGTGAATGGGTGGATGACTGAATGTAGTGTAAAGCACTTTGGGGTCCATAGGGACTAAGTAAAGCGCTATACAAATACAGGCCATTTACCATACAATTGTATGTGCTTTTCTTAATTATGAAAATGTATTCTACATCTAAAACCACAATTCCAAAAAAGTTGGGATGCAAAAACCTGAAAACATGTAAAATGAGACATTTTACTATTTTGTGAATTCAAAAAAAAGCTAATAACTCATTTGAAATTTGATTGCAGCAACATGTCTCAAAGGTTGGAAACAAAAGACTGTAAAACATTGTACTAAGAAGAAACAGCTAGAAGAACATTTAGGTTAATTGACAACAGGTCAGTAACATGTTTCTCAGAATTTCTCAGAAGTAAAGATGGGAAGAGGTTAAAGAAAAACCAAACTGTGTCTTCAAACTGTGGGACAATTTTTAAAAAACTTTGAATATCCCACCAACTACAGTACACAGTATTATCAAGAGATCCAGAGAACCTGGAGGAGACTGTGCACAGGGGACAAATCTGCAAATCAGTACTGGATGTCCACGATTCTGAAGCAGGACTTCATTAAAAACAGGCATCATCCTGTCACGGAAACCACTGCAGGGGTCAGGAAGACTTCCAGGAGTCACTGTGAACACAGTTCACAGACATGTTTCCTGAAAAAGAGATCCACACCTCAACAACAACATGAATGTGAACTTGCCAACATCATCGCTATAATCTCATGTCCATTTGACCAAACTAATGCCTGAATGAAAATGTGTGAACGTGTCATCTTCGCTCAGTCATAGGAGTCTGGAGTTTTATCTCTGAAAGCGTGCACACTATTTCCCCCTTGTGTTGAATGATAGCTGGCCCTTTGCTGCAGTGGCCATAATCATATGAGTGCTCTCTCAAACCATGCAATGTTCAGATCATGTCATATAAGACATACAAATATCTGCATATGTATTGCTCATTATAAATATCACTTGCACCTCTTCTTAAAGTCAATAAAGATTTCTTTTTAATCTTTATTGGTGCACCAGCGGAGCCAACATGCAGTACAATAGTTCCTACATGAGAATTTCCACAATAAAGGACCTAATGACATATAAAATATGCGTAGTGCAAAAAAAAAATACATTAACTAAAAGTATGGCGGTAAAATAAATAATGACAGTAATCCAATAGCAGGAGCAAACACACTCTCCCTTGGCTTGGGACTCATGGCTCCTGTGGTGCAGTGGCTCTTGCTCCACCTAAGAGTCAACACACAAGGCAGCGACAGTCGATGTCAGATTTTTTAAAATTTTGAGCCTTAATGAGTGACCGTCTCACCTGAGGTCACTAAACATACTGGAATCTGGTGACCCTCTTGCCATAATTTTTATTATTTGTGCGCAGCGTCTTTGTTTGCTATTGTCGGACTTCAGCTGATTATATCCCTGAACACACCAGCCCTCCACTGTTGGCTCTTCTTCTTGACTTTACAGTAACACTATCCACTCAACCAGAAAGCTGACTATAGTTACACATTTCATCAAGATTTGTATTGCAGTTTCTGTAAACATAGTGTTTCACTTTCACTGTAACTGAGGCCTATGATTACTGATACTGCGGGTCTAAAGGAGGAAGGAGAGCTAACAAAGGAACTGGGCTGGAAAAAATCTCACAAACCGGTCTGATAGCTGTCTTGTAAAATATGAAAGAGAGCTTTATATGGGACCTTGTTTCTGCCACTGGAAAAAAAATACCTAGCATACCTAAGTCAATACATTTGGGTTACTATCTCAAAATTTCAACTTAATAACTTGAGACTTAAAGTTATTTTCTCAGTCTTGAGTTATTTTGTCAGAAGTTTGAGTTAGTAAGTCAAACTTTTGACAGAAACAAGGTTCCATACCTTTATGTATGTGTACTACTTTAAATATATCACATGACTTTGCCTGTTCCCTCCAAAGAGGGATCATGTGCAGTTATCTCATGGATTATCAGGCTGAGCATGTGGTCATCTGGTAGATTACCAGGTCTGCTCGGCAGAGAGGAAGAAATCCAGTCTTGTTCCTCGCTTCCACGGTGGCCAGCATGGTAGAAATGCAGTGATCCAGGGTGGAGTTTATACATCAGGTTTGTGAACAGACTGTCTGGGATGTTGGACAAACCACATGTTCCCTGTCTGGGGTTTTTCCACGTTTCACAACTTAAGAATAGACTGGCCATCTGGTCATTTCATGTGCTGAAACAGCAAAAATATAAACATTTAAATCCCTGTTTACCTTTTCTGTAGAATGATGGAACCATGTAAGAAGCTAAGAATTAATCACATCTTGTCACTCGTTCTCTTTCACTTCAGAGACTTGGCTCTGGTAATTCTGATTCACATGTGCTGCAGGCTAGCTACGGTGCACCTCTACAACATTTCAAAAAGAGGGGGGAAAAAACCTTAAGATGTTTTGGAGTTTGAATGGGTAGCTATGCATGCATGAACAAAGAAATGAGACAACATTCAGAGCTTCACAATGACTCACAATAACTGTCAAAGTGAAATGACAATAAACACTAATCCATGTCCTCTTGTTGTTTCTGTCTCAGTCCACTGAGCAATGACTTTGTCACTGCCACAAGTTTAGCCTACTGCAGAAAAAAAAGTAAAAGGTACGCTATATTGCCAAAAGTATTTGCTTGTCTGCCTTTACATGATTATGAACTTGAGTGACATCCCATTCTTAATCCACAGGGTTTTATATGACGTCGGCCCACCCTTTACAAACAGCTTTGACTCTTCTGAGAAGGCTTTCTAAAAGGTTTAGGAGTTTGTTTATAGGAATTTTTGACCATTCTTCGAGAAGCCCATTTGTGAGGTCAGACAGTGATGTTGAACAAGAAGACCTAAGTCGTAGTTTCCACTCTAATTCAACACAAAGGTTGAATTAGATTTGATTGAGGCCAGGAGTGTGTGCACGCTAGTCAAGTTCTCCCTCAAGAGACGCACTCATTCATGTCTTTACGGACCCTGCTTTTTGTGCACTGGTGTGCACGTTGGAACAAGATGAGACCATGCCCAAACTGTTTGCACAAAGTTAAGAGCTTTAACTTGTCCAGAATCTCTTGCTATGCTGAAGCAGTAAGAGTTCCTTTCACTGGAACTAAGGGGTTGAGCCCATCTCCTGAAAAACACCTGAAAAAACTACACCAAACTAACAAACTAATCCCCCCTCCACCAAACTTGACACTTGGCACAAGGCAGCCAGACAATTAGTGTTCACCCAGCAACTGCCAAACCCAGACTCATCCATTGGATTGCAGGACAGAGAAGCTTGATTCATCGCTGCAGAGAACACATCTCCACTTCTCTAGAGTCCAGTGGTAGGATGGTTTACACCATTGCATCCAACACTTTGCATTACGTAAGGCTTGTATGCAGCTGCTCACCATGGAAACCTGTTTCATGAAGCTCTCCACAAACTATTCTCGAGCTGATCTGACGGCCATATAAAGTTTGGATGTTTGTAGCAATTGACTCTGCAGAAAGTTGGACCAGTGCATATTATGTGCCTCAACACCTGCTGACTGTGATTTTACATGCCATACCCTCCCACACAGTTGCTATTGTTCCCAATCGCATCCACTGTGTTACAATACCACGAAAAACTAATATAAAAATATTAAGTAAAAAGGAAATTTCATGACTTGTTGCATGGCTGGCATCCTATCATGGGATTACGCTGGAATTCCTGAGAGCGACCCATTCTTTCTCAACAATTTGTAGAAGTAGTGCCTATGCACTTCATTCTACCCCCCTGCGTCACTGGAATTGATTGGAACACCTGAACTCAATCATTTGGATGGATGAGTGAATATTTTTGGCAATATGGTGTATGTGGATTTGTCCTGACATATCAGTTTAAATGTTTTTAAAGACTATCTATTGGTAAAAAAGTGGAAATCAAGGACAGTATTAGTGTTGGACACTTGTGAAATGTAAATGTGTTTTTTCACCTACCTCTGCAAATAATTAGAAAAACTTTTAAGTGGACATTTACTGGAAATTGATGTGGACAGGCTTGGGGATAGTGTATATTATTTTACATACATAATTAAAGGTTTTATTGTTGAAGTCAGCAAGCCTGCTGGTGACTCACCATGAATCACTGATTCCCAGACTGGATTGGCTCTCACTGCAGAGCTCACTTCTCTCTCACTGTAGCTGTTGTGACTGCTTGCAGGAGTTGGAGACAGGTGTGATGGTGTGAGAGCAGAGCTTCCCAACCTGGAGATCAATCCTGTCTTCTTCTTTTTGTAGTTCTGTCTGCTCTAGCGACCCTTGAGCCTCCCTTCCTTCAGTAATGTACAACTCTTTAACACATTCACCAAATAAAAGATTATTGTATCTCTCTGGGCCATCTTACATCAGTGGAAGATGGCCAATTTAAGAAGAAGGCTGCAATCATGCTGCAGACATTAGCACTCAGAACTCTCCGTCTTCTCTCCTCCCACTTTCTGTCTCTTACTTTCTGACTGGATTCCTTCTGTCTCTCTCTGTGTGACTGTTTTTCTCTATCTCTGCTCCAGCCCTCAGCCTCAGGCTCAAAACAATCAACCATGCCCATGCCAGTGTCACCAGGTGGAGGTGTTTTTAGTGGACTCCAACACACTGTCAGACCACCAGTTTTGCTTTGTGCATTGATCTTTTTGTTTGGTTGTTTTTTCCTTTCTTTTTGGGTTTGTTTTTGACTTTTATTTTATTTATTTGAAGTTAAAGTACAGACTTTCTTTACCTAAGTAGAAATACAGATACCTGTTGATGGGTCTGTCTAGCACAACCCTTCGCTGGAACGAAACAATCCTACTACAACAGCAAAAGCAAGATGCAAGTCATCAAAGTTATTTGTATTACTCGTGCACGAGGAAGAGAAGCGTGTTCCTGTCGCTCACCCCAGTCGCTCTCGTCTGCTCTCTCATAACACTGCTCTTTATTGAGGTTACATGAATATGCATAAGTTCATTAACATATGACATCTCAAAGAGTACCAGTCTGTGCATAGTGTAGGTATGTGTATGTGTGTGTGTGGGGGGGGGGAACTCCCCAAAGCTGGTGCTAGGAACGCAGTGGTCCACCTAAACAAAGGGCCCTTATACTTAACCAGATGACAATCAACAATATAAACCTAACACCTGTGTTTGAAAAAAGTACTCCAGTAAATCTTGAAGTACTGACTCCACTTTACTCAAGTGAAAGTGAAAAAGTACAGACTCTGAAATATATTCAAACTAGGTGATTAAAAAGTAGCTCTTTGAAGTAAAATTCTACTCACCATTTTTATACAAAGGTAACTGAACCTTGTGCTATATTAATGCAATAATAAAACAAAGATATATTTTGAAAAGTCGAAAGTCCACATATTTGTGTAAAGACGTAGGGAGCAAGGGCAAAAGGTTGTTTGAAAAAAAAATATGTAAGTACAGAAACCTGAAAATTCTAGAGTAAGTATTTGTACTTACTTCCCACCTTTACATGAGAACTATTGCAGACACCGATAATAAAATGAAATCAATAAAAAGACAATACAATATCGAAAACTATCTAATGTTTGCGCAATGAAAATGAAAACAAGAACAGATTTCCAGTGATGTTTTTTTATTTAAAAAAAATGTTTATACGTCTTTTAAACTCTGTAAACAACTGAGAGAGCTTCGTAAGGTCTCTCATGATGAGCCTTCTCTAAACGAACTGATAGATAAGGTGGAGGAAATGACGTCATGAGAAAGTAAACTATGAATAAACTGTTTACATAACATGTAATCTGATAAATAGGTGTTAGAGTTTTACTAATCTGAATGCTGTGGACTCCTTGAAAGTCATCCTTGTTTTGTTTCGTTGTTGTTGTGGTTTTGTTTATTTGTTTGGTTGGTTTTTGGTTTGGTTTTTGTTTTGTTTTGGGGAGTTTTGTGTGCTTTTTGGTGCAGGGTTTTTCTTATTCACCGCCACAAACGGGAACAGAACCTCCCGTTCTTCAGAGATGTAAATCTATTTGTCCTATTTCCTGTCTCACAGTCTGTGCGCCCCTCGGTTCACTTTTTCTTGTAGACTCCTCGTGCGTAAAACCATGACAGGTTTTACGCACGGAGTTGTTCTGTGTTGCTGTCTACTTTGTCTTACAATGTCTTACCATCCAGAGGTCAGTTACGATTAAAATAACAAGTGGGAGCCTGCTGTGGTCTTAATGCAGATGAGTTCGGCATCTGCGATATCTCTCTTTAAATACCCCACTGTCACAGCTGGGTCGCTGACACAGAGTTCACATCAGACAGTGTGGTGGATGACTGACAGCAGGAAACTAGTTTTTCACACACTGAGGGTCAGAGTGCGATGCTCTAGAGAGTGAGAGGGTACAAATTTCTTTTTAATGTCGCATCTTTAGATCATTTATCGACATTGACGTCACTGAGTCGAATGGAAATCACCCTGCATTTCCCGACTAGATTATTTCCCACCGTGGTCACAGCTAAGTCCCTCTTGAGATTTTAACATGACATAAGAAGGACAATTAAGGTTTAGTGGCATGCTGCAGTCATTGTACTACTCATCCGGTCCTATCTTCAGTTTCAGTTTAGCCATTTCTTAAAAGAGGCTGGTGGAGGCAGGGAGGGAGGTAATCCACGTCTGGATCATTGGGCAGACCTCGCTGAACGCGTGCGCGCACACTGAGTGGCAGCAAGAACAAGTTCCTTCGGCGCAAAGTTTTTCCCTCAGAAAGTCAAAATGGCCAAATATAAGCCCTGGGTGCTGTGGTGCTTTATTTTGATCGGTTTTATTTGCATCGTTACGCTCTTGTGCCTGTGCTTCACCTCGTTTCTGGACGTAAGATGTTCCAGCGGCAGCTTCAAGCAAGCGGCGGTGGCCGCAGACTCTCAGATTTGCTCGGAGATTGGCAGGTACGCTTTTGTCTGTTAAAGTCCTCTTTATAGTGAAAAGCTAATCCGGGGAAGAAAAAGAAAGTATTGCATTTGACTGGATTTTGTCTTTTACACTAATTCTTTTTAGAAATAGTAAGGAGGTTTTTAATTCTGATTTTATTGTGTGTGTGTGTGTGTGTGTGTGTGTGTGTGTGTGTGTGTGTGTGTGTGTGTGTGTGTGTGTGTGTGTGTGTGTGTTTATAGATCTTAGATATAGTATTTTCATTTTAAGCATGCTTTCATTCATGTTATATGCTGTAAGACTGTGCGTCCTTCTGAACCCAGAACCCAGCTGGCACTCCATGAGGAGCCAGTGTGCACCTTGTCCCACTCAGCAATCTGTCAGCCAACAGTAAAGAAAATAAAGAAATAAATAAAAAAATTTAAAAAATAGACTGTACAACTTGGACAGGAGGAGATGGTTAAACAGAAGAAAAACACCTCTATCACCAAACCAAAACTACTCACTAGTAGCAGCAAAACAACTCCAGCCTCACAGTCAGAAGCTCAAACAACGCATATCACTGCAACTTTCTGCCCTCAGGGTGCTTCACAAATTGACTGACCTGTAGCGCTTACCCAGTGCTGCATGGCAACAATTCCCAATACTGTTTGACAGAACTATTAGACTGGACCTTCCAACAGAAAAAAGCTGAACTGAGCAATGTGATAAGCTGTTTAAGAGATTTAATAGGCAGTGAAGAACAGAGATAAGACCTGCAGATCAGTAAGCATGCAGCACACTGTACCTCAGTACTTGTGCTTGTAACTGTAAAAGAAAAACTCAGTAACTGATATTAGCTTTTCTGACTGGGCAGTGAAGGTCTGAGCTGTTTCTCTAATGCACTCTGTGGTTGTTATTTGTTCTGCAGTGAGCAAGCCATTAATCAATCAACACAGTAACTGCAAATAAAGCTCAGCAGATTATTTTATTATCTCCCCCATCCCACCCGACTAGATGTGAGCATACCCTTTCCTGCTTCCTGCAGATAGATATATCTCTGTCTGTTCTCTGCCAAAGTTTAAAGAGGGTTCATTTCCCACTTGAAAGCCGACACACTAAATTTGTTCAGGCAGGTAAAACCACCAGGCACTGTGCCAACAGGACACAACTTCAAGTAATCAAAGAAACCTGAAACACATCAGCTTTTTGTTGTTTAATCATACTGACCCTGTTCTTCTACAGTAGATGGGTGACAAATAGAGCTCTTTATATGTCTGTGTGTGCACCAACACTCACTGCGGACAGATGGGCTACCAAGTTTCAGTTTGAGTTTTCAAACCTCCAAAATTCTTTAAGCTCCCCCACCCCGTGAACATCCTAAATTTTTCCCAACTCATGTTTCATTGTAATGCTCCTTTGGTTGCCTGCTCTGTGTTACTTATGCTCACAGATTTGTAAGATAATCACTCATTCGGTCAGACCTTATTCACTGACCATCAGAAGCAAAACATTCCCAACAGTGCTTCCTCTTGTAGCTCAGTGACTACACTTGATCCCACGCCAGCCTACTGGTGAAAGGGCCCATTCAGGGCTTTTCAAATACGGTCCAGTCAGGATTAAGTTGTTTATATCACAGCTAACTTAGATAATCCGAGTGAGAAATGTGAGTTACATTTCTTTTTTTAGTGCCAGGTTACCTTATGAGTCAAATAAAAAAAAGAAGAGAAAGGAAAGAAAGAACACTACCACTATGGTCAGCGACTTCCTGGTATGTTACCTGAGGTCGACCTCAAACAGCAGGATGTGGTTTGAACATGCCCACTGGCAGCCGTCACCGTACTGTGGCATCTTCAAGTACTCAAACACCAGGTTCAATAATTAAAGCCATGTGTAAGTCGGAGTGTGTGCAATGAGTGTTTACACATTTCCCATATATAAAATAAAACCCCCTTCCAGGAATATGCTTCAGCAGGGTGGATCAGCAGTAGATGGCGCCATTGCAGCTCTTCTGTGCACATCTGTGGTCAATCCTCAGAGCATGGGGATTGGAGGGGGCTCTATAATAACTATAAGAGATAAGAAAGGTGAGTCCTCTACTGACACGTGTTTCGTAAATTGTATTTCTCCACAGCAGTGATTGATTAGACCAACCAATTGGATTTCTCATCTATTTTAAGGCAATGTTAAAGTCTACAACTTCAGAGAAACTGTCCCACGGTCATTCAGACAGAACCTGTTAAAGGAGTGTCCCACTTCCTTCAGTTTTTCCACAGGTAGGTAGATTTACAGTACTTATCAATATCCAGTTACAGATTTTGTCCTCGTGGTTTCTCACTTTGCAGAAATTAATTAATTAATTAATTAAATTAATTTTAAAAGATGCATTGTTTCTATCCACTTATGTACTTAGTATCACTATGTATTGTTTATAAAGTGATTGTAGCTTAAGTTGTTAGTGCTCTAGTTGTGCTGGTAAGGTTAGATCTTCCTCATCAATTAACATTTTGTCATATTTTGCAAACAGTTTTCCACCATTAGTCTAATTTACTTGCACTACTTTTATCATTTTTACAATGAAGGCAGCCAGTGGATCGGTGTTCCCGGAGAGCTGCGAGGCTATGAGGCAATTCACAAACAGTACGGGAAGCTGCCCTGGGCCAGGCTATTTGAACCAACAATTAAACTGGCTAGGGAGGGCATCCCTCTGTCACCCTATCTGGGAAAAATCGTGTCTTTTGTGAAAACAAACATACAAACATCAACTCTCTGGTACAGCTTTTCAATTACTCCTCTGTGACTTAAGTTGTTTTTTTTTTAATTAATAATGCTTGCAAAGAAAAAATTGTGTTTTAAGTCACGTGTTTGATGGCACCAATGAAATAAAAGCATTTGTAATCCTTGCTGGAGCCTATTTCATGCAGCTGTCACTGCAGAAATCCTGGAGCGAAGGCCTCTCCTGTAAATCCCTGGTTATACTAATTTTGTGATAGTTTTATGTAACATCTCAAAGAGAATTTAACTTTACACATTGCGTAATAGTTTAGGCCAGGCACCACGCTCATTGTTCTCAGTGAAGCACTGTTATCTCTGACATAAGAGTGCACATTGTTTTTCTTAACGTGACTCAGGACCAGGATTTACCAGCTCAGAGACAAAGGTAGCATTAACCTTCATCCAAAAAATGTTTGTGAGACGCAGCCAGGACTCAGGTATCATGGGGAATACCTGAAAGATTGCATTTCATTTTTGGATGCCGGGCCAATAGTGTGTGCACAAACAGAGTTTTTTAATGTTTACGATAGAGAAGGGAATCAGAGGAAAATAAGTGGTGATTAGAAAACCTATTGCACTTGGATCTTTAAAAAGTGCATCACTGTCAGGTGCAAATCTGGATTCCTGTGAGATTGAAGATAAAAATTGTAGTAAACACCAAGTGACCCAATTCTACTGTAAGGTAATCTCAGAAAGCTTTTAAACTAATAGGTAAAATTATGGAGCACTGCTTAGATGATCAGAGGCAAACCTGCTTCGACTCACTGCCCTCCCTCAGGGTAGATTTTAGCTGAGTCAGTCATTTAAAAAGGTGTGTTTGCTGAAAGGGAATGATTATCTTTGTGTTTGTCAGTGTCTCAATCTGTAAGAGGGTTGATGGATTGAGTACAATTTTGTGCGTGTGGGTGGTTGAGGCACACACTCGGCTCTAGGTTAAGGGTGAATGACGAGTCTTGTTTATCCAGAGTTTCTTTTGATTTGGGTCTCAGTGACATATGCTGCCTCAGCAGTGCTTTCAGGGCACTCACGTTAGCGCCATTTGATCAGCATGTTGCATTCCTAATGCATTTAAGGTCTAATGTGGTAACAAATATGATTAGCCATTTTTCTGGAGCTCTCTTTTCAGAGTTAGAAATGCCTTGTCTAATCAGCTTTTAAACTGAAAATGTTTTTCTAATCAAGACCAGTGAAAAGGACATTTTGGGTGCAAGAATGAAAATGGCTGCTTCTAATGCCAAAGTGCAATCAGTTCTTCCAAACAGAGTCACCGACTTTATGATCCAGTTTTGTTTTTGTTTTCTTTTAATTATTAGCTTTGTGCTGTGTCTTTCAGATTACTTCCTGTTTAAAGTTAAAGTGTGGTTTCTGTAATTTTGTTTCAATCCCGTATTCCGTGTTATGTATTTAGTGAGTTTTTGTCTGGTCTTGTCTGAATCTCCCTCAACTTCCTGGCTCCTCTGTTGTGCTTGGATTGTTGTTTTTTTATTTAGTTTAATATTCTGAATTTTCTGAGACCTAAGAGCATAAGAAAAAAAAACTAAAAGGGACTTGATAAACTGTCAGCTATCAGTTCCACTGAAGAATATTTCCCCGAACTGTGACTGCGCTGTGTTAATTTCCTATTCAATCAATGCAGCGTGCCACTAATCAACCTGGCTTCAGTTTATACTGCAGTGAGTCTAACAAACCGTCTTCTCTGTCTGCCCAAAAATTAGATGCTCTCCATCTTTGTCACAAGTTCAAACAAGCACTTCATCTCAGTGGACTAAGAAGTAATTCTTTTAAATTTCCAGCGTCTTTATATCAAAACACTCACCTTAAACATTTATAATCCTGGTAGGATTAGGTAATAAATAAGAAGTAGAGTTAGTTAATTCTAAAGTAAAGATTTGTAATAGCCACAGATCCCACACAGGGCAGATCTTGATCCATTCTTCTTTGCAGAAGCGGTTTAGCTGTGCAATGTTGTTAGGATGCATAGGGTGTAGTGCTTTGACCCTTCATCAGTTTTTGGTTTTGACAGCTCTCTGTCTCTTTTTCTCTGCTCTCCTTTTTGCTTAGCTTGTGTTTTCTTTTCTTTTTTACAGTGAAATTTTTTGCCACAAGAACAAAACTGTTCTGAGCACAGGCGACATCGTAAAGTTTTCCAAACTTGCAGAAACCATGCAAACCATTGCAGAGAAAGGAGCAGAGGATTTCTACACTGGCAAGATAGGGCATGACTTAATCCAAGACATAACAGCTGCAGGTTGGTGCAATGTCAGCATTAGCAGCCTGAGGGTTTGTGTTTGAAAAGGAATTAAATGGAAAGGAAAAATGACTTTTACTCAGGGTTATGAAAAAAATCTAATCTAATTAAGGGCAAAGTTTGTTATATATGTTCTGTGTGTCTGTCTCAGGTGGGACCTTGACTATAGAGGATTTGAGGTCATTCCAGGTGCAGGTCCAAGATGCTTGGACTGTTCCTTTGGGAGATGCTAAACTCTACATCCCTCCACCCCCTGCTGGAGGCGCCCTGCTTGCCTTCATTCTCAAACTCATGGAAGGTGTCGTGTTTTGTGTGATTTTCTTTTTGGCTAAGCCGCTGTAATAGCTGGATGAAATTTCAATTTAAAGAAGCAGTTAAACAGTTGTTAGCTCACAAAAGCTTAAAAAGATTATCACTGTCTTTTCTGCAGGGTTCTCGCTGACGCCAAACTCTCTGGTTCGTGACAAGAAGATTGAGATGTACCATCATTTTATAGAGGCAGTTAAATTTGCTAATGGACAGAAGAAGAGCATTTGTGATCCCAAGTTTAATAACGGCAAGGTTGGGATCTGAAATAATTTTTTTTTCTTATTGGAACTGGGGACATTTTCAATACAAGGGCAAGAAATTGAATTCTAAAGTCTAGTTATATATTATGTATTATTTCATGTATTTTATATTTTATTATATTATTTATATTCACTGCTCAAAAAACTCAAGATGGATATCTATAATATGTTAAGAATAATGATTGTTTGATGGAAATGAAAACAATCCATCTACAGAGGATACAGAGGAACTGAGGAGACCAGCTGCTGGGCTCCTCAGTTCCAGATGTTTGCAGACTGTTGATAAAAGAAGTGGTAAACATGGCCCTCTCTCAACGTTTTTGAGACGTGTTGCTGACATCAATTTCTAAATTACCTCTTTCTTTTTTTTAATAATAGTATATTTTCTCACTTTAAACATTTGACATGTGTTCTGCTGTGAACAAAATGTGGGTTTATGACATCTTTTGAAACATTTTATAAAGCATCCCAACTTTTAGGATGGGGTTTCTACATCTCAAACCAGTAATATCTGGGATATCTTAGAAATGTTTAATGATGCTCTCCTTTTAGTGTGCAGAACACTTGATTGATCCCACCTTCATTGATCGCATCAGGAAGATGATTTCTTCAAACATGACCCATGACAACTCTTACTACAACGTCACACCTTCTTCAGATCACACTGGGACGACACACGTGTCTGTCCTGGATGAAGATGGCCTGGCCGTCTCTGCCACAAGCACCATAAACCAAGTGTGAGCAGGAAGAGTTGCGTTATAGGAAACATACTAATGTTAGGTGTATCCATCATCCCCTCAGCTGACTGAGTACCCTTTGTTCTGTAGATTTGGAGGAATGATTTACTCTCCACGTACAGGCATCATCCTCAACAATGAGCTGGCTGACTTTTGCGGGAGAGCAGACACACTGAGGGCAGGTGAAGTTATATACGACAACTAAATTACAGACATTTCACGATCCCATCACCGAGTCTGATTTCCATCTGATGTTTTATTTTTACGTAGGCGAACGACCTCCATCCTCAATGAGTCCAGTGATACTGGAGTCAAAGTCTGGAGGTCTTCTTATAATTGGTGGATCGGGAGGAAGCCTGATTACGCCGGCAATGGCCTTGGTAATCAATAATTAAAAACTCTATTTGTTTCCTTGTTTGTATACTTCTTTGTTTGTTTACTCACAGTTATTTTATCCTTGCAGTCTATAATAAATCACCAGTGGCTGGGGATGAGCTTGAAAGATGCCATTACTGAGCGCATAATCTTCATCGACTCAAAGAACAACGTAAATTTTGAACCTGGTTTTGATGAGGTGAAGTACTTCCCTTTATCCTCGCTATCCATTAATGATATTCAAATTCACTAGACTGTCTATCAGAAAAAAAAATCATCTGTAATAATGGATTCTGAAGAAGATTAGCGGTCCATAATCCTACAAAGGCAGATTTAATTTTTCTGTAATCTCTTAAGGATAAGTAGTATTAATGTTTTGTCTGTGTGTGTGTTGTGTACCCTCAGTCTGTGTCAAAAGGCCTAAAGGAACAGCTTAAACACAAAACCGGGAACTGGCAATACTTTCTCAATGTGGTCAATGCTGTGGAAAAGGAGAACAACTGCATTGCTGCTGTGTCTGACAGCAGGAAGATGGGAATGTCAGCTGGATACTGACCACAAGGATGCGTGACCTTTCCACTTATCTCTGCCCTTTACTCACCTTAGAGGATAACTCCAATTTATAATTGCTTCAAATCCAATCACAGGCTATAGAAACCCAATTTATGTTGAGGTGAAATCTGCACTAAATATATAAATATAAGGGTGTTTAAATTTCTATTCATCAACTACATCTATGTAGATATTAGGAAATAGGCACACACAGGTGGAGTTTGTTTCCAGTCGAGCACCATTGAGCTATTGCAGAAAAGTGCCCTGAGATGATGTAATAAATGTGACACACCGTTTCCAGTGAACTTTGCTTTCATCCATGTGTCAACCTTTCTACCTTCAGCGGGTGTTGACAAGTTTCTGTATGTTTCTTTTTTTATGCAGTCATTGAGAATTCTCATAAAAACAATGAGATAAGAAAATACAGTCGCTGTGTGTACCGGGAGCATGCACAGCCACAGAAAGTTCAGGACAATATTCAGCTAGGAAAGCGGTCTCTAAAGTGTTGTGAATGTTTGAAATGCTCCGTCTTAAGTACATACGCACTTGTTCGTTTTTATGGCACTAGCCTCGATGACAGTAGTCAAAGAGGACGATGGCTTTTATTGGTTTGTCAAAGTTTCTGTCACAAAATTCAGCCGACCACACTGACTGTTTGAAAACTGCTTTTGGTCGACTGCGCGGGCCGCCTGCCTCGTCAGAGCTACTTTTAGTGTTGCCTACGTGTGCTCAGCAAGAGTAGGGGGCTAAACTGAAATGTTAATATCTGACCAACGGATACACAAATGATCACTCCAGCCACAAAGGTGCTCGTATTTGATTTCATGCACTGTTGGAGAAATGTGCACTGAGTGTGTCTGCTAAATCAGTTATTGAAACATGTAATTCTTTGTAAGAAATATTAACTCAAGATGAGCCATATAACCTTTTTAAAGTGACATCCTGGCAGCTTCCTTAACAAGGAACTTTTACTGTGACCTTAAAGGTGTTACTCTATGTGAAATAACTTAATCCAAAAAAAGCCTCCCCCAAAAATGTACTTTATATATTTTAACACACCTTGAATATTTTGTTTTTTTTATGTTTTATGAACATATTTTGTATTGTTTGTAATAAAAATCCTTCTAAACCACAAACTCTTTCTTTAAACACATATTCCTGGTTGTTAGTACAGTATGATGGGAATAATTCTATTTGGTGCTTTTCCCTTTTGCCTTATGCGTTTATACAGACCAGCAGTGGAACAAAGAAAGCAGTAATGAGATACATTTCAGCAGAGAAACTTATGAATTAGTAATGATTTCTTAAGTGGATTCTGCTCCGTTCTCCTTTGAGGCTCTAGATGAGAGTTATGAGAACATGCAAATTTTACTCCGTGTGAAGCGCCACTGTCTTTTGTTGTATGACAAATGAGTTAATCTGGATAAGTTGCAACTTCACGACTTCAGTGCCACGATCTTGCCCTCTTTGTATAAATAACAACCACTTAAAGTGAGCCATCACTTTAAAGGGTGCAGAAATAGTCTTTCTCGCTCAGAGCGGAGCGGTTAAATAATCCTGTGATGATTCAGCACACTTTTGCTCACAAAGTCCTTTGATGAGGCAAATTATCTTAACAGTAGTTTGATGCTTTTATTATGTCAGTTTCTGTGTCATTATATGCATTTGTCACAATGCCATTCGAGGTAATGAGTCAAATTAAAAGTGCATGTAGACTCTGATATACACAGAGAATTTGGATTTTTTCTTTCCTAGCCTAGAGGGTTAGTCAATTGGTCTGAGTTGCATAACTTTGAATTTAATCATATGTGGAAGTGAGACTTTGCTTAATTGGGCCCTGAAGGAAAATTTTTAGATTTTTTATTTATTTTTTATTTTTTGCAGCTTCTTCTCAGAGCAGCTGTAAGCACAGGAGGTAGCAGCTCAGGATAATGAAAATAAAATAATTGTGAATTCAAATAAAATTGTGGTATGTTAAATGTAATATTGGCACACATGGTGGGATTGCACTTTCTCCCCAATTACTGTAACTCTACACCTGTTCCTGCCACTACTGGCAAAACCGCCAATGGATGGTAATGGTCCACAGGTGAGAGAGTGCCCAAACACCAAATAACAGAGAGCGATAAAAGTCAAAAATACATATCTCAAATCTCAGGCGAGAGGTCATTACATCATAACATTATATAACAATCAAGACCAACTGTTCAGGTAAAACATAAAATGTACGTGGAATATCTGGAGTGGAAAAAACGAAACAAAAAACTGTAGCACTGTCTTACTCACCACAGTACAGTCATCTACACATTTTTTATAGTTCTTCTATTTTTGTTGCTCTTCTTTTCTTTTAAAATATGTAAAAAAAAAAAAACAACATAAATTAGGTCAGGTTCAGTAAGAGCCTGTATGTGTAGGAAGATATCTTTGTGAAAAACGATCTTCTCTCTGAGGCTTACATCAAAGAATTCCAGCATCAACATGGATTTTGCAATGCGAATGAGTCTCACTTTAATAACTACGCGCACACGGACATTAAATCATACCTCTCGGCAGGTAGTTCTCCCCCTATTTCCCCCTGCAGGAGACATTTGGCTTTATTTATGTAAAATAAAACCACTGGCTTTTATCCAGCCTTGAGCAACGTTGTGAAAAATAGCACTGCGTCCGAGGTTTGTTCCAGGAGCGGGAATATTTCAGCGGCCAAACATTTTTTCTGATGTAACTGTAACTGTCAGAATGGGGATATTAGCCTGCTTTGTGTGCCCATTGTAGTTTAATGAAAGTTAAAGACCTCACCTCCGCTGTACTGAAGCTGTAAGCTAGTGCTAGTCAATATGTTTGCATGCAGAGAAACAAGTACAAGCAAGTTACAGTTACAGGCAAGGACTTCAAATGGCCTCTTGAGGGTGGCTCCAAAAGCAGTTTTCACTTATACAAGTTGGCAAGTTTTGGTCCTTTTGTGAGAAGAGAGGATAGAGATGAATTTGTCTTTTAAATGTATTGAAGTTTGAAGCTATGTGTTACCTTACAGGAGTATAGGCCCTTTGAACTTGTTCAGTGTCCTCATAAGTCATCCTAAAGACATCAGTATACCTGCCACGTTGGTCACGTTGTGTGCTGCCGCTAACGTCATGGCACACTCACATCCATGTATGCTCACCAATACACTACAGGTAGCACTTGCAGTATTCTCCTGAAGGATAGGTGCCGCAACTCAGACAGTACCTCAGAATGTCCTTGGGCAAGATGCTAGCCCCAAGTTCCTCTCCAATGGATCCATCAGCGTATGAATGTGTTTGAATGTTAGATAGAAAGCACTTATGTAGATAAAGCATAGAAAGAAGTGCTTGTATGAGTCGGCAAGTCGTGTGAAGTGGTCAGTTGGAGTACAAAGGTGTCATTTGCCATTACTAATCATTTACCCTGTCGACACAGAGGCGCAGCAGCTCTACTCTGAGCCCCTTCCAAATGACTAAACTCTTCAGCCTATCACTAAGAAAGATGTCAGCCACACTTCAGAGAAAGCTCATTTTCACCTCTTCTATCTGCAGTCTCGTTCTTTCAGTCACTATCCAGAGCTCGTGACTATAAGGTAGGGACGTAAATCGACATGCTCCTCTCTCTTTTTACCACGATGGACCGGTACAGTGCGTGCATCACTGCAGATGCCGCCCCAGTCCGTCTGTCAATCACTTGCTCCCCTCCCCCCTCACTTGCGGCAGCATCTCATCACTGACCCAGAGTGAGCACTCCACCCTTCCCTGGCTGAGGACCATGGCGTCAGACTTTGAGGTGCTAATTCTCGTTCCCGCCGCATCACTCTTGGCCGCAAACTGCTCCAGTGCATGTGAACTGCTGAACTACGTCATCTGCAATAAGCAGAGATGAAATTCTGGGAAGAAGAAAAAAGCAAAGATTTCCACTGCCAGTGTCACAGATGGGGTCATGTTTATAGATACTGTAACTGTCTGCAAGTAGATCATGACAAAAGTGATTTATTCCTCTGGGGGTGAAAAGTGAAAAAGAGAAAAACAGAGGAAGGAAAAAAGTAGCAGAAAAAGGATGTTTCCATGAGTAATTACAGTCTGGTATCATAAACATTCACTGACCGTGATGTTAGTTAAACAGAGGCATGAAAGTGGCCTTCATTTCACTCAGTGCATGACAAGGTTAGTTTACGTTGTATGGAAACCACAGAAATCATGGCTGGAAACTTTATCTTTAGCTCACTAGTCTGTTCACAACCTTATAAACAGATCTGGTCGTCACGTCTGATGTTGCTGAATAACATTCATCGTTATCAGTGTTGGGGAGTAACGGAAT
This sequence comes from Neolamprologus multifasciatus, assembly GCF_963576455.1. Lineage (NCBI taxonomy): Eukaryota > Metazoa > Chordata > Actinopteri > Cichliformes > Cichlidae > Neolamprologus > Neolamprologus multifasciatus. The sequence goes on along the minus strand of NC_140445.1, from coordinate 24,770,718 downwards.
ACATGTACCGTATTTAAAATACAAAATATGAGTAACTGTATTCCGTTACAGTTACCGTTTAAAAAGGTGGTATTTAGAATACAGTTACTTTGTTGAAATAAATGGATTACACGGCGGTACTTCCCTGTTTCATATTGTGGCGGGTCAGGACTGTTTGGGTTTTGTTTGACAGCTACGTTCTGTTGTTCCAGGTGGCAGCGTTATGGTTGCCATGGTTACAGGGTGACTTTCTCTGTGTGTGTGTTTCCTGGGTGAGAGAGGCCTTTTTGTTGTTGTTGTGCTAAGCTAATAGGCAGAATGCTACAGGTATAGCTCTAAAGAATGTAGCATCATAGGCAGTGTAGTCCGTGCTGCAGGGAGAATGGACTGCCATACAGTTATGTGTCTGTGAGCGAGGGAGGGAGACAAAGGAAAAGTACCAGTTGTCATCGAGCAAAAACGGGAGCTGGAAGCATGTAAATATAATAATAACCACTGCAGCCAAGAAGAGAGCCTGACGAGCCCAGTTGTAAGTAAGCTATTAAGACTCGACTGTACACCGTGTTCGTGTTTTCCTCCAAAAACAATAAGTTCTGTTGGAGCAGCCTTTCAACGCCTCTCTCTGTCTCTCGCAAGCGAAGTTGACCCAGACAACAAAGTAAAGCTAGTTTTCGGCTACGAGCCAGACACAGAACCCCACGCATTAGTCAGAGGTCCCTTTACTATGGTTCGGAGCCGCGGACCTTCAGTAACAGTAATAAATCACAGCAATAGTACATTCATGTAGTTGTAAACAGCATGATAATATATTAAGTAATCCAAAGTATTCAGAATACGTTACTCTCATTGAGTAACGTAACGGAATACGTTACAGAATACATTTTGGGGCATGTATTCTGTATTCTGTAATGGAATACATTTTAAAAGTAACCTTCCCAACACTGATCGTTATATGACTGGTACTCGCACCATCGAGGCACCTCAATATTTGATGCAAGGAAATGGGCACTAATTTGGGAGTGGTTTTGTGTTTCACAATGGCTGTAATTGGGTTGGGTTCATTGATGACAGGTGTATTTGATTGCACTCACATGCAAAAAATTGTCTTGCTGAGGCTGGAGTGGTTGCTGGACTATGTACAGGATGGGAGGACAACAGCTGATCCCTGTTGAGGTTATCAGCCTGTGGGGTGTAGCTGATTTGTGGCATAGCTATCCCTGGCCTTGGACTGTATTGTTTATCCCTTTTGAAAGTGGGAGATTCAACTTTAATATGATAAATATTGTAGCTGCTGGGAATGTTTCCCGTTAATCTCATTGATTTGACTAATGAATTATATTTTAGAATTAGTCTGAGATGGTCAGAGTTAGACTCTTGCTACACAAGTTAAACTGTAAATATGACTTGTTACTGATTAGGCTAGCAATGAAACGTTGCCATGGCTGTCTGAACTAAGGAAGTGCTAGTCACATATTAATGGGCTATCCTGTATTGACAGGTTGTCTCATTTTGTTTGTGGCTTGCATTGCCTCATTTTGAACTCATCACATTAAGTTTTCCTACATACGTTTGTATTAAGCTTGGTTGTTTTTTTGCCCTTGTTTTCTATGTAATAAAAAATATTTAGGCTTATGTTAAACTGCCCTTTTGTACAAAGTCAATAAAAAAAATTTAACTTTATTTGTGTAACTTTTGTCTGCTGGTTTATTTTACTGCTTTCCTGCACGGTAGTACACCATGGTAATGTTTGTCTTAGATGCACAATTAACAATTAAATGAGGAGAATGGTTAATAATTAATGGTGCCATGTGGGGGGTAGGTGATGTGTTTAGCTTGTGATGTGTTTAGCCCCATAACACCTTGACCTGGCCCTGCACTTGATTTATGACCTCAGAAAACACTTGGTGGTGTCAGTCGCTAGATTCACAACTTAAATTCAATACAGGATTATGTTCATTTGGTAAATTATGGTCCCAGCTCTAGTCTAATAAACTATATAACAGGGTAAGCTACTGGGCTGAATGTTGTGCAACGCGTTGTTGAGTGATAAGAGTGCACAGTCTTTGTCAGTTCCATACTTCACTTATTAGATCTGGTGTCAAAACACCAAGATGGAGTCATGGTTTAATGTTGTAAACATAGTTAATGATCCAAGTAGTGATACAAAAAAAATTAAAAGAGAGAACAAGATGGAAATAGCCAAACTACACAGCTCTGGGATTCAAAAGTTGCAATTTATTTATTTTTCAATAAATATATGGTAGGTGCAGAGAACAAGGCCCAGCTTTGTTTTGAAACATTGGTTCTATTACACATGATCCAGTCACTCATAGCAAATCTATTTATTTCTATATATCTAATCTAACACTGTTATGTATTTAACTTATTATGTATCTCTAGCTGAATGAAAGGTGAAGATGGACGGCAACAGCTGTAATGTTTTTATGAGGTCATTAACTTGGGATTCCTGGATGTTGGTACGTGTTATGTGCAGTGTTTGAAAATGTTTGATCCCGAGGTGTTGCAGTTTCTTATTACAGTAGCAGATCTCAGTTTTGTGGATGCCATGTGTCAAAACAATAGCAGGAAACTGCTTTACACATCTACTAATCTGTGCTTCATAAATAAATTAAATCATAGGCGCTCGGTGTCTGAACAGTTTTGTTTGTTTTTACTGTTTAAATTTCTTTAATTTAAAAGTACATAACAAAAGATATCTTTTTAAAAAGATTTTATTCACTAGATGGATGTGATCATTAGAATGATGTGAAGTTAAGAAGACTCAGCCAAGGCACTCAGTGTTAAAGTATAGCTTGTACTGGTTAAAGGCTTGTACAGCTGGTACTAGCTGTTTTGTACAATCAGTACAAAACAACTGGTGCCAAGACAAATCTTTATCAACTTTCTAATCTTTGAGGTTGTCCCACTTGTGTCAAGGTTCACAAAACCACAGTATCTCTCCATAATCATAGGTGTGTTTATAACTTCAGTATCCTGCTGCATACCCCCCCTTGCGAGGATCAGATTGAGCATACACCTTGTCATCGTGACACAGTACTGCCTGCACCACGGCTCCCATCGATGTGAGGAGTTCTGTCTCATGGTTCTTCCTTGCCAAACCATCCAGGACATCCTGGAAACCAAAGCATGAGTGAAGACAGACTCTAAGCACAAAAACGTGACTGACTAGGCGTGCCATGTAAACATGTGGGGAGGGGTTGTCTGTTCATTGTTTGTCCATTAACACTGCTGTTTTTGCACGAGAGTAGAGAGGATTATTTTAATACTTTTTGCATTACACAGTACTTGTAAAGAGCACTTTTAATAAGAGAACTGGAGTGCTGGTCAGCAATCACCCCACATGTAATGGTGCAACCAAGTTAACTATGTAAGAATAAGAATATAAAACATGAATGATCTTTGGACCAGGAAGTCAGTGTCTGCTGTTAGAAAAAAACAGATGCAGAATTTAAAGGGGGTGGAAGCATAAAACTCAATTACTGAAACATTTTTTTTCTTTTCAGGTAAGGAAATTCATAATTGTAAACTGGTGCCAATAAAAAAAAAAAGTGTGCTACTTTTTTTTTTTTTTGCTTTTTAGTCGAACTAAATTAGAAAATTCAGAACAGCAATCCTTATATTTTTGCATTAAAATATTGTTATGATTGGTGGATTAACTGTTACAGAAACAGATTAATTTTGTACCTACCAATACTGCTAATTCAGAGTAGCTGTGGTATTAAATTTACACCAGAAAAAATAAATTTGTCAAGCATTGTATTTGTGATGTACAAATATATCACCTAAAACTGTCCTTGTTTTCAGTTATATCTTCCTCTCTCCCTTCTTCTCCTCTCTGTGTAATCTGATTACAGAAGTATGGCTCTAGAATCATGAAATCATCTGTAATTGTTTCTACTTGCAGTCCAGTTTTCAGCTCCACCACATCCCCAGATTATAAACTCAGTAAATATCAGCTTTGTTCCAGCCTTTTATAATTGTTCCATTCTGCTCCAGCCTAGCCTCGAAACTTCTCACCGTGTATTAACACACATGTTATGAACACCCAGAGAGTCCTGGTCTGGTGTCTTGTATCCTACATTGAGTTTGGTCCTGACAAGTTTTAATTTGTTAACAGAGGTGAAATGTCACAAATTAGACCATTAGCATAACCCTAGTACAACCATTTCCTCCTTTACTGTTACGCTGTTTTTTCCCATGAAGCTAAAGATGAAACAATGTTCCCAGTTCTAGTCATGACTTTGGTTTATACAGTGTTTCTTAGGGTTGTGAATAAAACATAGTTTCCCTGCACACCACACCACCGCCCAGTTGTTGTTTACTGCTTGTGACACTCACTTTGTCAAAGCCAGGCTCCGCTACAGTGATGTTAGGACTCAGCTGGTTGTGGACCCTTGGATCTAACACAGCTTCTTTCAGATCATAGTTGAAGAACAGGGTGTTTAGAATCACCTAGATAATAAGTATTAAAGAGAAACCAAGTTATTAATTAGTTACATTTAACGAGTAGAAATTAGTGTTTTACGTAGGTATCGGTACGCATTTGACCTGAGCAACAGAGGTGGTGATTTTTGTTCCTCCTGAACCTCCGACCACCATCTTCACTTTGTTGCTTTTGTCAAAAAGGATTGTTGGACACATTGAAGACATTGGCCGTTTCCCTTTTTAAAATGATATGTTGATAATAATTACTTTCTGAATGTCTGAGTCAGAGCAGATTCATGTGCATGCACACAAGATATTATTCAGTAACCGTCAATAACCAGGCTGACATCTGCATGACTTTTAATCACTCTGTCATTAAAAAGCTCATCTGTCTTGCAGAGTCGCTGGTTTTGAGGCCCTCTTATGTGTGTTCTCAGTCTGTACGAGCGTGGTGGCCATAACCTTACCTGGCCTGATGAAGTTGTTTGGTGAAGGAGGCACACCGTAGCTGTTTGTGATATCAGGCGAGCTGAAGTCGTCCATCTCATTGTTGAGAATGATCCCTGTTGATGCTGACATAACTTTGGAGCCCAAACTGCAAAAGACAAACTCAATAACCAGTAAGAAATCACATAAGTTGTACACACATGAGTGATTAACTCCATGAAGTGTCAGTTAGGAAGTCGTACTATGTGTTGATAGTGCTGGTGGCAGCCACAGCGCTTCCATCTTCAGCTACTACCGAGAGGTGCGAGGTCCCGTAGTTTTCAGGCAGATAAAACTCTGGCTCGTAGTAGTTCATGTGATGTGTGGTTTCATCGGTGATCTTTTGACGGAGGGCATCGGCATACAATTGTGAAGTCATATTCTGGATGAGCTTTGGGGGAGAAATATTATAATTATACACATGCAAAACCTAAAAAGGTTTCCTTCTGTCCTCGGGTTTTAAAAATTCTAGCCTAATCAGAATATGCAGGGTAATTTTGTTTTTCTCTTTTCAAACAGTGTCGAACAATGACTAGCTCATGGAGGACTAACATCAAATTTGGATTAATTTCAATTGTTTTTTAAATTTGTTTGCTTTGTTTCATTATAGAAGTGATGTCAAAAACTCCTTTAATATTTAGATTTGTTTTTAGCAGAGATACTAATTGTATAATCTATAACCTTACATCTGTGATGTTGAGAAAGTTCCGATCTCCGAGCATGGTTCTCTTTGCGTAAGCGAAACGATAGGCCTCCACCATGCGGTGGTAGGTTAGGATCTTTTTCTCAGTGCTTGCCATGCTATCTGAGGTGAAGTTGTAGCCTGCAGGAAATACAACAATAAGTACCATTTCTTTTAAAGCACAGCCTTACCCACAAATGGTTGTTCAGGTAGGAAATGAGACACAAAATGCAGGCTGTTCCTGTGCTTTTCATTTAGTCTAAAAGGGAGCTGCGATCAGACCAGAGCTGACAGCCACATGAGGAAACAGGGAGATGGCTGAGAGAGCCAGAGTCTGGGTCTGATGGGTTTCAGCTGACAGCGGCAGGAGTCACGGTAAATCAGCCGGATGGAAGTTTTTGGACAGTGAAATGTGTGTGTGTGTGTGTGTGTGTGTGTGTGTGTGTGTGTGTGTGTGTGTGTGAGTTTGCTTGTGTCAAAATTGGGGACTTCTATCAGCTCACACACCAGTCAATTGGGGACACCTCTCCCTTTGGGGACCAAAACCACCGTCCCCAATTAGATTTACCTCTAACAACGTTCAGCATGCTCTAAAACATATTTTAATCCAAAAATCTCACCTGTCCCCAAAAATGACATTTTTTAGATTTTTTGTGTATGTGTATGACATTGCCCCCAAAATTTTTCGCAATCTGTGTATAACTCTATGTTGCCCCCTAGTGGAAGTGTGTGAAATTGCAAAGATTTCCACTGTCCCCAAAAGTGACATTTCTTGGATTTTTTTGTGTGTGTATTACCTCTCCCTAACCCTTATATTATTATAGTGTAAGATTTCTTTTAAAATACTGATCTTTGTTGAAAATCTTATTCAACATTATTTTGTATGAATGGTTTTATATAAACAAACATTTGTTCTCTTGACTAAATAATAGAAATCAGTAGACTATTTGTTAGAAAGTAGATTATATTTTCAAAGGGTAAAGAAGACACTAGAAAATACAAAAGAGTCATATTTCACGTAATTATGATATAAATAGTTTTAATATTTTTTAAAGAATTATTTGGCATGATGTGAAGCAGATGCATGAAATAATGGAGCACTTTAGGTTCATATTTGTTTTCTGAACTGCAGCTTGACATAAATTACTCTAAATTCTTGATACTTGTATTGCAACATATTTAAGATGTTTCTTGAATTTCTGTTGAATGGTGCAGGGATCCAAAATTTGGTGAAACAGCTGAGCTAAATTTAAATTTCAATGTTAATACCTTTTAGGCAGTATGTAAAATACTGCCTAAAAAGCATAAGTCACAAGCATATGGCATAAAACTTAATTCTCACCAAAGTCTCTTTAAGAGCTGATCAAAAACTGTGTAAGACTATGGTCACTGAATATGGATCATGACAGAAAAAAAATAATTTCCTCGATACAAGCGGGAAAGATTAGCTTCTGTAGCATGGTTGACTGGGCCTTAGAGATATGTGCAGAGTTTGACTCAAGTCAAATTCAAAGTCAGCTTTATTGTGAAAACCCATATGTACAGATGATACACAGGAATTTTAAATTGTAATGCTCCCACAGTCTACAGTGTACAGTGAACAACTTAAAGATAAAAACAAAACAAAAGTCCTATGTACAACATAATACAATAAACACTAGTGTCATACAATCAGAGTGCTTTTGGGAAAGAGTTTGTGTGCAAGTGGGGGTGGGGCAGTCAGTCTAAGGGTGATGTTTAGAGTTTTGTATGTCTGTCGGGTGGGGGGGATCAGAGGAAAGAGATGAATGCAGGTCTGGAGATCGTGTGTGTGAGAGTGAAGAGGGACACAGCAGGGACAGCCTAAAGGTAGGGGAGGTGAGGTAAGACCTCTATGTCACCATAGGCCTTGATCGCAGCCATGGAGGTGTGTGCAAGCAGCAGCATGTAGAGCAGCTTTAAAGATATGAAAAGTGATTAAAACTTTTTTAGTTTCTTATACCTATATCTTAAGGTTTCTGCTGAAAAGTTTCAGCATTTTCTGTTTGAATGTAAGAAAGTTATTTAGTAATAAATGCTAATACTGGTTTGCTAGATGTGCCCTTGATAATTTGGAAAAAAAAGACTTGAGCTAATTAGCCCGAAAAAGCTAACCACGTATAAGTCACACATTCAGAAATGTCTTGGATTAAAAATCAAGGCATGTTTGAATGAACCAAACTTTCAATATTTTAGGGGATTTCATATTTTTATGCTTTTATGATTCTAAAATAAAAAAGGATGTTTATTAGAATCCTGAAGTTTTTCATGTGCAAGCTAACAATGAGGACTATCTTGTTAATTAAGAGAGGCTAATGAAACGGGGGGGAAAAAATGAACTTCATAAAGAGGAATATTATGTTATTTGTTTAATTTATTTATTTATTATTCTGAAACAAAGAAACATATATAAGCTGCAGGATTTTGAATGTCCCCATTTAGATTAAAGCGGAGTGTATTTGTGTTAGAAAAGTCTCCAAAAGTCATAAGAATATGGCATACTAGTGACTATAGTTGGATATGGTTTTGTATTTTTTTTTTTAAATGGTATCATGTCCCTATTTTCTGTATAAACCTACCCATGAAGTCGGAGAACAATTTATCAATGATTCCCACACTCAAGTAAGAGTTATGTTGTAAAATCTTTCATTATGTCTAAGATTTGAAAATACAGAACAAATACCAATCAGAATGAGGACTAAGATAAAGCAATCCATCCCCCAAATCATTACACATACCTCAACATATGCATATGTTTAATAATCAGAGTTCATTGTATTTACCATTTCCCTAAGGAAAGTTTCCCATTGAATGTTACCATTTAGGTTAAAGCGGAGTGTATTTGTGTTAGAAACGTCCCCAAAAGTCATAAGCATATCGCATACTAATGACTATAGTTGGATTTTATTTTTGGGATTTTTTTTCTAAAAATAGTATCATGTCCCTTTTTCAGTATAAATCTATCCATGAAGTCTGTAAACAATTTATCAATGATCCCCACACTCAAGCAAGGGTTATGTTAAAAAAAAAAACCTTCATTATGTCTAAGTTTTAAAAATACAGAACAAATACCAATCAGAATGAGGACTAAGATAAAGAAATCCATCCGAAAAGTAGTTACACATACCTTAACATATGCAGATGTTTAATAATCCGAGTTCATTGTATTTACCAGTTCCCTAACAAAAGTTTCCCATTGAATGTCCCCATTTAGGTTAAAGCGGAGTGTATTTGTGTTAGAAACATCCCCAAAAGTCAAAAGAATATGGCATACCTATGACTATAGTTGGATATGTTTTTGTATTGTTTATTAAAAATAGTGTCATGTCCCTTTTTCAGTATAACTCCCTACATGAAGTTTGAGAACAATTTATCAGTGATCACCACACTCAAGTAAGAGTTATGTTAAAAAAAAAACGACCCTTCATTATGTCTAAGATTTAAAAATACAGAACAAATACCAATCAGAATGAGGACTAAGAAAAAGAAATCCATCCCCCAAATCATTACACATACTTTAACAAATGCAAATATTTAATAATCAGAGTTCATTGTATTTACCAGTTCCCTAACAAAAGTTTCCCATTGAATGTCCCCATTTAGGTTAAAGCGGAGTGTATTTGTGTTAGAAACATCCCCAAAAGTCATAAGCATATGGCATACTAATGACTATAGTTGGATTTTATTTTTTGGATTTTCTTTCTAAAAATAGTATCATGTCCCTTTTTCAGTATAAATCTATCCATGAAGTCTGTAAACAATTTATCAATGATCCCCACACTCAAGCAAGGGTTATGTTAAAAAAAAACCCCTTCATTATGTCTAAGATTTAAAAATACAGAACAAATACCAATCAGAATGAGGACTAAGATAAAGAAATCCATCTGAAAAGTCGTTACACATACCTTAATATATGCAGATGTTTAATAATCCGAGTTCATTGTATTAACCAGTTCCCTAACGAAAGTTTCCCATTGAATGTCCCCATTTAGGTTAAAGCGGAGTGTATTTGTGTTAGAAACGTCCCCAAAAGTGATAAGTATGTGCCATACTAATGACTATAGTTGGATATGCTTTGGGATTTTTTAAAAGATGTTATCATGTCCCTTTTTTCTGTATAAATCTACCTATAAAGTCAACAAACAATTTATCAATGATCACCCCACTCAAGTAAGGGTTATTGTTGTAAAATCCTTCATTATGTCTAAGATTTGGAAATATGGAACAAATACCAATCAGAAGGAGGACTAAGAAAAAGAAATCCATCCCCCAAATCATTACACCTTAACATATGCATATGTTCCATAATCAGAGTTCGTTGTATTTACCAGTTTCCTAACGAAAGTTTCCCATTGAATGTCCCCATTTAGGTTAAAGCGGAGTGTATTTGTGTTAGAAACGTCCCCAAAAGTCATAAGCATATGGCATACTAATGACTATAGTTGGATATGTTTTGGGATTTTTTTTCTAAAAATAGTATCATGTCCCTTTTTCAGTATAAATCTATCCATGAAGTCTGTAAACAATTTATCAATGATCCCCACACTCAAGCAAGGGTTATGTTAAAAAAAAAAAACCCTTCATTATGTCTAAGTTTTAAAAATACAGAACAAATACCAATCAGAATGAGGACTAAGATAAAGAAATCCATCCCCCAAATCATTACACATACTTTAACATAAGCAAATATTTAATAATCCGAGTTCATTGTATTTACCAGTTCCCTAACAAAAGTTTCCCATCGAATGTCCCCATTTAGGTTAAAGCGGAGTGTATTTGTGTTAGAAACATCCCCAAAAGTCAAAAGAGTATGGCATACCTATGACTATAGTTGGATATGTTTTTGTATTGTTTTTTTAAAAATAGTGTCATGTCCCTTTTTCAGTATAACTCCCTACATGAAGTTCGAGAACAATTTATCAGTGATCACCACACTCAAGTAAGACTTATGTTGTAAAATCCTTCATTATGTCTAAGATTTGGAAATATGAAACAAATACCAATCAGAATGAGGACTAAGATAAAGCAATCCTTCCCCCAAATCATTACACATACTTTAACATAAGCAAATATTTAATAGTCAGAGTTCATTGTATTTACCAGTTCCATAACAAAAGTTTCCCATTGAATGTCCCCATTTAGGTTAAAGCGGAGTGTATTTGTGTTAGAAACGTCCCCAAAAGTCATAAGTATATGGCATTCTAATGACTATAGTTGGATATGCTTTGGGATTTTTTAAAAGATGTTATCATGTCCCTTTTTTCTGTATAAAATCTACCTATAAAGTCAACAAACAATTTATCAATGATCACCCCACTCAAGTAAGGGTTATTGTTGTAAAATCCTTCATTATGTCTAAGATTTGGAAATATGGAACAAATACCAATCAGAAGGAGGACTAAGAAAAAGAAATCCATCCCCCATATCATTACACCTTAACATATGCATATGTTTCATAATCAGAGTTCATTGTATTTACCAGTTCCCTAAGGAAAGTTTCCCATTGAATTTCCCCATTTAGGTTAAAGCGGAGTGTATTTGTGTTAGAAACGTCCCCAAAAGTCATAAGCATATGGCATACTAATGACTATAGTTGGATATGTTTTGGGATTTTTTTTCTAAAAATAGTATCATGTCCCTTTTTCAGTATAAGTCTATCCATGAAGTCTGTAAACAATTTATCAATGATCCCCACACTCAAGCAAGGGTTATGTTAAAAAAAACCCTTCATTATGTTGAAGATTTAAAAATACAGAACAAATACCAATCAGAATGAGGACTAAGATAAAGAAATCCATCCCCCAAATCATTACACATACTTTAACATAAGCAAATATTTAATAATCAGAGTTAATTGTATTTACCAGTTCCCTAAGGAAAGTTTCCATTGAATGTCCCCATTTAGGTTAAAGCGGAGTGTATTTGTGTTAAAAACGTCCCCAAAAGTCATAAGCATATGGCATACTAATGACTATAGTTGGATTTTAGTTTTTGGATTTTTTTCTAAAAATATTTTCATGTCCCTTTTTCAGTATAAGTCTATCCGTGAAGTCTGTAAACAATTTATCAATGATCCCCACACTCAAGCAAGGGTTATGTTAAAAAAAAAAAACCCTTCATTATGTCTAAGATTTAAAAATACAGAACAAATACCAATCAGAATGAGGACTAAGATAAAGAAATCCATCCCCCAAATCATTACACATACTTTAACATAAGCAAATATTTAATAATCAGAGTTAATTGTATTTACCAGTTCCCTAAGGAAAGTTTCTCATTGAATGTCCCCATTTAGGTTAAAGCGGAGTGTATTTGTGTTAAAAACGTCCCCAAAAGTCATAAGCATATGGCATTCTAATGACTATAGTTGGATTTTATTTTTTGGATTTTTTTTCTAAAAATAGTATCATGTCCCTTTTTCAGTATAAATCTATCCATGAAGTCTGTAAACAATTTATCAATGATCCCCACACTCAAGCAAGGGTTATGTTAAAAAAAAAACCTTCATTATGTCTAAGTTTTAAAAATACAGAACAAATACCAATCAGAATGAGGACTAAGATAAAGAAATCCATCCGAAAAGTAGTTACACATACCTTAACATATGCAGATGTTTAATAATCCGAGTTCATTGTATTTACCAGTTCCCTAACAAAAGTTTCCCATTGAATGTCCCCATTTAGGTTAAAGCGGAGTGTATTTGTGTTAGAAACATCCCCAAAAGTCAAAAGAATATGGCATACCTATGACTATAGTTGGATATGTTTTTGTATTGTTTTTTAAAAATAGTGTCATGTCCCTTTTTCGGTATAACTCCCTACATGAAGTTCGAGAACAATTTATCAGTGATCACCACACTCAAGTAAGAGTTATGTTGTAAAATCCTTCACTATGTCTAAGATTTGGAAATATGAAACAAATACCAATCAGAATGAGGACTAAGATAAAGCAATCCATCCCCCAAATCATTACACATACTTTAACATAAGCAAATATTTAATAATCAGAGTTCATTGTATTTACCAGTTCCCTAACAAAAGTTTCCCATTGAATGTCCCCATTTAGGTTAAAGCGGAGTGTATTTGTGTTAGAAACGTCCCCAAAAGTCATAAGTATATGGCATTCTAATGACTATAGTTGGATATGCTTTGGGATTTTTTAAAAGATGTTATCATGTCCCTTTTTTCTGTATAAATCTACCTATAAAGTCAACAAACAATTTATCAATGATCACCACACTCAAGTAAGAGTTATGTTGTAAAATCCTTCATTATGTCTAAGATTTGTAAATATGAAACAAATACCAATCAGAATGAGGACTAAGAAAAAGAAATCCATCCCCCAAATCATTACACATACTTTAACATAAGCAAATATTTAATAATCAGAGTTAATTGTATTTACCAGTTCCCTAAGGAAAGTTTCCCATTGAATGTCCCCATTTAGGTTAAAGCGGAGTGTATTTGTGTTAAAAACGTCCCCAAAAGTCATAAGCATATGGCATACTAATGACTATAGTTGGATATGTTTTTGCAATTTTTAATTGGAGGTATATTTCTGTATTTAGTATTAATCTACCCTTGAGATCAGTGAGAAAACCGCTAATGGTCACTGATCGTTAATGACGATCAGTTAATGATCACTGTACTCTGGTACTATATCAATTCAATTCAATTTCATTTATGTATATCCTTTTGATTGTCTTCATTCAGGTTAACGCAGTGCATTTTTTTTAGAAATGTCCCCGGAAGTCATAAGAGTCACCTTTTTTGGCAGTTTTCAATTGTCTCTTGTCTATTTGTTATTCATGTTAAATGTACTCGTAACATCAGTGAAAACTAAAATTAAGATATCCATTCTAAAATCGTACAGCTTGTCTCATCACTCACAGATCTTTAATACTGTACTTATTGGTGCCCTGAGGTAAAGGATAATTTGATTGGTTCTAATGTAGGTTAAAGCAGTGTTTATTAATAATTAAATTAAATCTTTTATGATAGGTTTGCTTCAAAGTTTGGATAGTTTCTGCAAATCAAATGAACCCTTAGTAATTGTGTACAAATTATCTGTGTTAACAATTCATAGTTGAAATTAGAAATTTCTTTTTTAGTTTTAATAGAATATAAAAACTAGGTTAACTGTCTAATGTTTGTCTATTTAACTTATGTTTGGAAGCAAAGTTCTTGCCTTACAATTTTCTGGTAACAAACACAACATAGTACAGATTATTTTTTTTATCCAGGTTTCTCTGCATTAATGATGTGCATATAAATTCCCAAAACAACACAGTAGTAATAAATGCAGTCAAAAATTTAAATTGTTCTGTGGCCGAGAAGTTGGACATAGTTTTGATTTCTTCAAGATAAATGGAGACCTTAATTATTTTTTAGATTATTGTTAGATTGTGTAGTTAACCTTACATTGTACTTTGAAGGAATTTCCTTTAAGGGAAGTAATATCCCCAAAACTGACATAAAATAACTTGTGTATGTGTGTATTGCTGAAGACCCAAAAGGGAAGTATGGTCCCCAAAACTGACATAAAATAACTTGTGTATGTGTGTGTGTTGCTGAAGACCCCAAATGGAAGTAAGGTCCCCAAAAGTGGCATAAAATAGTTTGTGTATGTGTGTGTTGCTGAAGACCCCAAATGGAAGTAAGGTCCCCAAAAGTGGCATAAAATAGTTTGTTTATCTGTGTATCGCTGAAGACCCCAAAGTGGACATTAAAAATCCACAGTCCCCAATGGGAAGGTAAAAATACTGTCTGAACAAATGTTGCTTAAAATGAAAATCTCAAGTGATTTTTTATTTCTGTGGTCTTAGAGGAGTAAAACTGAGTTGCCAGCTTGCTTCTAAACCATACAGAAAGTGGTGTCCCCAAAGGGTGGGAGTTAAGATATGCGACCCCAAATGGGACTTACGCGAGTGTGTGTGTGTGTGTGTGTGTGTGTGTGTGTGTGTGTGTGTGTGTGTGTGTGTGTGTGTGTGTGTGAGTGCGTGTGAAGCCTCCACCACTCAACTCTGTCCAATTAGAGATGAAATAGTGAGATTAATGTGAGTGTGTGGGAGGCAGGGCGGAAATAGTGAGGAAAGGAAAGGAAAGGAAAGGAAAGATTAATATCTTTAAAAGGAAGATTTGGGATCTAATCGTTAGAAGAAGAGACTGTCTCTGACCTAAAAAGTTACTGAAGCAGGAAGACAGTGTCCTCCCGGGCAAATATTTTAGATATTATAGTATTCCCCAACCAACAAGGTCAAGGTCAACTTTATTTATATATCACATTGCCAACAGTCCATGCTGCACAAAGTGGAGCATGGAAATAGCATCTGTAAAACAGACAATTATCTTCACTACTTCAATAAAATAAAAGCTATTTTAATCCAAATGGGCCCTGCATTTTCAACCTGGAGCACTGATTTATTTTTGGCATAGTTATCCCATATCTATATGATAGTTCACTGAAAATCATCCCAAAGGTAGATCTGTGCTTTATCCCATCATTCCAGCTGCTCTTAGGTAGCAATAAGTGAAAGGTGCTTTTTATTGAAGTGAGACTGAAGAGATTTAGTGCACAGTACATCAGCTTGTTGAGTCTTTTCTGTAAGACTGACTGGTAGTGTGAAGGCAGCTCACATAAAAGCTTATTCTCTCCCACTCGGGATGTTTTTTTGGACAAAGCATCAAGGCTTACCATTCAAGATGTTTAATATCAGCGAGAGCACAGGGCCGCTAGCGGGGGCATTGGGAACAACCATGGTGTACTCCCCCACGTTCACTCTTAAAGGGTTCTCATCCAAGACAGGCGTATAATCCTGCAGATCCTCCATTGTGATGATGCCGCCTAAACAGATTGACAAACACTGTGAACGCACACTTGGACAGAACTGCTGTGTTGCACAAATCCTCTTTATCCTGAAAATTAGATGTGCAGAGAGGTGTATGTAGCTATTTAAAGACTAAATATAAAGACTTTGTATGGAAACACTGTATATCGGGTTTTCTAGGTACAGAAACATGATCTTAATTGCAGAAACTGCTGTTCTGATAAGTCTAACCCTTTGACTGTAAATCTCAAAACTGGGAAGATAGTTGCGACTATCAGCACAAGAGAACTGAATGTTTGCTGCCAGACTCAAATCAGTTCAGTCCTGATGTTAAGTGCTGGTGAATTTCTATATATGTGACTCCAACTCATCTGTTTTCCCGTTTAATTAAGATGTCTGCTTATTAGTCTTAAAAACTATACTTTGTAAAATAAAAATAGTACCTGCTGCCTGGATATCTGCCACAAGCTTCTGAGCCAATTCTCCCTTGTAAAAAGCATCAGGACCCTCTTCGGCTATTTTCCTATAGGTTTCCGCGAGCTTAGTAAATTTAATGGTTTCATTTTCTTTTAGGACGTCGCTTTTCTCCCCGCAAAAAACTTGACTGAAAGAAGAGAAGATGATTTACAATGGCTTTAGTCACTGTCTAAATAATGTCACAGTTTTTATAGGTATAGTTCCCTTCTTCTCACCACAAGGTTGGGTCCTCCATGATGGTTTGCTTTTTACTAGACAAAGCTGAGGCAAGTGCCTTTCCCAAAGGAAATCCTTTCTCTGCAAGTTCAATGCTTGGCATAAACAAGTCTTTCCAAGGCAGTTTTCCATGTCGCTGGTGTGCCATCTGGTAACCTCGAATCTCCCCTGGCACAGCAATCGCCAACCCTCCTAATAACAATGAGGATCAGGCACAGGGAAGTCTTAAAGATTTTATTTTGGTACTCTGAAGTTCTTTAGAGGTTTTTTAAATAATTTTTAATCTAAAGGATTGTTTAATTATTTATTTCACAAGCAAACCTTTAAGAAATTACACTCTCTGACACTGATCACCCTTTTCTCCATCACAATCACAAAGTCATCAGCTTCCCTCAGTTTGTTGCCATGTCAGATAGTGCTGGTTAAACATTACCTTTCTGGGATAGATCTGTACTGTTCCCAAACATGTTTTCTGTTGCGTTGCGTGGTGCCGTCTCCCTGGCATCAATGATCTCAACTCTCCCTGTGCAGGTCAAGAAAAGCATTTAGGGGCCGAATGACGTGGAAGCTTTATGGGTTTGTTGTGTTAGTGGGAAAGTGTAAGAACAGAGTATTTGAAGTAAAATGCATTTCAGATGGAAGGTGTACCAGTCTTTGCATTATAGATGGTGAAGAAAAGTCCTCCTCCGATGCCCATACTATGAGCATTCATCAGTCCAACACACAAAAAAGCAGCTATAGCAGCATCTACTGCAGAGCCCCCTCTCATCAGCATGTCCCTGAGGTTTGAAAAAAAAGGAGATAAAGTGGGAAGGGAAGGTGCTGGAAGTTTTACAGTTAAGATCCTCAGACTCTTAGAAATAAATGCAACACTACCATCTGCATTTAGGTGAATCTGTGTCAGTGCCTTCAGAAGTATCTTGTGGACAGATCTTACCTGCCGATCTCTGAACATGGTCCAGCGTCTGCTGCCACAGCTGCCTTAGAGTACCCCCTCTCACTTTTTGTCTCCCTTCTCCCCACACCAAAGTAGACGCCCACAAAAGTAGCAGCTGCTGCCAGCAGCAGTATTGTCAGTGCCACAACTATTGTCTTCTTTTTCATTTTTGTACCTCAAACACAACAAATAATTTCTTTAATACCTCAAAAGACTTGGCTTGTATTTTAAAAGTTGCAATGTTGAGCTAAAACAAAGCAGCAGGAACATGTAAAACACTGAGGAGATTATACATCCTCTGACAGACATACAATACATGTTTAAATATGCAATTATAACGCCATACTTTGTGCAATGTGAAACCAAACATGACTGCTCGCACCTGTACCAGCTACATAAAGAGGTTGTAGATGAAATTAACTCAGCAGAAAGAAAACTAAAAATATATATCATGTCCAGTGGCTTGGGTAAATAATTTAGAAATTTAGTCATCATTATACAGCTACGCTCATCATGTATTCACATTTGATCAAGGTCAGCAATGCCAGTTTGAGCAAAAGATTTGTAGATTTGATAAGTCTGAGGCACAAGATTTCCAACGTTGTGTAATATTAACATAACCACAGTAGGAGCGCTAAGAGAATCCATTTGTAATACTTACCTGAAAAAACGTATTGGAAATTGTAGCCTGCAAAGCTTCACTACACGAATAAAACCAGAGAATGTGACGGTAAAGGAAATTAATAGCTGCGCAGCACATTTAATATTAGTGCACATCAGTATAAACTGACTAGTTATACAAAGCTGTCATCTGTTTTCACACCTCACACACAAAATAACTTCAATAAACTGAAAACGGCCCCGTTCTTCAATTTAAATTAAACATTTTGCTTTCACAGATATGAATCAATCACCTGTCTTACTTCAGTTCCTCTCGGGGTCTCAGCAGCAGGCTGCACGCTGTGCCACGGTCTGCAGGCGTTGAACAGTAAAAGGCTCACTCAAGGTCTCGATGTGTGATTGTCACAGAGTAGTTAAACTTTAAACCATCCCACCATAAAACAACATACTTGTGTTTTTGATTGGGGTGAAAGATGCAGGCAGATGAAAGTAAAGAAAATGAAAAAAAAAAAAACTTAGACAGCTGCTTTCAAATAATTAGTTTTCTGTATTCAAGCAACTTTCTAATATCCACAGACAACTGCACAACCCTGGAGCTGAGAGTAAGAAATAATCACCAGATGAAAGGCTCTTTGTGTCTTTCTGTGGTAATACTTTATCTGTGAAAAAGATTAACCAGCAGCAGCCTCAGTTTGCTGATGGTTCACTTTAAATAAATGCCAAACGTTTTATAGTTAACACAGGACCTGTTTCCCTGCTCTTAAGTAACGCAGTGCCTGCAGGAATGTCATTGAGTTTTATTTCTTTCTATGACTTCACACAAAACCTTTAATATTTAGGTTTTTAAATAAAGTGCCTCCTCATCGTAAAAGTGAAGGCTTTCTCGGCTGCGAGGGAGAAGATCTGCCATGAGGCGAGGAAACAAACTCTGTGAACAAACTGCAGGAGAACCATGTGAACGAGTGAAAAGCTGACTGAGGAAGGTCAGTTAAGTAAGCATTCAGGCCGAAAGCAGCAGGGACACGATGGATTACCTTCTTATGTAAGAAAAATTGTGTATGTTTCTGTTCTGTGTCCTCTGTACTGTTTGTTTGTATATGTGTCTTTTTGGCTGCTGTTACAACCAAATTTCCCCTTGTGGGACAGTTAAAGGATTATTCTATTCTATTCTTATTTTTGACTGATTTGAACCTCAAAACTTGAATTAATCCAGGAACATATTTACTTTAGCAAAGAACCACACTTCTAATAACTGAATTAAAATATGGTGCACCTGGTGTTGAATTATGCTAAACTATGGATTTTACATTCAAATACGTCCTTGTTTAAAAACCAAGGATTTTTTTGTTAGAAAATCTACCCACATACATGGGTTTTTGCAGTTTTTATGTGAGCAATAAACTGCATGATTGCCAGATGTAGCTAAAAAGATAGGATTTTTAATTTATGATAAAATGACAAACTCATATGTGCAAATTGATATATTTTTTATATATGTATTTATATTTTGGATGTTTATTTAGTATATTTGTGTGGATTTCTTAAATAAGCACTCCAGTTTTTTGTTTTTTGAATTGAATTTTATGGTAATTATTTAATGGTTCGGGCTTCACTGGGTTAAATTCTGTGTAAGCTTTCAGTGTAGCTCATCACAGAAAACACACACAGGTGGAAATGAGTGATGTAGCAGCTCCAACCTATTATAGAATAGAATCAAACAGAATGTGCTTGTTACTGATAAGAGGCTGATTCGTTTAAACTGCTGAATTTGATTAATCTGAATCTTTTTCCTAGAGAGCAGGGCAAAGAATCAGTGATGTCTGGGTGGGTGTGATCCATTATTATACACCTGGCTTTCCACTGGAGTCAGGGTGTCGCGCTGACCACCACCTGCCCTCACCAGCTGTGCAGCTGGCAAACCACACCACGCAGCAGAGGGTCCGAAGGCTCTCTGCTGTTGAACGACAGAAGCTGCTCAGCAGGTAGCAAGGGAGGTGAGCGTGTTTTAGTTTCCTCAGGAAGCAAAAGCCTCGGTTGGGCCTTCCCCACCTGACAGGAGATCTTTGTGTGGTTCAAATGAGGTCAGCCTAAATGTGAACACCAAGGAACCTAAAACTATCTACCTGCTCTACTTCTTGAAGTCCACAATCATTTCCTTGGTTTTTGTAGTGTTTAAATCCAAATGATTGTGATAGCAATAACCTGTGAGAGGCCTGACCTGCTCCCTGTAGGTAGTTCTGTTATTATGTAGAGTTGTTCACCTCAACTAAAATGATGTTTCATTCCATCCTAATGCTGGGGTTTGTTTTTAAGGATATCAGAGGCCAGATAGAGATGGTTTGCAGGATGGCTCTGGTCATTTAGCTGTATTTTCCCTATGTGTGTTTTAAATTCTGGATCCCTTGTCCCATGTGGCCCTGTGGAGAGCATCCTCACACAGAACATCACATCCTGGTGTGAGAATAGCTGTGTTCAAGACCGAAAAGCTCTTCGGAGAGTGATCCGTGCGACAGAACGCTGCTGCAGGTCTCGTCCCATCCCAGTGACGAACTGTTTCGACTTCTGCAATCAGGCAGAAGTTTCCACACTATCAGGGCAAAAACAAAGAGACTCAAGAGGAGCTCCCACTCCCACTTCCCTCATAACATCACCCAAAGTGACGGAAACAGGACCTTATATCATATTCTTGTCACATCCAGAACTTTTACTGTCATGTTTCATATCATATCTGATTTATTATTACATCACACACTGCTACACTGATCATACTGCTTCACTACTATTTATATTACTCTGGTCACTCTGTTTAATTATCCTGTTAAAATGCTCTGTTTACATTACTCTGGTCACTTTGTTTACTCTGCTTTCATTGCTCTGTCAATACATTGTTGTGCTAATATGGCACAAAGCACTTTAACATTAAGTTCACACATTGTACTTTTTCAGATTTAAATTTAAAATTTCCAGATTTAATTTTAATTTAAATGTACTTCTTTTTTTATAATGTCTTGCACAGTCAAAAGAGCAGTTCAGGACACATTTGACTGTGTGTTGTACTTGTATCACTACGCATGTGACAAATAACGAATCTTGAATCTGTGGAGCCCCAGCTATCAAAGCACTCAAAAATCTAGTTTAGGCATTTAAGGAACACAGACCTTTGACCTTTGAATTGCCAAACAAAACAATTATAGTCTTCTTCTTCTTTACTAATTTGTCCCCATCACTTTGCTCCTGCTGTGACATCACCAACAGACAGCTTTGATGTTTTCATAGCTGTAACCCTCAGACTGTACTAAATATTCAGAGTTAGGTGCATTGCTCCATGTCAGACGAAAGAGAACAGCAGGAAAATGGTGCCTTCATAATGCAACAAAACATAGAAGAGATGGGATATTGTTCTTTCCTTTTCACAAGAACAATGAAGATGTAGATTTCTCCTCAGGCGCCACCCAACTGACAGCCATCCGCCAGACAGATTTTTTTTAAAGTTTGGTTTCATCGTGTCTTTAATAAAAGATGTTATTGCAGAACTGTGGGTGAGTCAGATTACTCTAAAATATAAATTGCACTCCAAGTTTTCTAGTTAGGTTCCACCAGACTGGTTGTGGAGTTTCTGTTATGGAGTTTGCATTGTTCAACCTGTGGCCTGCCTGGGTTTTATTAGCATGATTAAAGTTCAAGGAGTAATTTCAATATACAGTGGAACATAATCAGAATCAATCTGAATCTAACCACGTAATCAGGGATTAATCAAGCAGCTCTTGTCAATCTAAATGTAGTTACTCATTATTTTTTCCGATTGTGTAACTTAGATAACATTTTATTAGTTATTACCCAGCCCTGTGAGGATGAAGACTCGATATGGAGTCTTCATTCATGTAGTGTGTAATTTTTATCTTGTAAAAGCAGCTATGTCTGTGTCAATGGTCAGTTTTGAGTTTGTCGGAGGTTTGGGGATTTTTTTTTTTTACATTCTTTTTTGGGGATTTTTAAATTATTGTGGAGTTTAGTTCTGCCTGAGAGTCTTACATCTGGGTCCTTTCCTGCCTTGCCTCACACAGCATTTTATGACAGTCTGGCATACGAAAGCATATAAGGAGCTCATGGCAAAGCCTGACCCCAAACCATCTATGTGGTGGTGGTGCAACACAGGTTGGTAAATCAGTTCCTATGTTGCATGCAGGTATTTTGAACCACTGAGACACGTCAGCTAAGAAGCATGAGTGTGGCTGGGAAGGTAAAGGAATGCCTCACTCCACCACCATAAAGAGCAGTGAGCAACGTGAGCCACAGGTGTTCTCGCAGCACGCTAATGATTCTCCTTGAATTTAAATGTTAGCCCACATCTCATAAACCACGCGGTAACCGTGGTGTCCCTCAAGCAGAACAGAGAGAATGAGGAATCCAGGAGATGGAGCTGCAGATCATTATAGATTTTTTTTCCGTACACCTGCTGCTCCTGGAGTAGGCCTCCGCCTGTGAGCGCCGACACATCCTGCAGCACAGCATCCCAAAGGCTCTGTATCAGTTTGGAGACACAAGGGCAGATGAAAGGTGAGATTCACAGTAAACAAAGAGTTTGATTTCGTTCTAAAAGTCCATTTGCATCTCTCTTCAAGGATCTGTATAAGACTGTTCAGTACTGCTACAGTAAGTCAGAAATTATAAGCTTTCTCATTACCCACTTCAGTTTTAGAAAAAGGTCTAGATTAATAAACTAATTTCTGTGTTGTTGTTACTCTTGTGTTTAGAGAAAGTGGCTGTTACCTGCTGCCATAGGCCATAATGATGGTGTCAAGGCAGAATTAAATGCAAGATGAAGGGGGGACAACCCCTCTAAATTAGATGCTTGGCAAGGGTTATACTAGGTTTCCATACAAGGAAAGAGAACATGTCTGTAGGTTCTCAGTCATCCAGGTCATGGTAATCTAAGGAGCTGACGTTCCCTGACATTGTTCCCTGACATTCAAACACAGCTGTTCAAACTACATGTCAGTGAAAAAGGATTTTTTTACCTCTAGCCTCACTCAGCCTCACAGGTGGGTTCTCCAGTTCCACTTTCACAACTGCACCTAAATACAATACAATACTCGTCACCGGTGCATGACAGAGAGCACATCCAAAGGTCTCCACAATCCATTTTTGTAGTGATGGCCCATGAACTGTTCAAACAAGGATTCGCTACATTCGGGACATGGAACTTCTTTGAGGCGATCCTTGTAAAGGGTGCACTGGGTGGTGTGGGAGGAGCCCTAAAGAGGAAGGCTGACAGTCTGGTCAGCAAAGGGACAGACATTCCTAATGCTGCAGAACTGTTTGCTGCATTACAAAAGACAGAAACGGTAATCAGGTTGTTTTTTTTTGCCAACGATGTTGCAGTAGAGAAAGCAGTTCAGGAGATGCCCAAAGATGTGCCATCAATTCCATCCACTATGAGGATACATCAGGCAGTGACCATTGCCCAGGCAAAACTGACATGTAGGGACGGCGGGTGCCTGTGCACACTAAATTCTGATCTGTGAGTGCAAAGCATTTCACACTCAATCATTAACAGATAGCACCCAAAGCCACAGATATTCTGTGGCAAAGTCCTGAAGTTGTTGGCGAATGGTGTGTGGTAAAGTAGTGGTGACCTCCAACCAGGTGTCATCACAGATACACAGATACACATGTTGAGGTGCATGAACAAAACTGAGGTCATCCCACCACTGAAGCCAGTCACAGCCTGCTATATGGAAATTGAAAAAGAGGTCCAAACTAGAGAGGGACTCTTAGAAAAGGTTACATAAGTTTGTTTTCACACACGCTAACACACACACTGACATGCACACATTCTCGGGACATGTTCAATCCTGTTACTTTGCTTTGTTTCTGCAATTATGTTGCTTAATAAATACAATGAACTTGAGGTTTGTGTCAACTTGAACTGATAAATGTACCTTTGGATCTTTTAAAAAACACAGTTTCTGTGTGTACATAAGGATTTTTGGTCACAAATATCAGTTATTTGACTTTCTTGACTTTTCTTGGGAAGTCAGTGGAATTCGTCCATGTTTTAAACATGTTTTTTGAGTTTTGATAACAGGACTGAAAAAATGCAAGCATCTTTGGCTTACAAGGCTTGTTAAACTTGTTAACATGACAACATTACACAGTTGCTGCAGATTTATCAGCTCCACGTCCTTGATGTGAGTCTCCTGTTCCACCACATCCCAAAGGTGCTCTATTGGACTGAAATCGTGTGACTGTAGAGGACATTCAGAAGATATTTCAGAAACCAATCTCAGATAATCCAAGATTTGTGATGTGGTGCATCACCCTGCTGAAAGCACCCATCAGAAGATGGGTACACTGTGGTCATAAAGAGACATGGTCAGCAGCAATACTCAGGCAGACTGTGGCATTTAAACGATGCTCAGTTGGTTCTAAGGGGCCTAAAAAATGCCAAGAAAAAATCCCCACACTGTTACACCAGCAGCAGCCTAAACTGCTGGCACTAGCCCAGATAGATCCATGCTTTTTTTTCAAAGTCTGATTCCTACTATTGTAATGTCAGATCAAATGCCCATCAGACCAGGCAACATTTTTCCAATCTCCTGTTGTCCAATTTTGGTGAACCTGTGCAGATTATGACATTTATTTTACTGTTTTTAGCTGATAGAAGTGCTGCTCAGTGTGGTCTTCTGCTGTTTTAGCCCATCTGCTACAAGATCCAGTGTGCATTTAGAGATGCACTTTTGCGTACCTTCGTCACAATGAGTATTTATTTGACTTACTGTTGCTTTCCTATCAGCTCAAAGCAGTGTGACAATTTTCCTCTGACCTCTGACACCAGCAAGGCATTTTCACCCACAAAACGTCTGATCACTTTTTCAGACCATTCTCTGTAAACCCTAGAGATGAGTGAGTGGGAAAATCCCAGTATGACAGTCTGACTGACACCAACAGCCATGACACGTTCAGTCAAGTCATGTAGGTCACATTTCTGGCCCACTCCGATGCCTACTTTAAACATTAACAGGTCGTGATTGTATATTTACTTTAATAAGTTGAATATGTACCTAACAAAGTGGCCAGTGAGTGTAAATACCACTGAAGGCAGGTGACCCATACAGACGCCCCAAATCTCAATAAACAGACGCATCAAAGCATCATGTTGTGATAACAAATTTCACCAAACTGACAAAAACTCAAACTAAACATATTTTCTGGATGCTTTTATTTTTATTCACTTTATTCACACCCAGTTTCAGATTGTAGTTCAGCTTTAGCCAACTCTAATAGCTATGCAAGAAGCTGAGTGTTTTCCTGCACTCCCAAGCTGTGCAGCGAGTACCGATCTGATTGGCTGAGAAGAAACACCATCCCCGAGTAAAGCGAGGGATGCCAGAGTGCTTAGGCAGTGCATGGACAGATGCAGACTGAGAGAAGACGGCGGCGAAACCAGCCGCACATTTACGGTGGCGATGCTGTGCGGTTGGTTAGTAGCCTTCAAACTTTGAGGCACTATTTTATGCATCTCCTCACATTTCAAGTTAAGTGTGATGTTTTGGCTGCACGCTGAAAATTCGCTCTCCGCACCAACAGTGACACATCCTCCCAGGGGTGATGGGCTCTAAGTTGACCAGACAGAGAAGTCTCGATTTTGATAGCAAATTGTCAAAAAGGAGACGCCAGAGGAATGATATTCCTGGAGAGAGCGAGAGGAGTGGCGGCAGGAGCGGAGACTTCTTGTTTACCTCCCTGATGCTCAAGTCCGACAAGCTTCCAGGGATGCTGCGGAAAACCAACCACAGCCCATATGTCAGGCGGGTGGCTTGGGTCCGGGAAATCCAGAGGCTTCTCCGGGAGCAGAAGATGGAGCAAGCGGCCGAAGTGCTGAAAGTGCTGAGAAAGGCAAGAGACCGAGCTTATTTTAATCATGCATGCGCTTACTGTGGGAGCTTGGGGGAGGGGGGACTACTTTATTCCTAGTGTACCTGAAACTTTGTGACTAAAGGATGGAAGGTGGTTTTTAAGCAACTGGCCTTCTTAAATCGCTAGGAAGCTGGTTTTGCGTGAAACTGTGTGCTTAATGTTTGAACCATCCACAAGTGCATTTGTAAAATTCTGTAGTTCAGTCTTTGCATGTCTGCTAAAACCTGGTCACGTCTAACAGAACATTCACTAAAAGCAGAAGTTCAGCATAATGATTACACCCCAGCTAGTAATAGCCTTTGGCCATCAGCGTTTCTGATTTCTAAAATCCTGTGCAACTTCTCCTCAAATGAAGGCATGCTGAATAGTTCCATAAAGTCTGTTTCTTTGGTTAAATTCGGCTCCAATCAAACATTATTATACTATAAATAATGATTTTATTTTGTTATTGTTGTACGGCATTTCTTAACACATTGTTGCAGAGCTCTTCACAAAAAAAAAAAAACACATTAAAGATAAGTATACACAACCTATCATGCAAGCACACAGGCACACACAATCTTTTAATTGTGTTTTTTCATAAACGCATAGTTCTGTGCATCCATTCAGTGAGTTATATCACAAAAATACTGGATGAAAGATTAGAGAAACATATGAAACCACAGAAATTAGTTCTCAGTAGTTATTTAAAACACACCCACTTATTCAGCTTACCTGATAAGCTGAGGGGGCTGTTCTAAAGTGATGTACCACAACCTCAAAAGAGTTTACAATAAAGTCAAAAAGATTTCAAATTAGAGCTTGGGTCAGTATAAAGACTCTGCTCAGATGACCGGAGCCTGGAGCCTGGCCATACGAGGCTATAAAGGCTTTATATGAAATTAGTAACACTTTGAAATGAATTCACAAATTTCACTGGATGTCAGTGAAAGAGAAGCCAGGATAAGAAGGGTGGTGGCCATGTTTTTTGTGAGCAGCTGCAATTCTGGATGAGCTGAAGATGGGCTAAGCGGGACTGAGGGACGCACATAAAATGTGAGAGATGAGAGAAAATTAAAGTGCGTACTAAAAGCTCTAAATTATGGGTGGGTCTAAATGATCTGTGTTTGATTTATGCATTGTTTTTTGGTTGAACGAAATAGGTTTAAATGAGCTTAGAAATGTGAGATTAAAAATTCAGATGCTGGTGAAATATTAAGATTCAGATGATGAAGATGGAGATGATAAACTCAGGCTCAATATTTTTATCAGCCTTTTATATTAACACTGAAAGTGTGAGTAGGCAGACTTAAGAACCTGGGGTGACTCTGTTTACCAGTCAAGTTTATAGAGTATACAAAGACTGTATATAATGTAAATGAATGGCATGTCTGTTCACTGTTTTCATTGTTAAGAAGGCTTAAGAAGCAGTTTATCCAAAAGTCTTGGAGGTTATAATACACCATTGTTAAAAAAAGCTCTAATCAGTCCCCGATCTAAACACCTTTCTTTCCTGAGCTTCATAGCTCTGAAATAATATACAAGTCTAGGGTAAGGGAAGGCTTTCTTCTCTCATCTGTTACACATTGCTGTGTGTTGCCATCTCTGGTTTAATCCTTGCTCTAGATTTATACAAACTAGAGAAATGAGAAAAAATAAATATTTTTCAAGCTTGAAGCCTGAGCTTCCTGCTGCCTTCTGTTAGCTGTGTATTGATCAAAGGGAACAGTTCTGAAGTTCAGACAAAAGCAGTTTTGATCAAGAGGGCCTCCTGTCATGAAAAGTCCCTGCCCATCTGTAGGGTGCCGTAGAATAAATTATACAGATGTGTGCAGATTAAAGCAGGAAACAATGCTGATGGGAAGCTCTCAAAAGTCTGAATTAAAGTCAGATTTATGGGTATCCTTTCTTCTAAAACCAATAGCAGAGCACAAAATAGGATGAATTGTTAAGCTTCATACACTATTTGCATGAAGCAGGAGGGATGTGACTCATACATATTCCTTTCAGACTTCAAAGTGTCTATGTTTATTAAAGCAGACCTACAGTCAGTCAGTCAGTCATTTCTTTTTATTTTTTTAAAGGATTTTAAAGATTAACATGTAGATTTGTTGGTCGTGTGCAGGGGCTGCTTTCTCTATAGCTCGGCATTTAAACTGCTCACGAAGCACGAATACTCTCTCCATCACTCAGTGAGGTGAAGCCAGAGCACTGCTACGTTGTTGGGCTGAAGCCAAGTGTCTGACTAATAATACTTCAAGACTGGAGGGAAAAAAAACTGCCAGTTGATCTCCTGTTGTTGTTCTCTAGCACTAAAGCAGCTTTTCCTCTCAGGGACGGATGGTTTTGGAGATAATCACCTTGAAGTGATGGATGCTGGAACAAGTGTCTTTCACATCGAGGAAGTCGTTTCAAAGAGGAACCAATAACATCGGCCCCCACATGATATCTCTGTGGTAGATCTGCCTTCTGGGCCATTAAGTTAATTAGTTTGGGATCTTCTAGATATTTATTAGCAAACAAAGAATCAGCAAATACTGATATTAATTACCAATATGTAGCTATGGAGAAAACAGTAATTAAACTGCTACACATTATTGTATGTGACCTTTTTAAAGATTAAGATTAGTTGTCAGAAGCACACTTAATTTATTAACTGGAAAAACATCCTAAATAACAGCGGGCTAGAAATGGATGTAAAAAAAATACATGGAATACTGCCTACAAAGCAAAAACATAATTTGTACAATTCTAACAAGCTTGAAAGTTGATATTTGGTATGACCACCTTTAATTTTTCAATGCAGCCTAAACTCTCTTAGACAAGTTTTCTTGTCATTTGTTTAAGTTTTCTTCAGGAATAGTTCTCCAGGCTTCTTGAAGGATATTCAAAGCTCTTATTTGGATGTTGGCTGACTTTTGTTTTGCTCTCTGTCAAGATGATCCCACACTGCTTCAGTAATAATCAGACTTGGGGAGGCCAATCTATGACTGATAATGTTCTGCTGTTTGTTCTTCATTGGCAGTGTGCTTCAGATCACTGCTGATAAATGCACCGGATGCTTTCCCAGTGGTATTGCATGAAGAGTCGAAATCTGACTCTAGTTTTCTACATTCAAAATTGATCAATTTTGAGAAGATCTCTGACACCACTGGTTGAAATCCAGCCCCAAACCATGACAGAGCCTCCGCTGTGTTACACAGATGGCTGTAGACACATCACTGTTGTACCTCAATGTAAACTGACGATGATATAAACCAGAAATTTAACATTTGGATTCATCATTTCATAAAACATCTTGCCACCAATTTTTAGTCCAGTTTTTGTCATTTTCATCCCCTTCTTTAAGAATGGCTTGTTCACAGCCAGCCTTCCACTAAAACCATTTTGATGCGGGTTCAGTGAGCAGTAGATGGAGAGATGGGTCAGATGCATCTCTCGGGTCCTGTGTTTGATCTCTACAGGATTTTTCCTATTTCTTAATTAGATGACTTTCAGATCTTTTTTAGATCTGCCACTTCTTCTTTTGTTCACCACTTGTCCAGTTTCCTTTTTTAAGACAAGCTACGTCAAGTTTTTGGCTCTTTGGGAATCACCTCGTTGGTCTAAAAAAGCTATTTTATGCCTGCTAACTGTGTTATCTTTGGAAATTTTTGGATATACAAGTAAAGAAGTGGAGACATGGTGTGTTTTGCTGCTGGTAAGAAAATTTGGCTCTTTGTTAAGTTGTCTGTTATGCGTAGACACAATACCGGTTATTCAGTTGACTTAAAAGCCTTTTAATGATTGAATAAGTCAGAGGTTGGTGGTCAGTGGCTTAACAGAAAAAAAACTCTGTAATTGGTCAGGTGAAAGGACTGGACTGAAAATGAGTGCAAACGTAGTCAGTGTCCACTGTTAAAGTTTAAAATGCCTTGAGAAAGCTTGGAAAACTATTCCTCAAGACCACTTAAAAAATTACAACAGCCTGACTCCTTGGAATTAAAATATAAAAGAAAATCAACTTGCCTTAAGTTTGTTAATATGGTAACAACAGTATAGCTGAATTGCAGCCAAGATGCAACCCTCTTAATGGTAGCATTCTTGCTTATGGACATGCGAGGTAATGTTTTAATAGTCTAAATAAAAGCTTCACACTGAATCACGTCGGTGGGCTGCTTTGAATGGATTTTACAGTGTGACTGGTCCTAACGCTGATGAGTTAGCAGCTAACAGAGCTCTGATTAGAAAATCAATTATTTACATGTGTAGGCTATTTATTGCCAATCATTTTCAGTCAGCCAAATTAGATAGATGAGATAGATAACTCTTTATTGTCATTACACAGTCATACCTAGTACAATAGTACAACGAAATTGGTGTCACGTCGGCACCAAGCACAATACAACACAACACAGTAACTTTAAAGTGTTTTTTAAGTGCAAGAAAGGTATGAGCAAAAAAATGAATGACTTAATAAATAAAAGAATAAGTGAATGCTTATTGTATATTATTTTTATTGCACACCAAAAAAGTCAAGGGAGGTAGCCATTCAGGTCAGCTGTTAGCATTGATTGTTGTAAAAGCCGTCCTTGAGTGTGTTTGTTTGTGACCTCAGCAACCTAAATCTCCTGCCAGACGGCAGCAGCTTAAACACCCGGTGTCCTGGGTGTGTGAAATCCCGTAGGATGCTGCATGGCCCTCTTGAGACAGCGAGTGCTGTACGGGTCCTTCAGGAGGGAAGAGGATGTCCAATGGTTTTTTGGGCCATATTAATGACCCTCTGAAGCCTTTTTGTGTGCCGTGGTGCAGCTGAAGAATTATACAGAGATGCAGTATCTCAGCACACTTTAACTTGAGCAACAGTAGAAGACGATCAGCAGCTCCCTCTTCAGGTCCATTTTTCTGAGGATTCTCACAAAATGGAGACGCTGTTGGGCCTTCTTTACAACCAGTCGAGGTGTTTGAGCTCCATTAGATGTCTGTGTCTATGTGCATACCCAGGAACCTGAAACTGGACACCCTTTCTACACACTTCCCGTTGATGCTGATGGGCTGCAGCAGGGACTTCCTCTTCTGAAGTCGACTACCAGTTCTTTTGTCTTGGTAATATTGAGGTCCAAGTTGTTGTCTACACACCAATCCGACAGCCTCTGAACCTCAGCTCTGTATGCTGTCTCGTCGCCCCCAGAGATGAGCTCCACCATCGTATCATCTGCGTTGACTGGGAGCTGATACAGTGTTGTGTGTACAGAGTGCACTGTAGGGACTTAGTACACAGACTTGTGGAGAGCCGGGGTTAAGGCTGAGGGCTGAGGAAAGATGGGACTCACTCTAACTCTCTGTATACGGTCTGACAGGAAGTCTCTGATCCAGCAGCAGGTGGTAGAAGGAAATCCGATATCGAGCAGTTTAACTATTAGTCTGTCCAGGAGTATCGTATTAAAAAGCAGTCAACAAAGAGCAGCCTGGCATAACACCCATGTTGTTCCAGGTGAGAGATGGTTGTTTTGGACAATGGCGTCTTCATTTGATCTGTTAGCTCTGTATGCGACCTGGAGCGTGTCGAGTGTGATTGGCAGGAAGGACATGATGTGGCATCGGGACCAGTTTCTCGAAACACTTCATTATAACAGGTGTTAGAGCAACTGGTCGGTAGTTGTTGAGGCTGCTAATGTTGGTACACTTTGGCAAGTGGGACAATTGTGACTGACTTTAGGCATGGCAGGATGCAGTGCTGAGACAGTGAAGTGTTGAAGATCAAAGTGAAGACCCCAGCCAGCTGGTCTGCACATTCTTTTAGGACACTCCCACTCACCCCGTCTGGACCGGCGGCCTTCCTGGGGTTCACTGTCCCTCAGTCGTGCACCTCACCTCATATACCTGCACCATGAGGCTTGGGCTGCTGTTGTCCGATGTTTGAGCTGCGGCTGCCTCTTGTCCGTTCACCGTGAAGCGTGCAAAGACGTGGTTCAGTTTCTCTGCAAGTGCCTTGTTGCCCTCAGCCATCGTGGTATTTCCAGGCTTGTACTTGGTTAGGTGCTGAACTCCCTCTACATCTTGTTTATTTGACTGTGGGGGTATGATAGATCTGAGCACAGTGAGTAACATTTAACCTCCTAGTACAGGGGTGGGCAACTCCAGGCCTCGAGGGCCGGTGTCCTGCAGGTTTTAGATGTGTCCTTGATCCAACACAGCCGATTTAAATGGCTAAATGACCTCCTCCACATGTTTTGAAGTTCTCCAATGAATGAACTCATCATTTGATTCAGGTGTGTTGACCCAGGGTGATATCTAAAACCTGAAGGGCACCAACCTTCGAGGCCTGGAGTTGCCCACCACTGTCCTAGTACCTGGCTTCCACATATGTGAACATCACATTTTGTGTTGTCTAGACCAAA
This sequence comes from Neolamprologus multifasciatus, assembly GCF_963576455.1. Lineage (NCBI taxonomy): Eukaryota > Metazoa > Chordata > Actinopteri > Cichliformes > Cichlidae > Neolamprologus > Neolamprologus multifasciatus. The sequence goes on along the minus strand of NC_140445.1, from coordinate 24,738,751 downwards.
ATACTTAATTTTGCTCTACAAGGGCTTGATATCCACTTAGGAGGACATTATACTGCCACTGGTCTATCAAAATTTAAAATGAATGTCCTTATATGTGGATCTCATTTTTCTCAGAAAAAATCAGGTAAAAAAAAAAAAAAGGTAATTCTTTGTTTTTACATTCATCAGGTCCCAATCAGCCCAAATAGCAAAGAGAAATTAAAAATGTATGTCATGAAAGAGTTCAGGTCTTAGGAGGTTAATGTTTCTTCCAGAGTGCTAATGTGCAGCTATGATGCTAGAAATGCAGCACCAAGCCAATGCAGGGAAAGCCTGACTTTGTTGAACTTGCTTCATAATACAGCCACCGAGGGAAGGACGTAGCTCAACTCTGTCTGAGAGAAAGTATACCAGCAAGTGTCTTTAAAGCTTGCTTGCTAATTAGCATGTGTTATAAATTTTACAAATAAGTTAGAACTTCCTGAAGTTTCAGGTGACTAACAGGGCGCAAGAAGTTTTTTGTTTGTGTAATAGAACCACAGAAGACCCGTCCACGTTTGCATACTTTTCAGCATCTTTATTCACGGCTGTTGAAATGTACACACCAGCTGCAGCTCTTCAGCTCGCAGCTCAACGTTCTGACAACAACAACCACAACAGTCAGAGTGCACAGACTTTAAGCCGGCGAGTAATGATTGCGGATGCCGTGCAGGTGCATCTGCCTCCCCTGCAGCAGCACCGCAGACTACACCCCGCCACACTTTGTTTCTAGAAACAGTTTGGTTTCTATACACAGGCTAATGAACAAGCTAGTTTCAGAAATACTTGACTTTTTGCAAAGCCAGGCTAGCACTGGATGCTAGCCTGAATTAAGCTAAGTGTCTACTTCAAAACCAATATGCAGTGGCTCATATTAGCGTTCCCATGTATCAATGTGACAGCAAAAAGCAACAACAAAAATATCATAAAATACAGAAATAGTCATCTTACTGTGTCCTGACACCTCTGACCAAACATACAGACTCCATCCTACCCTTACCAAAGTGTTGTTTACGTCTTTAACTGAAGGAAAAAAAAGGGTTAGCATAACCGGAGTTGAAACATCCTTCACCTGACAGCTCTGGCATGTTTCTTCCTACATAAAATGGTGGGACTGGATTTGTTGCACTCTGCAATATATTTAATTGGATTCTAATGAACTGCATGTGTGGGATGATGTTCTGCGGTTCGGAGCTCATCGCTCGATTCAGACTTTTTTGTGACAAAGCACACACCAGATTAGATATGCAGCTTTCACAGGGGACATTTGTCGTGGGATCTGAAGGCACACAGGCGTATGCACAGGCATCGTCTCAGTGAGAAACAGCAAAACATTTCATGCTTTTATAATTAGGAATCGGTCGGATTAATCCACAGGATCAGATCTTTTTTTGCGTAGTTGAAATGTCTTTCGATTTAGCTGTGAATGCTCCACAAAGAAAAAAAATCATATCTGATGCTGCAGCTGCACTATGGTTAACACGCATCATAATCATAATCTCCAAAATCCTCTATGCCTCCACTTTTAGACGCATATGGCACCTTCTGTCTCCAATTAATGAGGTTTATTGAAAGGAGAGCTGGTCTGGAGGATAGCCCAGCGTCAGGGAATCCCACAGATCTCTGCTGTAATAAATCAACACAAAAGCTGGAGGAGGAGAAAATGCTGATGGGAGTTTTCCTCTTTGCTTCCACTGTGCCCCGCAGTGTTATGGCTGTCAGCACATATAGAGCATGTCTTACACAGCTTCAACCTCCAGCCTGCAATTTGAAAAGCTTTTCAGTTCATATAGAGCTGACAGTATTTATTTTTAAGCTCCACGGCCTCTTGTTGCATGCTTACATAAAACTGCCATCACTGTAAACTGTTAGAGGAAGATCGGCCAGTGAAACACGATTTTATATTCTTTTCGTATTTTAAAAAAAAGGTCTGTAGTCTGTTGATATATCTGAGTAGGGAAACTCTTTAATTTGTCTTGAACTAGGAAAAGACGTTGATGCTTTATGCCTTTAAAGACCAGATTTCCTTTGACTTCCTTTCCTTTTGCTGCAAGCCTTTAATCTTCGGATTATTTGGTCTCCTCTGCTTCGTTCATGTCTTCTCCGCCGTTTGTTGTTTCTTTTTTAATATGGCTTGTTGTGTGTTTACGTGCATGTGTCAGCGTCTTCATTGAAAAGGTGGCTGACACTGCGCGCTGCTGGGGTTATTCAGCGCGTCTGAAAACATTACATCTCAAACACTGGCTGTTAATGACACGTCAGTACCTCAAGACGCAGCTTCAATATACTCTATTTACATTGTCGCTGCAAACGAAAATAAAGCCCGGTCAAAAAATATCATCAGCCACCCCACTGGGGATGTGACCTGTTTTATGGTTTTATTAAAATCTTCTGCACATCACACAGTCTTCTAGTTATGAACTATGAAGATCAAAGAAAAGCAACGTTAGATTGAATCAAAAAGCATTATCCTCAAAGGTCTTACATTTTTTCCCATTTCAACTGGTTAATGTAAGTGTCCAGCTCCAAATGTCACACTGATTGCTCATTTTAGCATCCCTGCATTCAGCCCTGAAGTGGTGCACCTGTGACAGAGGATCTGTTGTCTTCACAGCATTTTTGAGGAGGGGGGGTTATTATACATGTGACTTCTGATGCATCAAACAGTTGAGAGGAGATGCAGTTCACAGCCTCACACCATTTACTACAGTTTCAGGGTAACATCTCAAACCAGCAACAAAAACCATCCTCTTGGTTGTGACTGTACATGCTGCAAGTTTTATCCATGTTGCAAAAGTTCTTTTTCGGTGTCTGTAGCTTTAACTTTGTTTGATGAACCCTAACCCTGGCCTGAGAACAAGGCAAAATAAACTTGTGTTCTTGCAGGTTGCACAAGTATAGCTATAGCCCTCTCACATGTTAACTGAACCCTGGAGTTTACCTGCGCGTGTTTTGATTAAAAACCCACATGACTGAGTAAAAACCCACATGAAACTCTGGCAGAAATTGCTACATCACGCACAATGTTGTCGGATGTGGTGGCATTACTACTAGATCTTCATTTCTCAGATGCCTGGGGGGAGTGAAGACTCTCGCGTGTACTTGTGCAGGCAGAAACAGTTAAAGTTAGCAGTCTGACAGGTTTGTCTCTGCAAACAAAGAAAGGTTGCACTGTGGATCCCGGTGGGGTGTACTGAAAGCCTGAATGAGGGCAGTTGTACATTGTTATATGTATGTTTACATAGCTTTGCAAATTTTTAAGGTCCACAATCTCTTGTTGTGTCCTTATGCAAATCTGCCATCACTGTAAACTATAAGAGGATGGGCCAGAGGAACATGTTTTTCTATTCTTTTCATGCTGTAAAAATGCCAGTAATCTCTTAATATGTCTGAGTAGATCAACTTCAGTTAGTAAAAGATTGTGATGCTTTATGCATGTGTGCACTTCTCTGTAGATCAAGCTTTTTTAACATTTGCAAAGCAGATACGAGGCAACAGAAGTTTGATTTTCTCCACCACTGTGTTGCTATAATATAACAATGGTGCTCCCCACCCGTAGCACCACTCCACAAAATCTGCTCACGAACAGCTTGAGCAACATGACAATGAGGCACTGATCTACCCTGCAAACTGTCTAGCTATCAGTCCAAATGAGCATCTGCAGGATGGATTGACAAAAGCCCAATCAGCAGAGGCACTAACCAGTAACGATCTGCTTGCCAGTGTCTAGATCGAAGGTTTAGCTTCAGCAACATTATGTGCCCAAAACTGAGTTTGGCTGACTACCTAAACGTACTGAATGACCAGGTTTGTCCATCAGGTGATATTTTCTCCCCTGATGGCAGAGTCATAGTCCAAGATTCACTGAGCTCAAAATGTGCAAGAGTGGTTCAGGGAGCATGAGTGGTCAGATTCTTCCATCATTAACACAAGATGTTGGGAAAGAAGTAATGAAACCGTGGACAGAAATACATTTTGTGACACTGGATAAGTGTTTGACTTTTTGGGGTTTTCAGTACAGAAGGTAGATAGTCTTGAAAGAGTGACCAGACCCTAAAAAGTAATTAGTCATTTCTGTTTATAGTCACATGTAGTCTTTCATGTGGAAGAGTATTAGATTTCCTGGTACCAAATGGTAACACTTGGCAAAGAAGCTTTGATCCAGTTGTGTAAAATACACTTTTTGGCAATTAAAAGAAGCTTCTCCAGAAGTCTGTAGTGTAAATGGCCTGTATTTGTATAGCGCTTTACTAGTCCCTAAGGACCCCAAAGCGCTGAAACACATCCAGTCATTCACACACGGGTGATGGCAACCTACATTGTAGCCACAGCCACCCTGGGGCACACTGACAGAGGCAAGGCTGCCGGACACTGGCGCCACCGGGCCCTCTGACCCGGTGGTCAGAGGGCCACCACCAGTAAGCAACGGGTGAAGTGTCTTGCCCAAGGACACAACGACTGAGACTGTCCAAACCAGGGCTCGAACCGGCAACCTTCCGATTACAAGGCGAACTCCCAACTCTTGAGCTACGACCACTAGCTACTGCTAGATGCAACTCTCTAGAGGATAGGCCTAAGAGGAAAACACCAAGATCGTTTTAAAATTTCATTTTAAATATTCTACTATGTTCCTTAGATATAAATGACCACAAGCTGGAAATCAATTTACACTCCCAGAAGCAATGAAAATATGTTCCCCAATCAGAAGAGAACAGAGGAGGGAGAGAGGTTGATCTTGTACAAAACAACAGGGGTGATATGCAATCTGTGAAGAATCTTATACTGAGTCGCTCTGTCTATTGCATATGAGGGCAGATTTTATAATGCTCCCTGCCAGTCATCCTCTATATATTCTGTGCCTAAATCCTTTTCCCACTTATGAGCAATATTAGGCAGCTCATATTCATCCGAGGAACAGAGAACGGAGTAGAATAGTGAAATAAAAGACTTCCCAGATTAAGGCTCTAAGACAAATCGCTCTATGATGCTATAGGTAGGTAACTGAACCCTGTAGGTAGGTTAATAGAAGTAGAGGCTAGATTAGAAGATAAAAAGTGCCTAACTTTCAAATATCCAAAGAATTGTTCCTTTGGACACATTATCTCCAAACAGGTCTCCAAGTGCACGAATCCCCCGTCCCACAATAAGGAGAAAGCAGATGAGCCAGTGCCAGCAGGAAAGTCAGCATTTTGGACAATAAGGGACAGCAAGGATTTCATATTATTCCTTCCAAGGTATTTAGTAATATAGTGCCAGTCTTTAATACTGTTATATAAAATAAGATGGTGCTTTACCACTGGGCTTATATTACTGACATAACATGACCAGACTCCATAGGAAGCATGGAGAACTCCAAGAAGCAATACATGATTCCAATTTAAGATTTGCATTAGCCAAGACCAAAGATGTGAGCATGGCAAGTCTGGTTGTAGAACAATAATTTAGGCATGGAAAGGCCACCCATGTCTGTATCTAACTGTAAAGGTATAAGCCTCTGTCTAGGTTTTTTGCCATTTAGAGAAGGACTTTTGTATATCCTGAATATTCTTCTGGGCAAGTACAGAGGAAGCATCTACAAAATTTATAAAATATGAGGGAGGATATTCATTTTAATGAAACTAATGTGGCCTATCAGATAAAGTGGTACGTCATGCCAAGGTCAATGTCTTTTCTTTTTATTGAGGAATAAACTGGAAGAAAATTAGGTTTCCACAGGTCCTTTAGGTTTGGCAGTGTTTTGATTCCCAAGTAAGTAAAACCAAATACAGACATTTGAAAGGAAAAATTGTTCATTATAGTTTAGTCCACAAATTTTAAATAGGTTTGAGGTTGGCGCTTTGCTAAGGCCATTCCAGTAGGTTAATTATAGCCCACTTTATCCATTACAAAACCAGTTTGGATGTGTTTGGGGTTATTGTGTCCAAGATTCAACAACGTACCTGTTGTTTTGAGGTGAAGTTGAAGAATTTAGAGGTATCACGCTTTCTTCATTATTCCACCCACTTTGTACAGCTTATCAGTGTGACTGGCGTACCAACCTCCAACAGCTGGTATAGTTCTTTGGTTTGAAAGCCTCAGTTTTACTCCTCTTTTATAATTGTTCTTATTCCAACCCAGTATTGGTAAATCAATTGAATCATGTCAAACAAATTTTTTGAACGCAAAGAGAAACTACAAATTGTAGTCGATCATGATCACCAACTTGAAAATATTAGGTCTTGTTTTTCTTCTTTTTATCTTCTTTTTTTCTCTTGTTTTTTAAAGTCATCAAAGATGTATGCTGTATAATTATATTACAGTGGAAAAAGAACAGTTCAGAGAGCTCATTAAATGCCCACAATTACAAAGACATTTGGCAATGATGAGTGGATGTTGACTACAACTGTATATTCTATATACTGCCCAGCACACCCTAATCAGCTACATTGGGTGGAGAAACACAGCTATGATGGGAAACACTCATCAGCTGACCTTGTGTTAAGGAGCCGTGATGAAAGGGAATAATGAGCATAGCGGACAATACTGAAAGTCTATTTTCAGTTAACTAGCTATGAAATCTCAGTTTAATATTTAAAGTGTGGGTCAGTTGAATCAAATTCTGTTTTTGAAATTCTAATCCATGGGTTAGAAAGAATAAATTGAATCACTCACATCCTTTTTCTTTTCTCTCCTTTAGGATTTGGGACTTCAGGGAACATCACTCAATGACATTTTGTACAAAAATGCAGCATTTCTAAACCTGGTGGACCCCATTTCCCATGAATTGCTGCTCAGCCTTGCCCGGGACCTGCAGTGTCCAAAAAGGGTATGAATAAAACAGTTTTATTCATAGTGAACATTCAAAGCAGCTGTTTGTTTACAGACTTGACACCAGTAAAAAGGACAAGCAGTACATTTCACACAGAGGCTACACACACGCCTTCATTAGCCACGCTTAGATGCTTGTGTCATATTCATTGTCATGCTATTGCAATAACAATGAACCATCGGTTTGCTTTGTGCAGACACAAATGCAGAAGCCAGGAAGAATGGAAAATATTGTAAGAGCTGACTCAATAGCATGAGAGGTTAGGGATGAATAGCAGGGCCAAACAGAACCAGGGTATGACTCTTCATTGTTACTCTGCGCTCGGTTAGCCCAGTTGCAAGTGGGAAGCAGCTGTGCACCAGTACCTGCAGGTGTATTAAATTACCCGCTCTGGTTGGGTTATACTGCAAAGCACGGTCAAGTGCCAGGCAGCTAGAGGTCAACAGAGCTCTTGACCTCTAGCTGCCTGGCTTTAGGGGGCTCATTACCCTGGCACTAATAGTGAGGGAAGTTTGAGGGCTTTGATAAATAGCCAGAAAAATCAAACTGGGGAAGGTAATGCTTTCCTCTTGGAACTGGGAAATCTAGGAAAGAGCAAAGAGAGATTTCCCAACACAAAATTTGAATTCTGCCCAAAAATCAAAGCCACTTTTTTTTTTCTTTGTCCAAACTGGCAGTCGGCTCGTTTACTTGCAGCACAGCATACAAATCAGCACGTTGAAATTCAAAGTACATTTCAATCTAAGGTAAGAGGCTGAAGACATTACAGAATCTACTCAGAGTGGCTGTAAAACATGAACCCAGAAGCTATTACGGATACAGTTATGAAAGAATGGCTGCCACAGGGAGAAAAAAGTCCTTGTGGTGTAGTTATTACTTACTGAGTTCAGATGATAATCACCTGGAAGAAACTCTAATCTTATCTTTGTTTACTTCAGCGAGGAAAGCCCTGGAGGTAAGGAAGAAAAGTGAGAAGCTGGCAGCAATGTTCTCCTGACTGGCTGGCGACCCGTGGCAGGATACTGTGTTAAACGTGACAAGGGTGTATAGAGGCAATGTGGTGGATATAGGGCCCCGCAGGTGCTTCTGTGGCCACTATTTTCCACCTTAGATTTATTTAGGCTGAGCATTCAAGGGCATACTGTGGGTTAAAACATACATTATATGCCAGTGTCTTGTTTTAATGCAGACCCGTTATTAATGCTTAGCAGAGCTTATAGAGTTACAGTACTGCACTCTGTCAATAACTCTGGAGCACGCATTTTTCTAAGAACACTTTTGCTCTGTAAATCAGCATGCGCTGCTTAACATCGTGCTCATTCATCCAAGTGGCTGAAAGAGAAGCACTGAATGTTTTGAAGCGTGTGACATGTTTGTTTGTCACCCAAGAAAAGAAGAGGCAGCAGGAACAGTTAATCGCCTTAAGGTAAATTGGCCCTGTCTTTTTTCCTCTCTCGCCGCATTGCCTCTTTCTTGTTGTCGTGTTCTACCATTAATTAGATTTAGCCTGCCCAGCGCAACCCGTTCCAGTGTTTGACGGAGGAGGGAGAGCGAAGAAAAAGAATGTAAAGAGGTGCCGGAGAATCAGGAAGGAACGCAAAAGAGAAGCTGAATTACTGAGTCATGTGGAAAATGTTTCAAGCAAGACAAAGAAATGCTTTGTAAACATGTAAAATTTGGTAGTTTCACAAGTATTTTTTTCAGCAGTAATAAAGGAAGAAAATATTTGCTAATTACTGACTTTTAGGATATCTAACATCTGGAAAAGCTGTCCAGTATCACATTGTTTGCTTAGTTCCCTGTTTCAGGTGTGCTCATGCACGAGCAACAGTTTGTTTATAGATTTGTGGCTTGCTTTTCTGTCCCTCAGTCACCCTTTTGTGTGTTGCAGGAGACTGACTCGTTCAAGTCTACTAACAAGATATGTCGCCAGCTGATTTACCACCTGACCCCTCACTCCAAGTGGACAAGACAGAGCGTGCCCAGGAGAAAGTCCCAGGCCTGGTGAGTGTGTTCTCTTGGCTACCGCCTGAAACTGTGCCATCACACAGTAAATATATCCTCACCGTGTGTCTCAGTGTGATTCACAACCCTCCGGAGCATCTGTGGAATAAAGGAAGTGTGGAACAATCTCTGTGTCTAAGAATATGTTCCTTGACCTCTTGCTAAGCCCTGCTCCTCTTAGCTCATGCAGCTAATCTATCTCCAACTTACAATGAGAACAGTGCAGATTTAAGATCCAGTCAGATCCCCTGGCAACCACCAGTCACTAGGGGAAAATGTAAAGTCCTCAACCAGCTTGCAAGTGTTTTGCAAGTGGAGGTTGCAAGGATTTTAGGTTGCTTGGGGTTCACTGACCAAGCTCTAGATTTTCCAACATAAGGAGCCCAGACAGGAGAAGAGAAAAATCAGCGTCTCATTTGTAGAGATAAGCTGCTGAATTTGATGGCTGGAATGATTGTGTGCAACAATCAATTTGCGCACTAATAAAGCTACACAGCTAACTGCTCCAGTTAGCAGAAAAGGGTTTCTTTGGCTCAATTTTAAATTGTTCTTGCTGTTTTGTCTTAAAATAAGTCTTAAATATGCTACTAATTAGACAAAGTAAGGTTCTTTCTCAGTGCAGAGTAAATTTATCAATATGGGCTTTAAACTATTCAAGATCTGTATCATCAGAGCTGATCGGATCATTATCATTTATTATGTCATTTCAACAACAGGGCCTTAAAATGAATCATACACAAGCTACAAAGATCTGGATTTGTTTTCCATTTGGTTATTAGGTTATGATGTGAAAAATGGCAGTTGGAGTGGGATTTATGTTTCCTGCATGCTGCTCTTCTTAAAAACATTATTTCCTTGTTTACATTAGCCAGTCAGGGTTGCATTAGTAATACAACCAAGGGTTACATGACCACAAGGCGTAGCTTGTACTTCTAACCCACAACCAATCACAGGGGAACACTAAATGACAGGTTTCATTTTTTCTTTTAAAAAGATTGTTTACCTGATGTTTTTTCTTCTACCTTCTTTAAATAACATTAGAGCTGATATGCCATTACAAATCCTTGTTTGTAGCCAGTAATGATGTTTTTGTATCATTAATCAACACAAAACATAAAAACAAAAGATGTAGTATTCCACTGTTAAGGACATTTCTGTGCTTTTTAAGTGTTTCTTACATTCATTCATATAGTTTTGCTTCAGTTATGAAGCGATATAGTAAACTACCCACACTGACATCGGCTCAGGTGGCAGAATGCAGACTTTTAAAGGTCATCAGTTCATTACATGCAGCAGAAGGACCGATGAGCTTATGCCACAGAGAGGCATCCCCCATCAATAATTCACAAAAATCGCTGCTCCCCCTACGTGTTGGTCAGAATTTGATCAAACTTGCATACAGAAACTACTTGGTGGGTCTTCATCTGTGCAAACTGTGCTCAAGGTCAAAATCACATATGTTCAAAAACCTGTGAATTGTAATGGCTTGTGAGTCAAATGAGCATCACTATGGTTCTGGTCTTTACCACTTATCCTATTCATGGCTGTTGGTGGACTGCGAGCCTATCCCAGCTGTGATAATAACACTGGGATAGGCCGATCAACCGCTCTTTAATTTTTAATTTGTACTGACATTTATCTGATCACACCCCTGACCAAGATCCTTCCTTGTGATCCAAATCAACTTTCAGTGCATAGTCAGTCAGTCTAACACCACCACTAGCCTGTCTGTGCTCTCCTGCTTCATTTACAGTACATTTCTTAAACATTGAGGTGATTTACGTTTTAAATACAGCATATTATATCTGTGCATATGTACAAGTAAGAGGTTGTATTATCTGCAAAATAACAAAGTCAAGAATGAATAAAGTAATTATCTTTTACTTTTCTTGTTTTACTTACTTTAGTTATGAAAAGTGAAGTTTTTCCTGGTAAATGTAATTTTTCTTGTTGTAAAATAACACATCACAATGTGTGCTTACTGGGATGTGTCCGTTTTCTCACTTGCCTCTCAACAGCAATGCTTCTTTTTTCTCTCTCTCTCATCCAATACTGCTGTGACTGAAACACTGCCAGTGACAAGTTTGACAAACCCAGAGCCCTCTCGTTCCCTCAGTAGTAAAATCTGCTACAAACCTGTCCCGTGTCAGTTCATACACTGTTTTGAGTTTTATAAATACTTAATGCAACAGTTATTTTATGTCTCTAGGTTAGTTGTAAATCGCTTTTCATTAGTTCCCTTCCTGTAACCTTAGTCATCTCTTTGTGCTTCGTCCTTTTGTGTCTCCTTGAAGTCTGTCGTGCCTCCCGGTTTGTTTACCTTTTGTCTATGTCAAGTTCATGTGTATTAGTCTCTGTCTGTGTTTGTGCTTCCTGTTTTATTTTGGTGATCTCTTGTTCATGTGCGCCGTCTTGAGTTTTGCTTCCTTTGTGTCGTCTGTTATGATTCTGCTCATCAATGCCTCGTTCTCCCCAGCTGTCTCCACTTCCCCTAATCACCCTCCTGTGTGTGTGTTGTCTGTCTCTCTGTCCTTTGTCAGCATCTGTTTAGTTTCTTCTTGTGCTTAGTGTTTTCTCAGTCCTAGTAACTCCGGTGTATTTCTTAGCAGTTTATAGTTTTCTGTTTTCCCCTTTTGGACGTTTGCTGCTTTTGTTCATTTTTTGCCATCAGTTGAATAAAGAGTTTGCTTTCTGTTAAACCCCGCCTGCTTGTGTCCGCATTTGAGTACAACTCAGCTTCCAGTCTGCACATCCTGCAGATTATGACACAGATCCCAAAGGTGCTCTAATGGATTTGAATCTGGTGACTGTGGAGGCCATTTGAGCACAGTGAACTCATTATCGTGTTCAAGAAACTAGTTTGAGATTAGGGATGGATACCGGTTCGGACATAAACGGTAGTAACCAGACCGAAAAGCAGCGCCAATCATTTTACGTTTCCGAGGATAGTAGGCGGGTCCAGGCACGTACGTTCTTTTAGAGCAGAGCTACAGATTAAAAATGCCCAAGGCGAAGCGGTCAAAAGTCTGGCTGTACTTCACAGCAAAAGATGCAAACTCAGCAGCCTGCAACAAGTGCTTTAAGCTGATACTGTGATACTGTCAAAGGAGGTAACACCTCAAAACCGATGAAACACCTGGCAACGCATAGCGGGGTTTTTTTAAAGCCGAGAAATGCGCCGTATTTGATAGCTTGCTGCGAGACCTCACACCGAGCACATCTACTGCGGGTGTGGTGCCTGTTATCGGACCCGGAGTTAGCAACATCCCCCAAAAACCCGAAGAGTAGAGTCCTGGCCCCTAGCCCTGCCAGTGTAGCAGAAATAATGACGGATGATGATGCAGCAGCAGCCGTTCTTCTCTGCGTGAGTAGCTTAATGTTGTTCGTGTGTAATTTACGTTGAGTAGGCTAACCACGTTATTACATTAATGCATGTAAGGTGAACTAGCAAACACCGTCATAGCTACATGCGGCTGTCTTCTTGTTTGATGGCAGATACTCCCTTCACCCTGGCCAAAAAGGCTAAAATGACCAAAGAAAAAGTGGAAAACAGTTAAACATGAGAGGTTTTTTGGACAAAGTTTGTGTTTTTTCCATTGTTTAAGCACTGCTTCCAGCCAAGAGTGATAACATATATGCCCTATAGCTGCAGAAAAGGCTAACATTGTTATCTTTTTACAAAAAAACAGCTGAACATGAGAGGTTTTTGGACCAATTTTGTGTTCTCCATTCTTTAAGCACTGGTTTGAGCACCGTTTAAGCACCAGCACCGTTTCAGAAGTACTGGTTTGGCACCGATATTGGATAAAACCTAAACGATACCCATCCCTATTTGAGCTCATTTCAGCTTTATGACCTGTTGTGTTATTCTGCTGGAAGAAGCCATCAGAAGATAGCTACACTGTGATAATAAAGGGATAGATGGTCAGCAACAATAAGCAGGCAGGCTGTGATTTTTAAATGATGTTGGTACTAGGGGGCCAGAAGTGTGCCAAGAAAATATCCTCTACACCGTTACACTACAGTGTCACCACCAGACAATGTTTTTCCAATTTTCTGTTGTCCAACTGAGGCTATAATTTACAGGGGAGCCCCTGTATATTGTAACCTCTGTTTCCTGTTCTTGGCTGACAGGAGTTGAATCTAGTGTTGTCTTCTGCTGCTGTAGCCCATCTGCGTATTGTAATGAATGGTTATTTGCATTACTCTGTCCTTCCAGTCAGCTTGAGGCAGTCTCGCCATTCTCCATGACATCAACAAGGCATTTTCACCCAGAAAACCGCTGCTCTCTGGATGTTTTCTCTCTTAAACTAGAGATGGCTCTGTGGAAAAATCAGTTTCTGACATACTCAGTCCCTCCTGTCTGGCACCAACAACCACATAAATCAAATTTCTTCCCCATGCTGGTGCTCAGTTTGACTTTGACCATGTCTGCATGTCTAAATTGAGTTGCTTCTTTGACTGGATGATATTTTAACCAGCCCCTAAACTGATGTACTTTGTGAAGTGTGCTTTAAGTGTGTTATCAATGCTTGAGAGGTAGAGAGAGAGCAAGATAAAGGATGAGTAAACAAAGGACACTGATTTGATCAGCTCGAGAAAAATCCGTGTAAACAAATAAAAATGCTCAAACTCGGTTAAGTAACAGTTACATTTGAGGAAGCATTGTGAAAAAAAGAAAAGAAAAACAGTGCTAATCATAATAGTACAGCACTCTCCCCGAACAATTAACCCAGCTCGAAAGATGGTTTGACAGCTAGAGTTGCCTTCCCGCCCGAGTCTCTTGGTTGCAATGTTTCGAAATAACACTCAACAAAACAACAAGGCAGACACTCCCAGTGTGCTCATTAGCAAGCTCTGTCTCTCTCACAGCTTCGGCTGCAAACATCCACACAGCAGCACTTTACTGTGGCTGTCTCTCTGCTGCTGGATACAATGCTGTCTGAAACATGCAGAAAACGTGTCGGTCTTTGGATTAGATTTAGCATTGGTTTACTTGATTTCAGATGCTTTTCATTACAGCTCAGTCTTCTCTTTCTCAATCCCTCACTCCTTTCTTTGGCAATCTTCTCGCCCACCTTTAAGCTCTTCTCTTTCAGTAACACCCCCCCCCCCTCCCCCCGACCTTCAGTTCAACCTATTTGAAAATCCCCTTCTTGCATCGATTTTCTCCCTCTCCCCCTTTCCTGTGGGATTTTTTTTCTCTCCTCCTTGTGAGAGTCCATTTTGTTCAACAGTTGCCACACCGAGCGGTTCTGCAGTTTGAGCCGAGGCTCTGGGGAAACGCTCTGGGGGAAAGGCCTGTCAGTGAGAGAGAGGGAGAGAGAAAATCTGGAATCAGTGCAAGGTAGCAGATTAAAAGTCACATGTAGCCCCCGCCTGCCCTCCCGTTCTTCCAGACTCACTTTGAATCGATCAAGAATTTGATCTTTTTATAAAATGAAAAGGCGATAGCTATTACGTAAGCTGCATTGTACCCTCGCAATCTTATTTTCTCCATTAATTGATAATGAGAACCCATCTGTCGAAGTGTCCCCGTGGCACACGGGAGATTATTTTCATGAAATATATGCAAGTGGTTCCAAATGTTCAACAGATGACATATAAACTATAATTCAAGCTTTATTACAGAGTCCTGTTTTTTTTTTTCTGTAACACTGTAAGTGCAAAGCAAGTGTGTCACGCATAATATATTATCGAGGCAGTTTCATTCTTATTCTGCAGCTGCTTGTGCCAGCTTTCTACAGTATTGCCAAACATCCAGTGGAGTTTTTAATGTTACCGTAATTGGTATTGAATTTCAGATTAATCAAGCTCATGCTTCATATTGCACTAAAATTGCGCCTCCAGCACATTCTGAAGAGATTGGAATCCAATTGCAGATTGCTATTTCATTACTCGTCTTTACTGCAGGGCAATAATTGATGTGATGCTCTGGCAGCAGATATTAGAGGCGTCTTCAGTTAAAATTACTAGAAGAGCACTCATTCTAATAGGGTAGAGAGAAAACCATCCAAGTATTGGAAAACTATCTGTGGAGCTGTTTTTTTGGTTGTTGTTGTTGCTGTATTTGAGTCAAGATTTAGCTGAAGCTCATCTTCAGTTTTGCTCGTCATGCTGACTAATGCTGAAACTAGGCGCGGCTGTGACAGCTGTTTTGAGCAGGCGGGAACAGCTGCGGATGAGTGTTGATAACCCAAGTCCTGATATTTGACCCAGACCTCACACTGCTCAAACTAAACTGCTTTTCCACCCACATTTCACACTGTGAAGGATGTCCAGATGTCAGTTTCATCACTTTCATTTTGGCTTCAAGTTTTAACAACTGACATCTTCCAAGGTTTTGTTCATCTGTAAGTACTCACGCTTTCATAGTGATGTAGCAGTGATTTAGATGTGTTTAGTGTGTTATGAAATAGTCAGAAAGAAAGCATCTGGAAACATCTGATGACATTTAACATCTGAGATCACTTTACTGTTGCACAACTCAAATATTTTGTAATAACACAAATTTACAACAAAGATTAATAATGCCATGCGTTCATCAGGAATTTCAGTGGAAACCAGCAGAGTAAAGGGAAAAGAAACAAGAGGCAGATATCTATAATCTTGAGCTTCTGTCATGTATGAAGCATTCATGCCTGGGCCATCAGTTATGCTTTGTTTTGCTCATTTTCAGCCTGATTTCTGGTCATACCTCAACTGAAGTCCAATCACAACATGTGAAATGTGCACCTGTCTCCCACCTTCTAAATCAGCAGCGAGAGCTTCACAATCAACCCCCTCGGCTAACTGCAGCACATACTGAGCAGCCTACTGGATCATAGACAATATGGGACTATATTTTAATGAGTTGTTAGTTGGCTGTTTTTGCATAAACAATTTTGACATAAACATTAGATCTCAACTCAAGAAACAAGTACACTAATAGCCATGATCTGCCTAAATCTTGCATCTACTGCACAAAGCTCACAAATGTGTCATTCTCCTTTCTACCAGAGTTGAAATGCCCTTCCTACTTTAACAAGATCACCTTTTCCGTGCCTTTGCTCATAGGCTGCACTTACACAAGTGGCACTTCATGTCATGTTGTCACTTCGGAATCACACCCCTGCAGCACTAACGAGTGAAAAGCCATCCAGGCATCTTCACTATACAACTAATTTTGGTTGAGTAGTGAAAATTCTCTAGACATCTCTTTAACAGTTTGGATGCCCATGACCACTTTTACAGCTTCAGCCCCGAATCTGTGACAGCTTTTCACTAATCACAAGGGAAAAAAGCTCAGTGGGATTTTCTAACTAGGTTTTTTCCTGCTCTGCTCAGCCTCATTTGCTCTAATCTTTAAAGAACTCCCGTCTTCCTCGTTTCCTTGCTGTTATTTCGAGAATTCCCCTTTTGCACAATCCTTCCAGAGCCACAGCAATATTTGACTCAGAGCTTACCTCAAGACAACATTTACACTGATGTGGTTTTAAAAAATGTCTGTCTTTAATTTATCTTTGTGGGAAAGTCAGACCAGGTGGGATATTTATGGTGTTTTTAAGGTGAAGTTCTGAAAGGACACCATGATGGAAGCAGAGCTACTCTAAGTGTTAATTTTAAGAAACGCAATAACAAAACGCTGCTTTGACTCATTGGCTTTAAAAAGGCTGAAATACACCACTCAGATCAAATAGACAGCAGTGAGAAATGCACAGTGAGGCGCTCATAAATTAAACCAGACAGTGATGAGAAGAACAAAGACAGAGACACATGAGGACGCATTCAAGTTTTTTCTATTTATTATTATCTTAAATGTTTAACTTAACTTAGAATTTCAAGTTGTTTTTCAATTTTGATTTAATTATTCAGAAGTCGAATCTGTAAGTCAAACTTTTCAGCTAATAAATCGATATTTTGTGTGGTAGGACTCGACTTATGTGGTCAAAGAAGTGCAGGAGACTGATGCTGTCCAGTGTAGCAAGTGATTTATTCACCATTTTGTGACCCAAACAATATTTACAAAGAAACAAATAAGAAACTCAGCTCTATAATTAACTCAGTTCAAATAAACATAACTGAACTTAAATCAACGGAAATTAAGGTCAAACTGCACACAGCTACACTGACCTGAACCTTTCTTTTGAAACACCTGAGTTCTTCTGCTTAAATAGTCCACTTAATCAAACAATTTCTCCTCTGGACTATTCCATTCAGTAGGTAGATAAGATGAACATGATTATATTCAAACCTCTACTACTCCTCTTTACTGGCAACATGAACTCTGTGGTGTAATCAATACATATTATAACTTCTTCATAAACCCTCTAAAATCAACTTTATTAAATTATAAGAGTTCTTCCCCTTCTGCACTTGGTCTCTTCCTGTCACCTCAAATGAACCCAGAAGCTATAAATCAGGAAGTAAAACTACATTTCCTCCTTTTGTTTCTGGAAGACAGGTAGGTAAGGTAAGTTCTAAATAATACAAATTAACAGTTGAAATAAATAACATGTTAACTTAACAAACTTGTAGGAATTGATTTAAACCAAGATGTTATATTATATAATCTGTAAAAGTGCAAAACATAAACAAACCCGGGATAGTAGATGTTTGCCTATTGCAGATTACATGTGAAATATGGTTGAATCAAAACAAGAATGTTAACTAAGAATATGGACAAATGGTCTTCTCACCCACTTTGTCACATTTTGGCTTAAGAATGGTGAGAAATCTTTTTTTAATAGCAGAGACTTCCTTAACACACATCCTGTGAGATACAGGGAAAAGGGGGGGAAACTGCTAACATGAGCAAGGGTAAAGAAATAAAGAAATTTCAGTAATCTTAAACACACTGAGCATGAAAGTTTCTTGGCTCCCTGACGATGTATTCTACTCACTTTCATGTCATGATGTCCTGACTTTACCTCTGCTGCTGTGATGAATTGCTGGGAACACCAAGTGGGTCTCAACTTGGAAGTGATGTAACTCAAATGTGCACCAGGGGATGGAATAATAATGCTTACCGACATTAGATGGCGTGGGAAACGTTAACACCGAAAAGAGAAAGCAAATAAAAGCAAAGAAAGCTGGATATGTTCACTTCAGCCCAACTGTAACAATGAGAAACTTGTTTTAATCGTGGACAGGACTTTAGTTACCGGCCAGGTTTTTTAAACACTGCAGGAGGAAGTTCTTGGTCTTTGTGCACAAGGTCTTTCGACTGTCTTAGAAACGTGTTTTCAGTGGTGGTTCTAGAGTCTGCTGGGGCTCTAGACAAAAACTCAGAGGGGCCCCTTTTAACCAGCATTCATCACCACGTTGTTATGAAACATTTGAGAGTATCAATAGTCTTATAAAATGTCAGGTCAAATATTCTGCTAGCATTTTTCAGCCTGCTACCTATGCTAACATTTGGACTCAGTCTGCTGAGTCTGACTCTTCACTTGTCACTCGTCTTGTTTTTTTTGTCCTTTTCCTCTTTTTTTCCTCTTCTTTCTTTGTTCACTCCCAGCAGGATAACTCCTTTTTTTCTTTTTGAGTGAAGGCTTTTCTTGTTTGTCATTAGGTTGTTTAAACAGACTCATGTAGCTCCCTTATGGAGTCACTTGAGTCCTCCTTAGGTAGGTTCCTCTTCTGTCATTGAAAACTTTGCAAATTGCCACTACTGTAGTTTCTGTGCACTTCTGCATAATATTTAGGGTATTTTTATACATATTCATACTTTGTGGTATCCAGTGTTAAGGAAAGATATTTCAAAAATGTATGCAAACATAATCTGTTTGAAAGTAAGTGAATGAGAGGGAGATGGGTGGAAATGCAAACTGGGGCCAATCATCCAAAGCAAGAGAAGAGCATGCGGGCAGGGTGGAGCGGTTGAAGACAAGTGTCGGATTTCATGTGTGACAGAAAGAGTGAGAGAGAAGGTTAACAAGATGGTAGTGAGACCTAGTCTATTGTTTGGAGACAGTGGCACTGACAAAAAGACTGGAGGTCGAGCTGGCGATGGCAGAATTGAAGATGCTCAGGCTTTCATTGGGAGTGAGCATGATGGATAGGATTACAAATGAGTATATGAGAGGGACAGCTCAGGTTGAGCAGTTTGGAGACAAAGTCAAATATTCAAGAGTGAGATGCTTTGGTTGCATGCAGAGGAGGGATAGTGGATATATTGAACAAAGGATGTTGAAGAATGAGCTGATCTCATAGGAGGTTCATGGATGTAATGAAGGACATCCAGAGTCTTGGCGTGACAGGAGCGCATGCTAGGCACAGATGTGGTGACCCCTAAAAAAAGAAGCCAAAACAACACGATGATGTAAACACGATCTGTGAAGACAATCAAACAACAGTGTTACTTTAAAGTTTGTTAAAGTTTTTACGTCTGTATAAGGAAATACAACACAATGTCAACCGAGCAAGGCAAACTGGTCCTCAGCTCACAACCTTGGCCTTTCCGTGAAGAGAAACTGAAGACGCTGACTGGAAACATGTGAACATATGTTTCATGCAGTGTAATGGTGTTATAGCGACAGTAGAGCACTACACATTTCAACCCTGCTTTCTGGTTGAAACGTTGCCTTTGTCAACACAATACACAGGACACTGTTTATATAGTAGTAGCAGCAGCTATACTAGTAATCCAATCATATGTGTGTACTAAGTGGTGCAAATACACGGAAGAAAAAGCCTTTAAAGGTGTGTCGTTCATGGGAAAGCACCCGATTAGGCATTTAGTCCCAGACAGTTCCTCTAACTGTCTGGGACAGTTAGAGGAACCAAAAGCACCTTTTGGTTACTTTCTGACTTTAGTTGTTGTGCTTCCTTGACCTGTTAAAACCATGAAACTGTGGACAGACATTTTTTTGTTCTTCTTTAAGCCATCAACAGGTGAAACTTACATCTGTCCAACACTTTAGCATAGAGCTAAATATTAAGCTGTTACCAATAATGTGCACATCTGCTGCTGGTAAAATTAACTATCTTTAACTATCTAGTTCTTCTTTAATGTTTTTACTGTACTCGTGACATCTGCACACTAAGTTGTGTGTCATCTGCCTTTAAAGCATGTGTGACCTATTTGTCTGGAGCCAAATTACCCCCCCGATGTGTACTCTGGCAGTCCAAACAGGCTCTGACACAGCGTGCCTGACCTCTGACTACGCCGCAAGGTCAACGCATAACTGAGGAGGCGAAAGAGTTTGTGGGAAAATATGAACTTGTGCTTTTAATTCCAACTACAGATGTCTGTTTTTTGTAAAATGTGACCGTCCCTGTTTTTATTTCCCTTCGGAGATGGAGTACTCTACTTGAATGCACACCACATTCAGTCTCCTCCATCTCCTGTCTCTCTGACCTCCACTTTTAATACAGCCTTAAGGATCCATCCACCATCCTTGTCCATGAATAATTGAGGGCTTCCCGTGGAGATCCTGCAGAGTGAGGCGGAGGGAGGAGGAGGCGCTCAGTGACTTCAGGGCACGGGGTGACAATTAAATAATTAGAATGATTAAATGTGTTGATCTTTTAACTGAAGATCGCCGGTGTAGTTCGTTTAACTGAAATAAAATCCTCTTTATGCATTTCAAGAGCTTCTTTCTGATGGTTTCTCCTCTCCTAACCTCTCATGTTTTTAACTGTGAATCAGAGATAAGGATTGTTGTGTTTTTGATGATCTGCGGGGTCTCCTTTCTTGAAGGCTGACACAGATCACTCCACACGATCAAGCCCCCGGGCCTGTGTTTGGAGCCCTGCATTTTAATGCTGGTTTCATAACTGCGCCGTGACACGGTGTAGCAGAGACAGGCACACTCCTCCATGATATACAGTTATGTAATGTAAACTGTTTCTATGTGTTCTGTCGCAGCGCTCTTTCCTCCCAATCATCTAGTTTGTCACATGAAATCAAATCATGGGTGAATTTATAGCTCACCCAAGAAGCACGTGTTGCTTCTTTCACACTGCGCAGTTGAATTGTGGTACATCCTGTACCGAGAGGTTTAAGTATCATTGGCAGAAAAGCAACGATATGCTTTTGGTTTGAAGTTACATGTCATTTGAAGAGATCCGCGTCATTGCGTCGCTGGGCCGTTTGTGTTATTTTTGGTGTAAAATGAAAATAACAGGGCATTAATGTTAGTGGTATTTACATGGGAGTCAAAGACATTTGGTTTCTTTTGCGCTGTACTGTACATTACTTACATTTTTTGGTGGGATTTTTTTTTTTTATGAGAAAAAATGTCACTCCAGGTTGTGCAGTCTGACGTGTTTTCCACATTGATGTGTGAAGAGACCTCTGAGAGTTGTGTGATGGAGTAGCTTATAGTTGTGGTTTATAGAAACTCGACAGACCCTAGAGTCTTTTTTGTTCCTGTTTTTCTTTGTGCTAATTAAAACTCCACCTTCAGACTCGTACGAAAGGCGGATGGTGACTAATGGCGCTGCATCTTTAAGGGTGTGTGTCAGGGTTCCTGGGTCAGTGACCCAGTGCTTTCCGTTTTGTTCATGTTCAGTTTATTTTGCCACTTCCTGTTTCATTTCCTGTTTGTTCCTGTGTCACCTCGTCTCGTGCCATTAGCCAGATTATGTTCAGCTGTGTACTCACCGGTCTCTCATTATCATCCTCATCAGTCTGTGTATTTAAGTCTTCTGTTTCCACTCGTGCTTTGTCGTGTCATTGATGATGTTTAGGTTATGTTGTTGTTTCCGCCAGCATTCGGTCAGCCAGCCAGCCAGTCAGTCCTCCTTCGTTCGTTCGTTCATTCAGTCAGTCGTCCAGCCAGCCATGTCCTTCCTCTGTTCTGTGTGTTCATTCCGTCATCAATAAATCACCCAGCTTCACCTACCTGCGAGTCCTGCGTTTGGGTTCCTTCTTCCTCGCCTCCACTCCACAACGCCTGACAGAATGACACGACCCGTGCCACGAAGACACGATTGGGACCCAGCGGACTCGGACCTCAACGAGCGGCAGGTGGCAGCGCTTTACCGTTGGGCAGAGTTGGTCAGGGGAAAACAGCGGCTCTTCGCGGAGCGAGAGCACGTCTTCGAGGGGACTCGCCTGGCTCTGGGTGGGCCTCGGAGACGCCGCGTTCCCCCACCTGCTGCCACACCTGCTGCCACACCTGCCTCGGAGCATTTGCCGCGGAGAGCGGACGTTTCGTGCCGCGTTTCGGCCGCTCCCTCTCTCGCCGCTCCGCTCCTCGTTCGCACACCCGCCGCCTCATTCGCCGGACCTCCACCTTCGCCACGGCACCGCGGCTACGCCTCCCACCTCGACTCAATGGAGGCTAACGCGCCAGGGGCTCAGCTGTTTACCCCGGCCGCTTCCTCTTCCCGAAGAAAGCGGCGCACACGCCGCCATAATATGGACTATTTTCAACCACTCCCGGTGGTGAGTTCCACTAACTGTTTTCCACATCCATCGTCTGATTATTCACATAAAACACACAACAGATCCACCACCGATCCATGGGGGGATTCCCTCCTGGATGATGTAGACTGGGAAGAGTTTTTCTGCTGTGCTCCCGCAAAGACTGTAAATCGTGGTGGCAGAAAAAACAGACTGAACTCTGATAAACCTGCCAGTAGCACACACCCGGTCACCATTTCCACACCCGTCACTCAGCCATTCCCCACCAGCACGGCAGCCCAGATTTGGCCTTCTTCTTCAGCCATTTCACCTCCTCAGATGTCTAGGGCCCGGCCTACACCCACACCGGTGCCAGCTCCCAGGAGGAAGGCAGCTGCGACGCAGTCTACCTCCACATCCACTCTTGTTTCCCGGGTGGGGGTGACTGGTGTCCAGCCACCTCCCGTGCCTGTCCCAGCGCCCAGGCTGAGGGCAGCCTCAACCCAGCCTGACCTCCCTGGAGGCTTGGAAGAGCTAACCGGCCCACCTACTGCTTCACCTCTTCATCCACCTCCTGATCCAACCTTTCACGCCCTCGCACTGTCCCTGGTTAGGCTAGCTGAAGTGTCCCCTGCTCAGGCACCAGCCTTATTAGCCCAGGCCGCCATCTTATCCCCCTCGGTAACTCTGTCATTAGCTCAGCCATTAGCATCGCCAACCTCTGTTCATCCCTTAGCTTCCCCACTCCAGTCAGTTCACTCACCTGCTGGTCAGCTTCCACTCCAGTCAGTTCACTCACCTGCTGGTCAGCTTCCACTCCAGTCAGTTCACTCACCTGCTGGTCAGCTTCCACTCCAGTCAGTTCACTCACCTGCTGGTCAGCTTCCACTCCAGTCAGTTCACTCACCTGCTCTTCAGCCTTCACTCCAGTCCCCTGTAGTCCAGTCTCCTCCCGTCCTCCAGTCCCCTGTAGTCCAGTCTCCTCCCGTCCTCCAGTCCCCTGTAGTCCAGTCTCCTCCCGTCCTCCAGTCCCCTGTAGTCCAGTCTCCTCCCGTCCTCCAGTCCCCTGTAGTCCAGTCTCCTCCCGTCCTCCAGTCCCCTGTAGTCCAGTCTCCTCCCGTCCTCCAGTCCCCTGTAGTCCAGTCTGTAGTCCAGTCGATTCAGTCCCCGGACCTGCAGCCACAGCACCCAGAGCCAGCTGTGAGCCCTCCTGCTCTCCCGCCAGGGGCCTCCGCGCCCGCTGGCCCGGCCGCTCTCCCGCCAGGGGCCTCCGCGCCCGCTGGCCCGGCCGCTCTCCCGCCAGGGGCCTCCGCGCCCGCTGGCCCGGCCGCTCTCCCGCCAGGGGCCTCCGCGCCCGCTGGCCCTGCCTGTCTCCAGCCAGGGGCCTCCGCGCGCCTCCGCGCCCGCTGGCCCTGCCTGTCTCCAGCCAGGGGCCTCCGCGCGCCTCCGCGCCCGCTGGCCCTGCCTGTCTCCAGCCAGGGGCCTCCGCGCGCCTCCGCGCCCGCTGGCCCTGCCTGTCTCCAGCCAGGGGCCTCCGCGCGCCTCCGCGCCCGCTGGCCCTGCCTGTCTCCAGCCAGGGGCCTCCGCGCCCGCTGGCCCTGCCTGTCTCCAGCCAGGGGCCTCCGCGCCCGCTGGCCCTGCCTGTCTCCAGCCAGGGGCCTCCGCGCCCGCTGGCCCTGCCTGTCTCCAGCCAGGGGCCTCCGCGCCCGCTGGCCCTGCCTGTCTCCAGCCAGAGCCAGAGGCCCGTGCGCCTGCTGGTTCTGTTCTGCGCCCGCCAGAGGTCCCTGTGCCCGCTGGTCCCGAGACTGTTCTCGCTGGAGGGCCCGAGGAGCCCGTCCCGAGACTGTTCTCGCTGGAGGGCCCGAGGAGCCCGTCCAGTCTTCTGCCTCGTCAGCTGGAGGGCCCGAGGAGCCCGTCCAGTCTTCTGCCTCGTCAGCTGGAGGGCCCGAGGAGCCCGTCCAGTCTTCTGCCTCGTCAGCTGGAGGGCCCGAGGAGCCCGTCCAGCCGCCAGCTGCGGCCTCCGTGTCTTCACCCTCGCCAGCTGCGGCCTCCGTGTCTTCACCCACGCCAGCTGCGGCCTCAGCTTCACCCACGCCGTCGCCTGGTCCAGCTCCGGCTTCATCATTGTCGCCTGGTCCAGCCTCAGACCCGGCTTCAGCTTCAGCGTCTGCTTCGCCTGGGCCAGCCTCAGACTCGGCTTCAGCTTCAGCGTCTGCTTCGCCTGGGCCAGCCTCAGACTCGGCTTCAGCTTCAGCGTCTGCTTCGCCTGGTCCGGACTCGGCTTCAGCTTCAGCGTCTGCTTCGCCTGGTCCGGACTCGGCTTCAGCTTCAGCTTCGCCTGGTCCGGCCTCAGCCTCGTCGCCAGCCTCTGCTTCGCCTGGTCCGGCCTCAGCCTCGTCGCCAGCCTCTGCTTCGCCTGGTCCTGCGGCTGCCGCGTCGCCAGCCTCTGCTTCGCCTGGTCCTGCGGCTGCCGCGTCGCCAGCCTCTGCTTCGCCTGGTCCTGCGGCTGCCGCACCGTCGCCCCAGCCACGTTCTGGACGTCATCGCCGGCGCGGCCGCCCACCGGACCTCCTCAGCCGCCGCCGCCGCCGCCGCCTTCCTCGCGGCCGCCCACCGGACCAGCTCAGCGGCCGCCGCCGTCTTCCTCGCGGCCGCCCACCTGAACTGTCCCGTCTCGGCCGCCGGCCACGCAGCCGCCCACCTGAACTGTTTCTGTTTTGGACTCCGTCCCTCCGTCCTGGGCCCCCTCCGCCCGCCCTGTTCTGGTTTTTCTTTCTTTTGGCCGTCGGGTGCCGGCCTTTGGAGGGGGGGGTACTGTCAGGGTTCCTGGGTCAGTGACCCAGTGCTTTCCGTTTTGTTCATGTTCAGTTTATTTTGCCACTTCCTGTTTCATTTCCTGTTTGTTCCTGTGTCACCTCGTCTCGTGCCATTAGCCAGATTATGTTCAGCTGTGTACTCACCGGTCTCTCATTATCATCCTCATCAGTCTGTGTATTTAAGTCTTCTGTTTCCACTCGTGCTTTGTCGTGTCATTGATGATGTTTAGGTTATGTTGTTGTTTCCGCCAGCATTCGGTCAGTCAGTCAGTCCTCCTTCGTTCGTTCGTTCATTCAGTCAGTCGTCCAGCCAGCCATGTCCTTCCTCTGTTCTGTGTGTTCATTCCGTCATCAATAAATCACCCAGCTTCACCTACCTGCGAGTCCTGCGTTTGGGTTCCTTCTTCCTCGCCTCCACTCCACAACGCCTGACAGTGTGACTGTAAGTTGGAGACTGTTCGACCCGTGTTTTCCATGATTTGTGTCTTTCGGTGAGATGAGACAAAAAACAAAACAAAAAATAGCGAGAGCCTTTCTCATTTTAAGGGCACACGCTGTCACTTCTTTCTCAGTCAACACAGACGTTTCCCCCAAACTTCGAATTCAAAGTTTCCAAGAACCAAGTAAATGATTTGAGATGTCAAAACACTGCACAGCCTCAAGCTGCTGCATTGACAGTGTACAATAGAGGCAGCCCTAATCAGCCCATCCGCTAAATGTTTCACTGAAATTTAATCCAAATCCAAATGAGCTTTGAGGCTATTTTTTTCCTTCCCAGAAAATGTGCCATTATCCCCATGAAACTGGAGGACTCTGGATGGTGTATGTAATCACCACTTTCATGTTTCCTTGTGCATTTTCTGCAGGAACCGTAGTATCAGTATGACAGTTGCATAGTTGTGCAAATTCAACTCCATTTTTAGAGTCGCTGTAAAGAATCCTCATTAACACGGGACAAAGTAGCCTGAGGCGTAAGAGTGACACATAGCCGATGCTATAACTGAGTCAAGCTCCACAAGCTGGTGGAGAAAATGTTGAGCCTGCAGTCAAAAGGCCTGAAGTGACATCTGCAGAGAACTGAAGGATCGGCCCTTTAGCAGCTCACTTTTCAGCGATGAGTTTGTACAGTACATTGGACCCTTGTAAGGCCCTCCCTGACAGAGACAGTCTACCACGCATGTATTATACAAATGCCCGGAGGCAAAACAGTTCAGATCGATCTGAGGTATAAACAAGTCAAGACCAAAGCGTTGATGAAGCAGACATTGATCTGGTCATCCCACGGGTCTGTGGTACAGCATCCACAACCAGTGTTTCTTAAGTGCTTTTATTTTATTGCCCTGAAATGAATCTGGTGTTTCTCTGCATGCTCAGCGGGAAAAAATTCAAATCAAATTTGTAGTTCAGAGAAGTTTCTCCTCACAGCTGAGATACTGCTCGTTATTCTCTCTGATGTGATCACGGACATGCTGAACTTCGTCAGAGCTGTGCAAATGGACTACAGACCTTTTCTAATAACATGTTCTAATAAGACATATTATATAATATAAATGATTTATTAATGGGCTATAATTTGTAATAAAGTATTCAGCTTTCATGCTTTTAAGAGACTGAAGAGAATATGGATAATGCCACCATCAAATCACCCACAAACGTCAGCTGTATGGCCCACACAGACATATCTGCTTAATAATGCTTCAAACCAAGAAATTAATACATTTCATAACAGAGACTGGAGGACAAACTTCTTGGATGGGCTGTTAGTGTAATTGATTGCACAGTAAGACTTTATTTGTCAAAAGAAAAATAAATAAAACAATGCTATGAAAACACTACTCAGAGGTGCTGTTAGAGGATTATAGAGGTTAGGGTAAGAGTTTTTTATAATTAAAGAAAAAAGTGAGAAAAGTAAGAATTATCACATTAAAATTATGAGGGGGAAAAAAGTCAGAAATCTACAGTGGCCCCAAGGGGTCAAATATACTGTAATTTAAGAAGACGCTTGTAAATTAACAATAAAAATTGCTGAAAAAGCACACAAAACACAATGGAAATTGAATAAAAACACAATAGAAAAAAGAAAACATCTGAGGGACCGGAACAAACTAAAGAGAAGCAGAGAATTCTTCAGTGTTGTGAGGGAGAAAAGGGGTCGTGTGTGTTTAAATCGCATAATTCATACAAAACCAGCGCATGTTTGCTATTAGCAGTAAAATGTTAGCTTGTCATTTCTACCGTCTCCACAAAAACACTTCCATTGTGTTTTGTGAGTTTTGCTTTGTTTTGTGGGGGTTATATTGGATTTTTATAGATTTTCTTTTGTTCTGTTTTATTTGAGGTCAGAATTTTGACTTTCGCCTCAGAATTATAATTTTTTTCATCATTCTGAAATAATAAAAGCCCAAATTCTGTGATTAAAGTCAGAATTTTGTCACTTGAGGAAGTTACTTGGAAACAAAACTCCCTTTTAACAGAAATAAAAATGCAGTAGAAACAGGCTCAGGGAGGGGCAGCCATCTGCCGTGACCAGTTGGGGGTCATTTTAATAACTTATAATGACAGTGAGGCATATTTAATAATATCATACATCTCATTATTGTTAGCAAGCTTTTTTAATTTGAAAAAATAACTGCTTAACAGTAATAGTTTGTTACAGAAACTATATGCAACTGCATGAGTGAAAAGATGAATCGAGATGCCAACCATGCAGTTAGCATCACAAGAAACAGATTAATAATTTTTCCCAGGTTCTCCCCTTTCCTCCCACAGTACAAAGACATGTGTGAATATAAGCATTGTCTTTCTCTTTACGTTAGTCCTGTGATGGACCCGTGACCTATGCAAGAATACCCCACCTCTCATTCTATGCCCAGCTAGGGTTGGCTCTAGCTCCCCAGGATAAAAAGATATCCATGTAGTCCATGAGTCATGAAGTCTGCAGATAAGATTTTCCCCACATTTCTCACCCTATCAGCTCTTTTTAAATGTGTTCATCTCCTCAGCCTTCCATCTCTGCCTGGGTCAGTGCTGAGAAAGTGTTTGGTTGCATTCAAGCAAAAATTGATTAGTACATCGGTGAAGGAGGGAAGCTGCAGACTAATGATGGGTACTTAACTTTTTGAGACAGCTAGACTGAGTGGAGACTGACGGGGAACAGAAAATGAGTGTGAATGCAGAAATCAATGGACCTGCTACGACCGAGCCTTAATGGAGAGGCTTTAATGCTGTCTGGGGATGTATAGAACAAAATTACAACTCCTACATGTATCTGGTAAATGTTTCAGTGAAAATGGGAAAAAAGCCAAAGTTGTATATTTTACATCTGGAAATAAAAGTTGCAAATTGAATATGAATATTTTTCTATTCATTTTTGTTTAAAAATTTTTTTAAAAAATCAGCTGTTACGTATTCAGAAGCCACAGAAGTTGCCGGGCAGCCTAGACTGAATAAATCTCTGTCTCAACAGCAGCAGATTGTGCAATAGATCAAGCCACTCTAGGTTTTTTAATCAGCGTTAACTCCATCGCAGTCTGAAACACGCTGAATCACTCTTGTAGCTCCTAAACCGAATTCTCAAAAATGTTTCATTAAGTCATGATTCTTTCAATTTGTTCTGACCCTTTTTGTGCACTCCACTCTCTTTGCCTGCACTCATTTTTAACGTCACAAACCCCAGATGTTTTATTCTCCACCTCTGGGGTTTACATAACTACAAAGCAACAAGGACCCTGGTTCAGTGGATAAAAGTTAACAACATCCCAGAGGAAAGACGGCATATGAAAAGCAATTAGACAGCCTGTGTGAACCCACATTTAAGCAGCCAATAGTTTGACACATGAGACTCAGCCATTATTGGATTCCTGCGCTGTTGTATCAGTTGCTCCTGAAGATGTCAATAGATGAATTTTCCTCAGTTATTTGCTTTTAAATTGGTCCCGAAGCTGGGGACGCTCTCGTTCACATCATATTTATGGGGACATGCTAGCCTTTGAAGTTGTTTGTGACTGAGCTGGTCCAAGAGGAAACGCACCACTGCCTACAAGTGTGCAACCACATCAGAGAGAGCAAAATAAGACATTTTGTTGTTTATGTTGTTATCATTTTCATGCTGATGGACAGTTGCATACACTGTGGCTTTAGAAATCCTACTTATGCCCCCTGGGCCTGCAGCTAACTAAGGAGCCCGTGGGTGGAACTGAGCTCACAGAGCTGAGAGGAAGCACATTTTGGGGGATGGGGGGGGGGGGCTTTACTCTGTCTCATTAAAATCATATTAGAGCCCCACCTCCCCGTGCACCACCTACTCAGTTGCAGCACCTACTGTGCCTGTCTCATGAAATAGCTCTTTCTACATGAATGCAAAGGCACCACAGGTGAGAGGGAAAGGTTCTAGCAGAAGCAGGAAAACCTCCTATAAATAAGTCAGAGAGAACAATAGTCACTTAGATGTCAGTAAAGAGCAGAAGCTGCACAGTGGAACAGAAAACCTGTGGTTGATTAACCCAAAAAGACTTCTCCTGCTTTTTATGTTGCTTCTTAGCAATGTTTTCAGTATTATTAAACTGAGAAAAAATTATTGAATAGTAATTTAATTGTTAACATATAAGAGATCACAGAATTTGCCAAGAAACTAACGTCAAATATGAGGAACAATCCCCAAACTAGGTGTAACAGGGGGACAATGAGAACGAATCAGAGGGGGACCATGGAAATTTTTTTTAAAAAATATTACAAATTAAGCAATGAAAATTAGCATAGAAGACTTTGGACAGTTTTCAGGCTCCTGTGCTGTGTCACATGCACTGGTACAGGTAGAACATAAAAAGTACATGAAAAGTAGCACTGAAAAAAAACCCTTTGTTTAACTGAATCTCTGCAAATTAGCTCTTGAAGGTCAGACATACACTTGCACATCAATTGCCCTGGTTTGGATTTTATGTTGTTATTATGCTAGGTTCACTAACGTTCACTGTAATCAGCCAATCACATGGCAGCAACTCAAGGCTTGCAGACGAGATCAAAATAACCTGCTGAAGTTCAAACCAAACATCAAAATGGAGAAGAAAGATGAATATCACTTTGAATGTTGCAAGACTGCTGGGGCCAGTTTGAGTATTTTAGAAATGCTGATTCTGGATTTTTCACACACAGCCATCAGTTTACAGAAAATGCATTAAAAAGGCAAAAATATCTTGTGAGCAGCAGGTCTCTTGGTGAAAATGCATTGTTGATGCCAGAGGTAAGAGATGAATGTCAAGACTCCTTTGAGCTAATAGGAAGGCTAAAAAAAACATTACAACCAGGGTATGCAGAAGAGCATCTCTGAACACACAGCATATTGAACCTGCAGCAGCAGGAGACCACAATCTGTGCCACTCTTGTCAGCAAAACCTTTGTATGGGCTGAACAAGAAGATTGGTGTTGCCAGGTCTGATGACTCTCAATTTCTGCTGTGATTTCCAGATGATAGGGTTAGAATAAAAAAAACATGAAAGCATGGATGTGTTGTAGTACAACCCCAACTTTTTTTGCACCACGGACCGGTTTATGTCCGACAATATTTTCACATGTTGCGGAATAATACAACAAAATAAAACCAGTACCGGTACCAGAAAAACAAGATTTATTTATAACACACGGGAAAAGACCCAGGGAAACCAAGTTAATGATAAAAACAATTTAAAAAAATAATGTTAAAAACCCTGAGACCCATCAATTTCACACCCGAGCCTCAACTCTCGCAGCAAACAACTCGTGAACCGACACCGGTCCGTGTCCCGGGGGTTGGGTACCACTGTTGTAGTATAATGATGTGGCTATATTTTCTTTCTTAGCATTGTTTAAATGTCACAGCTTACCTGAGTATTGTCCGTGACTATGCCCGTCCTTTTATGACCACAGTGTTGTGATGACCGTCTTCTGATGGCTGTTTGCACCACAATAACTCGCTGTGTCATTATCTCAAACTGGTTTCTTGAACATGGCATTGAGCCACTGTAATCAAATGACACAGTCAGCAGACATCAATCCAGTTGAGCATTTTACCCCTCAGCAGTACAAGACTGATGGGGTATTCATCACCCCGCCGGGCGGGCGGCCAGGCAAGTGGCGTGAACACCTACGTTTGTGAATGCGATAACTCGAGGAAGAGGAGAGGTAGGCGTTTCAAATTAATAGCATAAGTGTATCTACTAAAAATATTGGACGAGTTCGAGTCTGACCTCAAGGTCAGAGGTCATGTTTTCTGAAAATCTTGTGAATGCGATAACTGGAGAACGAGGCGATGTAGGACTTTGAAATTTATACCATGCATGTATCTACTAGGAGGCTGCAGTGTAGCGCTGGCAGCTGCCAGTATTTTTAGGATGTGATGGAACGGGAGATTCACTTTGTGGATGTCCCCTATAATACATAACCCAAAACTAAAAATTCCATTCTCATATGAAAACTGTTCTAGGTCTTTTAATCTGTTAATTATTAGAGGTTTAGGTGTACCTGGTGCGTGCAATTCAATAACCTTTTGAAGGGAGCCATTCAAAAATGAGAGAATGAAGGGGTGAATACATTTGCTTCAGCAGATCAGATTTAGAACAGGAGAGACGGTGAGGCTGTGAACAAAACAAACCGAAGAGGCCAAGAAAATAGAAAAGAGCAAGAAAGTGAGAGGCAGTGAGCAGGAGTGAGGATATGAGGGAGGGAGAGATGAATTATAGCCTACTCCTCAAATCAATAATCTTGCGAATCACAGCCCCGGTGTGCTACAGATCTTCTTCTTTCCCTTAACCGAGCAGAGAGGGTGACAGATGTAAAGAGCACAGCCTGCCAATTTATGAGGCTCCCAGACAGACCAGAGAGCAAAGAGAGATGTAGGGATAATCCTTTACTGCGCCTGAGGAGGCAGAGGGGCGAGGAAAAGCAAACAGGACTAAGACAAAAACAGAATGAACCTCTGGTCGCTCAAACAGAGCGTTTTTCTGCTGTTTGTTGATTTTTTTTAACTAATTCTCCATTTGTTCTGCATATCTGTTTCCTCTGACTTCTTCAAAAAAAACAGTGTTCTGCAGCAGGCTCTGTCTACACACTCCTGTACTGCCCTAACATGTATGTTTCCTCCTTTTAGCTCAGCCATCCATATTCAACCAAGTTCTTTTATAGAGCAAATGTTTTGCTGAGCAATTCCATGACAGATCTGGAAGTCTGATAGTTACCGATAGTAGTATTTCACCTTTCACTGTGTTCCTGCTAGATGGAGAGGTTCCGTAGTATCCATGTTTTGTCTTTATATAATTCTCTGAATGTTCTAATTGTATTCTGTGACTATGATGGGTCAATGACGTTGTGGCGGGTGTGGTTTGTGGTGAGCTGCAGTGGAGACTGACACCTGAGTTTGTTGTTGTTGTGCCGTATGTGTGGCTGGCAGCTGGGAAGCTGCAGCCGAGAGTTAAAAGAGCAGCAAACGGGAATAGTGTTACAAAGTGCAAATATGTGGTCGGGTCCGTCCTTACTGCCACAAACTTGTTCTTATAAATGATGCTGTACTTCCTGTTATTCTTATAACATGCAGATTGCATGGGGTCTTAAATCAGCAGACCCTTTCATGAATGTAAACACAGAGGGTGCAAGGTGCAAACCACTGGTTACAGTCAAGAACAAGAACGCCAGATTAGACTGCCAGAAAAAAATATAATAGACCCTGCACATATATTTGGATGAAACCAAGATGAACTGATGCACACTGCAAACATGTGGAGGTAATGTTACGGTATGGGCATGTATGACTGCCAGTGGAACTGGTCACTAGTTTTTATGGATGATGTAAGTGCTGAGAGAAGAAGCAGTGCTGCAAAACCAATCAGATGGCACTTCCTAGCGCACAGGGATAATGACCCAAAGCAAAGTGCGAAAACAACCCAAGAGTTTCTCAATCCAAAGAAATTGGATATTCTTCAATGGCCAAGTCTGTAAACTGATCTCAACCTAGTGGGGCAGGTTTTTAAAAAACTGAAGACAAAACTAAAGGCAGAGAAACCCACAAACAAGCAGGAGGAAACCGCGTTTGGTAACATCCACGGGTTCTACACTTCAGGGAGTCAAAGGCATTTCCTCCAACTATCAAAAACATATATTATATATTTAAAATTGTGTTCGTTTGTCCAGTTACTTTGGATAAACGTTCTTAAAATGTTAACGTTTATAAAAAAAAAGATTGTAAACTGTTAATGCAAGGCTTTTGTAAAACCCCTTAAATTAAAGCTGAATGTCGGCACTTCAATCACATCTTGACTGCTCTGGTCCAATGTGGCAATCTACATAAGCAAAACCACAAGAATTGAGTCTTTGTCCAAAAAGTTATGGACCTATCTGTGTAGGAGTTTCCTTTCAGATGGTTTCACCCTAACATCTGTTATCCACAGTTTGACTGACATAGATGGTGACGTGTTGCTTTTATCACTTGTGTGTCTTGCCTTTTCGAAACTGTTTGTACGTGCATCATCGACTCTTTTATCCTCCTGTCTGTTCTACACAATATCCTAACAGCCATTTATCAAATCCTGACAGGGAAAAGTTCAGGGAAGTACATGTATTTGCCTTCTTGCCGACAGTTTGTGGAGAGGAATGATGCATCTCTCAAGTGTATACATTAAATTTAAAGCTAACGCCAGTTTCTGGCTAAATTAACTTATTAGGGAGTCAGTCCAAAGGTAATCATCGCCTCTAACGCCCAAATTTTCACTGTCTGTATTCTTATAAAGCGTACTGCAAAATGTGGCACATCCTAATGCTCCTGGCATAAATACTCAACTGCGAATACTCTCATCTCTAAACGGCATTCATCTCAACTCCAGTGGCTTATTAACCTGTCACTCACAATATTTCAAACACAAGTGGTCCGATTTTCTTTTTTCTAATCCCCCAAAAAACCAAACTTTCCACTGAATCGCTGTTTTCAAAATAATCCGTGTCCCAGGAGTGACGCTACAGTCCCAGATCATAGCAAAGTGACCCATTTGTCAGGGTAACATGTTTACTTTTGCTTTGTTCGCTCATTTGTTTAATCACAAATATTTAAATTTTCTTGTCTCTGTGGGGTTTATTTTATGGATTTTTTATTTACTAGTAGAACTGGAGGTGACACAAAGGTGAAAAAAACAGATGTCACCCAAAGCTGAAAACACCTGGTGCCTTTCTACGCCACACATTCAGCACCGGAGACAAAATTTGTTGTTTGAGAGCCTCGGGACGAAACTTAAATGCAAATTCTCTTCTGCGTGTTATTGAGGGCTGAACTCAGCCTAATGCTGTTTCTTTTTTTGCAGACTTTTTTGCAGCAGTGGAACATTTAGAGTCTACATTATGGAGCCCTTAAATCAATAATGTCTGTATCAATAAGTAACACCTACTTGTGTTTGCATAACTAAGCATTTTCTTGCACATTTAATGTCTGCAGCAAATCACCATTTTGTACCTCGGAGACCAAACTTTTGAACATCGTGATAATGATTTGTTTTTCTTTTAAACAGCCTGAAGACCACGCTGAAAAAGAAGCTTTCGGGAGACGTGGTCAACCTGTCGGGAATCCCGCTCTCCGGCCGGGATGTCCACCGCGTGGCCTTCTACCTTCAGAGCAGCAGTGACATGGTGTCCGCCGTAGACCTGAGCTTCACTGAACTGCAGGACGACAGCTTACGCATGCTGCTGCCCTACCTCGGCTGCTTGCCGAAACTCACCATACTTGCTGTTAATGGCAACCGTCTGACAGCGGCCATCCTGAAAGACCTGACAGATGTAATGAAGGAGCCCAAGAAGTTCCCCACGCTGGCCTGGATTGACTTGGGGAACAATGTGGATATCTTCACCATCCCGCAGCCGCTGCTCGTGGCGCTGCGGCGCCGCTTCGGTTTACGCAGCAGCCTCCCCACCATCTACGAGTACAGTGAGGCGCAGGCATTCGCTAGCTATAACCCGAACATGGAGACCTCTGTGGAGGAGCCTAGTCTGTACGAGGAGGGAGATATAGTAGAAGATGATAGAGAGGAGGAGGAGGACAGACTGGAGCTTCAAGCCTGGGGCTTTGGAGAAGAAAGCATGTCAAAAAATGTGCCAGTGCACTTCTGTGGGAGGTGATCGCCCAGAGCTGCTTTCTTTTTGACTGGCAGCCTTGCATATCCCTCTGTATCACCTTGCTCCTCCTGCGTTAGCTGATGTCAGTGTGGTAGAAGATGCTTACAGTGACCCACACGTTTCTGAAAATAACTTTAAAATAAGTAAATGTGCTGTGTGTCCCTCTGGATGCTCTGACTACTGAAATTAAATGTGAGAATATGTTTGTGGACTGATTTATCCTTCATTTATCCAGGGGAGTCTGAACTGATCCAGCTTCCAGCGCTTCATCTTACTGAAGTTGTGTGCTGTCCCACTTGGAAGCTGGAGCAGCTGTGGATTAAGTGCCTTGCACGAGGGCACATCAGCAGTAGCTGCTGAGGAAGAGAGGAGTGTTATTAATTCACTTTCTCTAAGCACATCCTTTCTTTTTTCCATTTCTTGCCTGAATATGTCAGGGTCTGATATATATGTAATTAACTATATATCCTGCATAGGAAACACTTAAGAAACAGGAACATTTAACTTACTTAGAGAAGAAAGAGTGTGGAAAGTATAAGCAACAAGTTGACTGTAATGAGTCGTTCATCAGCACTCCTGATCCAAGACTGTACACTGGGTAATTATTCACTAGAGCCAGCTGGAGACACTATATTAGTGATTCGTTCATAACTATCCATAAAGTGAGGAGTTTGATTGAAACACAAAGTGACAGAGTAGTCATGAGGAACTGCTGAGGCCACACAGACAGAGTAACAAATGTTAAATATTAATTAGATTTTTAGTAATGAATAAGCAGTTATTGTTTTGGGTTGATGAATATTTGGATCAGAGTTGATGAATTTATGTATGATTATGAACCAGTCCTCCTCCTCCTCCCCCTCCTCCATCCCACCCAATCCCTAACATCCTGTCACACCAACCCTCTGCAATTACTCCTTCACTACATCTTTGAATCTCTTTTGTGGTTTTCCTCTTTTCCTCCTCCCTGGCAGCTCCATCATTAGCATCCTTTGTCCATTATCTCCACTATCCCTCCTCTGCACATGTCCAAACCATCTCAGTATTGCCTCTCTAACTTTGTCTCCAAACTATGAGTACCACCATCTCCAAGTCATACACCACCGCAGGTCTCACTACCTTCCTGTAAACTTTCCTTTTGACTCTCGCTGCTATCCTTCTGGCACTTATCTCCACCCTGCCTGCACTCTCTTCTTCACATCTCTTGTGCACTACCTCTCTGTTTGGATGGTTACCCCCAGGTGTTTCACCTAATGACACACTAATATAGTATTTTCCAGCTGGTTCTGTAGGAAGGAATTGTCAGAGGTTCGGGTGGGAGAGCACTGATGAACGACTGATTACATATTGGTTCATTCCTGAGTCATTCCTCTCTTGTTCTAACTAAGCAAGTTTTTTTTCTGCCCTTTATTGTAAAATCTTAGAGCTTTTTTGTGATATGTATGTTTTATCTGGAAATAAATTAAAGTAATTCTGTTTTCATTAAATATGATTTCAGTTTTGCTACAGCTGGGACTCTGCATTTATTCAGGAGTTATTTTTTTTAATCGATCAGTTATGATAAGCTAATAAAGCATACTGAATGATGCTTCAAGTCCGTGCCGATGTGCCGACGGAAGCCCTGATGCACGCATGGACACATGCTGGCAGGAGCACACAGAGTTTGTGAGCTGCTGATGAACTGGTTACTGCCTCTATCAGGGCTCGTT
This sequence comes from Neolamprologus multifasciatus, assembly GCF_963576455.1. NCBI lineage: Eukaryota > Metazoa > Chordata > Actinopteri > Cichliformes > Cichlidae > Neolamprologus > Neolamprologus multifasciatus. The sequence goes on along the minus strand of NC_140445.1, from coordinate 24,701,944 downwards.
ATGCCCCTTCAGTCAGAGACGGTGTACAGAGGATCTATTTTTTTCTCAGCAAATAGGACTGTAGCCCCAGATCATTTCGTCCAATGGCGATCACCATTTATGAATCAGACAACAATTAACGAGAAGGAAACCGCCTATTTTGAAGATGTTCTCACAGTTTTGTAGACTACAAGCAGTTCTGCTTTTTATTTCCCTTTCTGCTGTTACGCTCCCACGGACAGATCGGATTTTGTTGTGGCATGAGTTTTGTTTGTTTGTTTTTATATATATGGGTGGCTGCCACCCTTTTGTATTGGTTTTAACAAGTGGGCATGACTGTTTACTGTAACACAGCATCAGAACCCGCAGACAGATAGCATCTACGTGTGCACTACATTTCAAATTCTTTTGAATGGGGAGGTTGATGATTTTTTTTTTTAAAAACTGCTGTCTGTGAATACAGCTCACACTTTATCCTACCAGTATTAATGTGGTCTGTTCTCTTTCAGTGCTGTTATTCATGAAATTCAGAGTATTTGTGTTTACAGGGGGACATTAATGAAATGGATCCTTGGCTTTTGTGTGTCTGTGAGATGGTAATTAGACTGTGTGCATGAGTGTTTTGAACATGCAGAGTAAATTACTACCTTTGATCACAGAAATGAAATGTTTACTCATTTGCGCAACTCCGTCCCTGAATTTGCAATCGTTCCTGTTTTTATTGTTGATATAAAAATAAACGAGTGACTCAGCTGCATAGCAGAAAAGAAAATCTGTCCACATCCTCGATTTGATAGATAAGACGTTGACCTTCCTGGAAATTCACTGCGGTAAAGTCGTTTGAAAGTTTACTCAAATGTGACTTTGGCTCGCGAGCCTGCTGTTCCTTCAGAAGTAAACACAGTTTGAATAACATTTCCCTTTTGTGGACTTGTTTCTCGCTAAAGTGAGAAATAATTCTGTTTGGTGAAGCATCTGGATCGCTCTGCTTACATAGTTTGTCTCCTTAAGAAGAAGGAGAGCGATCGCCCTTATTTACTCTGATACTAGTCATTCCTTTACCGTGTACCCACATCCATCCATGCTGACTTTGTCAAGCTGCAGTTTTGACAGCTCGCTTGTCTAGTTTAGAACAGGGGTGGAAAATCAAAACAGGGCACTCATGGGAGCGTGTGACCAGTATAACCACTGGTTCGTTAACACAGAGGACCGGTTTCACACCATAAACATTCATTCGTTACTCTGTAGAAACACTAAACAGTCTCTCTTTGTTTTAAGCCTGCCATGGGAAAACATACCCACATTTCTGTTTTTCAGGTTTTACCGGTGCTTTATACTCTGTCAGTCTTATAACTGGGAAATTTACTCATCTGACTGGAAAGATGTGTGTCAGATCTATGGGGGCATAAGGTATATTTGATGTTTGTATTTTTATGACATGCATGTATATATATATGCTTTAAAGAGATATATTCCTCCCACCACAAGTTGCACCTAAGTCACTCTGCCTGGAAAGCACATGTGTACTCTCATTCATCAGGAATACTTTAAACATTTTCAAGGGGCTCCAATTTCAGCAGCTGGTTTCCATGTCAGTTTTTAGTGCTGCGTAGAGATGAGAACAGTTCCTTGTACGGGCCTGTCAGAGGCACCACCATATCAACATCCTGATGGCTAGTTGTGGCTCTGCTTGCAAGGCATTTTTATGTTTGCAGGAGCAGAGCCTGAGGCTGTCCATCTGTGATTCCTGTCTGTCCCTCTAAAGGAAACACGGGAGTGTCAGATAACAGAGGATGTTGTTCTGGTTTGTAGAGGATGCCGAAACACTATGCAGACATTTACAGAAAGAAAGAAAGTGTACTTTATTGATCCCCGTGGGGAAATTCCTCTGCATTTAACCCATTCACTCAGTGAAGCAGTGGGCAGCCATTGGGCGCCCGGGGAGCAGTGTGTAGGGAGGTACCTTGCTCAGGGGTACCTCAGGGTAGCTGTTCAGGGGAATCAAACCCCCGACCTTCCAATCATGGGGCCACCACTCTACCTACTAAGCTATCCCCGCCCCTATTTCCCTCTGGAGCCTCACATCTGTGCAGTTTGTGACACTTGACTACTGTCTCAAAAATCATAGTGGACAATAATAAAGTATATTTACTTATTGTAAATACTTTTACTGGCTGGGTTTAGTTTCTCTGCCTTTCAAAACAAAGATCAGAGGTGTAACACTGCCGTTGGGTGTATAAATATTATATTTCTTCAGGCATTCTTGTTAAGATGAAAATCGAGCATAAAGTTTGAACAAGAAAAAAATGCAGCAGCAAAAACAACACATCACACTTATCAAAGAATCATTCAAATGTTTTAGGAGTCCTAAAGTACATCAACGCTCACACACTCCTGTCTCATCGGTCCACTTTTAGCTTTGATGGCAGCGCACATTTGTCATGATGTCGCATCGGTAAGATTATGCAGTGTCACATTTATTTCCGTCCAGAATTGCATTATGTTTTCACCAAGTGTAAAGTCTTCTCCAGAACAATCCCCAAAATTCTGAATCGGGTCAAAATGCAAACTCTGTGGTGGCCAATGCATGTGTAAAAATGATGTCTCTCAAATTTTGAGCCAGATGAAACCCAACATTGTCATCCTGGAATATGGCATCAGGAAGAAGAAAAATCCCTGATGGAAAAACCTGGTTATTCAGTATGTTCAGGTACATGGTTGACCTCATTTTTGGGCACCTGATGTTACTAAACCTAGACCAACAGTCCACTCCAAGCCTCTATTTGTTTAGTTCAAATCCAGTGGGAACACTTTTTTAGCCAAGAAGTATATATAAACATGTATTCTTCCTCTTTCTCTTTCTCTTAGTTTGACATCATAGGTAAATGTCACAGACATTTTCTACAGAATTTGGAAAGCAGAAGACATTAAAGACTTCCCATTCATCTAAACCGAGGGTAATTCCTCAACAGGTTTGACTATGAATCTGAAGTTCTCTTGAACAAGAGAAATCCACCAGTAAAGCTTTTATGGATTACCTTTGAATTATCAACCATTACATCGTCCACCTAGTGTGTGAGCAGTGGCATTAAAATGTCAGTCCAGGAATCATTTATCACCAAGTTTTAAAATGGAGCTTTTGAATGTACACCACTGGCATGTGCTGTAACCCCCTGCTGAACATGATGTACATGTGATCAGGCAACGTGAGAACATAGCTGCAAGTAACAATAAAACATTTTAAAAGACGTCATAGCTACAGTGTAAAAATCTGTTCGTTTGTGATAAATTATTATTGAGTACAAATAAAAAGTGAAAAAAAAGTAAAATAAAAATGATTTTTCTCCTATTAATTGCATGAGCTAGAGTATAGCACAGTTGTATTTCAGTAGATTTGCTCCACTCAAAATAAATTGTGACTAAAACTGCTTTTTCTGTGTAATAAAAATACAGTACACCAAATACTTGAACATTTGTTTAACTTCTCCTGAGATGTGCATGAACCCAAGCCTTTAGTGAGCAGTGGATTGCTCTTTTCTTGGAAAGCATACATGCTCCATCTAGTGGCGTTTGTTGGCTGCACAGAGCCAGCGGAAAGAAGAGCTTGTTAGTGCAAGCAGCAGTTCAGAGTTTATTCCATTCATCCATGCATTTCTGATCTCACCAGGAGAACAGATGAGAAAGCAAACACACATGGCTTATTTCTTCTCTACCTCAATAAAAAGCGATGGGGGGACCGATCAGTCATTCCCATAGTATGCTTTGTTTCACAATCCTGGAGACTGATAGCTTCTGGACTCTCTCCCAGAGTTTGCAGTCCTTGAGTTTGAACTTGTCATATGGTTCTCATCCCAAGTTAGTTTCTACAGACAAAAGAACACAAACCACCTCCAGAAATGCGGGGGTTCCAAAAACACTGCTTCGAAGGTGGTCTTTGCTTTGGTCTTCCTCATTTGTGGCAGTCAAAGAATACAATTTATTTCTCACGGGAAAGCACCTTGTCCACTAATGTTGATTTCCTATCAGTGACAAGGTCTTCTTTCATAATTTTCATAAAAGGAAAAGAAGACAGTGTCCAGTGTGTGAGATGAAACATTAAGGTGAGAGCTTATTAATCAGTGACAGTTTTAAAAAGTAGGTTAAGGGAAAGCACCAAAGATAATTTGGCTACAGCCTGTGAAATCTGAAAATGTGCTGCTTCTCCTTATTTGGATCTGATAGACCTGAAGATTTATTTCCCTTTCACTCAGAGGTGAGCTTTGCTTTTTGTCACTTTGATATTTTTAAGCTAATTCACTTAAAAAGGATTTTTTTTAAAACCCACCATGCAACACTAAACTACTGATATGCATCATCCATGTACCTGAATGACATATAGGAGTGGAAACATGCTAGTTTAGTACTCCTGTGTCCAGTGTGCCATTAAGTTACAAATGGAGTGTGTCCAGATCTGCTGATGTTTAGTACTTAAGATGGGTTGAACAACACACGGCTCAAAAACAATCTCCAAATTTTTCCTCTTCAAGCAGTTTCCCAGACAATCTGAGCACAAAGAGAAGCAGGTAAGTTAAGATATATGAGCCAGGCTTCACTAAGTGCGGTGATTACAACGATTCCAATCGCTTCCTTAAGAAGAGGAAGTCAACAGCCTCAGGTGCATGATAACCCACAGGTGCAGGGAAGCCAGAAGGCGGGAACACAAAACACCAAAACCAGCACACCCGATGGTTACTGTACTTTACAATGTATCACTTTACAATGTATCACTCTATGAGCAAACTGGATAACATCTCGGTGTAGTTGGATAACATCGTGGAGAGGCTCTCCAACGGGAATGGTGAGGAACCAGTGATGGACATTAGATCGACTGTAAAATTGACATGCAGTGGTTCGCACTAAAGCAAGAACACCACCATTATTTCATGCGGCTACCATATCGGCGCCAGCTGCAGTCTCAAGGCTGGAGCTGAACATAACAAACAACTTCTCCCCTGATAACAAACTGTGTTTGGACTCTTCGTTCCAAACGCCCTCATACGCTTATCTCCAAGGCCGAGTTGGACGACGGGTCTGGCCCAGCGCTGGATGAATAGTTGCAGGGCAGGATGGCTGTGTCTGGATCGGCTTACTTCTCACCCCATTTCGCTGCAGGGCAACTTGCATGTGACAAATAAAGGCTTTGTGGACTTGACTTTCTTGTGTTTTTGTATTTTGTTCTTTATTTATTCCATGGTTCCTAGGTTGTTCAGTTAAGTTTATTAGATTTCCCCCATGTCTTTACCCCATGTGTCCCCCTCCATGTATCTGTGAGTTCCCACGCCTCGTTTCTCCTCGTGTTTTATTCCATGTTTTCCCCAGCCCGTTATGTCTGTGCTCTTCACGTGTTCTCTCTCCCTTCAGTCTGCTTCTCTGTGTACTTCCTGTTTTACTTTGATAGTCTCCCGTCAGTATACGTCATGTTGTGTTTGCTCCTGCCCTGTCTTGTTATGATTTGAGCCCTCACACTAGCAGATTTTAGTGCATTACTGTTTTGCATAAAATCATTTAATTTAATGATGTTATCAGGATATCTAGAGAAAACAAGCTGATGCTATGATTTTCAAAGTCATCCTTTATTTCATTTTTAGGTTGTTATAGCAGATAAATCTCACTTAAAGCACAAATTTAGAGAGGTGTCAAAGAGAGACTCTGTAACTCTAATTGCAGAAGAGCGTAACAGTTGAACAATCACTTTTAACTAATAAAAAAGCAACCACATGAACTGATTACCACACATCTTCTGTCAGTTACAAGCTAACTGTAACAATGTAAGCCAGGATCCATCTGTGGTCACCACATCAAAGACTTTATATAAAATCTGTCCTGTTGCACAAGAGTATGCTCTTCCTGTAAAACTCTAGAGTGTACCTCTAGAGTTTTACAGAATAATTTAACAAAAGATTCGTTTAATAGCCAAAAATGAAAGCACACAAAAGGAAACAGGGTCACAAACAATAAAGCAGAACATCACAAAAGGGACCATAAAAAGCAAAGAACTTAACAGCCAGACAAAGACTTGGAGACACGTAGGACTACAAATATACAAATATATAAATATATATCTCAGGGCACTGAGACAGAATGAGGGAGGAGCAAACAATCACAAAAGGAAGGAAAGGAACAGAAAATAAAACTGTGTGACACAACACAGAACTGACATTGGACGTAAACAGGATATAACTCCCAGAAAAATAACACTGAGACGTAGGAACCGCACTACACTAGAGGACAGAGAGAGGTCAAAGACATTTAGACATGACCAGAACAGAAGGAGGAAACACAGATGGAAATAAATTAAAACAAGCGATCGTACACAAAGAGAAGAATTCAAATGCTTTAACACCACTGGAACAAAAGAGCCTTTGTTCGTGGTGGCTCTATCAGATCAGAACTTGAACAACTAGAAGCAGCAACCACCAAAAAGTAGTTTAAAGATACGTCGAACATGCTGGATTATATGTCTACCTCTACTTGGTTGCATGTTTTTAACATGAAAGAAAAAAGTAGAACTCTTCCATCCTGCAGTGCAGCCACACAGTGCAAAAAATATTCAGGTCGAATCTAAAACTCTAAAGTGTGTTACTGCTGGCCTGAAGGGATCCACAAATTTATTTTAATGTGGCTACGTGAAATAAAATCACCATAAGGTCACTGTTTGATGTACTACTGTGGATGACAGTGAAGAGAGTCGGCACTGTTCTCACTTCACACACAACAATGCGTCTTGTGTAGTTACCTCAGATGCACTTTTTCTCTCCTGCACCACTGCTGCAGCAGCTGCGCGTATTTCAAAGACGCATATTTTCTGTCTGATTTCGTATTATTACACACTAAGAACATCGGGAGCATCCTTCCTGCCTGCGGCTTCCTTGTGTCTGGACGATAACTCACTGAAGTCTATCTGCTGCCCCCTGCGGGCTTTCAGCAGGTACTGTCTATGTGAAGAAAGAAAACCCCTCTAATCTTCTTACTGCAGACGATATCCTTGTGCGCACACAGACGCACACGCGCGCACACACAGAGAGAGGCTAAATGTGCCTGTAAATAAGACTGTAAACACATTTAGTTTTGGTACAAACAGACAGAAATAACACAGCGTGTGCTGGTGCAGAAGATAAGCTTAGTTTTGAAATCACCTCTTCCTGCAGACACGACCCCTTCAAGCTGATGTGTTATTTTTGCGATTTCAAGGAGTTTTCATTGTGAAAGGCACCAAATTTGTGTGAGGGCTGTTAAAGCTGAGCACCTTACTAAAATGCTTATTGCTGCTAACTCACCAGAATAAACCAACGCTGAGGAGAAAAAAATAGCGTGATTCGTCTGGCACGCTCAGATGCGTCCTTACGCACAGGCGTGAACGCCTACTCCAGTGATGTGTCGGGGCGGATTGGCTGCTAAAGATACCAGCGCCCGTGTGCTCTTTGTGATTGGCTGTGGCTCTCTTGGCCATTACGTTATGCTTACTCCACACACACTGGTAGCCGGAGAGAGGGAAGACGTAATGGTTTGATTCCGTGTGCACTTGCAATGGTCGTCGTTCTGACATTACTCGGCAAATTCCTCAGACGAGAGGTGCAATGAAGGTATGTGCCTGTTTCTGCAGCTCGTTTGTGATTTGGATTGTTAACGAGGCTCATGCGGTGCCGTGATGTGCACGGGGTGCTGCATCGAGAAGCAGGGAATATCCCCATCCTAATGCCAGTTAATTTCATTTGTGTGCAGTTGTATCAACAGGCTTGGACGCTGCAGACACTCTTTAATTTTTAACTTGCCATCACATTTCATTACTCGCCGCTGTCATTCCAGCGCCTGACAGTCTGGGGTTTCCATTATTTTCCTGTCGAGGGTGCAAGCCTGGAAACGCTTTTCCCACGTCTCCAGCCGTCCTGATAAACACTGGGTACAGTGTGTAGCCTTTTAATGAGCCTGCTTTGACCCCAGAGTGCTAGTTCAGTGGACTAAAGTGGCCAGAGCGACATCCATTCATCGTCAGGCTTTAATCCGCTCTAACGAGATAGAGACACTGCGGCCGGTGAGTGAGAGAGCGTGGGGATGTTCGGGAGACGTCTCGGAATACCGAGAGGGTCACCTCTCAGGTCCAAGCTGTGTCAGGCTGTGCAGGAGTCTCCTTCCTCTCAGTGTGCGCTTGTGTATATGCGTGCGTTTGTTTGTGTGCGCCTGTGCTGTAGCAGCTACAGGCTGCAGCACAGGAAGGAAAGGTGATGAAGCTGTCTGGCAGCTTAGGACAGATAATGATGAAGACTACAGCGATGATGTCATTGGTCCTCTGGTGGTGGCAGGTTTCTGGTGGCAGTCGGTGTGAAAGGTGAAGTGAAGTGAAGGCAGGGCTACAACCAGTCCTATCTTCATTATCACCATCAAACAGCAGCAGCATCAAGGAACGTGAGTGTACACAGTACGAAAACTGTGCTGCTGTCGGTGGCAGTTGACACTTAGTCATCTGTTACAGTTAAAGCTGACTGGATGATTTTTTTTTAAAGCTCATCGCATGCATCAGTGATTACCTTAAAAGGGAAATGTCCCCCTTTTTATGAATAAAGCCTCTCTTAATTCCAGAGGTGCAAAATAACCAAATGCATAGCTTTTTAACTCCTCACTAAAGCACTGCTTTGGATTGTCGTGTCTCTTTTTTTCTGTGAAATCCTTTTCCTACGATTCATAGTGAAATGATATGTTCTTTGTGCCAGGTCAGGCTGTTTCTTTAGTCACCCCGAAGTGGCCCAACACACAGCAAACTTATGGAAGCATCATCAGCACTGAAATGCTGCAGGGATTTCAGCAGATGGAACATTTTCTGAAACATGCCACTGAAACATTTAAGCAGAAGGGCGTTTTAGCTTTTTGCGTGGTTTGTGTGTATGGTCACATTTTCTCACTTTGCAGCATTTCTTGTAAATGTTGAACATGTGTTGGCCCATCACCCCGTCGTCTGTTTATCTGCACGTTTTAGGCTGCAGTGTGTTGAGGTTGTTTTGTTTTGTTTTGTTTTGTTTTTATATTATTTAGGTTTTGCCTGCCAAATTTTTACAGTCAAGTCTCTAAAGATTGCTGGATTGTTATAATATTTGATGTTTATTTGTGTTATGTAGGTTTTTCTTTCACTAATCCCCTTTTTTTTCTTGTTTTGGAGCTATGCTGCTCTTCTGTTTAGCTTTGGATTCATCAGTGTTATTGTAGCTTCTCATTTGGCTCTCAGTGGGTAAAAAGGGAAATATTTTTTCTATAGTTGCAATTAGTGGTGATGCACCCATCTTGAACTTGTGAGCCAATTCTGATGCTTAAAATAACCATTTGGCTGATTACCAAAGAAGTTGTTTGTTTTTGCAGTTTTCCTCCTGCGTGCTAAGAAAACAAGGGAATAAAACTCCCATCATATCACTATATTCAAACATTAAGCAGGCGCAAAATTTATGTGGCACAGCAGAAAAGACATTTTGGCCAGAGTCATCGGTAAATGTCATCCCATTTGCTGGCAGGTTGATTCGCAGCGAACAGGGACGATATTGACGTTTGGCTGATATATCGGTGCATTTGTAGCTCCTAATGGTTGCTTTTAACTAACTTGATTTTATGTGCAAGGCCCGTCCTCGTAAAATAGAAGCTTTTTTGGAGAATAAGTGAGCTGGGGTTCAGGTTGAAATCACAGAGGATGTGATTTTTGACTGAAAGGCTGTTCTGATAATCATTATTTTTTTTTTGCAGATTCAACTAAGACCTTTTTTTTTTTCTTTTTTAATGCCTCCCTCCCTCCTCTCCTGTTTATCGCAATATTGTGGCAGATAAGAAAACAGACGGCTTAACTCTGTGAAGTTAATTTTCCCGAGGCACATCATCACTCGCTGTGTCCTGGGAAAGCAAAATGGATGTGACGTTTTATTGACTAATCTGGTTTAAATTGAAAAGCAGCTTTTCTGCCCCTGTGGACGGGACGGCACTGGGTTGTGTAAGCATGCGTCTCAAAACAGGAAAGACTGCTGTACAGTCTGTGCTGCCAGTGCCATTTTATTCAGAGTTAAACCTCTGACTTAAGTGGTTGGCTTTTTCTTTTTCTTTTTTTTTTCTTTATTTTGCATTTAAAAATTCTCATTTTCACGGCCATCTCAAAGCCCATACTGGGCATGGTGGGAGTAAATAGTCACAAATCCCTGCTTCCAGTGTATCACACTTTGTTCCAAATGGGACAAAACTGACTGAAGCTATAAAGAATCAAAGGGTTGCATGAGATTCCTGGTGATATTTCATGATAGTTTTTATATTGCAGGACTGCAGGACTCGGCATCTGTTTCCAGGACTAAATCCAGCCAAGTCGTCCTTTGCCTTCAGAGTAGACTTTGTCAATTTCACATTTTGCACACACAAATCCAACTTTGCCTGTAGCAGTTTGATTTGCACATGCATATTTCTCCAGACTTTGACATCTGCATCCTCCAGCAGACATCACTGACTGTATTTGTGTCATAATTTAATGGAAAAATATCACATTTAGCTCCGTCATCTTCAGACAAATGTCTAAAGGCATTAAATCAATTAGTTATTTTTTTCTGAAACCATTATCTCCGGTATAAACAGGCAGCCAGCTGAATTCACTTTTCACAGTGTGAGTGGCATTTGCAGTTGATACAATAGGGGGGGGGGACTGAGAGAGATTCAGGAGAGAGAAAGGAAATGAAAAGGCGGGAGAGAGGTGGTGGATGATGGAAGATTAGCGTTGAAGGCCCCTTCAATAAAATGTATGACAGTGCACAGTTTTCTCTCAAGTCCTCATAATAGTCTCTGGTTGGTCCACGTGTGCGTGCAGACTTGCAGAAGTCAGCCCCAGGTGTCATTTGTATCATTTAGACAGATGTAGCCAGAGTACTTTGGGGGGGGGGGGGTTTAGATTTCACTCCTTTAACAGAAGAATAATATCCACTTTTACAGATTTCCCTCTGTTTATCAAAGCCTTATGCTTGCATTACCACAAACATCATTCAGAAGTTCATAGTGAGTACTGCTACAAGAAGCCAAGACCCAGCCGATGACTTAATTCAACAATGCAACGTGCGTCAGTGCTTTCCAAGTCCTGCTTACACTTAAAATACATCTTAAGTTTTGCAGTTGTGTTTCCTGCAAGGGGGAAAAGGTAAAGGAAGAGGGATGGGGACGTGACATCAACAAAGGTCACCATCGATAATCAAATTATGCTATCAGGGCACTGCAATGCACCAGTAAAGCACTGAAGCACTCCCATGTAAAGTATTTAAAGTTTATTTTCCTTCTAAGCTAAATTCCATTATTATTATTCAATTCCTATATTTCCCATAGTGCAACTTGAGTAATTTTATTAGAACCCCATCCTCGTGTTGTTTTTGTAGCTGGCTTGATGCATGTTAGTCTATATTCAAAATGTCAGTAATAAGGACAGAAAATAAAAGTAGAAGCAGTGTCAGAGCTCCAAGTAAAACAAAGTCATTTATGTTAATTATATAGTCCAATTCATGTGCACTTATGTAATTTCAGCTCTGCGTGAGAGTCTCTGCTGCCGCTTTACTGCTCTCCTGTGCTCTCTGTTTCACTGTGGGGTCAGCGTGTTTGCTTACTATCACATATCCACGTCCAGAGAAAGAGAAGGTCTTTTGTTTGAGAGACTGTTTCTTCGTTTGATGTTTAGTAGTTCAGAAAGTCATGCACAAACGCTATCAAAAGTCACCCAGTACAGTTTGAAGCAAGGTTAAAATCGTCTGTCTCAGTATGTGACTCATTTCTCCAGTTTGCGTCAGTCTGTCAGTGACCCATTTAAGCCTCATCTAGGTTCTCATCCCGGTTACACTTGTGGATGCTTGGGCAGTTTTTAAGTTTTGATCTTCTAGGCTCATTTTATGAGGTCGGCTAGCTGTTTGGCCACACAAGGTTCTCCCCTGTGGGTTTTTCTATTTAAATCCATGCCTCTGTTAGATTTTGCTACTTTCACACTTTAAGCTTGTGTGTAGGGGCTAGTCAGTGTGATGGCTGAACCCCAGAGCAGTGTCTGAAATGTGACAGGTGACAGGAATGATAAAAATGCACAGTACAGTATCCCCAGAGGTATCATTCAAGTTAACAGACTGTTGAGTGAAGATAAAACAAACAAAACAAAGCACAAAAAAAAAAAAAAACCTAAAATGCTGCCCTATATGTGATGTTTGCACTTGTCACTTGTTTATTCAGGACTCCCTGCCTACAGAGCTCGCAGTGTGCTAATTGAAGTGACACGGGGAACTCGTGCTGCTGGCTTAAAGCCAAATAAGACTGTTTTCATGGCCAGGCTGCAGTGGCTCCTCATCCCGGCGAATGCAGTAAAATTCCTTTTAGTGGCTTCATTCCCTTATGAGAGAGGTTTTATCTAACCGGAGACTTCTTAGCAGCTAACCACGGGGTCAAGTTTGTGCCACAGGCAAGTAATACAAGATTTAGTGTAATTCTACATAAATATATCTGGATAAAGTGAGCAGCTTGTGGAGGAATGTACCAAGGATAAGCAGCCATCTATAAAAAACAAATAAAACCTATATAATAAAATTAAAAATGTACTTTCATTATATAGTGTTTTTTTATATATGTTTATAGATATTTATTTCATTAATATAACATAATATATTGTAGCTACCTGGCTACCAGTCCACCAATAATGCATGGTTGTATGGTTTAAGTATTGAGAAGGAGACAGTGAGTGAGGCATCTGGGGTCATCCTCTACAACAAGTTTGACAATCAGAAAAGTTTTTTTTTTTTTTTTTTACATTTTTCTACGATATGTAATTCATCCAGTCACCTGACAGCAACTCGGCAGATTTTGACATGGTCAGGAGGACCTGCTGGAGTTCAAACTGAGCATCGGGATGAGGAAAAAACACGATTAAAGTGACTGAACGTGGCATGGTTGTTGGTTCCAGAATATTGTAGAAACTGCTGATATACAGGGATTTTGCCACACAACTACCTCTCAGGTTTACAGATAAAACTGGTGTGATAAAAGACAAAATATCAAGTGAGGGAAAAAAAACCCAAATAACCTCTTGTTACAATCGAGGTCCACAGAAGACCATCTCTGGACACACAACAAGTGAAGCGTTGAAGCAGATGGGCTACAGCAGCAGAAGACCACGCTGGGTGCCACTCCTGTCAGCTAAGAAAAGGAAAATTGGAGATAATTAGGCATAAACAACTGCGAGCTAAGCATTCACGGATTCGTGCTGGTCCTGGTGTAATGATGTACTCAAATGGCCTTCCGCAGTCATCAGATCTCAATCCAATAGAGCACCTCGGGGATGTGGTGGAGCCGAGATTCACATCATGGATGTGCAGCAGCTGCATGATGCTAACATATCATGTCAATATGGACCATATGGAGCAGAATCTCTGAGGAGCACAACTCCCTGGAATCTATACCCATGCAGCAGTGGGAGGGGGGTGTTTGTAATATATATAAAAGGAAAACGTCCAGGGTTTTGGAAAGACGAAACAATCTCTTCAAAATATCACCTCGGGCCGAGAGTAATGGAGGAAGACATTTTCCTCCATACTTCATTTTACAGGCTAAACAATTTATCGGTTAACTGAAAAATAATGAAGCAGTTGATGCCATGTGAATTAAGTAGTAGCCTCAAAAAATATGAATTGAAATCGGGCAAAATTGTTATTCATTAATTTAATGGCAGACAAACAGAAATGCAGGCAGGGAGACAGAAAGATTAATGGTGCCCACCGGAAACAGTCATTCATTCAATTAATGAGATTAGTTAATGATTTGAACTGTAGAGCCGGTGGAAGTAGACTTTTCCCCTCCGCGTCCCGAGTCCACATTCATTGCGTCTTTTCTAAGATTACATAACGCCATCCTTAAGCAGATGGGTGAAGTCAGATCACAGGGTGTTTGTGACAAGTCGGAGCAGAGGGCCGTCTTAAGAAAAGATGTGGCAGGATCCCGTGAATTCCTTTGTTTTTCCTTTGGAGCCATGAACCAAAGAGGGCTTACATTATGCTCATGTCAGCTATTGATTCAGCAGGCTGGGGAACAACAGAAGACATATTCTCTCCTCGCTGTCCTCCCCCCTCCTTCCTCCTCGCATCAGTATGCTCCAAGGAGCTGTAGCTCCCATCGCACCATCTTTGCTCCCCGTCTCTGGGCCGTTTTTGAGATCCGCAGACACATCCGTTTTATTCTTTCTGCGTGGGGCATTTTGCTTTAATTTTACATATTCCAACTTAAGTCTGGAAGCTACCTCGGGACGTTTAGAGTATGTATTTACATCCACCGCTTCCCATTTGAGCCACACAAGAATAGCCGTTGTATGGCTTGGACTCTTTTAACGTGGCTCAAAATAAATTAAATGTATAAATTTAAGCCACAGCGCTGTTGGTAAAAATGTCATTAATATATTTTTGAGACGTCTTCTTTCTAATTATCTCTGACCTGCAGGAGCACTCTCAATAATGTGCTTCTCTCTCTCTCTTTCCGGTCATTGATCTCCCCTGAGCACAGTGTATTACTCAAGTGTCGTACTGTAGTTTGATATTTTATATGGGTCTTTATGCAATATTGTACTTTATTTGTTTCATAACTTTGTAGGTTCTAATTAACAGTACAGTAATTATAATTAGTAAAGAAATTATGCCGTTATGATGTATTAAGATAAGATCATACTTAATTAATCTTCACAAGCTACCCAGAGGTGTAGTTTTAAAGTAATTAAAGTTGGCTCTACCTTTATCTGCTCCAATGTTAATGATGTTTCTACAACAGAGGTTCTATTTTTCAGTCATTTAAAAGTAAGTTAAAAGACCTAAGTGCTGTTCTGCTCTTCCCTAGCTCCATATTTCTGTTTCTATCGGGGGGTTCGATTGATTTACAGTTCAAAATAATCCTTATTCACCCTACTGACCTAAGTGCAGCCCCTCAGTTCATCCAATCCCCAAAACTAACCATTTTAGCTCCTCTTGTCTTTCATGCGACTCTGCCAACAGAAGGGCACAAACAAAAATGTTTTTATTATTACATTATTACATCTGCCTGAAAAAGAATTTAAAATAAATTGTCATCCTCAAAAGTCATTAATTTCATCGATGATAATAGTTAAGTACTGTATAAACTTCTGTACTAGATGTCTCTTAAAGTCATATCTAAGTCATGTGGGTGTATTTCTGTCTGTGTTGTTATAGGCAGGAGCATCGTCCATGTGGGCGTCATGCTGCGGGCTGTTGAACGAGGTGATGGGCACGGGCACGGTGCGGGCCCAGCAGCCGGGGTTTGGAGCAGGCGCGGGGCCCTTTCGCTTCGCCCCCAGTGCTGGGTACTCCACCTACCCCCCCACCAGCTCAGGGAGCGCCGGGCAGCTGTGCAAGGCCTGCGGACTGGCCTTCTCGGTCTTCAGACGCAAGGTAAACACGGATGTCAGCGAGTGACATGTGACAAAGCAGTAAGTGGAGCCTATCCCAGCTGTCGTAGGGCGAGAGAGTCGCATCATGACAGTGCTATATAAAAATGAACTCGCAGAGACTGCACAGGTGCGAAGTAATCCCTCACACTCAACATTTTACACACTTTTTTTCAGCCTTGTAATCATTCTGTGCGGTTGTGAGCAGCGACTTTTCCTTCCTTGTGCATTCAGGAAAACGCATCCTAAAGTTCGGAGTCATCTTTTTTTTTCCTTTTAAATCTTGCAAAACATTTAGACGTTTTTCAACCTTAAAATCCTATTTATTATACTTTTATATAAACCTAATAACTTATAAGATTTATACATACAATATTACATTCAATCCATAATAAATGATGTAATTCTTTACTATTTTTAAAGGGTCTATGTTGCTTTTCTTAATCAGCACAATCATTAATTTGAGATACCTTTTAATTTAAGGCCAAATTTTCACTCTTCTGTTCTTATTTTCATTTTCTCCTCAGTTCTCATGGCTCTCATTAGTACATGGAGATCTGCCCAGCTCTGAGGTGCCCCCCACCAGTCCTCACTGAGGCTTTCCCCAAACCACAGTCTTAGGCATAGATGCATCTTTGTTACAGCAGCCGTTCTCTTACAAGAAACATTGTCAATCTAATTGGTCCCTGTTAGTGAAGAGTAATATTATTCAGACTGGTCTTTGATACTTGTATATATCTGTCCCATTTTGGTGCAAGTCAAGAACGTTGTTTTGCACTATTGACAGAAATCCTTTAAAGAAAAGCTCAAGCTGTGCATGATGAGGCAGTTGTATTCTTTTCCTACTTTTAAACTTTTCATAATGTGAATATTAGCCTCCACGTAAACGTAGCCATTGAGAACTCACGGGCTTGTCTCTTTTTGACGTCTCAAAACTCTAAAACTTCAGATTTTTGAACATTTCATAGTATTTATTCCTCTAATGTATATTTATTCACTGGTTTCTGTAGCAAATGTGCTGTTTTAGAGTAAAACTATTTTTAAGAGGACTCGGCTAAACAGCTTACATGGTTGTGTTAGAATGTGCGCCGTACCTTTCCAGGGTCTCTGCACAGCTCAACATGTTAGCATGGCAGAGTTTTATCTGCCTGGCAGTCAGACGGACTGATTAAAACTCTTCCTCTTTCCACGCAGCTTCACAGATGCCGGGTTGACTTCCATTTCACTGTCAGTGTGGTATTTTTGTGGTATCTTTATAAAAAGAAGGGGGGGGAAAAACCTGCTGGGGGATTAACAATAACTGAATGAAGCAAAGTGTCTGTTACGGTGCAAATGTGCTTCTTGTGAACCAGGAGCACATTTGTGCACAAGCGATAAGAAAATGTTTACAGCCGTGGCCGACCCGCTTTCCTGCCCATTTGAAGTGTCAATCTACTCAAAGGCTCTGTATCAGGAGACGGTGTTAAGCCTGTTAAATGTCAAACATCACCAGGAGCTACAGATGGTTTACGTCTCTTTTCTGGACTCTCTTTCCTAGAAATGACTGGGCACTGTTTCAGATGGGACTCTGTGTTCGTGGTTATTAAGGTTTCTCTTTGTCAGGGCGATTCAGGCAGAGCCAGGCGACTCCTGCATGCAGTATTTAAATAAGTGGCTATATGGGGACATGGCTGCACTGAGTACTGATTAAAAGGAATGTCTGTCAAAAGCTAAACTTTGCCCATTTTTCAGAGGTCTAATCTGATTAGATTTCTTTCAGAAGGTGTTTCCCTTTTTTTTTTTAAAGTGGCATAAATGGTGAAGAGTTTATAAGTTTACAGGCCAGACATCATCACCCTTATGTTGCTGAAAAAGAATAACTTCAAGAACAAGTTTGTTTGCGTCAGCCAGAAGAGAAAGAATAACTGATCACATCACATCTGTCTTTCAATCTCTCCTCCCCCTGCAGCACATCTGCTGTGACTGTAAGAAGAGCTTCTGCGCTTTGTGCTCGGTGCTGCAGGAGAACCTGCGCTGCTGCACGACCTGCCACCTCCTGCGCGGCACGGCTTTCCAGCGGCCTCGGCTCATGCAGCTTAGGGTGAAGGACCTGCGGCAGTATCTGCTGCTGCGCAACATCCCGACCGACACATGCAGGGAGAAGGAGGACCTGGTGGACCTGGTGCTCTGTCACCAGGGCGCGAGGCAGGGCGCGAGGCAGGGCGCGAGGCAGGGCGCGAGGCAGACCCCGAGGCAGACCCCGAGACCGGTGATGGAGGAGGATGAAGAGGATGAAGAGGAGGAGGAGGATGAAGAGGAGGAGGAGGAGGATACACATGAGGAGGAGGAGGAGGAGGAGGAGGAGGAGGAGGAAGAAGAGGAGGAAGATGAAGAAGATGAAGGGGGAGATGACACAGACAGCCTGCACTCGCTCCCGCACTCACGTGCCACCTCGCCCCCTTCCGCAACGCGCTCCACCTCTGAACAGTCGGTCCTGTCCGCCTCTCAGGGAGACGTGCTCAGCCCAAGTGACAGCTCAGGGACCACCAGCCAGGTCTGTGCTCACAAACACACCGCTTTCATTCAGAGTGTGTCAGCATCCTAACAACGAGCATCCTGGCAGCCGCACGTGCACAAGCATCATTCCCTGATTTACATCCGCCATACTTCCTTCACATCTGTCCTCATTCTGTCCGAGATAATTAATTTCAGAGGTGAAATCAACATATTAAGTTTCAGAGTGGCTGTTTTAATTCAATTCAATTCAATTTCAATTCAATTTTATTTATATAGCGCCAAATCACAACAAATGTCGCCTCAAGGCGCTTCATAGATACAGAGAAAAGCCCAACAATCATATGACCCCCTATGAGCAAGCACTTTGGCGACAGTGGGAAGGAAAAACTCCCTTTTAACAGGAAGAAACCTCCGGCAGAACCAGGCTCAGGGAGGGGCGGCCATCTGCTGCGACCGGTTGGGGTGAGAGAAGGAAGACAGGATAAAAGACATGCTGTGGAAGAGAGACAGAGATTAATAACAGATATGATTCAATACAGAGAGGTCTATTAACACATAGTGAGTGAGAAAGGTGACTGGAAAGGAAAAACTCAATGCATCATGGGAATCCCCCGGCAGCCTACATCTATTGCAGCATAACTAAGGGAGGATTCAGGGTCACCTGGTCCAGCCCTAACTATATGCTTTAGCAAAAAGGAAAGTTTTAAGCCTAATCTTAAAAGTAGAGATAGTGTCTGTCTCCTGAATCCAAACTGGAAGCTGGTTCCACAGAAGAGGGGCCTGAAAACTGAAGGCTCTCCCTCCCATTCTACTTTTAAATACTCTAGGAACAACAAGTAGGCCTGCAGAGCGAGAGCGAAGTGCTCTAATAGGGTAATATGGTACTACAAGGTCATTAAGATAAGATGGGGCCTGATTATTTAAGACCTTGTATGTGAGGAGCAGGATTTTGAATTCAATTCTGGATTTAACAGGAAGCCAATGAAGGGAAGCCAAAACAGGAGAAATATGCTCTCTCTTTCTAGTCCCTGTCAGTACTCTTGCTGCAGCATTTTGGATTAACTGAAGGCTTTTCAGTGAGTTTTTTGGACATCCTGATAATAATGAATTGCAGTAGTCCAGCCTGGAAGTAATAAATGCATGAACTAGTTTTTCAGCGTCACTCTGAGACAGGATATTTCTAATATTAGCGATGTTGCGCAAATGGAAGAACGCAGTCTTACATATTTGTTTAATATGTGCGCTGAAGGACATATCCTGGTCAAAAATGACTCCAAGGTTCCTCACAGTGTTACTGGAGGCCAAGGTAATGCCATCCAGAGTAAGAATCTGGTTAGATACCATATTTCTAAGCTTTTCAGCGCCGAGTACAATGACCTCAGTTTTATCTGAGTTAAGAAGCAGAAAGTTAGTGGCCATCCAAGTCTTTATGTCTTTAAGACATTCCTGCAGTTTAACTAATTGGTGTGTGTTATCTGGTTTCATGGACAGATAGAGCTGGGTGTCATCTGCATAGCAGTGAAAATGTATGCTATGTCTTCTAATGATGCTGCCTAGGGGAAGCATGTATAATGTAAACAAAATTGGTCCTAGCACTGAACCCTGTGGAACTCCATAATTAACCTCAGTGTGAGAAGAGGACTCTCCATTTACATGCACAAATTGGAGTCTATTAGATAGATATGATACAAACCACTGCAGTGCAATACCTGTAATACCTACAGCATGTTCTAATCGCTCTAATAGGATATTATGGTCAACAGTATCGAATGCTGCACTAAGGTCAAGAAGGACAAGCACAGAGATGAGTCCACTGTCAGAGGCCATAAGAAGATCATTTGTAACCTTCACTAAAGCTGTTTCTGTGCTGTGATGAGCTCTGAAACCTGACTGAAACTCTTCAAATAAACCATTCCTCTGCAGATGATCTGTTAGCTGTTTGACAACTACTCTTTCAAGGATTTTTGATATGAAAGGAAGGTTGGAGATTGGCCTATAATTAGCTAAGACTGCTGGGTCTAGAGATGGCTTTTTGAGTAAAGGTTTAACGGCAGCCACCTTGAAGGCCTGTGGTACATAGCCGATTATTAGAGATAGGTTGATCATATATAAGATCGAAGAATTAATCAATGGCAGGACTTCTTTGAGCAGTTTTGTAGGAATGGGGTCTAAAAGACACGTTGATGGTTTGGAGGAAGTAATTATTGAAGTTAACTCAGAAAGATCGATTGGAGAAAAAGAATCTAACTTAACATCAATGGTACTAAGAGTAGCTGTAGATCATCTGTGGGATGATTATTGGTAATTTTTTCTCTAATGATAAAAATTTTATTTGTGAAGAAGTTCATGAAGTCATCACTAGTTAACGTTAAAGGGGTGGTTGGCTCAAAAGAGCTCTGACTTTTTGTCAGCCTGGCTACAGTGCTGAAGAGAAACCTGGGGTTGTTCTTATTTTCTTCAATCAGTGATGAGTAGTAAGCTGTTCTGGCTTTGCGGAGGGCTTTCTTATAAAGCAACAAACTATTTCTCCAGGCTAAATGATGATCCTCTAAATTTGTGACACGCCATTTCCTCTCCAGATTACGAGTCATCTGCTTTAGGGTACGTGTTTGAGAATTATACCACGGGGTCAGGTACTTCTGATTAGAGACCTTAGTTTTCACTGGAGCTACAGTATCCAGAGTCGTACGTAGTGAGGAGGTGAAATTATTAACAAGATAATCGACCTCTGTTGGGGTAGCGTTCAGATAGCTGCTCTGCTCTGTGTTGGTACAGGGCATTGACGATGATAACAGTGGCTGGATTATATTCTTAAACTTAGTTACAGCGCTTTCAGAAAGACATCTACTTTGATAAAGTCCACTCTCCACTGCTGCGTAATCAATTATTGTAAATGTTTAACTTCTTCTCTTTTTAACTCTCTAACAAACAAGCACTCTCGTGTGCATAGAGGGCTTAGATGTCTGTTTCATTTGATTTCATGCTTTACTCTTTCCTTTGTGCTGCCTTCTGTGTTTTGTTTTGTTTTCTGGTCTTGTTGCTTTGTTATGAATGAAAAATCAACTCCATTGAAGGGAAAAAAGGTTAATTCTCCTCCTTGGTACTGGTGCAGTGTTCAGCAAAATATCCATGTGACAGCTGAAAACAGCTGTGTTAGCTGTGTGTGC
This sequence comes from Neolamprologus multifasciatus, assembly GCF_963576455.1. Classification (NCBI taxonomy): domain Eukaryota; kingdom Metazoa; phylum Chordata; class Actinopteri; order Cichliformes; family Cichlidae; genus Neolamprologus; species Neolamprologus multifasciatus. The sequence continues at coordinate 24,680,851 of NC_140445.1, read as the reverse complement.
TAGCTCTGTGTGTAAGTGCAAAGCCCTCAGACCAGCCAGCGAGGCAGATTAAGCCCTTTGCCTTTTTTTAGTACTGTTACATGGACTGAGCCTGTTATGTAACAGGAGCACAGGTTGAGAACTCCCCACAGCGTCACAGCTGCAACCAAACAGCAGAAACACCACTGTACACTCCTCCTCTCATCTCTTCATGGGATGGGCACTGTGCAAATTTTAGTTTGTGGCACTTTAAATTTCTTACCACCAAATTTTGACACAAATACTACAAAGACAGTCAGACAAGAAAGCAAAAGTCATCTGAGACATTTGTGCTAACTTCATGAATTATTGAGAAAACAATCTGTCATAAATTTAGTCATCTCATCTGTCATCTCTGAGCATGCAACACATCAAACTTGAAGCAGATGGGCTACAGTGGAGTCTCTATTTCTGCTCCAGCAGAAGGAGCAATGAGTGACAAGGATGCCCGGTGCTGGAGTTGGCACCATTTCAGCAGGACAAGCCCCACAGATCCTGCATGTTGCAGATATAATATTGACATCTGTGGGGTTGTGAAATAATTCCTGTTTACAGACATTCATAGGAAAATTATACTTTCCTAAAGAGTTTCAGGTCTCATACTGAAGATAAAATGTTGCTGGTGTTGTAAGCCAGAGAGTCTGCTGGAGTTTTGTTTTTTTAGTTTTTTTTTAAAAAAAAGGACAAAAAAGGAGTCGATGTACTTTGTGACTGACTTGAAACAAACAAGATAATGTCCCTAGTGTGAGTTTAGTGTCAGTTTAGCTTCTGAAACTACAAATTGCAGTGAAATACCTTTTTGGGTGATGCAGTTTTTTGTGTGATAATGCAAAGCCACTGCATGAACTGAGTAAGATTTTCATGCTCACTTAGATATTCAAACTCTCGAGTTGATACCACTTCAACCATTTTCACAAAAAAAAAGGACCGTACACATCGTTGCTTTTGATGAATAACCCATTTTCTCTGAGGCGATGTTTGGGGGATATTGGTGTCACTTTTCAGACTGGAGCTGGAAAATAGACTGAATATCAAAGAAAGGGTGGGAAATTGGATCAGTTGCTTTGAGATTTAACATTTCAGTGCGCAGGATGATTGACAGGATTGTTTTATCACAATATAATGTCAAAACTAGAAGCCTCTTTGTTTGACAAGATGCCGTAATTTCTCTTTTAAATTACCTTGACATTTGTAGCCCTCTAGCATGAGATATGACGATATCGGCATCCGTCCAGGAGGTTATGGCCCTTGAAAAAGTCTGGACATTTTTTGCTAACATTTGGTATCAAATCTATGAATCAGTAAGCATGTGATGGAACCTGACACATTTCAAGGAAATCCTCCTGTGCAGAGCCAAAATAAAAACTATCTAGCCCGTGTATGTTTTGTTGTACACAAAAGCCTTCTGAACGTTTTGACTTACTATAATAATATTGTTTCTGCTTGTGCTTCTGCAGCCTTGCTGGTTAATTCAAGTGCTTTCTAGTACTTTTATGTCATTTTGATGGTTGAATAAAATCTAACATCATTCATGTGTTCCACTGAGGTTCGGCTCTCTGTGAGAGTCGAGACTGCAGCTCATGTTTGTGTCTCTGAGGAGTGCCGTCTGAGCAAAAGCACGATGTCTGCACAAAGCGTTAGGCACCTAGCAGTGCTCCTGATGGATTCATTATTAACACGTCTTTATTCAAGAAAGACGATGGTCTGCGGAAATGTGCTGAAGCAGAGAGAGGGAGTTTAGTTTTTATGGTCTAGAAGGAGAGGCGCTGAACTCAGTGGTATCAATTAGAGCTTATTTCAGTGCCTTACAAGTTCGTTTTGTCACACAGATAAAAGATCAAAGAGGGCAATATCAGCAGTGATAACACAGAGCTACACAAAACAGAGCCTAAACTCTTCTGTAGCTCCTTTCGTTCTCTTATTAAATGCAGCAAATTCCTGACCTCCACCTTCAAAGAGAATAATTAACTGCTGAGCTAAGAGGAGCTGTGACAGTGTTTAAACATCTCTGTTCATTCATTGGCTTTCAGAGCAGTTAAAGTCACAGATAGCGGTAAAGTAATTTCTTTTATCATGGCAATGATGAAACCTTGTCACACAGAGCAGGAACTATTTATTTTATTATGCCTTCCATAAAGGTTCCACGTTGGTTACTTTAACCAGAAGAGGTCTAAGCCATCAGGTAAAATGGCAAAGTATGTAATGTTTATCTCTGCAGTATCTTTTCTAACTGCAATAACTGAGTGATTCTTGTATAGGACCTTTTATTGTGATGTAACATTTTATGCATTCATTCAATAGTGTTGTAGCACATGTATTCTGAAAGAATAGGTTGTTCTAACAAAAAGTCATGTAAATAACTTCAATCCAGTTTTATTTATGTAGCACCAACACAACAGTTGAACTCAAGGCGCTTTATATTGTAAGGTAAAGACCCTACAACAATACTGAGAGAACTCCAGTAATCAGATGGCCCCCTTTGAACTAGCTTTTGGCAACAGTAGGAAGGAAAAACTTGCTTATAACAGGAAGAAACCTCCAGTAGAACCAGGCTCAGGGAGGAGCATGATTGTGCATTATATACCTGAGATTTTTAAAGTATTTTTACACAGGGAAAAGAACTAATATGGGATGTGCATTAGATCTTATGAGTTAAACTACGAAAATCAGTCATTGTCACACCTGAGAAGTCTTTGGTATTTATCTTAACAGGTTCAAAATCATTGTGACAGTTTGATCTGACTTAAGTTAACCTGACTGTTTGTCTCCACTCAAACAGGAGCATGATGATACTCCAACAGCATCCCTCTTGAACCTAGAGCCCACGGAACGTCTCATAGAGGTGTGAGACCCGCTTTTGTGCACATCTACAGCGTCGAACTGTCCGTATCTTTAAAGTCAAAGGAAATGCTGTCCTGTTGCTCTGTAAGTGATTACGGCTCTGCTGCTGTGTGTGGATTGCAGGTCAGTCCAGCGACACAAAGGAGGATCAGAGCCTCGCTGTCTGATCTCGACAACGAGGAGGCGATAGAAAACCTGTCCGTCCGCCAGCTGAAAGAGATTCTCGCCAGGAACTTTGTCAATTACTCTGGCTGCTGCGAGAAGTGGGAGCTGTTGGAGCGAGTGCATCGACTCTACAGAGAAAACGAGCAGAACAGGAAGTCAAGTGAGCACTTTGAATTTTCATCGTTTCTTACAAATTTCACTATTTTTTATTTTTTTCTTGATGAACACATTTTTTTTCTCCTTGTGCTTTAGTGGAAAATGTCAACATAACTGCAGGTAATTTACATTTAATTATGTCTATTCATCTGTGATTACAACATTGCATTTATGCCGCTGATGTGCTATAATTATGTGAGGAAGCATTTAATGCAAGAAAACCTGCTTTATTTGCTGCTTCACTTTTTATATTAATGAGCAAGTTCACTTCCCCCAAACTCATCTTCTTTGTTACTGCCCCTTCTTAACTATATAGTGGTTGCATATCCTCCACCTCTATGCAACAGTGGAGTTGGAGGTAAGTTTTTCTAAAAAAAAAAATAAAAAAAAGCCACATCACATACTATTTACATCTCCTCCATGATCGCCATTGTACTGATACTGCATTTGCAACTCATCTGCTAGACCAGTAAAGGCATGCTGCAGCTGCTTTTACTCACCCCATCTTTTACCATCTTCCTCTTTGTTGTGATATTGCAAGGGTGCTTTTTATTAAGTCATTATTTCCTGCCTGGTTCGGTGTGTCTGCATTCTGTCACTCGTGCTTCTTCTCATGTGTACGTCATCTCTGTTTATTCTGAAGGACAGCCTCTCATGCCGTCGTTAATGCCCTCTTTAAGGGCTTTTACCTCTTGATGAGCCGTCATGGTGCTTCAGTGGCAGCATGTCTTCAGGTGTAATTGCATTGTCAAGCTTCCTCGTTGACATGAAGGGCTTGCGGATCACATTAGCTCCTCTTATTAGTCAGCTGTGCACAGGCAGCAGACAGGCTGCAGCTGCATTGGTCTTTTCCTGTCACGCTAGATGTGAGCAGCAGGACCCAGATTTAGGCCAGTCAGCTGATCAGTCAGAAATCATTTAAGTGTTAGTAAAACCAGAGCACTGATACAATTTGCCGCTGTGATTTTAAATGGTTTTGATGGGAGAGGCTGTCTGCCTACCATCAGCATGTGTTGATCATTATGCATAGCTCAGTTCACAAGCTGTCACAGGACGGCTCAGCGCTTTCCTTTTGTTAGTATTGATATTTTATCTCCATCTCAAATAAATAAAACCCCTTATTTTGCCCTGTACATGGAAACATTTAGTACAGACAGGTTTATGTTGCTCTATTTGGCACTAACACACACATTTCAAAATAGAGCCTAGACTAAAACCAGAGCACAGACCTCTTGACATGTCTGCTAGTTCAGTTAACCATGCAGAAGGCCATATTGTTTGCAATATACAGGGCTCCAAAAGGAACCAACACCACAAAGACAGTCAAGCAAGCCTCGTTGGCATTGACATGTCAATCAAAGTTGCCGTACCCCTAATAATGCCTGTCTTTAATCCTTAATCAGATTTAAATGAGGTGGCAGCATCTTGTGGCATTTTAGAGCTTCACCAGTTTTTATCACCTCAGTACTGGCTTCACTGTTTCAGTCCAAGAAGAGGAAGGACCACATGCTTTTAAGTTTTTTAGTTTAGTTTTTTTGTTCTTTGTGTTTTTTTACTTTGGCATGGGAAGTGCAGGGATTTCGATTAGTCCGAGCACTAACTTGTCACCAAATAAAATGAATGGTAATATTTTTAATCGCTGGAGATGGAGAGCTTCCACCTCACAAGAAGTGTAGATATAAATATCTGCAATAAAGCTTCTTACTTAGGCAAAGTACTATCATTTTAAGTAACATCTCAAACCCACAGGGAGTGTAGGGCTGTAGTTTATTGGGCCGAACATTGGTGATGATGTTTGTGCTTATTATTCTGTCTTGCATGTGCACCTCAGTGCTGATCTCCATACACTCTTATGAGCCCACAGCAAAGAAGGATTGCTTATTGAAAATATTTATTTTATATATATTCCCATCCACAGATGGCGTCAAAGCTCAGCTGGCGGCTGATGAAAACCTGTGTCGCATCTGCATGGATGCCATCATCGACTGTGTGTTACTGGAATGTGGTCACATGGTAACTTGCACCAAATGCGGAAAGAGGATGAGCGAGTGCCCCATCTGCAGGCAGTATGTTGTGCGGGCCGTGCATGTCTTCAAGTCTTAAAACTCAGTGTGAGCGTGGGTGAGTGGGTGAATGTCGGCGCGGCTCTCAGGCGTGGCCCGAGCCCTGAATTTATCACTGAGAATGAACTGCTGTGCATGACGTCTCACAGGGCCTAATGCTGCAGCAGGCGTGAGCAACTTCTCGGTCTTAAAAACCACTGTTGTCTCTGGCCTACCACGGTTTGCCCTCCTGCCCTCCTGCCCTCCTTACTAACTTATGTTCCAGTCCCCCTTTCTCCACCCTGGTGGACCGGCATCGGCTGCATCGGGACTTTCATTTTCTCTGTCTTTGGCCATAAAACACACAGCAGAAGCCCCTGCCATCACGTTGTACTCGCCAGTGTCTGTTTAGATTCAACCCACAAGAGAGGAGTGGGCAGGAGGTGGTCCTGCGGGTACTTGAAGTGGACCGCCTTGTTATTTGTGGGGAAGAGAAGCAGTTAAAATATAAGATCCCAGGGTTTGAGTCAGTATGGTTTACACAGTCATGCCACATGGCATTGTGTCATTCTCCTTCAGTGTTGTTTTGTTTGTTTCTTTGTTTCTTTTTAGGATGTGCAATATCAGAAAAAAATAAAAAAGTAAAAAATAAAAAAGAGAAGTGTTCTTAGAAAATATTTATTATGCACCAGGTCATCTCACACAGGAGCATGTAGGGTGCCAAAAAAAATCATGCCTTGAGTTGATATTTGGTTAAGTTTCACAGTATATGCATCACATAACCAGCAAGCTTGGTGTGATACCTTATTCTTATTTTTCCATTTACTCAAATGAACTTTGGGGAAACAGAATGTGTACACGTGAGCCGGTTAACACTTACTGTGTGAAGGATTGTTTCTCCGTTGTCTCATCCAAGACTCCTGCAGTTTGCCGGTTGGTTAAGTCACAGTGTACATTCCTGCTAGATCTACTGTGCGAATGTTTATTAAGACAACGACAACAAAATGAACTCAAGGCCCACTTTCAAGCTTGTTGTAGAGCTTTTTGCTGCATTTTACAGTCTCTGTAATGTGATCGTTCATTGATTTGCCATTGACATGTTCCTTGATGTCACATGACTTAAGGTGGGAGATCATGTGAAAGGCCTCCTTCTTCTCCTGTGTACATTTTATTTCCCCACGTCCTTTCTCCTACTGGTCCATTTCTCCTCACAGTCATCGTGAAATGTACCTTAGGAGCTAAACTGATTTATAAATGTCACACGTCCACCAGTGATTATAGACAGGATGCACGTGAGACAGTTTTATTCCATCATCTTACAGTAACTCTAACACAGTGGAATATAAGTTCACTGCAAAATTGTGTAGCAGTTGTTACCAACTACGTTTCCTGATACAAAAAAGCAGAAGAGATAACATATCACTTGTCCATGAAGGACTTAAAAGATGATTAAATCAACAACTGTAACACAGCTATAAATGCACAACTACGTTAATCAGTTTAAGTCTTCTCGCATTTTACCAGCTTCTAAGGGAATTTTTCTGTGGACAGTAGAACCAGTCAGGCTGACAAATGATCCTACTGTGCAGCATATCATAAATAAGTGATGTTGCCTAATAGGACTGACACTATGGAAGCAAGAGTTTCTCATTTGGCAGCTTCTGTACTCAAATCTCTCTCCCATCTTTGCCGGGAGGAGCTAAGAGGTGAGGACGACACAGGAGCGAATGAAGTGAGCAGCTTCATTTAATGAAAACATACCCATGACATGCTGCTGGACGTCCCAGTAGGAGGCACTAAGTGGACCTTGAGTTTAGCCCCTGTATTTATCTACATTTTAAAGTTGGTTTAGTCTTCTATAGCTTTCACCAAGCAATACCATTTCATTTCCAAATTGATCACGTGTTTGTGTCATCCTTTTTAATGTCAGATCGTAGGAAGGTAACAGGTGCTACTCCTCTTTTTTTGTTTTTTTGTTTTTTGAGTGAAACTTCCTTACGCAGACGTTTTGCCACGTCGTTTCCAAATATCCATCACACAGTAAGAGGCAGCCTGATTTACTTTAACCTGTTATGCAAATAAAACATTTTGTTCTTGTCGGATGTCACTGAAGTATCTGTGTGTACAGTATGCCTGTGGTAAATAAAATAACTGCAATTTAATCGCTGTTAAGTAAATTGCATAGATAGCTTTTATTGTTGTTTACTGATACTTTATTAAATGTATATTTTTCCATTTACCTTGGAGTTGACATGATTAAAAATTCTAATCATTACAAAGGTTTAAAAAAAAAAAAAGAATTTACTGTTTTTCAGAATGTATTTCTGCTGGTTATGGTCACATGAGTTCGATCATGTCTCTCACTATTAAAGTTGCATCATAGTCTTGCTTTCTACAACCTTTCTGTTGTCTTCTGCTTCCAGTTCACTCGCACCATGCGATGTAGCAGTCGCTGTTACTCTGTCAGTTTGTTGTTGCTGCTGTCTCTCAAAGATGTCACTCACGGGCAGCTAAGGTATTATCAGAGTGAGAGCACATCATAAGCACTCGTAATCCTGGATCTTTATATTTTTGACTGTTCAACCTTTTTATTTTGGTAATCAAGATATTAAAAAAAGGATTTATTAGATTCAATAAAATGCAGTACTACAAACCAGAATGTAAAACCCTGCTTTTCATTTTATAAAACTGTGATATTCTCACTGATTGATATACTGTTTAAAAGTCTTGAGCCAATCCATGACTGATAGTGTTTTTCTATCCAAGTATGCTTTTACTGCATTGGTGGTGCGTTTGGGATCATTACAATACAAAAAAAAGTTAATCAGACACTTTCCAGATAGTATTGCAGCTATAGTGTCAATGCTTTGGGAATCATCCTGTTGAAGTAAAAATACATTTGTATGCCTGTCAAACTGTGTTATCTTGGATTTTTATCCAAGAAATGGGAACAAATGATGGAAAAAAAAGAAACTTCTGAGAAAATGGTTACAGAGTAGGACTGGACTCAAAATTACTGAAAAAGTAAAATTGTATTTTACAGCACCTTTTAAGAAAAAGATAAGTCCCTCAGAAAAAAGGAAATCGTTACCTAAATGCAAATCTAGAAAGTTTTTAGTTGCTCCCCAAAAGAGTCCACAGATTTCAAGTTTAGAAGGAAAGTGTTCCAGAGTCTGGGGGCCATGGTGGGAAAATCCTTGCCACCATGTCTCCTTTAGTTTTCAGGCTTGTATGATGTACAGTAAGCCCTGATTGACCAGACCTCGGGGACCTGCTGGGGATGTATGGCTGTAAAAGGTCACTGATGTAAGCTGGTCCTTGTCCATGAAGAGCTGTAAAAGTCAGAACCAGAATCTTGAAATGGACTCTTAATTTAATGGGGAGCCACTGCAGTTGGATCAGCAACATAAACTAGGCATGAATCTCTCAGGATTCACAAAAAGGGGCTTAATGATGAAAAAATTAAGTTAGACAAGGCTAGGCACTTATTCAGGATATGCAGCTTAGAAACATCTTTGGGCTTAAAAGATATATACAAGGGAATATATAGCAAATGTCCTCAAAGGTGCTCAAAATGTGCTGTAGAGGGAGCAGATATAATAGAAATATTAAAGGTCCTAGTACAGAACCTTGTGGCACACCATAGCTAAAGGAAGAAGACAAGGACCTGAAGCAGGAAAGCTTCGTTCAGACAGATGATGCGAACCACTCCAAAGCAGATCCAGATATACTCACCCAATATTTTAGCCTATAAAACAAAATGTGGTGGTGAGCAGTATCAAAAGCAGAGATCAGGTCCAATATTAGCAGACCAGAACAGTCTCCTGCCTCAGTCGGCATCAAAATCTCACTGGACACTAAGAAATGCAGTTTCAGTAGAATGAGCTCTAGAAAACCAGATTGAAATTTGCCATGTAAACTGTATTTGTCTAAGTAAGCTGCTTAGCCACAGTCTTTTCTAAAATCTTAGCAATAAATGACATTTTAAAATTGGTCTCTAATTGCTAAGAAGAGACGGGTCAAGCTTGTTTTATGTTTTATAAATGGATGGATGACAGTGTTCTTAAAATAAGCAGGGACTTGACCAGAGAACAGCGAGGTGCTGATTATAGTGAGCACAGAGGGACCAATAGAGTTAAAGACTTTTTTGAAAAAGTCGACTTTTCCAAAATCAAACTTTGAAAGACCTCCAGAAACCTGGGAGAAATATTGCTCAAGACCACTTTTAAAATTCTCAATAAAGTCTGGCTCGTTATAAGTAAAATATAAAGAAATGAGGGGTGGCTCAAGAGTTTTGCACAGGACTGTATAGGAGCAAGCGTATGGTAAATATTCACTTGTGAAACACAGAGGTAAATCTAACATGACCAGCTTTCCAGTATAAGATACAAACCTGTTACTGATTGAAACTCACACACTCATCAGTATTTAAAATGAATTTAATATCTCAAAGGTCGACTCTGAAGAGGCTTTGCGTGTACATTATGTACAGATAAATAGATCTGAAGTAATGTACTAAAATATTTCATGGAGACACGGCCTTTTAATAAAAACATAAAATTTTAAATGTAAACCCATCCACTGAACTGTATGGACTGGAGTGCTATTCAAAAATTACGCAAAAGACTTCTTTAGAAAAATCTGGAGTTTTAAAGAGGAAAACAAAATTCTATTAATCACTAAACTCATGAGTCAGTCAAAACTTCCAACAACTTCTGAATGTCTTAATACAATTATAAAGAGTATAGGTGCACAGTAAGAACATTGCTTATGAATTTGAAACTTTATCACTGAATGACAGGTCACAATGTACTTACATCAGAAGATCAACTCAAAATATCATAAAAAAAATAAATAAATAAACCAGTGTTAATGTGTTTTTTGTTTTCAGTGAACCTTCTGGCTAACAAAGGGGAAAAAAAGCCTTTTTTTACTTTTATATTTTACAGACATCTTTCATACAACCCTCTGCTGACCTTTTCACTTTTCTCCTATACTGGATACAGTGTATTTGGTCTCATGCTGAGTTTCTGGTGAAGGCCTCACATTTTGAGATTGGAATGGCTTCACTGTTATTGGTTTCACTTGTTTTCTCAATGTTGTTGTCAATTTCCTTGGAACATGACACTTTAGGCATATAAAGCCCAAAATAAGAGCGATTTACAAAGTAGAGACACTCAGCTGCATTTTTCATTTGTATGTCTGATCCTCTTTTCTAAATTTAAACCTTATGGGCTTTACAGATTCTTTACTTCTTGCATGATTCAGCACACAGTCTCTTCTTTATGGTAACGTGGAGTTCAGCTGGAGTAAACATGGTTATATCGTTTAACTGTTACTAACTCTACTGACAGTGGTGTAAACATGTCTGCATGCAGAGCTAAAACGCTTCCTTCCACAAAGCACCGGGAATACTAAAGAGTAATGGAGATGTTTTTATCTTATAATAGCCCAGTTACCTACAAGCTGTTAGTAAAATTAGCAGAACGTTTTAGTGTTTAAAAAATATGCTTTATACACTGTACACTGTATAGTGTATGTAAGAATACATTCATGTATTCGTATTGACCGCATCAGTGCAAATAACTAGATATTTCATCCAAACGGACATGGAAAACAAAATATACAGTACCTTTATCTAAAAGGAAGCAGAACTCTGGCATATACAATAATAAAATATAAAAACACCCACACAAACAAAAACTACCATCCTACAAGTCTGGCAACAAATCGTTAGACCTTTGTCTCTCGACAATAAAAAGCTTAACAGTAATGCCAACTAATAATCGCTTTCAGTGCTGTGATACTGTACAGTGGTGCATTTAATAAAAGCTACTTTTAGCCACTCCCTTATTGGAAAGGGGTCACCACAGCGGGTAGCTCCGCGTGTTTTAATTTGGCTGTTGTTTTTCTTTTTTTATGTCCGAATGCCCTTCCTGACGCAGTCCTCAAAGGGATTCGTGTCTCCTCCCTCCCCGGATACTGGGGGTTCCTTCGCTTATTAGGCGAATTTGAAAACCACTACAGCATGGAGCCACTACAGTGGTCCATTTAATACTGCACATAAATGTATGAAACACTTTCTGATACAAAAATATTCTTCTATAATGCAATAAACTTTGCATTGAAACAAAAAATAGTCTTTAAACACCAAAAAGATAACCAGGATACAATACATAAAACAATCAATATAAAGAATAAATAACGTATAAACAGGTGTGACAACAAAAACGTATATATATACATATATATATATATATATATCCATTACTGGACCATTTTTACATTCTTGCTTAGCAGCGCAAACTCCCTTTATATCAGTTTTCCAGGAGTCCTTCACGCTCTCTCACACACAAGTAAGCAGTCTTCTGCTGCCTCCATGTGGACGGCACTTTTACTACTTGTGAAAAAAAAAAAATCACACCAGAGTTGTCCGTGTGCCTAACTGATCTTCTGCAGCAGTTTATCCTCAATGAGTTCAAACTGCACACTGACGGACATTTCGGCGATGAACTGGTCACATCCTTCCTTGGTCACCTGTTTGCAGTATCGCAGGTCGATATGGCAAATGCTTCCACAGCGCTTGAAATAGGTCAGCGACTGGTCTGTGACCCTGTTACAGACTGCAGGGAGAAATTGGGTTGGAAAAAAAATTAAATGGTGTATAACAGGTCACCTGCGCTGAAACAGACTCTGCACACGCATGGATTAATCAGCCTTTTGGGACAGGAGCTCAAACGGTCTCAGTATGGTGAGGTTTCTAAAATGGCCCTTTGATTTACTGCATTAAACATTTAATAATATTCTTGGAAGAAAAGTATTGAGTTATTTTTATCAGTTCTGCACAGGCCACTGAACAAGATTTCCTCTCCAAAATTACAGTACTGTGCAAAAGTCTTGACTCACCCCTTATTTCTTTATGCTTTGGATCCAAGGAGCCAGATTTTCTAGGAATTTCTTCATGCGATCTTAAGCAATAGGCTTTGTGAAGTCATTTCAACATTTTTCTTACACACTGGCTGCTTTTCACTATTTTTCAGTCCAGTCCTTGTACCTGACATTTTCAGAGTAATGTTTTTGTTTGTCTGTTTGTTTGTTAAGCCAAAGCCACTTAAGACTGACCTATGAATCATTTAAGAACCAAAAAGGTACGTAAGTCTAGAGATAAACCAGTGTTGTGTCAACACATAACAGAAAGCTTGACAAAAAAGAAATTAAAAATTTTTTACTAGTAGCCAGTCAGCTCAGCCTGGTGCGCAATGCAAAACTAAACAAGCACAGGACCAAAGAAGAAGTGGCAGGGCTACAAAAATCTATCTACAACCGATAAACAGTATCTGAAAGCTGGGTCCTGAAGAACTAGGAAAACATCCAAAGACTGAACACAGGACCTGAGACATGCATCTGACCCCTCAGTTGATCCATCTACTGTTCACTGAAGCCTACTTTGCGGTCTACAAACATCAAGTCATAATCAGTCTCAATCTCTCACTCTGTTTTTGCCGTATATGCTGTACTTCAGTGTATATTTGCACAATTTTTAATAAACTTCTGCACCTAATTTCAACATATAAAGGAATGAGGGGTGATGGGAGTTATTTGCACAGTACTATAACTGCATTATTTATTAATATTGGACCTAAGTTTTCTAAAGCACGGTGTTGCTAGTGGGGCTAAATATCAAGCTGTTTTATACATTCACTGGGATTATCTACAGGGGACAGAGGTGATAATTCAGTATTCAGGTCTAATACATTTTGATTTCAGCCAGTCAGTGCAATGAGTCTAATCCAGGTAGATTTAGAGCCTACAAAGACAGACTCATACCTGACAGATTGATGTCAGTGAGTGAGTCTCTGGTGGTTGTCCCCGCAGCAGTCAGGATGTTAACCGACTGGTCAGTAACGTGGTTGCAGTAGCTGAGGTCCAGCTTAGATAAGAGGGGCATGTAACGAATGATGAGGCGCAGAGACGTGTCGGTGATGTCCAACCCTGCCAGACGCAGGTCCTCTACATTACGCAGTTTACTCCTGTTGTCCAACTGACCTACAAAATGTGTAAAAACACAGGGGAGGAGATTACCAGAGGGATTAAGTAAAGAGAGATGATTCATGGTATATCGTTAATGAGCATGGAAAAGAAACAAATCCCCCAACAGTGAAGTAATCCTACTAACAACTGCTGTCTCTGGATCTAAAGCCTGACATAACTTATCTCTCTGCCACAAAGCTGCATTGTTGTCTACAAACAACATTAAAGGCACACATCGCACATCTGGGTGACATGTTCCTGCAACATGGCTGCTTTAGCCAAGACTCCAATTTTGCATTCATTCATGGCTAATAATTCTGCATTCAACAGAAAATATACCAGTTATAGCAATTTGCTAAATTGGAGAGGTCAGACTTTTTAAATTTATGCAGGTCTTCAACAGGAACCAGTGGGTTGGCTCTCGGTCAGAGTTACAGACCAGGTAAGGAAGTGGCCAATTATTGATAGACTGATTAATTTGATGTTTTATTTTGGTTAGTTATCAGAATTTGTTGACACAGAGCTCCTTTCATTCATTTCTGATACTACGCAAGGTCTCAATTTGGTTTAGGTCAGGATGCTGCCTGGACAGACCATGCAGGACCACTTTAAAGTCAAACAATGAATTGCTCTGTCTTCACATGGGTTCAGTAAGATATCAGACAAACTAAGAACTACTGAGCAGGGAGAGTAAAGTATGTTTAAAATCCTGCCCGAGTCAGTATTTATAGTGTACACATTATTTATGATAAAGGCAATTTACACTACTCTTGCTCAATCTCAGTCTTACTTTTTACTCTTCTTTAACTTTGCCTCATTTTTATTTTTATTGGTGGGGGTTTTCAAAGTCACTGTTGCATGCAGATTTTGCACACATCCATCACACAGTAAAGGCCCTTCACTATGCACCTGAAACATTTTAACTTGTAGTTTATCTACAGTACATGGTACTATTGTTATTCTTAATGCTGTAACACAATAATTTCCCTTTTAGGATCAATCAATTAATCTATGCACCAATCAATCTACTTTTCTATCTATTATGGCCAAACACCTCCACTTTGGTCTCAGTCTTGTGGTTTGCGCAGATGCAAACCTAAGCCTCTTTTTTAGAGAGAAGATACGTTCCCCTGGCAACCCTTTCAAAGAAGTCATACTTGTTCAGTCTTTTTTCCAATTTTGCCATCACGAGCTTTGACATGCAAAATGCTAACAGAGACTTGTAGACTCTGAGATGTAGCTCTTGGGTGTTTTGCAGTTTCTCTGCACATTGCACAGTCTGACTTTGGGGAGAATTTGCTGGGACATCCATTTTGCCACTGAGGTGCTCACACTTGCTGATGATCACTTAATCAAGTGCTTTTTTTTTAGCAGCACCTGGCTGCTACTGACCTTCTTAATCCCTATGAAAGCTGTAACAGTGTATTTGGCTTTCACAGGACTCTATGCAGTCCTGTGAAGATGTTCTTTTTCAGGACAGAGGGAAATCTTTTCCACAAACAGGAAAAAAGGGAAAATTCATGTAGCTGAACATGAATCGGTAGATTAGAGCTTGTGATAGAGCTGCCATTTGACTGTGGAGGCTTTTTAAAAACAGTTTTAACAGGTTGAGATAAATTCAGGGGAAGGGCATGTGTGAAAACAGCTCTCAAAGACATTTAGTTTAGTACATAAACTTCATCTGAGCTTGTCTTTAGATGAATTTGTATTCTACCATTATAAAACGGAGTGACTTGAAGTATAGTGATTCAGAAAAGAAAACACAGACAGAGTCACTATACCAACAATCTCCTTTCCCCCCTCTGTAATCAAGCTCTCTCACTCAGTCAATAATGTTGTCCTGGTGTTTGACAGAAAAACGGTTGGTACCTGGCCTATTATCTGTGGGAGGCGACAGCAAGTCTCTCATCTGAGCGTCTTTCAGTCCCTCGACCCACTGAACATCCAGAGTTCGCAGGAGAGGACAGCTGGAGGTGCAGAGAGCAGAGACGGCTACCCATGAGCATCCAGAGAGAAGCAGCACACGTAGACCTGCAGGGACACAAAAAACCTTGTTATAGACAGTTCCTAAAGTTTGGTTTGGTGTTTGATTTCATGTGGACAAATGCGACAATGTGGCATCTGCTTCTTCGTTTTCTGTCTCAGATGTAGTATTCTTGGTGTAGCAAAGAAAAAAAACATCCTCTACAAATGTCAGCACACGAAAATTACATTTAATCAAATACTCCACTCCCCCCCCAATAAATAAATAAATAAATAAATAAATAAATAAATAAAATAAAACGCACATAATGAATGGATTTGAATTAGAAATTCTCTGGAAGATTGAACAGTGACATACCATCCACACAGAGAGGCTGAGCTGTGCTCCGATACAGTATTATACATCATATTGTATACAGCTGCTGGCAATGACCACAGGGTGAATCAATGCACCCTCATGGCTACTCAGGCGTAAGTAAAACCTGTTCACACCACTCTTCCAGAAACCTTATGAGATGAGCTGCAGCGACGACTGTGGCTGCGATTTGGGCTGTGTCTGGAAAGGTTTAACACCAACTACATGCACTGGTTGCATTACATTTATGTTGCAGTATTTCTGAACTCTTGGAATGCTAACACATGCTAACACGTGAGCTACATAAGGACCACAGATCTAAATAATTTTATTACCACAGAATCAGCCATAAACTCCAAACCATAACCACATTTACCTCCACAATCAGGCAAAGCAGCTGCAGCAGAGCTAACAGGCATTAGCTCCACACTGCGGCCACTCTGCCTGTTGAAACATCCTTTCAATAGACTGCAAATATCCTCTAAGAGTACGGCATAAGCCTCAAGAGAAAAGGAAAAATGATTCTGAATTATTCCCAAAAGTAGTTTGAAAATATTTTCCAACATGTGACCATTAGGGGGCTCTGTAACATGATGAGCTCACTACATTTGGTTTTGTAGTGAGACGAACGTGCTGACACCCCCAAAAAATTACATAATATTGCCGTATATCTGGTTTATTTGCCACAATTATGGCCAAAGGGTGGTAAAACTGTTTTGCAGCGAGTCTCTTCCTTTTCACGACTAAGCTAAGAGTGAAGACGTAAGCTTGGAAAATAAGGACAATTACAAATTGTCAGTCCTCAAAATGGACTGACACTACATAATGAGTGAGATTAACTAGTTTTAAAAATGTCTCTTTCTAAAGCCCGTCAGACCAACTCCCTAAATTGTGTCATGTTTCCGGTGTTAATAAACAGATAAATACACAAAACTGCCACATAAAATCCTTCATCATTACCTGTACATGTCACTAAGGCTGTTTCATACAGACACAAACACACCTGTGTATTGCTGGGTGGATTTACTTACCTGGAAGTCTGTTGATGAGCCAGCTGAGCTGCTTCTTGGAAATGTTGGTCCAACTGAGGTCTAGGGCTACCGGCTGTCTGCGGATGATCCCGCTCAGCATCAGGGGAGTGATGGACTTGCAGCGGTTCAGATTGATGTGCTTCCAGAGCCTTTTGTCACAGCACCTGATGAGAGAGACAGCGGACGTTTTCGCTGGACTGCTGTGTGATGAAGTGCAGAAGGCACGTTTTTCATCTCCATCTTTCTACTCACCATCTGTTCCAGGTCCGGCAGACACGCATGCAGATGCAGAGATCTCTGTGACTGAGGTGACCGAACACCATCATCCAGGTCTCTCGCTGCATCACATGCGCTTCGCCGTCGTTCAGGGGCAGTCTGTCGGGCGGGGGGCTGATGGGAGGGGGCCGGATCACGTGGCGCTCCATTTGGATACACTTCGGTGGCGACCGGCAGGGAAGCGGTCGAGGGCATATTGGTGCGATCGGTGTGTTTCTGTTCCAACTGAGCGGCGAGTAGCCACGCGGCATCCCGTTCATCTCCCGCCCCCGGTGTCGCAG
This sequence comes from Neolamprologus multifasciatus, assembly GCF_963576455.1. Taxonomy (NCBI): domain Eukaryota; kingdom Metazoa; phylum Chordata; class Actinopteri; order Cichliformes; family Cichlidae; genus Neolamprologus; species Neolamprologus multifasciatus. The sequence goes on along the minus strand of NC_140445.1, from coordinate 24,663,672 downwards.
CCAGTCGCCCAGGTCGCTGCTGCCATTATTAAGAGGCCACCTGGGCTTCTGTTCGTCCACTTCACTCTCGGGCTCAGATTTCACTGGCCTTTGATTCTGATTGGTCAAGCTGTCTTCTGTTTTCAGCGGCAGTCTGTTTTGATTGTTTACGCCTTCTTCCATTTTAAGGGCTTTACGACTCGGATTAGCAGGTGGGTCCTCAGTTTTTAGTGGTTTTCGGTTCTGATTGGTCAGGGAGTCTTCGGTCTTAAGTGGTCGACGATTGAGGTTGGCTGGGCTGTCCTCCTCCTTCTTCACTGAGCCCAGCTTCTGGCTGCTCAGACAGTCTTCTATCTTCGGAGTCTCCTGGCTGAACTCTTTGCTCGCCTCCTTGTTGGGGAGCCGCTTACGCTGATGTCGTGCTTTAAGCTGAGCGGAGCTTCTCTCTTGGGCTTCTCCCGACTCACCGCTTGGTCCCGCTCTGGGAGAGTTAGAGGATGTCTGGTCACTTTCTCTGGCTGCAGACGTTCTCAGCAGCGGGCTTAGAAGGACCTTAGCTTTGTCCTCTGCATTATTGTCCCTCTCTTTTTTCACCGTCACCTCTTCCTCAGCATCCCCATCTTGGTCCTCATCGTCATACTCATTTTTCTCCCTTAAATGCATCCTCTCCAAGGACAGCCCATCTTCTTCATGATCCTCCTGGTCGTCTTCTTCATCACCGTGATCATTCTCTCTCTTAATATGCTGAAGCAGCTTCGAAGTAAATGAATCATCCGGTTTTGAAAGCTTCTTCTAAGAAAGAAAAGAGGGAGCGTAATTATGTTTTGAAAGCAGACGGAATTATCAGCTTTTCCACATAAAAATCAGGACTTTCAATTAAGTTCTTGTTTCTTTGACATATTTTAAATATATTCGAGTTTTTAATTAAACATCTGCAGACAAATATTTGAAAACTTTAGTGCCTGTCTGCATTTTATGCAACATCTTAAACCAAGGTTGACAAAAAAATATCGTACTCTGCAAAAGTCTTGAGCCATGCCTCATTTCTTTAATTTTCACTGGAAAATGACCACCTTTATTCTCAAACACAGCCTGAACTCTCTTAGGCAGCTTTCTTGTCATTTCTTCAGGTCTTTAGGAATAGTTCTCCAGGCTTCTTGAAGGACATTCAAAGCTCTTTTTTGGATGTTGGCTGGCCTTCGTTCTGTTCTGAGGAGGCCCATCCATGACTGTTAGAGTTACACTCCGTATTTTCCATCCTGGTATGCTTTTACTGCGTGCTTTCTACATGGGATTGCATGTTGGATCAAAATCTGACTGTAATTTTCTGCTTTCATAATTCCAACACCACTGGCTGAAATGCAGCCTTAAACCAGGACAGAGCCTCCACCATGCTTTCCAGACTGCTGTAGACACTCACTGTTGTATCTCTCCTCACCTCCTCCATGTGTATAGTTGTATAGTGTAGTTGTATAGTTATCATTATAGTATTGTATAGTTAGTAATTATTACCTTTGTATCCCTTAATTTTACCAAAATTTAGCACGTTATTTATTTGTAATTTCTAGTTTTATATCTCTTGGAGATATATCTTTTATATAGTTATAAATGCACCATGGGGGCTTGGGGTGAAACAGAATTTCGGTACACTGTATACTGTGTATACTGCTGTATTGACAATATGAATCTTGAAATATATTGATAACAATTAACTAAAACTAGAGATGGCACGATACCACTTTTTTATGTCTGATACCGATATGAATCCGATAGTGTGTTTTTTAATCAATAAAACTGTTTTTTTAATATATTGCTGCATTTTGTATAAGTTCATACTCAAGTTTAAATAAACAACAACACTAAAGCTATTCTGTCATACCTGTAGGCAAAAAAATACACTGCACCCAAAATATTTCATAGTTCAGCAACACTGATCAATCTAATAAACTTAAGCCTGCTCAATCCTTCCTGTTCTGGTATTTTAAAGAGTACTTAGCAGAAATATTAAGCAACCTAACTAATAGGGTTGCAAACTCCCAGCAAAAAAAATAGGGAACCACCCTCCACCTCATGATGCTTAATCGACGTAATCAACTTTAATTTGATGCAGGGGGAAAAAAAATGCACAGAAATAATTTATTTTTCAAGAATAATTAAATAGATTCAACATCTTTCTTCAACAGAACTGCAGACTGCACAGATGGTATCTTCCCAAAGGAAAAAGCACTATAGCTTACTAAGGTATATTAGACTTAACAGTTACTATATACAGTAATGGACTTCTATACATTTTACATCAGATTAAAACTTTGGGTGTAAGATTCAGATAATTATTTATTAAAAGCTAGACATTTTAAATGAGAATAAGAAAGAAAAGTATGTCCTTGTGCCCCCCTTTTCCCTGTTAATGCCCTATCGGCCCCCCTGCATAACTTTGCTAAATCTGCCCCTGCACAGTTACCAGCCGTCATCTATGCAGAAAAAGATCCTGGTGTAGAACGTAATATTAAATAAATTCTAACAACAGCTTATCAAGCTTAAACGTGTTGCTGTTGTTCAGCCGCTGGTTTCCTCTTTCTGTCGCGAAGTGGGCGATAAACAAACAAGAGAGACTGAGTCGCGACAGAAAAGCCGATCAGCTGATCATTGATCAGTTTCACGATTGAAGTAGCAGCAGGAGAGGGAGGGGGAGAATGAGAGGCAGTCGCTCCATATATCGGTTGTTAAACTTAACATGGGAATGCTTTACAAACATTCAGAGATGAACTTACACACTTGCTTTACTTCTCTCTGGGATAACTTCCTCGGAGATGAAATGCTGGTTTGGTAGCGAGGGTACAAATACACACAGCCGCTCTATCACGTGAGCAAACTGCTCCGAGTTGCTACGGTTATGAGCCGAGTTACGCCATGTCGCAAGTTTTGTGAGGTGCTTTTTTGATATTTAAAGGATCGGATTACATTTTTTATTTCTCTCCAATATCCAATCCAGTAATTTACGTCAGTATCGGACCGATACCGATACGTAATATTGGATCGGGCCATCTCTAACTAAAATTAAAAATGTTATCACTGCATAAGTCCCGTTGTCACTGATTTTCAGTCCAGAACTTGTGTAGTTTGTCATACCTCAGTCTGTTTCCCTTCTATAAGAATGGCTTCTTGACAGCCAACCTTCAACTAAGACCCTTTCTGAGGCATCAGTGAAAAGTAGATGGATCAACTGATAGCTCAGATGCTATGCAATGTGTCAAATCTTTGCTAAATGTTTTCCAATTTCTTGAGGACATGACTTTTAGATACTGTTCATCTGCTGTAGATAGTTTTGTTTTAGGCATGTCACACCTTCTTTTTGTCCAGCTCCCTCAAATATTTTAAGAACATATTGCACAGTATGCATTATGCTGTGAATGCATAAGGCATATGGTTTTCAGCTAGTCGCTCTTTGGAAATCACCTCCTGGGTAACGACATAATTACTACTTTATTTTTATCAAACTGTGTTTTCTTTGGCATTTTTCATAGATTCACCAAAATAAATGGGAACAAATTACATGTTTTAGAAACAGCCCGCTAGTAACAAAGTGCCAAAATATACAATTTAAAATGGTTTTTGTCTGTATTGTCTATTACGTATAGACACAGCATTGGTAGGTGCCTTTTTTTAACCTTAATGATTCATGGATCACTTTTAAGCAGCTTACCTGGCATTGAAGAAACACTGATTTGAAAATGGTCAGATACAAAGACTGCTCTGAAAAATAGTGAAAAAGCAGCCAATGTCCAAAGAAAAACTTTGGAGGGCTGTAACAAAGCCAGGTGAACTATTGCTCAAGACCACTTAAAAAAAAAAAAAAAAAAGACAGTCTGACTTCTTAGAAGAAAAGTATAAAGAAATGAAGGGTGGTTCAAGAATAGTTATATTCTTCCATTTTTGGTTTTCTGCATCTTCACCGTTTGTAACATTTCCGACAACATTAAAAAACAATTTTAAATATATTTTTAAAAAACCTAAATAAAAAACTTTACAAAGAGACATGAGTCTTACCTTCTTTTTAACAAAGCTAGGCTCATCATTTGTGTCAAAAAGTTTCCTCTTTTTCCTAAGAGGATTGTCCTCCAATCTCGGCCGGGGCATACCATCTAGAGAAAGCAAGGGGGGGCGTTTTTTAGGAGGCTCCTCGTCACTTTTCTTTGCGATTACATCCCGTTCCACCTTCCTCTTCACAGCAGAAGTGGTAGTCAAGGCAGCAATAGGTGTTGGCGCCACCATGGGTAGGTCTGGCTCTTCCTTTGAATCTCGGTTTAACCTCGGTTCTTTGAGCAGCGAGCCAGGAAGGTTGGATGCATACTTAAACCCTGGGCCTCTTTTTTGCTTTGAGGCCAAAAGGTTAGGAAAAAAGAGAGCACAACTTTATTTTTCTGGTTCTTAGATTCTTAACTAAAACTCGGCTGTTTAACAAATGCATCACACACACACACTCACAATAAAGTCCATACTGATGCTTACTTTTCCGGTTTTCCCAGCATGGTTACACTTTGGGCACTCCCAGCAGTTTGGCAGCTCATCATTGACTACTCCATTTGAATCTTTAATCTGAATAACAAGAAACACACTGGCTATTAAACAGTGTTTGACATGAAACTAGCAATTATTCGACAGCTGACTGACACTCAGGTCTTCACCTTGAGACAGTTAGGGTGAACGATCTCGTTACAGATGGAACACTCCATGAGCATAAGGTTAAACTTCTCTTCCTCATCCTCCACGGTGTCCTCCTTGCCTGCCTCGCCACAGACGAGACACACTGCTGTGTGGGGTAGGACGGGCTGGAGGAGGGAGAAAAGAAAACAACAGTGCAGAAGATAAAGGCTCTGCATCAGCTCACTCTCGTCTTTTTAAGCAATTCTTTGTCACAACAAAATTTAACCCACACTTTTTCAGAAGGGTGAAACAAAGCAGAGCTGGAACTATTTGCTGCCATGGCTTTCAACAGCCTACTCCTCATATGACTCAACTAAGGACCCAGAATATTTTAAATCCAATCTGAGTGATGGAAAAATGTAAATGGACTGGCATTTATATAGCTCTTTTCTCGTCTTATCGACCACTCAAAGCACTTTACACTACAAGCAACAGTCGCCCATTTACACACACGTACAGACAGATCGTTTTATTCTATACATACAATACTTTCTCCATCAGAGACACACACAAATCACTCACTGGAGGCAATCTGGAGTTCAGTTTCCAAAGATCACATGGACCAAACGCACAACATCAAGCCATTTGCTTCAGCTGCCAGCTTGCTCTATCTCCTCTGAGCCACAGCAACCTCAAAGTAATAATAATGTAATATTGATGGAAGATTGACTTCACTAATTGTTAAGACCGTAGCTGGTTTATAGAGTTGTATAAGCTACCCTTAATTGTGATCTAAAAGCCTGGCAGCTCAAGTTTGCCACCATAGCTTTAAAAAGAATGACCTGATTTATTCATTCATTTATATTCCATATGAATCCAGAGTGTTATAGCCCTAACAGCTAGTTCATCATTTACCGTGAGCTTCCAAACAGATTTACAACAACATTAGCCAACTAATAAATGGGCTAAAGCAACAGAGTCGCTCTTGATGAACTGTGTGTAATCGCTGGCTCTGATGACTACTCTCTATCTGTGTTAGAGTAAGTTAATATGAAGGGCGAGTTAAGCATGTTTTGCATTATTTAAACACGAGTCATGGTGGCTAAAAAGCCCAAGACCCGAGTGTTCTCTCGCTATCTTTTAACTAGCATGATTAAACATTAAAACACAGTCCTTCTCATCATATAAAAGGCAGAAATAATCAAACTCAGCCTCTCTACAAGTCTCTGTCCTTGGTACTGAAACATTTAGACCAGGCCATTATCACTTTCTCCGTGCGTCTATATAAGTGAATCACCCACTGGGTGTACCTTCTTATTTCACCAAAGGCTTTGAATTTGCTACCAATCAGGGACTTCAGGAAGTTAAAACAGTGAGTACCGTTTATATAAAACAGAAATGGAAATGTGAAACTAACAATTTTGAATATAAGTATATGAAACTCAGCCTCGTGGAGAGTCCTAGTAGATATGTCAGCACAGCTGTGCAGACGCCTGCTCAGGCTCTTCAAGGTGCTGGAGGCATGTGGCTCCCAGGAGGCCAATCATTATCACTTGTTGTCGAGCTTCGAGCAGCATCAGTGACAATATCTGACGAGAATTACTTTCAATTGGAAAGAGCTGCTTGTCGGATTCCTATATTTGAAGCAGTGAATACAGCTGCTCTACTGGTATGAGTTTGGTGAACTTTTGTGATGGAAAGGAATCAGCTCTCCCAATTTTATTTTATTTTTTTTACATTAATGTGTGTTATTTATGATGCTTGTTCCCCTGTAGCCAACAAGCATACCACGATTTGTTTGTGCGTTCTGCAATGAGCACAAGAACCAATGTTCATTCATTAACCAATACTTTTCCTCAAAGATTTGTTTTTTCCTGATGAAATTAAGATAATAACGGGATAAAAACAACAACAAATCAAAACAAGTTGAAAGTACTCAGGACAGATGAGACCCAATCAGAAATAATTAAGCTGTGATGAAAGGCGGGACAAGTCGGAAGTGATCCAATCAGAAGTAATCTCCTTGTAATTGTGTAAGGAAGGATTCAGCTAGCATCCATGCTTCCTGTTTCTAATGAAAACGCGACAACATGTCAACGCTTCGGAACAAGAAAAGAGAAGATATGTGGAAGCGCTTCACATTTGATCTCAAAGATGAGATGCTTTGTAAACCGTGCTGAGCGAACCCTCACAGCCCAACATTTACACTTTATATTTTAATCAACTGAATCAGCTTCAGATTTAGCCTACTATAATGATATTTAGTCTAATAAAACTATAAGAATTTAGATGCCTAACTTATGACTAAAACTAAATGACATTTTAGTCAACAGACTACAACTACATCGAAATTGCTGTCAAAATTAATGCCCGAATTATACTTCAGCAGGAAATCTACCCTCTTTTAACCCTGCGGCATAACTTTCCACGTATCCTGACATCTATCTCCCGAGAAATTTGTCAAGTCACAGCGTAGGGCTAAGATAGGTCATAAGTAAATTTCCTGCAGAAGTCTAAATCAGGCACACTTATGAGTACATCCATCCTCTTCTGCTTATCTTTTTCAGGATCACAGGGGGCTTGGAGCCAATCCCAGCTACCATACGGCAAGGTACAGCCTGGACAGGTCACCAATCCAACACAGGGCTAAAACAGTAAGAGAGGCAACCATTCACACTCACATTCACACCTATGGGCAATTTAGAATCACCATTTAACCTAACCCCACTAACTGCATGTCTTTGTACTATAGGAGGAAGCCAGAGTACCCGGAGAAAACATGCAAACAGAAAGGCCCCGGCCAGATGGTGGAGTCGAACAGAGGACCTTCTTGCTGCGACCCAACACTGCTAACCACCGTGCTGCCCACACTGATGACTACACCACACAAAAGTTCACTCACACACATCATACTTACAGCAATGCACTGCCTCATGATGCAGGATTGCTTCATGCGTCCCGGCCCGCCGAACTTCTTCATGTCTTTGCAGAAGTGACACTCTCCGCACTCTGTCCGCAGACACGCCTCGCATTTCCGACAGCGTGTCCGTCTCCTCCTGGCTCCAGATGTACCCCGGCTGGCCGACAGCTTGACCGCTGATGCGGGAGATGCTGCCATCTTAGGTTTCGGCCGGTTGGGAGGCCGGGGCTAAGAAAAAAGAAAAAGGAAAAAAGAAATGGTAAATGGCCTGTATTTATATAGCGCTTTACTTAGTCCCTAAGGACCCCAAAGCGCTTTACACTACATTCAGTCATCCACCCATTCACACACACATTCACACACTGGTGATGGCAAGCTACATTGTAGCCACAGCTGCCCTGGGACGCACTGACAGAGGCTACCAGACACTGGCGCCACCGGGCCCTCTGACCACCACCAGTAGGCAACGGGTGAAGTGTCTTGCCCAAGGACACAACGACCGAGACTGTCGGAGCCGGAGCTCAAACCGGCAACCTTCCAATTACAAGACGAACTTCCAACTCTTGAGCCACGATCGCCCCAAGAAAGACAAAACAGAGAGGAGGACAAAGTGCGGTGCATCAGTAACGGTAAGCCAACAAGTATGCACTTAAAGGTCAGATAGAGTCATGTGTTGGCAAAGAGTGAATGTTCAAAATATTCACCAAGTACATGTTAAGCACGCAGCGGGATGCAGCGCAGCGGGCAGATACGGAAAGTTAATTAATATAACAATTAGGATGTCATTGGCAAAGTACTCGCATCATTAGCTTTCACTACCTTTGGTTTGCATTGTTAATAACAAACTTCTGTACATGTTTAACATCATTCTGATGACTGATTATCTACATTCTAATAATGAAGCTCTGCAGTCGAGCGGCCCTTTTAGAGCACACTTACAATCATGTTACATAAAAAGAAAAAAAACAAAAAAGAGGCTATTAAATCCAGCTGCGGTTGGTGCTACAGCTGACGTCTAAGTACTGCCTGGACCCTTCTTTGTTTCCCCCCCCATCTCTGGGTCAAGATTTCCAGGCGCAGACAAAAGCAAAAAGGAAAAAAAACAACTGCATTTATATACGCAAAAACAGCACATAACACATATCCACAAACCTGATCGAAACATGCTGCGCATAAACACATTATTCACGCCTGGTATAGCTCAGAGTACGAGAGAAAACAAACACATCAAAAACGTCCCTGGAGGCGTCTTCCAAATTTAGCACCTCAATTGCTTGCATGTTTCTACTTCAAAGAGGAGCTGCACTTATGGCTACATTTCACACACGGATCACTAGGATCTATTATTCCATGATTTACAGCCGTGCGCGTTATTAAATGTGCTCTATTTAACAGAAGTGGCCCATTGAAATGAGGGAGTCTTTGATCAGCATCATTATTTTTCTTGTGTCGTATATATATATTTTGCCCCCACCCCCTCGGGCTCACATCCCCACCACAACAATGTATTTTTAACATGAAAACCACAAGTCAAAACAGTGCCAGCCATGCCACATGAAGAAAAAAATCAAAAATAAAAAGAGTGGAGTGTGTGAAATGAAATAAACATGAACGAGGAGTGCAAAACACTGCAGCTCTTGGAATTCTCGGATTTCTTTAGTTACATCGGCAGTGCAGATTTTCCTAGTGTCAGCATAGCAACAGCCACGTCCCATTCCCTAACAGAACAGTCTATGACACACGGACTTGTAACCAATAAGAACTGTAATGAGACCATCTAACAAAAAAAAAGAAAAAAAATTAAGTAGGCTCTATCTTGCGCACATTGCAATAATTTATTCCAACAATAGCCACAGAATTGACTGACATAGTCAGATATGTGGTGACCAGACAGGATTAGCGAGAGATATTGGTGTGTGTGTGTGTGTGTGTGTGTGTGTGTGTAGGATGGGATGGTTGGGGAGGGGGTGGGATTAAGAAGAGAAGAAACAATGAAATGAGACCAGATTACCCAGCAAAACAACACACATGATGTTCTGCAACTCAGCTTTTGCCATTTAAGTGTCAGCTGATGGGCTGAAGTTGCAATAGATTCACATGAAACAACAAGTAACCAGGCCGTGCAGGAACACTGCCTCCATTCATGTTTGTTTATGCCTGTGACATGAACCACAAGGAGGCAGGTTTTGGATTGTCGTCTATATTTTCCACCAATTCCCCCTTCAACTCTGCTCCCTCCCTGCAGACTGATAAGTGGGGTGATCTCTAAAGCAGATATCCTTCTGACACACAATTTTCAATCACAGGAAAGGCTGGCAACAGCAACATCACCAAAGACAACCAACTTCCCTTAAATCTCAGTAAGTACTCCCTGTATCTGCTCATGTTTTTGTGCAATGATATCCAAGAACTCCTGACAAGAAAATATGTCACCGGTGGCAGCTAAGCCTTCATCAGCACGTTTCAGGAGAAGCAGCCAATGAAATCTGTATTATGTAGCGTGCGCCTTTTTACAGCAAGAAGGATGCACATTTGTCCCCTTTGTGCAATAACAAGGACAGCACGGGTGACCTGCTAGTGATTTCTTAACACTACAGAGCTCATTCAGCTGGAAAACATTATGAGAAGCAGACCCTTATGTTCAGTGACACAGCCCTGAGCTAGTAGGAAGATACCCATCATTGCAGTGAAGACAGCACACACACGAACACACACTGCACACAATATGTCAAACTTCACAATCAGATAGCTGACAGCAGTAATACATGGAACACTGTGATGATCTAAACTCTGCACTGACATAAACACACCACGTTCACGTTGCTCTGATGCAATAACGGTTCCCGGTATTCACAATTTCTCTTCAAGGGGATATAGATAAGTAAACTTTTCAATGGAGATCAATTACAACGTCAATCAGTTTTAAAATCTCCATATATACAGAGCATGCATTGGAGATATTGAGACCACACAGCACAAGCAGATAATCGGGCAGTGATATTTCACAAGTTGCTCAGGTTGAAGCCGAACTGCTATGCTTTGGAGCAACGCAGTGATTTAACAGTTATACAACCTGCTGTGGACGTAATACATCCCAAAGATGTTTGAATAGTTGAACTTTGGGATAAAACTTGGAGGGGGGAAAAAGCCTTTTTAATATCTGTCAGCAGAGCAGAATTGACTCATTCATCTGCAGTCAGCATTTTTTTTTAATCTAAATGTAGGCACAGGCTTAATGTAAGGGGGTGTGGTTCAGAGTAAAGAGTGTAGGGGGGAAAATATTTGAATTAACAATTTCCGTGCAAGTCCCATCTTCTAACGTTTTCACCAAAAATTATGTCTTTTCATTAACGCACACTGAAAGAAAAACCTTCCCCTTTTGTTTTGGTTTACCATGACATGTATTCTGATATCAACGATAGGTTTACAATCAAACCGTTAGAGATTCAGCTCCTGCATCTTCACACAACCAATAGCAACCTCGAGCTACATAAACAGAACCTCCTATTGCTGGATCTATCTGATAATAAAAATGCAAGCATGCACGCACACGTAAACAACTAGTCTACCACAAAAAAAGAAGCAAAAAAATAAAAACAAAGGCAAAAAAATAAAATAAAAAATCAAAGCCCAAGCACAGAAGATAAACTGAATCAGTGCTTTTGTCTTCAGGTATCTCCATTACTTCACTGCCCTGTGATGCTGCACACTGCTCTGTCTCACACAAGCATTCCTCTGGCGGCCTCCTTACGCCTGCCTGCAGGGCTTTTAGTGTGCTAACCTGCTCGGAGTCTGAGTCGTAGTCCTCATCATCGGCGCTCAGCGACATGGCCATGGCTGGTTTTCAGATACCGTCCAGCTTACAGCAAACTGACATGGCTGCAGTCTCCTCCTCCTCCTCCTCCTTCTACTCCTGCTACTGCTGTCAGGCCTATAGCCCTCCCTCCTGCTCCAAAAGCTCCACAATACCACAAGCAGATGTAGGAAACACATACAAGCCTGTCTCATTAATATGGATCGACTCACTGAGGAAGAGGAGGGGGTGCTGGGCAGCGCAGAGCCAATGGGAGGCTGCTGTGAATCAGAATATGCACTCGGGGGGAGTCTGCCTCCATCCAATGTGGAGAGAAAATGCAGTAAAGGTATTATCATATTTATGATGAGTAGCAGAGGGAGAGGAGAGCAGGCTCTGCACAGCCAGAGCCAGATGGCATCTCATTACAAAAGGCAAACACAAAGAGGCCCCACGACCAGCAGCTGGCCTTTGGAGAGCCCGGTGGGGGAGATCCTGAGGGTTTGTAAGACCCATACAAACTTCACTTTCATGCATTCCTGTAAAGCACATCTCATTCTAAAACTTTCAGCTGAGGCTCCGATGTCTTGTGTGTTTGTTTGGATACATTTTTAATCACACATATTCAGCGACTAAAATAGAGCAGCACCGTGGCATATTTAAACACTTTTAATTAAAATTGCAACCATCACACTGATTAAAGCCATTTATTCACATTTTGATTTGTTTTGGGATATCTTATGTTACACCGTGAGTGAGATAAGAATTGTACTGATATTAAGGAGCATGTTTTTTTTTGTTGTTGTTGTTATATTTGGAAAAGCCTCAATTATGACCTCACAGTCTGCTGCTCAGCTCAGGGCTAGAGAAACTCAGGTAACATGACATCAAATGCACTTCTGACATCAACAACCATTTTTGTCTTACAATATCACAATTTCAAATGAACCGTATCGCGGTGTTTCGAACAAATGCGAAACACCGCATCTGTGGAACTCGACACCACTCAAAACATATGACAGCAAAAAGGCTAGCGAGGGCAATATTTCTGGATCTCTGTAAATATTTAGTCCCCCCAACGTAAAACGCAAAGGCTATGACATGGTGAGACATGCCATATAATTTCTGCTCTTAGTAAACTTTAGTGTTTTTATGGACACTAAAGGCTTGTTTTGGATTCGGAAGGCACACCAAAAAGCATTAATGACAACAAACCACATGTCAAATTATGCAGAGGAGCAAAAATATCTCATTAAAAATCCTCATCATTTACTTCATTAGGCAATACTGCAGCCCGTTATGACAAAATTATGCAAACCGTTAAATCTCCTGCTAAAGGGAAGGAGTGCAGTGAGTGGTGGGATGAGTGAGGGAAGACAGGGCCTTAGCCATTAATAATTGTCCTATACCAGATATGTACCTGTATAACATAGGTAAAGAAATATATAAAATATGCACACCTGTATTGATAGGTAAATATCTATTTAAAATATACTCAGTGATGTTGCTTGCACCACAAAGTCAAGCAAAAGGTGCATAAGCTTTGTACTACACAGGTATGTAGCACATAAAATGATTCTCAAGTGCCTGAAAATTAAGTAAAAACACTATATTTGCTGGAAAACAGATGTATTGCATTGACACTATCTCACCTTTATGGTTTTCTTAGGCCAGTACACCACAGGATATCCAGTGATGGCTAATTTGGGGTCATCATCAGTATGTTCCTTTAAGACAACCTAGACGGGCACAGAGAACAAAATCAAAATAGGGCCGAACTATGATTCCTGTCTGTTAAGTAATCTGATGTCATGCAGCAAACATGTTTGGTTTTTTTGGGTTTTTTACCTTTAAGTCATCCAACAACGCTTGGGGGTTCTCTATTCCCATTGGAATACATTTCCTATTTTCCGGGAGTGACTCGAGCTTTTCAATCAGCGTCCTTAGCCCATTCAGTTCAAACTCTGTTAAATGAATCCATTTATTCTGAGGCTCTGAGTTCGGAGAGTCTGAAGGAGTTTTAGGGAAATCTAAAGAGGCCGAGCTGGGGTTACAGCTGTCCTCAGAGTCGATGGATAAAACAGCTTTGAGATGTTGGCCCTTCCCATTGTCGGGTGTGCAGGGTCCATCCTGAGGAACTCTCTCTAGTTTTTCACCCTGCTCATCTCTGACATGAGTCCCACACGAGTCCTCGTTCATGTCTTGACTCCTGGAGTCAGAGGAGGGGCTTTCTGTCTTTGACTTTGTCTCAAAATCTGCAGGGATAAAAGCAGATTTCCTATAATGGATGTTTTGATAACAGGCATACCAAAGAGCAAATAATTTCTCTAGTTTGGGGAGCACCTGTTAGTAATCCTGAAATTATGGGTCAATTTGTAGGTTAGCACATATAACAAAGCAACAACAACACATCCAAACCCCTGAAACATTCAAGTTTGATCTAAAGTGACTTCCTGTGACATACCAGCTGGGTTAGGCTCCAGTCAGTGCCCCCTCCCCTCCCCGGCAACCACATGTTGCTAAGGAAAAATATGTATTACCCAACCAGCTGGCGAGCAGTTGCTGGTGGTTGTTGGTCACAACGAGGTATAGAGTGCAATTACTTTGGTGCAGTAATTGAGGTTTTTCACTCACCCATAGACTCTTTACGGATCTCCTGAGAAAAGTAGGACCGTTTGGTAAGGCAATGCAGGTATCTCTCCAGGACATACCAGCATATCTCATAATAGAAGGGGAAACGAAACTTGGAATGAACCTGAAGGGATGACAAAAAAAAAATTATTATTATAATTAATTATAATTATTATTATAATTAATGTCAAATTAAAGAACCATTAAAAAGTAAATGAAAATCTCAAATGGATGCTTTGAATGATTGGTCATTTAAGTAAGGTTAAAACAAAGTTGGCCTTCCATTACCACAAAAGCTTTAATGCATATAAAAAACAGCTTAAAGCGTAAGTCAAACTATAAAGGACTATAAGGAACGAGGCAGCTGCTATCTATAGCAGTATCCTGTGCTCTGACAGTCAGAGGCTATGCAGAATTCTCAGTAATGCAACTGTAATCCCAGCAGACCAGCTCACATTTAACAGGAAGTGGAAAAAGATAGCCACAAAGATGTTAATGCACAACGCGAGTAAAATATAGAAAGAACCCAAGAAAGGGTTACTTTATCCAAAAATTAGTTTTGCAAATGCCCACACCTCTTATTCTCCTGTCTCTCTCAAGGGTAAACTTTTCACCTTCCCCTGGTTCTCAGAGAGATTAATTTCTCCCACGTGGAGTTTACTATATTGCAGTCCAGATCAGAGTTAAGCCACAAAGTGGAGAAAAGAGACTCCTACCTTTGTCCTGTTCTCTATCTCATAGATGGTAAGCTGCATAGGAATGTTAAAGCTGTGCAGAATGTTGCCTCCAAACACCAGTGTGTCCACGGGAGTGTAGACAGCGTGGATCCACCCTTAATTACAGAGAGTTAAATGTGTTATAAAATGGTCAAATATTCAAAGCTGAGCATTAACGAAGCCTAATCTATTCCTGCTGGCTACTTTAAGACAACCATGCCAACACACCAGATGGGATGAAGAAGGTGTATCCTTGTGGAAGCTCCACTCTCTGGCATCCATCAGCTCGGTCTCCCAGGAAGACATCACTCTGCTTGCCTGACAGGACCCAGTCCTCATACAGGGCAAGGTTATAGGGAGTTGGAGGCACAAGCCAGAACACCTGAGGAGAAGCAGTCATTTCTACTTAGAGTCTGTAACTGTTAACAACATTCAAAGCTTTGAGGAATATTAGCAGACGTCTTCGTAGGTGTGATCAGTATATCCTATAGAGGCAAGCAAGCTTTACAAAGAAAGAATAAACTTACTTTCTGTCCCTTGAATACGTGATACCAAACTGAAGTTCCCCCAAAATCGATGTGGAAATCTGTGTAGCAGCCCTTCACGCTCATCAAACAATACCTACAAAGGAAATTAGAAAATCATCTAAGAGGCAAGAAGTAAATAGGTAAACAGAAAAAAGTGGTAAACACAACATGGCTAATTACAAGGCAGCAATAATCTCAGGATGCTACCGACACAGGTAACTCTCGGGAGCGACACAGCGTAGAAAACACTTCATAATAAGGCAATTCTCCTCTAGAAATTAATTTAGGAATGATTAGCACCCCAAGACACAAATGATTTGCCAATTTAGCTAAAGAGTATAATCTCTAAGAGAATACCTACTGACTTGGAGACATTTAAAGGAAAGCCCTTCCAAGGACATCTTGCACACGATGATACTGTGAATGCCACTGAGAGAGAATCTAACACCTTCACAAATAAAAAGAAGCTTGAATTTTGCCAGTTGAACCATCCGTCAAAAAGGTAAGCCAAAATTTAAAAAAAAAATCCTGACATCATTATTGACTATTTCACAGCTTTTAATTTAAATACTTGTGTGTTATCACCGCATGAAAGAAGACTGAGTTCATAGTGAATCATAAATGAGAGCATATCCAGGGTAGCTTTCACTGCAACAATAATAAAAAATTTAATGCTCCACAGCTATATCACGAGTTTCACCTCACTAGTTCTCGGCTGGACCCTGTTATGCCTTCAGAGCTGGCTTAATTCTTCATGGAATAGATTCAACAAGGTGCTGGAAACATACCTCAGATGTTGGTTCATATTGATGTGAGGCCATTTGAGTACAGTGACATCAATGTCTTGTTTAAAAGAAAATCAGTTTGAGCTTTGTGATCTGGCACATTATCCTGCAGGAAGGATAGGCAGGAAGGAACCACTGATACAAGGCAGGATGGATGGATGGATGGATGGAAAGATGGATGGAAGGATGGATGCTTTCATGTTGGTCTGACCCCATCTTAAAAATGTCAGTGTGGTCTTCTGCTGCTGTAGTCCAAGATATGCATTCAGAGATGCTCTTCTGCATATCTTGGCTGTAACAAGAAGTTGTTTGAGCTTCTGTTGCCTTCATATCAACTCAAAGCAACCTGGAAGGGTTGGCTGTGCCGTAAATCAACATTTTCATATGACCAGCGAGTCTGGGACCAACAACCATGCCACGTTCAAAGTCACTTATGTCACCTTTCTTCCCCATTCCCCACTCAGTTTGAACATCAGCAGGCTGATTAGATATTTGTGTTAATGAGCAGTTGAACAGGTGTACCTAACAAAAAGCTGGTATATATATATATATATATATATATATATATATATATATATATATATATATATATATATATATATGCCAATTAAATAGAACAGGAGGTGAGAAACAACATGGGATGTGTCTTCATGCAACAGTATACTAGATTAACAATTTTAAAGTGAAGCCTCTAGGCAAAGGGGAAACCAGTGAGTGTGCTGAAGGGAAAAATACAAGAGTACAGATGACTGAAATGTTTCAGTTTTGAAAATGGCTTTATTTTGAGTAATAGATTCTAAACTAGCTTCTGCACAGTGTGCTGAAATTGCAGCAGTAAAATCGTCTTGTTTGATATTCTACTCCGTTACACCCTAAACCACTGCCAGCATCTCCCTAACCTCTATTTACAATACAGGAGATTAGCAGGGTTTAAGTGTAACAGTAGAAAATATGGGCAGCTAACATTAAAAAGACAGGCAGCCCTGGTTTTAATTCATTTTGATTCTTCAACGGCTGATTGGCTGAGAGGTGTGTGTGTGCAGTCAGACCACAGTTGTTAGAAACCTTTCTCTTATGCGAGGAGGGGGAAAAAAATCCTGCTGCCTAGCAACAACAAGGAGCACGTACAGGAGCTGACAGTATGCAGTACTCTACCGTGATGGAGCGATGGATGAGAGATGGGAGGAGAAACAGACATTTTCTACAAGTGTTTTCTTTTTATTAGTATTTATTTTCTTGCTCTACACACAGTTTTTTTTCACCCCTCATAGACTGACACACAGCTCCAAAGAGAACTTCATAAAAACAAAAGCACAACAGTGCAATGCATACCTTTGCACTTTGGGGTATTTCATCTCTGAGATGATATTGGTGGCTTCAGTTTGGCTTTGTTTCAAACCAGGAGGCCACATGTTGTCCACCCAGTCCACTTGATCCACCTGTAAGAGCAATCAAAGCAGCACCTTTCAGCAACCAATCACAGTGTTCTATCATCTTCTATTTTTGTCATTCTTCTTTGACTCTTTCACCAGATTTGTGACCTCTATCAAACCTCTTATAGTATGATACACAGCGAGGGTCGGGGGCAGATTACCACTGTGGGACGCTTGATGAGGTTCTCCAGCTTGGTGTGGCTGAACTCCAAGCTAATGACATTGAACAGTTTGTCCCGCTCTTCCTCTGGCGTCTCATAATAGCGGACAAACTGAGCCATGCTCATTTCAGAACCTTTCTGAGTGCTCACATCCATAACGTCCACAGACCGGCGACTGCCTGCGAAAAACAACCAGGATACAATGAATTTAGCCAATAAGATCGTACGCATCAACATCAACACACAACACACTCCAGTGCAGTCTGTCTGTGAGTCGGTGTATGCTTTGTCATATTTATACACAGAGAAGTTGTACTGTTGCAAAATATTCTACTATGAACAAGAGCAGTACTTCTTATTTGTAATTCCCAAATTTAACCACTAGATGGGGCAACTACACCCCAATCATACCCTGGCTCGATTTCTTCCAGGGCACACTTAACACAATTATATTGCACTGCATTAGAAAAGAGTCGCAAACAGAAAACAGCATGATGAGACCTTTAACATAACCCCACAACATGAGCAAGAGGCCCTGGGTGAACCTATCGTGATGATCCTACACACATAACACAATAGTACAAGAGGTAGACACAGACAGAGATACAGGCATACAGCAGAGTGAATAACAGATGCATGCTCACTAAATAACTTATTTCCTAAGAAAAATACAAAAAACAACAGTGATGTATTAACATGCATGATTAAAATCTGACTTTTTTTGATGTTCTCTTCTATTTTTTATGTCCATTTCTAGCATTTGGCATCGGCAACATCGACTACATTTGGATGGTTGGTAGGCAGATAAGTAAATAAATCATTTCTACTATATCTTTCAAGTTAGCAATTTCTATAATATCAGATAAAATGTTTATGACAAAACTAAAACAGCTACTCATTATCCTGAAACTTCCCACATGCCTAGTCATAGTTAGTGCAAACTGAACATGTTTCATCATAAATTAAAAGGAAATTTGACCATGAAACACGACTCCGTTACATTTTTTAAGTCAGCATGGAGCCTCACCATATCACAGACTGTTTTGGGGTTTGTTTGTTTTTTTTACTTTTTAGGACAATGCAAAAGCCCTTATTCTCTGAACAAGATGCAGATATACTTTGGTCGTGTTTGCACCCAGGCTAAGAGTAATAAGTATATGCACGGGTAAAAAATATGCATGTGTGTGCATCGGTGTCTACTTACCAACTAGTCCTTTAATTTCACTGACTGTGAATTCTGGATCTGGCATTCTGCATATTTATAGGAAAGGGATGCATGTTGTTTAGTTCCCAAAGACTTAAAACCATAAATATATATATAAATAAACTAGAAAGTAGGTTGAATTTACAGCATGTGCACAGGCATTGCACATTTAAAGGAAAGGCTTCTCACCTGATCCCTAATTGATCTTTCTCTTTAAAAATGAGAGGGATCCTGAGACCCTCCCTTTGCACATACTCATAAGTGAAGTCTGCAAGACAGTAGTTTTACGTTTAGGTCCAAAGCAATTATTTGAAAACTACTGCAGTCACATGTAACCATAAGAAAGCTGATATGCACCGTGCTGCTTTACCTTTACCCTCCATCACCCGGACAAAGTCTGCGCTGTAGCTGTCACTGAGGACCTTTTCCTCCACGCTGAACCCTCTGATGTTTACAATTTCCTCCACGTCAGACAGGTCCTCGTTTTCGTCGTACATCGTCCGGGAGATGGAGCGCTGCCATTGAAAACGAGATGTTTTACAATACAAAAACAGAGCCACGCGGAAAGAGAGAACTCTTTCTACCCCAAAGGCCACTTTCTGCCTCTCTCTGCCCCCCTTGAACGGTCATTGTGACTCGTGTGAGGGAACCGATCGTTAATTTTATGTGTGACTTTCAAACTGGAGCAGTGGGTTGTGCTAAAGTTTTGATAGTACTATAATAGCAGTCATTTCTTTGAATGTGTGAATCAGTGCAAAAACTATTGAGCCAGCTGTTTGTGATATTTTATGGATGCGATTGTAAAACGTTTGCTCGACTCCGCTGCTCCAGATATTGATTTATCTCGTTTTAATTACGATACGCTCGCTCAACTACTGCGATCAGAAAAGAAGTTATAGACTCTAAAATGCGACAGTTAGCCGTTTTTCCTCGTTTTGCTTAAACTTGGACATCTTAAGTGACTTGACAAATATCCCAACGCTCACAGTGGCGAGGGTTAGCTTAGCTAACTAATTAGCTCGCTGCCAGTTTCGCCTCATAAGCTAACGTTTAACACGGCAGATGGTACACACCAGCCTGCGTCCGGATTCAGCACACGTCTCTGCGGCCTGAGCCATCGTCTTTTACGATTGTTTTCCGGCCACTCAGTTTCGCGAATGCATCTCCGTGCGTGGCGAAGTTGAGAGAAAACACTTAGCACGCTTTACGGGTTCAAAACAAGGGAACCATGTTTTTGTGTATTACGTCACCGCCAGGAACCAAAACATTGTTGGACAACGTCACGGCATGTCAGTACGCTTTTTAACCGCGCTCACCAACAATAAACATTCCCCACGTCACACGGTTTTATTGTAGTAGTGGGGGAAAATGATACTAATACTGGTTAAACCCCCCTGTTATCGAATAGCGCTGATATCTATTTTAAATATCAAGCAATAAAAAGGAGGTATATTTACTCACTTTTATTAAACTATAAAGAACGGTACATTTAACTTAAAAAGTTTATTTTTTATTTCCTTGTTTATAAGTTTTACACGTGCAATACTAATAAGCTTGTTTCCACCGCTGAAAAATAAGATAAAATGTAAAAAATAAAAAAAAATTGTTATTATCTTAAAATGTTAACTAAATAGCTTGAAATTTCAAGCTATTCAATCAGTTTTTTTTCTTTTTCAGTACAGAACGTACAGAGCTAATTCAAAATTTGGGGTTATTGTTGCAAATTTTTTAATTTCATAACTCGAAATTGTTAAGTCATATTTTTTTTTCTCTTTGAGTTACTCGATTCTTTTGAGATAACTCCAAATATCGACTCACCTCTCCCCGGTATCATTTTATTTTTGCTGTTATTTTCTACTTCTTTTTTTTTTTTCACTGGGAGAAACAAGGTTCCGTAAAACGTAGCTCGGTCGAAATTATAGGTTAACTCAGAATCTTGACTTACTAACTTAAAGCGCTGAGAACATTTTGAGATAATAACTCCAAATTTGAACTTACCTCTGCCTGGCATCATTTTTATTTATTTATTTTAAAAAATCAATGGCGGAAACAAGCCTCCGTTAAACGTAGCTAAGCTGAATTTTCCGGTTATTTTCTCAAAATTTCAACTTAACATCTCGAATTTCCAAATACTTCCTCATTTTCGAGTTATTTACTCATACGGCTGAGTAAGTATCCGCAAAATGTGACTTTAGCCATTTTTAAAAAAAAATGTATGTATTTATTTATATTGGCAGAAACAAGCTTCCATGTATAACTCAGTAGTTACACTATTATCGCTGACTAATTAATGAGTAGCACCATGTTTTTAAAGCAAATGCTCAGCAGCGGATGTTTCCATGGGAGCGCGCAGACTTATGGGTAATGCAAGGTGCAGGCGGTACAGCGGCACGCTGAAGAACGACAAGAAATTGCTTCCGCAGTTCAGTTAGCAGGCGAGGTTAAATGCTGTGTAAGTGTACGCTGTCGGAATCTCCTTTTTTTAAGTAACAGTGTTTTTGCTAAGTGTCGCAGTATGAGTCTGAACGAGCATTCCCTGCAAGCGCTGTCCTGGAGAAAGCTGTACCTGAGTCGAGCTAAACTGAAGGCTTCCAGTCGGACCTCGGCTCTGCTGTCTGGATTTGCTATGGTAATACGGTCTCCTGGCAAGCACTGGCACACTTCCGAACCTGTTAGAAGACATTACTGACCTGTGTTGTAACGTTGTGTTTCCTGTTTCCTTCCGTCTTCTCAGGTGGCTATGGTAGAAGTGCAGCTGGACAACAGCTACCCCTACCCACCTGCCCTCCTTATTGCCTTCAGTGCTTGCACCACTGTGCTCGTAGCCGTTCACCTGTTCGCTCTGATGGTCAGCACCTGCATTTTACCCAACATAGAAGCCGTGAGCAACGTCCACAATCTCAACTCGGTGAAGGAGTCCCCACATGAGCGAATGCACCGGCACATTGAGCTGGCGTGGGCGTTTTCCACAGTCATTGGTACTTTGCTCTTCCTGGCAGAGGTGGTTCTACTCTGCTGGGTTAAGTTTTTGCCCATCAAGCCCAACAAATCCAGCAACAGCACAGTTTCCTCCGGAGTGGCTGCTGCCATTACCTCCACCTCCATTATGGTGCCCTTTGGTTTGGTTTTCATAGTCTTCGCTGTGCATTTCTATCGCTCCTTGGTGAGCCACAAGACTGACAGACAGTTTGAGGAGCTGGAGGAGCTCTCCAACCTCACCAGGCTACAGAATGAGCTTGATAACAGAGGAGAATCTTCCATCTTGCAGTCGCCAAGCTCACATTTCCCATAGTCGGGTCCAGCTGATGCACATCTGTGGTGGAACTCGTGATCCCTTTGGGAATTCTCCAAGTCAGAAGCCTCGTTATTAGCTTCTATGGTTTTTACAGGAATGAAGATTAATTTCACTCTTTATTGTGAAACTTATTTTGTGAAGAACAGTTGTATTTTTTAGAAAACACACTTGATTGACTGTGAACTCGTATATCCGCCGTGCTGCATGTAGCTTGAAATCGGAAAGTCTTAACAGTGGTAGCTGCCTCACTGATCTCCAACGGTATGGGAGAGATGTCTGAACAGTAACCTGGAATCCTGTCTGTTGCTGCCTGCTGTATTTATTTAACCGTCTGTCAGTGAATACTTCATTTGTTTATGTATATTACCTTGTGAACCACGTGTATTTAACCCTTTATTTACATGGTCTTATTATTGTTTTGTTTTGTTGTTTTTTTTTTTGCATTCAGAATGCTCTCCATTTGTGTCGACTAATCAGCTGCACAACTTACAGTACAACTTCAGTATGTTTTGCTGTCTCGTTTTGCACAGGCTGTGGTGTTCAAATAAACACCTTTTCACAAAGTGATGTTAAAAGTTAACGATCATAGCAAAAATCAAAAAACGTGACTGCGTGTGGAGAGTCTGGTTTGGGCTTCGTGAGGATGCTGACTTGCCAATAGATAGATGTTCTATATTACACAGACTTTGCACTATGGAGCTGGCAGGATAAAGAGCCTCTAATGTCAGAGCAAGCCAGACATTTGTGTTATCACACACTAGATTATCTTGAAAAGTATGCAGTATATGTATGAAAAAGAGCTTAGTCCTATCTGTTTGCCTTAGACTGCTGACATTTTTATACACACTAACACAGCTTTATAATCTCATTGGGATCTCTGCTGGAATCTTAATGTTAATATTAATGGTTAGTGCTGTATTTTGAAGAGTCTGAGCACTCCACTAGTCTCACATATTCTGAACTGGCATTTTACCTTTGTGATTCAGTCTTGAAGTATATACTGAGAACTTTCCAATTGTGTTTCTAACATAAAAAGTGATTATTTTGAATTAAGAGTCTATGTGAGGCTGTAGTCCAGATGTGGTCAGAGATGTGTTTACTTAAGCAGCTGGGACATTGATAGATGGCGTATGTCTGTGAAGGTTCTCAGTCATCCAGGTCATCGTAGTCAAAGGAGCTTGCAAAGAAAAGCGTCTGGACTTCTTTAAGTTACTTGAAGACGTTTCACCTCTCATCCGAGAGGCTTCCTCAGTTCAGATTGATAGATCCAGTTGCTAGTGAATTCTAAAAAATTAAAATATAATGAAAAAGCTTTTTGTTTTTTTGTATTTCTAAAGGGGAAAACATATTACACTTAGAGTGACATTTTAAGCATTTTTTTTTTTTTTTTTAAATTTTGATGAGTATGGCTTGTAGCTCATGAAAATCTGAAATCCAGTCTCCTGAGTTGGCTGACCACTTGCACACAGTAACGGCAGAGTCGGCACACCTTGTAGTAATATGTTTGGCTCTGTGGGAAGGGGCTGAGTCCTGCTGGAAAAGAAAATTGGCATCTTCTTAAAGCTTGTCAGCAGATGGAAGCATGCAGAGCACTGGAAAACCCTGGCAGACATCTGTGTTGATTTTGGAGTTGATGTAAAACACAGGGGACAGACCAAAACAGCGGCAGCAAATCACCACAGACTGCAGAAACTTCACACTGGACTTCAGACACTATGGAGTCTGCGCTTCTCAGTTCTTCCTCCAAACCTCTAAGACTGTAATTTGCAAACAAAATGCAACATTTGCTTTCGTCTTAAAAGAGAACTTTGGACAGCTGAGCAAATTCAGTTCTTCATCTTTAGCCCAAGTAAGACATTTGTGATGTCTCTGCTTCAGGAGTGCCTGAATATCACTTCCTGAGTCAGCTGCTTTTGACAATCCTCTCAATGCTGTGATTATCTCTTTTGCACCCTTTCTTGCCACACTAGCAGTCAACTTTTTAAATCCTGTGATGCAGCACTCTCGAGAACAACCAGCCTTTTCAGCAATGACTTCCTGTGTTCATGCGCAGTGATGATCATCATCATCTAGTCAACTGTCAAATCAGCAGTCTTCCACATGATTGTGGTTGGTGGTATTGAACTAAACCGTGAGATACGCTGTATTTATACTGTTTGAATAGTAATTTACTCAAACTCTAAATTAAATATTCTAATAATTTTAGATACAGGATTCTTGATTTTCATCTATATTCCATAATCACCAAAATTAAGAAAAAAAGAAATGTGAAATATATCACTGTGTGTGCAATGAATATAGAATAATATGAAATTTTATCTTTTTGTATTTCTTTGAGAAGCAGTAGTATTTTTCAAGGTTTAGATGTGGTAAACATAGCAAAATATCATCCTCTTACAGACTGGTTGTTAGGACTAGTGTTTTATTCTTAGGACAACTATACAAACTATAAACAGAACAAAGCGGCTTGTGTGTCAGTTACAAGTTCACAAGGATTTACACACTCAAGGCTAATGTGTGATCAGACACCATATGACAAACAGATGGATGTGTAATACTGAATTTGTCATATGACAATCTCTTTCAATTGTGTGCTCATATTTTTATGAAGTCATCCAATAAAATGTTTTCAATCTTTAGAGGTATATATATATAAAATCTGATGAGGCATTTTTCCTTTATGATCTATTATCTAAACACTTTTTATTGGCATTGGCAACAGATAAATTTGTCACATTAATGGATGATTAAAGGATTTTGCCCCTCTGACAAGGACAAATAATCTGTGTGACAAAATGGATACATGCTGAGAACCCATTATGCTTTTTTTTTTTAATTCTTTATCAGCAAGCATGCGGTGAAGTGGAAACTTGCTCTTGATCCTCGTGTTGTTTATCAGAACAGGCCAAGGTAAGCTGATTTGGCTTCCCTTAAAACCAGCTGTGTATCGATCAGGTGTACCTGAAAATAAAAGATAAGTGCATGCTTTCATGCACAGTAGTACAAATGGAACAGGGCTTTGTTGTCAGTGCTTATATCAGGGGTGTCAAACTCAAATACACAGTGGGCCAAAATTCAAAACTGGGCTAACATTAATGTTTATTGGAAAAAAAATCTTCCTCCAGATATAAGAATGAATCTTTTCTTATGGACTCAAACAAGTTTTGCTGAAAAACTGAATATGGAACAAGCAAAGCTTAATACTAAACAATATATATATTAGCTGTATAATACCAGTAGGCCAGCTCTAATAGTAACTTGGTATGGCTTTGCGGGCCAAATGTAATTAGGCTGCGGGCCAAATTTGGCCCGCGGACCAGAGTATAAGGTTTGGCTTATACATAATCATATAAGCCAAACCTATGGCTTATATGATTATGTCATGTAAGCAGTGTAATGTAATTAGTCGTGTAATTTAATTTTGATCCATGGCTGTAACAGTCAGAAGCAACGCTGTACCTTTGGAATTGGATATTTTGCAGGCATTGGTGCTCCATCTCTCCCAAAATCAGACAGGGTCCCACATTTTGGCACTCCATCCACCCAAAGGCCTTCATAAAGCTGGCCTTTGTCACAGTAGTAGAACTTTCCACGACCATCCTTCTTCCCCTCTCGCCAGCTACCTTCATACCTGTTTCCATTTGCTTAAACAAAAATGTGAAAGTCGCATTATAACATCCAAATTATAATCTAGTTTTGATTCACATGCATGTATAGAAAAGTTTCTCTTACAAAATATAAAGATTCCTTCTCCATGATTCTTATCCTTCAGCCACTTGCCCTCATAGATGTCTCCATTTGCATAGTACATCTTTCCCCAGCCACTCCGTTGGTCCTCGCTCCACTCCCCCTCATACACTGATGAGTTTTTGTAAAAGTATGTGCCATACCCCTGAGAAGCCGGACAAGTACATCACTGACCATACATACTGATATGTCTTGTAGCGTGCATGTGAAACATTATGGCAGATACATACATGCTTCTTTCCATTTGTCCATTCACCACAGTACTTCTTCACATACTTCTTTGATTCTGGGAGTAAAATGCTGTAGGTACCATACCCGTCACGTTTTCCGAATTTCCACTCTCCATTATAAATGGCACCAGACTTCTTCCAAACCTGATGTCCCTTGCCTTATAAAAATAAATAAACAAACAAGCAAACATGACAGCTGCACTACTTCGAACCTCTCAGGAGTTGAGTGGAAGCTGATGACAAACTATATCTCACCATGCTTCTTATTGTTCTGCCACTCCCCGGTGTATTCGTTTCCACTGGCTGAGAAAACTGTGTGCCGCAATCCACATTTCTGTGATTTAATGTCCAGCAGTGTTGACAATGGGGGACTAGTTGGAGGTCTTTTGAGAAATGGCATTGCTAGTTGTAGCTTGATGAAACCTGTAAGCATTAGAATGAAATTAAAAAAACAAATACATGTTTGCTGTCTTTCTGCCATTAAAAATTAAAACAAATATTTATTTGTATTTTTTGCCATCCATAAGTCAAAATTTAAAGTTATTGTCTCAAAATCTGACTTAATAACTCAAACGTTAAAATTATTTTGTCATGTTTGAGTTAGTAAATTGATATTTTATTTTTTGAGATACCTAACATACATTTTTGACTTGATAGATGTCAAAAAAAAGTTTTGTTGGTGGCACAAACAAGCTTCCACACCCATTAAGCAGTACATATCACCAAATTTATACAACAAAAGAAAAAAACACTGCTCTTCTTTGAGGTTTTAATTAGGAATTGACAGTATTTTAAACACTCTCACGACACTTTTCCATGATGTCTAATTGTATATCAAAACTGTATTTTCTAATTCAGAATATGAAAAGTAGCCACAAGGTAATCTAAGGAAACTAGTTAAGCTCTCCAGCTTAGTTAGCATTACAAGTAAAACAGAAACGTGGAAAAGCAAAATAGCAAAGTAGTTGTACCTTCGCGGAGTTTCCAAGCGGATAACTTACTGAAACTGAATCCGCTTGCAAACTTAGCCAAACAAAAGCCATTAATTTACCGAAGAAATCGAGAAAACATGTTACACGACTAGCCGTACACAGCTTCCCTGCTGACCAGCAGCAGCAGGCGAGCAAGTTTGTATGCTGTATCCTAGCAACAGCAATGTGTACAGTTATTGGTGACTTATAAATGTAATTGGGAGACCATTTAAAAATTCGAGTTTAACATGTTTGGATGTCATTTTTAATCCACAAGTCATGTTTTATTTATCTGCCGTTAGTTTTTTTTTTTTTTATTTACCACTTGATGGCTTCAACCGTGGTTAAACCACAGCGTTTGGTCATGACGGCGGTTTACGAAGTGCGCATGCTCCGCACAGGACAGTTAAAACTCGCCTGAGTGGCCGGAGCAGGAGCAGCCCGTGGGTGAAAAGCCTTGTAAAAGAGTCTTCTTCGCTGAATAAGCTACAACACTGCAATGTCCAAGCCGGGGTTTCAGGCGGAGTGGGAGGAAATTGATGAGGAATATCAACAATTACAGGTGACTGAAAACTTAAACGAGTATAGTATCATTTGTGCTAGGTTGGTAGGAGTAGCGTGCCGTCGAGGACATGCAGGGTTCTGTAGCAGTTTGTCTAGCTCTTTCCTATTCGCCATTCATTCTCAGGTCATCCGTAAACCGAGCATCGAGCCAATAAGTGGGCTGTTGGCAGCAGTATCCGAGGGATGCAATATATTTGCCGTGCGTTTTATAATGTTTCTGACTTTACTGTAACATCGCTGTGTTGCAGCCGCTAACATTAGCAATAGTCTTCTTGGGGCTAAGGTGCTTTGCGGCTAATAAGCAGCTACAGTAACTTAGCTAACCGCACACTGCATTGTTGTGCTATTGACTAATGTTAAATCATTGTTACCGAAGTTGAGGTAGAGGTTAAAGTGGCTTCACAAATTAGTTTCTGGGTCTTTGGCTTGGGTGATTTTATTTAGGAGTCCTTGGAGACATCAGCAGCCATCGTGAAGTTGACACGCTAGCTCACGTTAGCCATAGTTTGCTAACTTTGAACAACATGAAGATAAGATACTGTATTGTTCACCTAAAAACTCACAGTTTGTGCACACGTGGATCTGAAACTGAGCAGAAACCGCCTCCCGTTCATATTATAGCTTTTATATTTCAGCTTTATTTACATCTTTCAAACAGCTGCAGTTCTTTAGAGAATGTTAAAACACATATTTTGACTAAACCTTTACAACTATAAACAAATGTGTAAACAAATTTTGAAACGATAAAAGAAAAATGTCGTAAAGCTTTAACACTTACAGAAATATTGAGGGTTTTTTTTTGTTGTCCACTGAGGTGGAGTCATTCACCTTCAGACACTGGGGCCACGATGGCTAAAAGCTGATTCCTCCTGTGTGTATAGATCTTGGGACCAGGAGGCCAGCTGCATAGCATCTGAGTTATCTGTTTATCTGTATATGATGATTATGTGATCTCTGGGAGAGAGGCTGGTGCCAGACCCATAGAAGGATTTAAAACAGATTTTGCATCGTTTTCATGTTAGTTTGAATGGACGTGTACTTAGATCATGTGCTCAGTACTGGCTGACTGGTATAGCCCGTTCTTTTAACAGGCCATGTGCACCTCATCATAACTGATGTCAGGAAATGATCATGTGATAAAACAAAGAATGCAGAAACACAACAAATGAGAGCTGCATGTAGATTGCTTTCTTTTACCTATTAATTGCTGGGGAATTCTCCCTACTTTTTGTAGTGTCGCTAACTTTGAATTATTTCATCATAAGGACACTCATGAGGGCAAGTATTAAACAATTACTGTGCTCTGCTGAAGAGATCAGTCCTGCTTTTGTGATGGTGTGCTTAATGAGTAAAAGAATGGGGCAGGAAAGGTGTGCTGATTCAGAGCTACTGGGAAATCATGTGGGTGGGGTATAATTCGCATGTAGGTGATAAACAAAGACAAAGGTGTAAGCTCAACCTTGAGGAAAATAACTTTTGGGTGATTAGATCAAGGACTTGTGAGGGATGGAGGTACAACAAAGGGGGTTGAGCTGGCTCTAAGGGGGATAGGAATCTGAGCCCTGATTAGCAAACTTACATGTAGTTTACATGTATGACAATAGGATCTGCTTACGGGGATTGTTTCACTGAAGAACAGAGTATTAAAGGCTCAAAGATTCAGAGGATAGTGAGTCACTCTCAGCATGAATGGATGAAAGAACTTTTATTGTCATTATACATAGGCAAACTTTCATTGTACTTTCTCTTATGATTAAAATGACAATGAATGAACAGAATGAATAAATAAATAGGATTAATAAAAATGGGTATGTAATTAATGATAAACGAACTTAAAATTAGAAGCATGACTATATATGGGTGTGTCATCAGTTTTCACTGTTTAGCCAGGACATTTCTATTTACATTTTGGAGTCTACTAATTGTTTACTTTTAATTAATTTATAATTGTTATTGAAGCTGTCAGGTAAAAGACAGACGCAGTAGCTGTAATTTAAAAGTGTGCGTGCGTGCGTGTGTGCGTGCGATGCTTTTTGATGGGGACAAAGTGATGACAGTGTAGCTACGAACGCAAGTAAACCTGAGTATTTATTTTACTAAAGAATCGTGTGGAATTTGCAGTTTGTCTTCATACAGAAAGGTTGGACAGATTTTCCACTACTGCTGAAAGAGACTATGAGCCAAAACTTTCCTCTTTTGTTGTTTTGTTTGTTTTTTTTAAAGCTTGGCAAAGACTTGTAGGGATAATAATGCATTTTTACTCTATCAAACAAGGTTTTCAAGGGAATATGACAAATTTCAGTTGAAGTTAATCTGTAAACACCCACTGGCTTTTCTTTGTATTTGTATTTTGATTCAGTTGTGGCTGTATTTATCTTTAAGTCCTAGCTGGTTGTGCTTAATCCTTATTTCTGCATTTCAGCAGATGTTTCTAACCAGACATGTATTTAATTTATTCACAGGAAACTCACAAAATATACAGACAAAAACTAGAAGAGCTCACCAGTCTTCAAGCAACTTGCAGCAACGCCATCAGTAAACAGAGGAAATGTCTGAAAGACTTGAGGCACAGTTTAACCAAGTAAGTACACCTGCTATAAAAGTAGTCAAGCAAGTAGTCAACGGATTCCCACAACTAAAATAAGCACTTAAATGATCTGGTTTTGATTTCAGTGATATCATGGAGAGTGAAAAGTATCCTTCGTCTTTTCTGCTTTCCTTACAGGTGCGCACAGACGTGTGACGAGAAAGAGCTGAAACTAATAACTGACATCAAAACACAAATAAAAGATAAAGAAAATGTTTTCTTTGACATGGAAGCATATTTGCCAAAGAAAAATGGGTGAGTACTATTTGTTGTTAGTGAGTGATCTGCTGTAATAACTAAGCTTTATTTCATTAACTTGCATGTTTTTCATTTTCAGACTATACTTGAATTTGGTCCTGGGCAACGTGAATGTAACCCTTCTCAGTAACCAGGCAAAGTATGTGTCACCTTTTAGCCTCAGAAGCAGGTTCACGCTGTGGGTTCAGATTGGTTTTTATGTCAGTCTCTTATCATCTCTTTCTTCCGTTTATGCACACAGATTTGCCTACAAAGACGAGTATGAGAAGTTCAAGCTTTACATGACAATAATCCTGATGTTCGGAGCAATAACCTGCCTCTTCTTTCTAAACTGTCGGTGAGATAACCTCCCTCCCCTCGAAGTATGACTGGTGGTGTTATTTTATTAAGGATTGGGTTCTTATTTATTCTGCCTTGTTTAGGGTCACTGATGAAATCTTCAACTTTTTGTTGGTGTGGTACTACTGCACATTAACAATAAGGGAAAGCATCCTCATAAACAACGGCTCCAGGTGTGTTGCTACTATTGGAGGATTTATCCTTTAGTGGGTTATTTTTAAATTAAAGCCTTTGTCTATGGAAGATTTTTAGTTGGGAAAATTTTCGAGTTCCTCCTTTTTTTCTTTTCAGGATCAAAGGGTGGTGGGTGTCTCACCATTATGTCTCCACCTTCTTGTCAGGTGTTATGCTGACATGGTGAGATATTGTCTTTGTTGATTCAGCATTGTGTTGTTTTTATTTTGGGAAATGTGAATGAGTTGGTCTTTTCTTTCCTCAGGCCAGAAGGACCTATGTATCAGATGTTCAGGAGCCAGTTTCTTGCCTTCTCCATCTATCAAAGTAAGATGAATCCATGAGATTAATTCATTTACTTAGTGGTGCTAAATTGGCTTATTTATTTACACTCACTGGCCACTTAATTAGATACAGATGTTAGTACCAGGTTGGGAACCCTTTTGCGTTCAGATCAGAATTCTTCATGACATGTTAGATTCAATAAGGTCCTCGAAACATTTGGTCCATATTGACAGTTGCTGCAGGTTTGTCAGCTGCACGTACATGATGCAAAACTCCAGTTCCAATAAATCACAAAGGTCCTGTATTAGACTGAGATCTGATGACTTTGGAGGTAATCTGAGTAGAGTGAACTTATTGTGATTTTTAAGAAACCAGTTTGAGGTTATTTGAGCTTTCACATGGGGGCATTGTCTCGTTTTTGGACCATTTTCTGTAAACTCTAGAGATGGTTATGTGGGCAAAATCAGAGTTTCAGCTGAGTAGTTTATGAAATATTCAGACAAGCTCGTCTGGCAGAAACAACCATGCCACAGTCAGTCTCTTAAACCTCTCACCTTTCCTCATTCTGTTCAACAGTTCAAGATTTAATAGTTCAAAGTCCAACATAAACAGCTCAGTTACATCATGACAGCAGAGTAATCTGGGCACACCACTGAAAAGTATAGATGAAGTACCATACGAAAAGTACTTAGGGTTGACTTAAACCTCAGTTTTAAAAAAAAGGGGTTTTAAGCATGAAAGCCTTTCCTTTTTGTTATAAGGAACCTCATAACAAATAATGCATTTCACATGGTTTTCTGTTGTTTTGTCAAACATTGCCACACTTCATTGCATTCGAGGCACCATGCTGTCGCAGTGCCAAATAAATGACTACCAATTGAATCAGTAGTTGGCAATACGAGTGTCTTCCTGGAGGCAGAGACAAATATATTGTGATTATTCAAATTTGTGGAAGTAAACAAAAAGAAATGTTAAAAAGCAAATTGTCAGACTGGAGGTGCTTCTGTCACATTTTATTTGGCTTTTGTGATATTTAATGGATGAAAATAATATTTTCTGCCCTTCAGCCAATTATTGCATAAAACTGTGCATGGAGAGAGAAGATGCACTTGAGCTTAAGGTCTAAAATCTGGGATTTCAATTTAAAAAAAAAAAAAAAAAAAAAAAAAAAAAAGAGAGAGAGAGAGAGAGACACATTCTGTAAATCAAAGGTCTAGTTGAGGACCCAGAGGGGGGGGAAACAAACTCAAATGTTCCCATGTCAGACGCTGACATGCAGTCACACTGTGGTGTGATGCCACACTGTGCCAGAAGAGGGCAAGGTCAGGTCACTTGCAAAACCAAATTTGTTACATAACCCCCCAATAAAACTAAAACTTTGAATGACTTCAGGATGGGGCAGCTCTTAAAGGTGATGACTTACAAGTTTGTACTACAAAGAAATACAGTAATTAGAAAGTCATGTCACAGTATCATGTTCACAATGATGTTGGAAAAACTGGATTTGAATACTTTTCCTTTCCATTTGTAGGCAGCTAAGATTTATGAGTGTGTGTCTGCAACTGCTCTTGCAAACGTCTCTCTTTGTATTATGTGTCTGTATATTTACTCTTAAACCGTACAACTCATTGGATGGAGCCATACAACTGGATTGAGCTGAGGTACACAAAAATAAAAAGCTGTCAGTGAAGATCTTCATTAAATCTTTGTTGTAGTCTGGGATTAGACTTGATCTGTATTTGCAGAACTTGCTCTAAATGTCTGTAAAAAGGTTCTTGGTGAGAAGCTTTTTAAATAAGAGCTTTAATAATGCAAATGATTTAAAGTTGATAGTTGGATTTAATAAGGTTGTAGAAAGGCCTAAAAACTAACCGGACTATAACAAAGAGCAGTTTATTTAACAGTGATGGAAAATGATGAGATTGTAGCTGCTGCATCAGCAGTTGTTAAGCAGTTTGTGGAAATAGGTCTTCATCTGAGTATAGAAGGGAAGTCACGTGACACACTGGCGGTTGCACTTGTTGATATGTATATCATATGCAGACTCATGAAGTGTCAACTCTGTGAGGGTGCTCTCTGGTCAGGGTTTTGGGTGACAAGTCAAATGTTTGAAAGTGTAATAATTAAAAAAAAAAAAAAAGTCTCCCTGACGGATTCAACTGACTGTAGAACTTGTGGTTTTGAGCCAAACTTCACATGGAGAGCTGCAGTTTGTTGATTGTTATTGTCTCCATCAGTGCTCTACAATAAGAACGTGGTTATAAAGTGCAGTGTGAATAATTATTTTTAATCTTTTTGTTCCTCCAGGCTTTGTTCAGTTCCTTCAGTACTACTACCAGAGCGGCTGCTTATACAGGCTGCGAGCTTTGGGAGAGAGAAATCAGCTGGACCTCACAGTGGGTGAGCTATTTTTGATGATAACCATTTCAGTTGTTTGAGTCATCTGCAACATCATGTCTGGGTGGGGGAAATGGGGTAAAGGTGAGAGATGGGGGCAGTTGTTAACATCAGCGTGCAGGGTCACAGATGTCCCAACACGCTGGAGCACCGATGACACAGATCTGCTTCCTCAAACGTCAAGCTGTTGAGCAGTGAAATCAGAGTGAGAGCACTCCAAAAAAACAAAACAAAACATGACAAGTGACTGTTTTTCTGTCTCTGCAGAGGGATTTCAATCTTGGATGTGGAGGGGACTCACATTTCTTTTGCCTTTTCTATTTTTTGGCCATGTAAGTTTTCATGTTTTTCTACTTGTATCCAATCTAAAACTTCTATTGCTCGATTGCGCTTTTCAGGAGGACTGCACAAGATCCTCACTGGGCATTAAGAGCATAAACTGGCCAGGCGTTTTTTAAAAGAAACGTGTCTGTGCAGCAACATCATGAAAGATGATGCCTCCTCTTCTTTCACAGTTTTGGCAGCTGTACAACTCGGTGACCTTGTTCCGCTTGGCAAGCCATGAGGATTGTAAGGAGTGGCAGGTAAGGATCGCATTTGCAGTTCAAGTGCTTAAATGTCAAACCGACATGTTGAAGCAGAGCTCAAAGATAATTTTATGTAAGAGGAAAATGTTTGAAACGCTTCTTTTGGATTTCATTTGTACATTCCTCGTGTATATTTGGTAGCAGTATAAGTTGAGTCCACATTTGGGGTCGTATTCAGAGTTGTATTTACAAATTCTGACCCTACCATCAGAGTCTCATCATCCGTCTCATTTCCTCTAACCTCTGACATGAAGGCTTTTTAACCTAGAGAAGTGCCGCTCACTGAATGTTCTCGGTTTTCGGTCCATTCTCTGTAAACCCCAGAGATGGTTGTGCGGGAAAGTCCCAGTCTGACACTAATAACTGTGCCATGTTCAGTGTCGCCTACAATCTGTTGAACTTTGCTCGCGCTGTGCCTGCACTTTCCTCATCACAGCAAGAACCGTCTGCGAACACAAGTGTTAGGAAATGATGCGTTTTAGAACAGTCGTCTTCATTTTCGTGTCCTGTTTGAAAGGCACACAGCTGCACATGCCATGACTTGTAACCCTTTTTTTCTTCTTTCAGGTATTCATGCTGGCTCTAACATTTCTCGTCCTGTTCCTGGGAAACTTTCTCACCACGGTAAAAGTCGTCCACCAAAAAGTTCAGAAAAACTCAGAGAAGGTCCAAAAAACTGACTGAGAATAACCTCAGCAAGGCATCTTCAAGGGCCAGTCATTTTGAAGTAACATGCACAATCGCTTGATGGACTGAACAGAGTGTGATCAGGTCGAGAGACGATGAGGCTGAAGCCACCGTTTTCTCTCGGGCAGCAGCGTCCGGCCAAAGTTTCTGACAAACATGTTTTTACATATGTATGACTGTGTTGATGTTCATATGGGCACATCACAAAGTGACGTTCACCTGATAGATTAGTCTCTTTAACGTGTGTGTGTGTGTGGAAAGAGTGCGTTTATTTGGGTGTTTGTGTCTGTGCATGAACCTTAGCGGAGAGCCTCTGTTCAAATCATATGCAAGTAATGAGGGAAGGTAGCATCGTTTAACAGAACAGAAAATAGTTTGCCTTTGAAGACCTAACGTCTGTCACGCACATACTTCATACTTCTGTGAAGTAATGATGATCAAAACGTCTCCCAAAAAAATTGATCACTTTCAGTTTGAGGCTGTACTTTACCACCTTCTTTTTGTCTCATCTCCCTGTTGTGTGATATTATTTTTACTGCTAGTCTTTAGGTCCTGAAAATCTCAAATGTAGGTCCAAAGCTTAAAAAAAAAAAATCAAACTGATACTTGAGTATTGAGATTTATCTGAAAGGGTGGAGGGAAAAAAAGAATCCCTCTGCTGTCTCGAGTGAGAGCAGCTGCTCTGTCTTTACTGTTACTGTTTTGTTTCCAGATGAGTTGGGACTACAAAGGGAGCGCTACATTGTTTGTCTTTTAGAAAGCAGCGGTTTCAAAAGCCATAACTTTTTCTTTTTTTTCTTTAAATCCAAAGAAGATGCACATAACATTTAGCGACACAGTTTTTGGGGAAGATAGTTCACATTACTGTTCTGTGAGTTCCCGTTTTGTTACATGTTGGAGAAATGTTTTGATTAAATGCTGCTATTGGCACCAGTACTGTGAGACTGATACTGAATTATGATTTTTTTTTTTTTTTTTTTTTTTTTAAATAAATGTATTCGATTATTTTTGTAATTCCAATCCACAGACCCATATACCCTATAATATTTGAATTAATTTATCGTGAGACCTTTCACTTTGCTTCACATAGTTTTCTCTGATGCCTTACTTTTTATTCATGGGATGGGGGAGGGGACAAAAAAACACTTGTATTGTGAAAATGGTTTCATTGATTGTGTCATGTCTTGTGCAATCATGCTCCTGGAGAGAATCTCAGTATCTGTGTACGACTTTTTTCTTTTTTTTTTATTGAGGGAAATTGATCACATCTGATGTGATTTAAAACACTTTGTCTTTAACACACAGAAAAATTGTACGTAGCCATTTTTCAAGAATGCAATTTGCTCCCTGAGTTTTTCATTCATGTGTCCGTTATGGTTAAATCAGCACCTGATTAAGAACATTTACTCGTTTTTTCTTGTTCTCACAGGTGTTCACTGTATTCATTACATTGTTTCAGTCCAACCTGTGATAAAAGCCTAAATAAACTGCAGCCGCTCTAACGTGTTATGGTTTTTCAACTCTAGTGGGCGCTATTGGTAAAGCTAAGAGCCGTGCTTCAGACTGACGGCCACAAAACAACCTAACAGTCATGAGTTGGGTTTTTTGTTTTTTCTCCTCCTTCACTCCTTTAGATTGTAAAAGCTACATCACAATACAAACAATAACTCGGTGCCTCCAATAAATATGTTTTTGGTAAAATAACTACAAAATTCCTCAGGAAGAAAAAAATACATAAAAATAAAAGACATAACATATGAAAGTAAAACCCTCCAAAAGAGGGTGTTTCAAGCTCCACGTTGCAACTTGCAAAATTGTCTTTCCTGTTGTGTCATCACTCATTTCCCTGTAACACTGAAGGAACATGTGCAGGCCCCCAACTTTCAATCTCTGCAAGACACTGAGCACAATCTGTCTCACTGAAGAAGAGGGTTCTTGTGGCTTTTTGTCCTTTTTTAAAAAAAAAAAAAAACTTTCACAAAATGATACATTTCTTCTTCCTCTTGTTATTCCTCTGTTTTCGGTTGAAGGCCAAAGCCCTCTTCGTTGCCTCTCTGAAAACGTCTTCCACGTTCTCCTGATACTTCGCCGAGCACTCGAGGTAGAGCTCTGCGTTCATGTGCTGGCGAGTCTCCTCACCCTGGGTGAGAGAAAAAAGTGAATGAAAATCAAAGCAAGTTTTAGACTGTAAAGCTGCGAAGACAACGATCAGTAAAGGAAGAAGGAAAAAACATGTATCTGAAGGAACTCCGTAGCTTTTAGATGTGGTGATGGGTTCTGGTTAGCGTGCATGCTCTTGTATCCTGTAACATCAGTGAAAACATGTTTACAGAGATCGGTGAACGTCTGCATGGTTCGCTTCTTACTTGCATGTAAGTGACATGAGCCAGATTCATAGCCTTCAGCTTCCTGGCACACTCTTTGTCCTTCCTGAGGTCAGTCTTGCAGCCAATCAGTATGACTGGCGTGTCCCGACAGAAGTGCTTCACCTCTGGGTACCACTAGGCAAACAGAATAGGGAGTTTAACGGTGTGATACAGTGCATGTCTGTTATTTCCCCTATTAGATTTTTGAATTATTTGGCATTACTCTGTTTGTTTACAGCACTGATTGGTCCTGTATTGTAATCCTTGCTCACATGAAGGCTTGCACAACATAAGAGTTAATAATATACGAGACAATGCAAGCCAGCACCAACATACCAGGCGATTAATGATTAATCGTAAACTGGATCTTAAACAAAAAACGAGAACGTTTGGCGACATTCCTGTGCCGGCATGTGTAACTTGGCTCATTGTTAACGCTTATTTTAAAATAGAAAAGGATCACCTTTATCAGGACGTTCTCATAGCTGGTTGGGTTTGTGACATCAAAGCAGACTAGAACCAGATTAGCTTCTTGGTATGAAAGTGGCCTCAGTCGATCATAGTCGTCCTGTCCTGAAAGGAGAAGGGCAAGAAATATGGGTTAGCCGATAAATGTAGAAGTGTGAATACGCCCATACGCTACAAAACTCTGTGTGTGCGTCTAAAGGAACAAAAGGACAAAG
The DNA here is from genome assembly GCF_963576455.1 of Neolamprologus multifasciatus. Taxonomy (NCBI): domain Eukaryota; kingdom Metazoa; phylum Chordata; class Actinopteri; order Cichliformes; family Cichlidae; genus Neolamprologus; species Neolamprologus multifasciatus. Next base: position 24,625,709 of record NC_140445.1, on the reverse strand, counting down.
ATTCTGCTTTTAATGCAACAGTCTAAACATAAAAATGCTACAAAGTTTATGGTAGCTATAAGAAACCACATCCTGGCTTCAGTTTCCTCTGCAGCTGATGTAAGGCACCCTACAGCAGATAAGCTGACAGACCAGACTGCCGTGGCTTTTCCTGACAATGAAATGTCTTCTTAAAAAAGCTCTTCAGATAACATGGAAATGTGTTAAAACTGTCACTTTTGAGTCACACTGCCCACTTTACGAATCTAATTTTGGTACTAGCAAGTCGACGCTGTACAGCTGGCCATACATGCTCTATTTCAAAACATATAAAATACTGTTATTAATATATATTTAAATGGTTTGACGAAGCAAAAATACATAAAATTAGTCCATAAAATGTTTTGAGGGTCTAATCTGAGACTCTAGGTTTACTTCCAGTCAAGTTTTTGGATATTTACTTGATTGTAGGTGTTTCGTTTGGTTTATTTACCCTATAAAAAACCCTCATATTAACAGCTGCTTAGTACACTTATATTTTAGACAGTTCCTGAAATATCATGATGATGATGCTCTGACATGAACGTCAACCTTTACTACTTCCTTCTACAGTGTTTCTCAGAGCACGAAGATAACAACCGAATTCACAAGATGGGAGTGTGGTTGAACTTTAATATCTTAAAAAGCAAAAAAATAAAAGGGTGTTTCTCTTCCTCTCGCTTGATAATCACATTAGATTAGATACAATACTTCTGTTTTATTCCACCCAGAGGACAAATAATGTGGCCTCTGAGCTAAAAAATAAACCCTGATGTCTTCTCATACAATGTGAAATTTAAGTGAAGAAAAGAACCCTGAATCACAGAGATGATTGTTGATTTTTCTTTGGTCTTACCGGCTGTGTCATACAGGTTGAGCTTTATCTCTTTTCCTCCAAGAGTGATAGTCGTGGTGTATTTTTCAAACACTGAAGGTGCATACTTCTGTTTTTGACACACAAAAAAGAAAGCTTTCCAACTTTAAGAGACAGTGTCATGTTTATATATCCCTTCATTTATACCGATTTGAAGTGTTTCAGAGGTGTGCCTCGTTAATCTTTGGAAAGGCAGCTTACAGTGCTGGGTGTGACAGGTTACAGTCACACATCAGAACTGCGTTCATAAATTCAGAAAGCTGTGATGAGTGAAAAGTGACACGGGAGCTCTTCTTACCTCTGGAAAATCACCTTTGGCATAAACCATCAGAAGAGATGTTTTCCCGCAGCCTCCATCTCCCACAATTACAATTTTAAGTTCATCTCCCTTTTTCGTGGTGCCGCTCCCGGCACCGTTTTGTGTCATCTCGCCTCCAAAGTGTCACGCAGGTGCTCCCTCCAGATTTAACTTAAATACATGACACAGCCTAGCGAGTCTATTTTTGAATGGTTGAGATGATTTACAGGGAGTGTCAGCGAGGAACAGCCAAGCCTCATGTTTTACCAGGTAGCTCACTCTGCTCACCACTTCCTGTTCCTGTCACACTGTCTGCCTCCAATTGACCCCCCACTTCTCTCCTCTCCTATTATGAGCCTGTTCACTGAAAGCATGCCGCTCTCTCGCCAAATTACACATGTGAAGCGACTGAGTCTGGCTGCTCCTACTTCCTCTACCGCAATGTGTTTGCGTATTTCATTTTCTGGGTGGGTACTCAGTCTGAAGCACTGCCCCCACTGACCGTGTGGCGTGTGTGTGCGAGGGATAACACTGAGAAATGCTCACTTTTCACGCTGATCCTACTGATGCAGGATCAGCAGGTTTTTGTTGACACTGACAGCTGTCACTACAGAGGTTTCTATACTCCTGCCTGTGGAGGTGTGAAGCATTGTCTTGGTGAGACTGAGTGGGTCACTGGGTGCACCCATCTAAATGTGAGCTTTTTCCAGGTAAAAAGCCTGTTTTGGTTATCTTTTCCACTGTCAGGCTGGAAAGATATAACAGTTGGAACCTTAAGGAAGCATGCAAGCAGCTTGCAGGTAGAATATTTAATATATCTGAAACAGAAAACAGAGCATCTGAGCACCAGCGCTTCCAGATTAGATCACAATAACTGTATATTACTTTAAAATTAAAGTGTTTTCTGTACCATGTGATCATTTTGAGTCCTCAGCAGGATGTGAGTAATGCTTCTCTGCTGTGACATCACAGATGGTACCATCAGGACAAACTATTTTCTCTCTTCCCAGGGTGCAGTTTATGGATGTGGGGTTTTTTTGGTCTTTTTTTTATAATGTGATGAATCTTTTCAAGGGCGTGAGGATTTTTTTTAAGTTCATTTTTGTATTTTCCAGTGTTTTGGGCGTATTTTCTTGTCACAGCGGTGAGTGTTACAAACTAGAGCTAAACACCGACGTGGCTAGATATTAAAAGACACACACAGCAGAAAGTGTGAGAAAGCAGGTTTGGGAACGTGTTTCATTCGGCAGTGTAGATGACTGGTTATCAGTGACTGTGGGTGTCGGGAGAGAGCAGATCACAGGGAACAACCATATATGATCACAAAACGCCAAACACTTAAACATGCTGATGTGGACTAAAAAGGTCAAATTAAACCCAGAGGTGTTTAATGATATGTTTAGCTGGATTATGGAAGTGCTGAAAATGTGAGCAACCTGTCCCTTTAAGAGAAAAGGCTGACACACTTCCTCCATTTTACAAATGTGAAGAAATTGGCACAAAATAAACTTGTTTCTACTCAAAATTCCTCCAGTAAATTCCTCCAGTAATCTCACCGTATATTGTGTCATTACAGCTAAGGCACAGTTTTAAGGATGGGCCCAAAAATTCAACAAAATCTCCTTTTAGTTTCCATAAAAAGAAAACAATAAAATTAATGCATAGTCTATTTATTTCATCATCTCACAAACACACGCACGCACACACACACAGACAAGAGGTAATAAAACTTGCAATGAGAGTATGTTACAGATCATTATGTGGAATAGTACAGCAATACACTACACATGCAAATATTTAAGAGCTAAGAAGAAGAAATCTGGCTTTTTTTCCCCTTTACAGTACCAATCAATCTCTGCACGGGGAAGAGGGGAATAAATCCTTGAAAAAGCCAACTGTGCCCATAAATAATGAAAAACACGACTCCGAGGAATGTTTGATTTGATTCAGTCCTTCAGGATTTAAAGCTGAAAGTACAAAAAACCATAAAAAATAGACACAGCAGTGTACCTGTCAGTTTTGTACAGTATGCAATAAATACGCAATAAATTTCAAAAGAAATATGTTGAATAAGTTACATTTTTTAAAAGTGCTTGATTGACTTACAAGGTGTAATTGGCAGCATAACATATGGCTTAAAAGGATATTAAATTGTCCTTACATATCCACACGCATACAGCCCATTTTCATCAGTTAATAAAGAAAGAACAATTGTCAAAATATTATCACTCCGAAGAGAAAGAGACAGCTGTCCTGCAGGGGAAAAAGGCCAGTCCTCTCTGTGTGGAATATTCCAGACTGTCAGCGGCAGCGCTGAACGGGCACAACCCACTCGGGAAGCTTTTTTTTTTTTAACAACAGAAAAAATAAAAAACAAAAGGCCTATAAGTAACCCAATTGGTGTCGATTTAATCGCAAATCCATCTCTAAAGTAATGTCACATTTTCACTTTTTTGTTGTTTGTTTTAAACATATCCATAAAACCCTCTACATAGCCGTAACCGTGGGCTGGCTGTGAGCAAGGAGAAGCTTAACATAGAGAGAGGGGGGAGGGGGAAGGGTATTGAAGCCCTGTGACCTGAATGCGCGCGCCCGGCAGCTTAGGGCCGGCAGTTGATAACAAGAAAAACAGGCCTCCGACACGCACACTGACACACAGAGAAAGACTGCACCATTTAACTAAAGAGGTGTATCTAGAGACCCCCCCCCCCCCGCGTGCCCCCCTTCCATTTTACGTACGTGAATAAAGACCCTCCCCTTCTGTATATTTAACTCCTTCACCGAAAAAAAGAGGTTCATATCTTGTTTGTCTAATCTGGTAAAACAGCCGTTGATCCGCTGGACTTTGAAGCGAGAGATCACGCGCACGCTGCGTGCTATTTTCGCCTAGATACCAAACAACAGAGCTGCCGCTGCAGTGGATTCTTCGTGACCTTATATGGCAACGGTGTGTAGGAGGGGGAGGGGGTTCCAACGAATGCGCTCGAGCTCTCGGCGCGAGTCAGCCTAGCAACCGACCGCCTGACTACGCCGGTTTTATGAAAGTTTCCTTCCTCACACGCAGTTGTCGTCTTTTCTTCTCTTTTTAGATTCGTGTAAAAACAGCCACCATTTTGGATTAATTAAATAAAAAATAAATCACCCCCCAGTGGCGCTTAGTGTGGTTACTTCCAGTTGAAATTACCCTCGGATTAAAAAAAAAAAAAAAAAAAACGCTCTCCTGAGCCTCACCCAGTTATGGCGCAGCAGCTTTTTCACGGCACAGTGCTCTCCTTTGTCTGTAAAGAAGCCATTTTGAGACAGAGAACAGCAGAGAAAACCACTGAACAAGTGTTGCCTACATACCACTAAAAAGGTCTCTGTTTGGAGAGGGGGAAGAAGCAGTTTAAAAAACACAAGATTTCTTCCCATAAGATTCTTTTTTTGTGGCTCGTTTAAGACTTGGATTACATGTTTTGAATACTGCCTGTAAGTTTGCAATATCATTAAAAATGTGGGTTACAGTTACTCCTTTTTTTAACAATTACGCTGACGTCGTTTTGTATCAACTGCTTCTTTGATGTCTGCTCTCTTATGAGACTATTTAATGTAGACACATAAAGCTGGCAAATTGAGTGAAATAGCTCAAAAATCCATTACCTGTCCAAAACATTATCCTTGCAGTTTTAAGTGAAGTGTAGATCAGCTAGAAATGTCGAAAAAAAAGCAAGAGAGGCTATTATCGACTGCAATCCTGTCTTCAGGGAGAGAGAAGAGATGGTTTTGCATATTGCCCACACAGATGATGCTTGAAGATGCATATTCGCTGGCTGAGAGAGGCAAAGCTACCACTGATCAAAAAAAAGTTATCAAAAGAGCGCTATCTTTTCGTGCTAATGGATTCCTTCCTTTTCAGGAGACGCATTCCCACCCCTTATTAATGCCACTATTAGAGGATCCGAAGATGGAGCTGAAAACATTCCTCCTGCCCCTGCGTTTAGGCCTGTTAACTGCTGAGGTAAATATTTTCAGCCTGAAAGTTTTCCCTCCATCTCTTTAATCTGAGGTTGTGTTTTTAAAAGGAAAAAAAATCGCTGTAGAAGCTGGAAAAAAATTAAATAATTAAAAATGGTGGTGGTGATGGGGGACTTCCTAAGTGGACTTCTTTCTAAATTTAAATTATGCCCTTGAAGTAAGGTCAAGTCGACAATTGCACATTTGGCTCTTTCTTAGTTGGACAGCACAAACCTAGTCGATTCAAGCTGTCTCCACAGTTGCAGTACAGGACACAACAGGAGACACCAGGGTGTTTAAAGCGTTGCTGTTGTGAGAGGAAAAGTTGGAGACGTTGTTAATCAGAGCAAATGGATTATCAGTCAACAAACTATTTAACGAGCGGCCATTAGGTCTCCGTGGCCTGCTTTCAGTCATCTGAGGAGCACTGATGTTACAAACCCTGCACCTCTAGCCTTGTATGTTTTAATGTCAGCATGCCAATGGACATATTTTTTTAAACAATAAAGCTGCAGCATTTTTATGTGATCACATAGCTCAAGTAGACAAAAGTGACAGACATACTTTTAATAACATTAACTGCATGCCTCACATTTTACATTAATTTGTTAAATTTAAAAATAAATTATGATAAAAGACTTGAACTTACTCATTGCAACTCATATCCTACAAGGCCATAAGTGCAATGCCAGCAAGCTGCCATTGCACATTTTGTCACTTTGTGTTTTTCCCCCACCCCAACCTCTATCATTTTAAACATCTCCAAAAGCATAAAGCTGTTTATTCACAACACTTTTGGTTTCTTTTCACTTAAGAAATATAAATACTGTTATATGGGTGTGCCATGACCTAGTTAAGACAAAGATGGATTCCAAGGCAGAGGAAAAAAGGCTCAAAATGTCACGGGGTAATTGCATCCAGCACATTCTCTTCCTTCTTCTCAATCCTTTAAAAGGAGCAATCATAGTTTTATCATAGTCCGTGAGAGATGAGGAAATCAAATGTAAGATCCCTTTGGAACAAAGGAAACCCATATAGGCCATTGAGTCCTGTTTAAGGAAAATGGCTGCCGAGAGCGCTCAGCCCCCTCTCTCTGCTCTCTGTTGAAGGACTCCTGAGCCGTGCCTCTAATAGCAGACGGCTCCTCTGCTGCTGCGCTCTGATTGGCTCGTTGAACTACCGCTGTTAACCAGCCAATTGCCCGAGCACTGCAAACAGCACCAGGCAATGTCAAACAAAACCCAGTTTGTCCGATAGCAACGCACCTCCACTGAAATAATTTACAAACTGAGAGAAGCACAGTCAGGTTTATTATTATATAAATAAAAGCGCCACCGTTTTTTTTAAATGCTAGCATAACATTAATAATTTTTTAAAAAGAGGACAAATGGGGAACATAGGCGACGGGTTGGCACTAGTCTGTTGCTGTAACCAAACAAACCGCCGCGTTCCAACGGTTATATAGCCGGGTAGTGAAATCGAGCTGCCAGACATGCGAGTGTTCGTATTAAAATTCCAATTCTCGTGTTTGACATTTTTATATTAGCCGCCATCACCTATTGCCGTGTCGCCGTAATAACTCATTTACCCTAACATATCAACCGACATGTCCTGAATGTACAAACGCCCACAAGACCGCACAGAAAAGCTCGCCACCAAAGCAGTTTTATTAGCCCTTTAGTGGCAGTTAAGAAGATATTACCCCCTGTGTCTGTCTTGTGTTTGCCAGTTAGGTAAATACAGCCGGTAGATTCAACACTATATGTCGTTTAGAGGATTTGTGAGACACTAAACTATCGCCAGACCTCATTTAGTCGCGGATATAAATGGGAGCGTTTCTGCGTGGCCTGCCTAAAAACACGTTTATTTTATTGTAAGGCTAATGCAGCGTTAAATAAGCTGCGGCCATGGAGGCAAGTTTGTAACGAAAGTGCCGTTGGAGGTGGGCAAGCCTAGCGGTGTATTGTGGGAGAGACAAGCAGCTACAGACCAGAGGCACACAATATGTGTTGGCTCTCGCCGAAAAGGAGGCAGTATTCTTTAAGCTAAATCATGTAATGTAAGCGGCGAAAGGAAAGCGATTTCGTCTTTTCATCAATTACAAAGAAAACAACACTCGATCGGACGAACCATGTCCAAGCCAGGGGAGAGGAACAGATTGAACGAAGACCATGGCAGAAAGCAGAGTTCAAGTAAGCTTGTTCTTTTTTTCCTCTTTCTCCAGCCCTCCTAATGCCTGTTTTCCGTAAGTGGGATATACGCTAGATCCCATTTTTCGCTCTCGCTTGGGGTTACCCCCGCCACCGAAGTCATGCATCTGTAACGTTTGGCTGTTTTAAAGTGTTGGAGGAGGTGGAAATGGGGGAGGTTTTGCTGGTAGGAGAACCGTGCTTAGCGCTTGGCTCCCGATAACGTTAGCTCTCCTCTCCTTGTCGCTGCCTGTCGTTTCAGGTTTGGCGAACGGCATGGACAGTCATCCCGTCTGCGGCTCAGCGGAGAAGCGGAGTCACCACTGGAGAAGTTACAAGTTGATAATCGACCCGGCGCTTAAGAAGGGATCTCACAAGCTGTATCGCTACGATGGACAGACTTTCAGCATGCCCGTAAGTGCCGCATTTGACGCGGCGGAGCGGCTACAATAGTAACCGAGTAGCCGACCTCCATGATAGGTTACAATGTGGCTGTGCTGGCCGTGGGTTTGTCACGGGCACGTTCAGCATCTTGAACACGGTGCCCGGAGGTGTTCGTGTTGATTCACCGACGCAGGTTAACTTTGCAACAAGTTAGTAGCGTGTGGAGCTGTGAATGGGATGGATAACGGCATTGTGTGTGTCTCCCCCCCCTCCTCTCCCACAGAACCCCGGGATACCACCGGTGGACATCGTCCGAGACCCCAGGATCGGTCGTCTGTGGACTAAGTACAAAGAGACGGACCTGCCGGTGCCAAAATTTAAGGTATCCACTCTGGCTTGAAGATCGATGCCACACTTTTCCTTGCGGATACGGGGTGCTGTCAAAAGTTGCAGACACACCCCCCTCTCACTCATCTCCGGGATGCGAAGTGAAAATGTGCCTGTCGGGGACCAAAATAATACGCTCTGCTCTGATGCATGCCTGCATTTACGGACTCGACCGAGTGCATCAACGCGATCTTTGAAACTTCTCCTAGCAGTTGTTATCTCAGCTGTCAGAAATGACCCTCCACACACGCGGTGCAACATTAACTCCTGTCATTCTTCTTCCAGATCGATGAGTGTTACATCGGCCCCGTGCCTCCAAAGGAGGTGACTTTCGCCAGGCTCAACGACAATATCAGGGAAGGATTTCTTACCGACATGTGCAAAAAATTCGGAGAAATCGAGGAGGTCGAGATCCTGTACAATCCGAAGAACAAAAAGCACCTTGGGATAGCCAAAGTTGTTTTCGAGAGCGTGAAAGCCGCTAAAGTGGCCGTGCAGTCGCTTCACAACACGTCTGTTATGGGAAACATCATCCACGTGGAGCTGGACCCAAAAGGTAAACAAGAGCTTAAGTTTGCTTAAAATAAAATCAGAATCATATGTGTTATAAGAGTCGGGAGCACAGAAATATGACAAGCCGAGTGTTACCTTTAGGGTGACAGCGTTCACGTGTGCATATTTACGTGCGTTGCCTGGTTACGTGGATAATTGAATTCATTCATTGAATATAAGCCTGCTCCCACAAGCCCAGAGCTTACGGTGCTGTGCACTCCCACTGTGCATAATTTCAGACCTGCAAACAAACACAAGCCAATCTGTCCGAGTTCTCTGTACTTTAAATTGTTTGCATTTAACTTAAAACTAAGAAAAGAAGTTCGTTTTTCTGTTGTTAAGACTGTTTGAATTCCAAGTCCATACATGTTCTGTCTTGTTATTTATTTTTTTTTACTGATGCAAAACAGCAACTTGAATGCATCGTAACATACCACTTTAGCAGTTTTGCTTATTATTTAATGTTATAAATACTGGCAAATATTTTGATTCACAGCTTGCAGTGTTTTCATTGTCCGTAGTAATGTCTTTATGTTAAAGTATTACAGCCAAATTGATGGATTTTTTTTCCTAAGTGTGATTGATGTCCTTTTAAGAAGTGCAGTTAGGGTTTGCTTTTTTGATCAATATGCTAAAGGCATGCATGCTTTTTAAAATTAAAATATGCTGATCAGTGGTATTTATCCCAGAACATAATGATGCTTTTGCAGATACAAATAATAATGCATCATATTAGTTTGCAACCCCCCCTCGGTAAGCACAAGTTGCTGCTTTAAAATATTTAGTTTGGAGTTCAGCTACTGGAGAATAATCACTGTCACTTAAATGATGCCCGATGAAGTCTGTTGGCTTTGTAAACCTGGCATCAGACCCAGACATGTTTACTGTTCTGCAGGTGAGAATCGCCTGAGGTACTTCCAGCTCCTGATGAATGGCAGCTACACTCCACGGACGCTGCCTGTTGGTGGAGAGGAGGCCAGAGAAGTTTCCCCTCGAAGCCTGGCAGAAGCCTTACTGGTAAAAAAACAAAAAGAAATAAAGCTTAGGTTGTGCAGTTAAGAGTAAAATAGTAATTCAGTAGTAGTTTTGTGCTAGTTTGTTGAAGGTCAGTTTGGAGGAACTGTTGCACACTCCTGTGTAGATGCTTTATTGTGCTTTGTAGAAATGCTTCAAGATACACCTGAGCAGGAACTTAACTGAAAGTCAGGCAAACCTATGGCTTTGTATCTTGAGATGTCCTCACACTGCTGTGCCACCAGCTTGCTATTTTGATTTTAAAATATCTTACTTGCTTTAGTTGTTTGAGAAACTGATTTAAAGAATCTTCTCAAACCTAAAGATGTTCTCAACAAAATGCCCAAATTAGAATTTGCCTGTAACAATTTCATATTTGTGTCCTCTAAGGCTTGCGAGCCCATCCGCAGGTTATCAGAGAGCAGCGTGTCTGCTGGGGGAGGAACATTGCCGCCCAGCAGTTCCTCCACCCCCCTGACCCTGGAGACCGGCTACTCCAGCCTAAGACAGGATACGCCACAATCCCAGGGAACCCCTCATACCCCGCGCCAGGCTGGTACGCCTTTCTCTCAGGACTCTAGTTATTCCAGTCGGCAGTCCACGCCTGCCTACCAATCTAGCCGTCCTGAGAGCTCCGGAGGATACAAATCTCGCCGACACGAGAGTAAATTTCAGGATGCGTACAACCGGAGACCGGAGAGGCCTCAGTATCGCAGCAACATGTATCGAAGTACGCCCGAGCAGCCTCCTTTCAAACAGCACCAGCTCACACCACCTGAACCTCCACCTTCCACCACTTCTTTCAACTACACAGCGCCTCCCCCCGCTACACCCAACTTCAAGTCCGCCTTCTCACCCTACCAGCCCCCTTTGCCCCCTGCGTTCCCTCCAACAGAGCCAGCTTTCCATCACCCAGCCCAAAGGGAGGGTGAATACCTCCGACCGCCAGAGCCGCCTCTGACGGCTGCTGTTGACTTTTTGCCCGCCAAGGAGCGACCAGAGACTCCTCCGATCCCGGAGCCTCCGCCACCGGAGCCTGCTCCTCATCCAACCACCCCGCCTCCTCAAACACCAGAGCACTGCCCTTCACCCGGTTCCCCCATTCTGGATCCAGAGCGGAACAGCCTGGATTCTCGCATTGAGATGCTGCTCAAGGAGAAAAGGACAAAACTGCTGCCGTTCCTGGACGAGCGGGACTCGGACAACGAGGTGCGAATGGAGGGAAGTCCGATTTCCTCCTCGTCCTCGCAGCTATCCCCAATCCCCCCTTACACAGGCGGCTCTCAAGGTGGTCAGCAAAGTTCCCGTCCCTCCAGCACAGGTTTGGAGGACATCAGCCCCACACCACTGCCGGACTCGGAAGATGAAGAGCCAATTCCCGGGACTGCCTCACTGATCAAGAGAATCAGCTCTCCTGTCCACGAGAAAGAGAAAGAAGGATCTTTTGGAGGCCACTCTCCCGCTGAGAAAATGGACACGGTAAAGCAAATTTTTTTTTTTTTAAAATTCCCTGATATTTGTGTCTAAATAGCGCCATATTTACCTCCATGCTTGTCACATTTGACAAGAAACGGCGCACAGATTCTGCTTCAATTACCTCTCATTAATGGCACTGATTAAGTTGATGGAAGCGCGGTGCTGATGTTTACGCGCAGCTGTGAATGACAGTTACACAGAGGACGCAGGAAGTCGGGTCTAGTTTCAGTGTGCGGCGGTAGTAGTAAACCTTCCCTTTTGTTTCATTCTTTTTCTTCTTCTGCTTTGTAAAGGAAATTCCGGTTTCACAGCAAACCGTGCTTTAAAAAAAAAAATTGGGGCCATACCAAAAAGGTGTTTGCTCCTCCAGTTTACCACTGGCATTTTTCTTTCTTTATTTTTCTGCAAATGAAAAATGAAGAATAAAGCACCTGTAACCTTCTGATGAAGCGTGTTTGTTTGCCTCATGTGCGCACAAGCACTCCTTGTCAGGCGCGGGTAAAAGAGTTGCAGTAAGTTATGAATGAAAAAGCTTTCGGTGCAGCCTTACAAATGCCTTCGCATTCATGGGAAGACAAACCACCTCTCTTTGTTTTAAAGTCGCAGTAGCACCGTCTGGCCTGTCAGGTTGCGTTTCAACACAGCGTGCTGCGAGGAAGAATAACAGCCTCTCTGCTGTTGGGGAATTGAACACTCTTGTTTCCTCTTTCTAACACTCGCAGCACACGCTCACATGGACGAAAAGCACGGTTTGGCTGTTGGCCCCTTTCAGCACGCCACATTTCCTGGTTTAGCTGAGCCTGACAGTCAGGATTGGCCGAGGCGTCTCTGTTCTCATATTTCAAGTTATCACAAAGCAAACAGTACAAACAGGTCATTTGGGTAACAACGCCACTCCCATGCTGAGCTTTCCCTGCTCTGTTTCATTTCTGCAGCAGCTGAGACTTACGAAATAAAACAGAACAGATGAGAGTTCAGTGCTCAGATGTTTTTCAGAGTATTGCATTTGTGTTTTGCACTGCGACGCTTTAGTTCGGTGCCTAAGCAAACATCTCGGTTTGGTAACACGCTGACCGAAGACTCGGGTCGGCTGTGTTTGACTGTGACTGAACTTTGAACTCAGACCAGGTGTAGAATCATTTAGTGCTCTTATTTTAAAGGTGCTGTGAGTCCAAGATAATATTTGGTACAGTCTGAAGTTTTCCTGTAGCACATCAGTGAGGGCAATAAAAGAGAGTTGGCACTGAATGCCTACTGAGATTTGTAGGTTTTCCTTTTTTAAATGTTGACAAATGTAACATTACAGAACCAATGTTTTTGTTGTTTGTTCGTTTGTTTTGTTTTTTAAAGTGGTGTATCCCAAGAAATCATCCCTTTACTATCATTATGTTTTATTCAAACATCTCAAACATTTCCACACAATGCCCAGCGCTGTTTATATTAAAGGGGCCACCACATTTCTTGTGGCCCCTTTGGCCCCTTTCTCATTTTAAGGTCTTCATAAGAAAATAACATTTACTCAGGTGTCAGGTGAAAAAGGGCAGGTGATTGCACAGATTTGTTCAGTCCTGACAGGCTGTCCTGTCTCCACACAGGGTCAACAGTCATCGGGAGAGGATATGGAAATCTCAGACGATGAGATGCCCGGGACTCCGATCACAAGCGGAGAGTGTGGCAAAGGCATCGTCGTGAACTCTGCCGTGTCCCCGATGCAGACCATGGCCATGCATCCTTCCAGCTACCACCCCCTGTCCCACCAAGCCGGCTTTGCCATCGCGCATCACCCCCTGGCCCCTCACCTGGCCACCCATACCGGAGTGCCTCACCCCATGCTGCCGCCCATGGGTCCCTACCCTCCAATGCCGGTGGTGCCTATGGATCTGATGAGCTGCTTCCGGTGGGAGCAGTGGAGCACGATTCCGATGTCCTTCCAGATGCAGCAGCAGATGCTGAGTCGCATGGCTCAGACCAGAGGGCCCTATCCCTATCCACATTTTATGGACAATGGCGCTTCCGGACCTTTCGGGGGACCCTATGCACCTCTTTCCATGGGTGCTACACCTGCAGGCAGCACAGGGGCACCTGGACAACAATGGCAGCATCCCAGTTTACCAAAGTTCAACCCTACCGTTCCTCCTCCTGGATATGAGACTAAAAAAGAAGATCCCCACAAGGCCACTGTTGATGGCGTGCTCCTGGTCATTGTCAAAGAGCTGAAGGCCATCATGAAGCGCGACCTGAACCGCAAAATGGTGGAGGTTGTGGCTTTTAGGGCCTTCGATGACTGGTGGGATAAGAAGGAACGTTCTGCTAAGGTAAGCTATCAAGAGCTCCAGCGGGAAAATCTGCATGTACTGACTGCTTATTGTACTAAGTTTGAATTACGATCAGTTAAATAGGGAAATAAAATTAGATCCATAGGATATGAATTAATTATACGTACCAGAGGCCACAGACTGAAGTGACGTTAATGTTGGATCACGTGATGCGTTTTGAAGATTATTAAGGAGAGTAATGAAAAGGCACGTTTGCAGCTCATTTTCCTGCTTGTGGTCCAGCGTGCTTACACAGCGAGGAGATTTGCATTAATACGAGATATTATTTTGACAAGTGTCATAATGAATTCATCTGATGTGGTAATGCATTGTTATGAATGCAAGAAAAGCTGAAGAGGTCACATGTTTCATCTTGTAAATTAATTTTTTTTTTGTTGTTTAAAATCACTTAATTCATTTGCATTTTTGTGCCTGTTGATTGGATAAAACAAACAATCAGAGGATGAACAAGTGATTTAAAAATCTTTTCTTTGATCACTGAGGAAATCTGACTGAGCTACTTTTTGCTGTTCGTGGTAATGAGAAAAACAGGGTTTCATTTAGTTGACGTCTTTCTTTCCAAGGCATCTTTGACTCCAGTAAAGGGCGCAGAAGGGAAAGAAGAAGAGAGACCTAAACCCAAAGAGACGATTGGTTCAAGTCTCCTTGAGAACTGGAACAAGGGTGAGGGGCTGGGCTACGAGGGTATGGGCCTGGGAATCGGGTTGCGAGGGGCCATCCGCTTACCCTCCTTCAAGGTATTATGATTTCTAATTTTTTTTACTGAACTGTAGAAGGAAGCATCATCTGCACCAGGTGTTTAAAATGGTGCATGTCATGCTCAGGTCAAACGGAAGGACCCTCCTGAGGCCGCAGCTGCAGGCGACAACAAACGAGCCCGACCCTCCACGCCTGTGGACGACGAACTGGAGGACGAAGGTAACCCTCCACTGTTTACACTCTCACTTGGTCCTCCATGCGTGCAGTTCTCTTTCAAAACCCAATTTATCTTTTTGTAATTTTCTGTCAGACCGGGAACGAGACCCAGCTGAGCTCCCCTCAGATGATTCCAAACTGGATGGCGACAGCACGTCGGCAAAGAGACGCCACTCTCGACCGCTTGAGCTGGACAGTGAGGGAGAGGAGGAGGTGGACACCTCGGGGAAGGAAGAGTCGCTGTCTGACAGGGAGGAAGAACCTGTTAAAATGGAGGTTGCGGAAAGGCTGTCGCTTGGCAAAGTAAGTCGCCTCCAAAATGAAAGGGGGGAAAAAAGCAGCAAGTGTAGAGAAAATTTGTGTGTATCATAAACCTTTTTGGGGCAGCACGGTGGTTAGCACTGTTGCCGCACAGCAAGAAGGTCCTGAGTTCAATTCCAACATCAGGCCGGGGTCTTTCTGTGTGGAGTTTGCATGTTCTCCCCGTGTTTGCGTGGGTTCCCTCCGGGTACTCCGGCTTCCTCCCACCGTCCAAAGACATGCAGCTTGTGGGGATAGGTTAATTGGATAATCCAAATTGCCACTAGGTGTGAATGTGCGAATGAATGTGAGTGCGAATGGTTGTCTGTCCCTGTGTGTTGGCCCTGCGACAGACTGGTGACCTGTCCAGGGTGTACCCCGCCTCTCGCCCTATGACAGCTGGGATAGGCTCCAGCGCCCCCCGCAACCCTGAAAAGGATAAGCGGAAGCGAATGGATGGATGGATGGATAAACCTTTTTGTTCTGATTTCTTCCAGGAGAGTGGTGATGAGGAGGGCGAAGGTGAAGATGAGGGAGACTTATCCAGTGAAAGCTCCTCTTCAGATTCGTCTGATGATGGTACTTCAGATATTTGACAGAAACAGCTGGTTGGCTTTATTTATTTTAATGCGTTTCCAGTAGTTATTCATTTGTTTTTGCCTCTTTTCTTACAGAAGCTGAGAGTTCGTCTTCTTCCAAGGCCAGCTCAGACTCTTCGTCAGAAAGCTCTGAATCCTCTGGCTACGGGTTAAGCTCGGAAGAGGAAGACGACGATGAGGAAGACAGGGAGGCAGCAGAAGATGCGGAGGTTGACGGCAAAGATGCCGCGGCCTCCTCATCTACTTCATCCTCTACATCTTCATCTTCTGAGGAGGAGGAGGAGGAAGAAACAGAAGCTAAGCCTCCGAGCTCTCCTGCAGTACCGCTCCCAGAGGTCAAGGAGGAGCAGATACGCAGACCTCCTAGTCCTGAGGAGCCGTCAGCAGAGGACCTGAAGCCACCGTCACCTCAACACATCCCTGGTAAATGTTTGCTCCCATTTCTGTAGTCTAGCGTGCATCACTTCAACAAAAAACATTTCTAATTTTTAAAATGATGCTGTCAGAGGTTAAATGAAAATTAGAAATAAAAAAACTGCTTCTTGTCTTTCAGTCCAAGAGCGAGACATCAGTGACAGCCACATTCCTGCAGTGAAGTCTGAACATCAGGGGCATGTAGCAAACCTTCGGCCACCCACTCCCACAGGCGTCCTGTTTGACAGTGACCAGGAGACAAAAGCAAAAGGTAAAGCAGAGGCTGAAGATGTAGCCAGGACCCCTGGTCGATTAGCTTCCTCCCAATTAGATTCAAGCACGGTTCTCCCCAAATCGGCCTCCGCATCTGTAATGCACCTCCCTCTCCCTGCTCACCCGGCAATAGAAGGCCGATCCCTTCTCCATCCGCCTCCAGGGCCCCTGCCCGACTTCCCTCAGCGGCCCCGGCTCCCAACAGATGAGGATATCCCCCGCACGCCCGGCAGGGACCTCATGGAGCGTGCCCGAAGTCTGGGTAAATCCCAGAGCACCGACACAGTGCCCAACACACCAGGCAGTGATGCTCCGCTCACGGGCAGCAGTCTGTTGCTTAGTTCCCCTCACATCCCTGGTAGTCCTTTCTCCTACCCTGCTCAGTCCCCTGTCCTTAGCGCTGGAGTGCCCCGTACTCCAGGAAGAGACTTAACATTCGCCCCTGTCTTCCCTGACCCTGCAGCAATTAATAGGAAAGTGTCCTTGGAGAGCTTGGATGATAGACCAGTTTTTAAGGAGCCGCACATCAGCGCTGTGCCAGGCCAGGTCCCGGCAGCCGGCACAGAGCACTCAGTCAGCATCCCTGAAGATCTACCTACTGGTCTCTCTCTAGATGTCCCTGTGCCGTCCGATGTCACGCCGTTGAAGAAGAAACCTGGACGACCCAAAGCAAGCAAAAAGCTGCCAGCGGCCTCTGCGGCTGATGAGTCTTTGGAGCTCTCATCCGAGTCCATCCATCTGCCTGATGAAGCACATCTCGAAGCTCTCTCTGTACAGACGATCTCTGCACGGTCCCCCAAGCACTCGAGCCTGGACTTCAGGGAAGGAGAGGTGGAGCCTCAGACGGTGTTACCTGATGAAGACAACTTCCTGACCTACAAAGACGAGGCACCCACCGTGGTCTCAAAGCCGGCACGAAGGGCGCGGCGGCCCTGGGATGAGATCCTGCTGGGAAGCCTTTCTCCTGTCACCACGCCTCCACGGCCATACTTCACCCGACGCTCTGATTTTGAGGAGATGACAATCCTGTATGACATCTGGAACGAAGGCATAGACGAGGAGGACATACGGCTTCTGCAGATCACCTACGACAAGATGCTCCAGCAGGACAACGGTAACGACTGGCTCAACGACACGCTCTGGGTCAACCATCCTCATATCCTTTCCTTCTCAAAAGTCTCTAATTTATATCACAGAGAGAAACAACATAAAAGTTGTTATTAAAGGTTTTTTTCTTTCTTTTTTTGTAAATGAAATTGTATTGCACTGTATTTTGAACAGCAGCATCCTCTGGTGGTGAAAAAGAGGAACTTGGCAAATTTTGAGTCAGGGTTCAAGGATTTTTCTGGCTTTCCGGAATAATTTTAAAGGTGTTTTTAGTCCCTTCCTTGACTTCCCTGCACCTACCAGCATCCCTGGAGTGAAGAAAAAGAGGCGAGATGACGGCATGAGGGATCATGCGACGGGCTGCGCGCGAAGCGAGGGTTACTACAAGATCGACAAGAAGGACAAGATCAAGTACCTTCAGAGCACGCGGCTGCAGTCGGAGGAGCCGCCGGTTGACACACAGGTGGGCAGGACGTGTGGATTGTGATGGTGTGTGTAGCAAAAACTTGCTGTGGGTGAACACGTTTAACTTCTCTCTGTCTCTGCAGGGCATGAGTATTCCTGCGCAGGTCCACGCCTCAACCAGAGCTGGCTCGGAACGGCGTTCGGAGCAGCGGCGCTTACTGTCCTCTTTTGCGTGTGACAGCGACCTGCTCAAGTTCAACCAGCTGAAGGTAAGTATTACGCAGGAGAACCAGTGCAGAGGTTGCCTTACTCTACAGTTTTTACCAGCACACACTTTAAAATGTTATCAAATTTCCTGTGACACCCCATTGTTTGTCTGTTTCAGTTCCGTAAGAAGAAGATCAGATTCTGCAAATCACACATCCACGATTGGGGTCTGTTCGCCATGGAGCCCATCGCCGCTGATGAAATGGTGATCGAATATGTGGGACAGAACATCAGACAGGTGAGAGGCAGACAGCTGGTTTGTGTAATGTGGGTTTTCTTTCTGCATGTATGTAAACAGTTTTTTATGTTTTTAACCTACTTTTATGTGACTCACATGTGTCTGATTAACCTAAAGTATAGAAATAATGCATCATGAGGAATTTCAGTACCACTGAAAGTAACCTTTCCTCAGGTTAGTCCAGGTAACCAACAATTGTGACTTGACAGAAGCCAGAGGTTTAGGTTGTTAAGCTCTTCACCAGTGGTTCTAAGGAGTGAAGCTGTTAATATGTTCACGGGGTGTCAGCAGATATCTGCAGTATTAACATACCATCTAATGATTGACGTTCTTGTCTGGCAGGTGATCGCGGACATGAGGGAGAAACGCTATGAAGAAGAGGGCATCGGCAGCAGCTACATGTTCCGTGTCGACCACGACACCATCATAGACGCCACGAAGTGTGGCAACTTTGCTCGTTTCATCAACCACAGCTGTAATGTAAGGCAACATCTGCATGGGGAAAAAGGTTTAGCAGCATGAATATAAAAAATAAAACTTGTTCTTATGCCCTTCTTTTTTTTTTTCTCTCTCTCTCTTTCCCCCCCCCCCCTCTCCTCCCTCTTGCAGCCTAACTGTTATGCGAAGGTCATCACTGTGGAGTCTCAAAAGAAGATCGTGATCTACTCCAGGCAGCCAATCAACGTCAACGAGGAGATCACGTACGACTACAAGTTCCCCATCGAGGACGAGAAGATCCCCTGTTTGTGTGGGGCAGAGAACTGTCGGGGAACGCTGAATTAACGTCAAGTCGAGGTCAGAAAGAAAGGTCTCCCCCAGCTTCTCTCTAAGCTCACCCCAAACTCGGCGCAAACTCCGTGCTTGAAATCTCGGATCAGGAGGAACTGAAGAAGGAACGCTTTGTTTGGGAGTGAGGAGAAGAAAACCGGCAAGTCACCCGGACAGAGTTCAGCTACCTGTCTGGCCCTCTTCACATATTTAACTCTAGATTGTTTACGAATTATGGTGCTCT
The DNA here is from genome assembly GCF_963576455.1 of Neolamprologus multifasciatus. Taxonomy (NCBI): domain Eukaryota; kingdom Metazoa; phylum Chordata; class Actinopteri; order Cichliformes; family Cichlidae; genus Neolamprologus; species Neolamprologus multifasciatus. The sequence goes on along the minus strand of NC_140445.1, from coordinate 24,606,658 downwards.
TAACATACAAATTTAAAAAAAAAAAAAAAATGAAGAAGAAGAAAACTTCTAGTTTTTTATGTGCAAACACTTGACTTGCGGGTGCAGCGTTTCCTCCCCTCCTCTCAACATCGGACAGTATTTCAGCGTGGCTGCTTCTACACCTGGCTCGTACAAGTTTTACACCTTTTTTTCTTCTTCCTTTTTTCTCATTTGTCTCATAAGCTTTACCCACACCACACGTGGTACATAGAAACAACCCAGACTCACATGTTCAGCTGCTCACTAACACTGTTAAGACGCACAAGCCCACCAGGTAAACGCCACCCTCTTCCCCACTTGTGGGATGAGAGGCGGATGGCAGACGGTGCCGTTTCCACGCGGGTGGTTTTCCTGGACGTGAATCAAACTAATGAAACAAAAGGAAAAAAAAATCAAGCTTACCATTGCAAAATCTGGAATATCCAACCATCTCCTGCTCTCACCAGCCAGCGACGGATCATGCTGCTTCCTCTTAGTTTATGCAAAAAAAGCTAATTAAGATGTTCAAACTTTGTATTGATGATATTCCAGTGTTTTGCGGTTTCCTTTAGATTCTCTTCTTACTTCATCAAAGACACTATATTTGTGTGTGAATGTGTTCGTTATTGTGTCCGGATAGAGCGCGAGACTGTGAGTGCACTGACCCCCCCCCCCCTCCCCCTTCTTCCGTGGGCCGCAGCGTGGAAAAAGCCAACCAATCATGCAGAGCAAGAAAGACTAAAGATTAATCAAGTCCTGTCTACTTCCAGAGCAAGTGAAGGTACAAGTTTTCAGCTTTGGAGAGAGTAGTTAGTTCTCATTTTAAGTGCCATATGAATGCGTTACTGTCTTTGTTTAACCCGAGGAATCCAGAGATGCGTTAACATGGATGTGCACAGAAATGCTTCCTGTTTTTGGCTGATGGAGGATTTTTTCTTTTCCTTTTTCTATCTGGGTTCACTGTCTCGTGTTTGTGTGCTCACAGATTTCTCTCCTCGTTATACTACCAGTGTTTAATGTTCCCCGCGAGGCAGAAGAGAGCCGATTCTTTCTTTATAAACTCATCGCAATGAAAAAGACAAACTTGTGAATGCACTCGGGGCTCGCACTTATGCTTCTGCCCCCCCCTCGCCCCCCTTTTCACCCACTCAGTCCTCCCGCTAAGACCAAGTCTAACATTTTGCTTTTCATTCAGTTAAATTGAAAATGGAGATATTTTTTTTTCCACCAGTGATGTTCATATTGTAAATAATGACTTGTACAGAAGATCTAATGCTTTTTTTATATACATCTTCACAACTTTTAAGATGCATCTTTCTCTCTCTTTGTTTTTCACAAAAGACTGAGTATTTAAAAAGACAAACAAACGTATTTTCAGGGATCTGTAAAAGAAATCTGATGGTTTAAAAGGTTGTTTATTTAAAGAAAAAAAGGTCCACTGTGTACAGGACGAGTCTCCACCTCCCTTTGGAAAGATTGTTTCTTGTAGAAACGTCTTCATTTTTCTGCCCATTTGCTTTGTAATCCTAATATGTGTAAATAGTGTAACTGTGAATACTATATAAATAAATAAATATATATATATATATAAATATATATATATTTTTGTTCCCTGGGATTTGCTACATAAACACGGCTCGGACATCTATCAGAATTAGATGAGCTGGTAGCAGGAAATTCAGCTTGTGTCAAGCTTTGGGGTTTGTTTGTTTTTGTTTTTTTTGTTTGTTTGTTTTTTTTTTTTAATTTTCTGTTGTAAATTCTATGAAAAGTTTGCGGTGTGGAGAAAAGAAAGGTGCAGAATCGGCATGAGAAGAGGACTGATGTGTCAGCCTGTTTCTCCTGTCTATTTATTATACAACAAATGTATGAAAAAGGAAGAAAAAATGGAAATAAAGCATTTTTGCATACATCCATAAATGCTGGTGGTTTGTTATTCCTGAGGCTGCACGATGTGAGATAGAAATACGACTGATGGACTGAAGATCGTCCTGCTGTTGCAGGCGGCAGCTGATCAATCACTCTGTGTCAGGCTGCTTTGACGAGGTCATGAGACTCAGTGCAGGTTTCATAATACTACAGGTGAGGGGATTCTGCTTAGGCTCGTTATGTGCTCCACTGCTACTGTCGAGCCACTTTCAACTCCCAAATTCTTGAATGCTGAAATTTCTCAGGTCTATTGCAGTGCTGTGCAAAAGTCTTGAGCCACCCTTAATTTCTTTACATTTTGATGGGAAAATGAAAACATACATGGAAATAAGGCAAAATCAGAGATTTTACAAAGTCTACCAAACTGAGGCAGGTCTTGTCATTTCTTTAAGTAGACTTTCAGAACAGTTCTCCAGCTTTTTGAAGGACATTCAAAGCTCTTCTTTGGATGTTGGCTGCCTTTTGTTCTGTTCTCTGTCCAATATTTTCCCACAGTGCTTCAAAAATGTTGAGGTCCGGGCTGTGAGGAGGCCAATCCATGACTGATAGTGGTGCAACAAATCTCAATCTTACCTGCACTGCGAGATGTAAATTTGAATGACAGTAAAGTCTGACTTTGTCTGTCTCAGTGTTTTTTTCCTCTATCCGGGTATGTTTTTACTTCACTGGCAATGTAGAAAAATGAAGATGTTGCCAATCAGTTGCTTTCCAGCATGTTGGAACAAAATGTGATGGTTCTTTTCTGTGTTCATAACGGCATAAATTTTGACAAGACCTCTAACACCACTGGCTGAAATGCAGCCCCAAATCATCACAGAGCCTCCACCGTGTTTTACTGATGGCTGCAAACACTCCTCCTCCCTCCAGCCCTCCTATAAACCTATTACTGATGATTTGAACAATATTCACATTTTCAAACTCCGATGGACTGATGACCTCCCAGGCTGTACCACATAACCCTGAATTTGCTGGATCATTGGATGGATGGATTGCAGAGAGGAGCCAAATTGTGTTTGGGAGAGGTTTGTTAAATTTCACGTGACCATAGGTGATTGAACCTGACTCTAAAATAATTCAAATTAAAACTGTCAACATGCTGACTTTCTCTCTCGCTATATACACAAACATGAATGCAAAGAGACTTTTAGTCCAAACCAGGTCTTGCGTCAGTTCACTGAGGGGTCAGTCACAATTCTCCATGAGCAAATGGCAAGTCAACATACATGCATGGGACTTGTGGCCTGAGGGTTAGAGGTGGAGGGTGCCCTTTCATCCATGACTGCTCCTACAGATCTGACTGTGGCTGACAGCGAGTACAGCACCCTGGCAGAAGAAGCATTGTAGTGAAGCTCATCTAAATAAACCCCAGAAAAGGCATTTGATTTTTTTTTCCAAGGCTTTTTTTTTTTTAAAATAAAACATTCACCAAACCAACGAGTTGTCAAAGCAAGACTCCAACTACTTTGATTCAGTGCTCCAACCCTCCTCTCTGTAGTTGGGATTAATAATGTGTTTGATCAGTGAATTTAGAAGCTTTTGTGTTTATCTGCAGTGAAAATCTGCAGAAGCCTGGATTCACATTCACGCAGTCCCCAGGGAGACAGAAAAGGCTCACAGTGTGGTCTCCCTGTGTGCGCGCGCCGCCCTAAGGCCGTGACAGGAGGAGGATGGTGTGACCACAAGCGGGGAGGCTGGGCTCAGAGAGCGAGCTTAGACAGCATGGGAGCCCAAGTCGCACTCGTCGCCATCTGCTTAGCGAAATCAAACACAGGATCTGATTGGTTGGTCGTTGTCGCTCCAACTGTGCTGTCTTGCTTTGCCGGTCATCTTTGCAGCTCAGATTGTCTTAAAATGTTTTCTTTGATTCTTTTGGTAATCCTTATAAAAAGGGCAGCTAGAAAATAAAAGCTGAAAGAAAAACTGATATTTACTTTTTACCACGTAAGTATTTGGGGATGATGTGCAGGTGTGCTCAGGAGTTTACACTCACTAATCATGGGCATGAAGCTCAGGGTTATTTTGTTGCTGTTAAAGATTTCGTGGAGTTGTTCTGTTTCCAGGGTGGAATGATTGTACAGCGTACGCCTTTAACAAGAACTGAGCACACAAGGTTTTCACAGTTTCACAGTTTTCACGTGAGACTGGTTCCCTGTATCAAAATTTCAACCATCTAGCTGTTGATTTGACATGAAGTTGAAGATTTCGCAGGTAATTTTTCACTATTCCATCCACTTTGTGTAATGTACCAGTACCACTGGCAAAAACAGCCCCAGAGCATGATGCGGGCAGGTGCAGATGCAGATTTTAATTGACTTTGAAGGCGTCAGCAGCCTCTCAGGCTGGTGACAGTAATGCTGTTTCAGCAGTTTCCAGGTCATGGCAGGGAAGAGACCTTTCCAACTTGTGTAAATCTACAATTCAGCTTCTTACACCTTCACTGAGGTTCTTGGACTGTCCTATTGCTCGGAGCATTGGCCTAAGCCTAGGATCCAGTGAGTCAAAACAAATCCTTTCTATGCTGGCGATGAGAAACTATTAGTTGTAGTCAATCATTATCCCTAATGAGAAGATAACAGGCCGTGTACATGTCAAGTTAAAGGACACTGTAGAACCTTTAGCACCTCTTATTAAAAGATTTAAATGAATGTATGTATATAATTTGACTGTGTGGCTTCAAGAAAATCTAAAATAAATACAGCCACGTGCACCTAATTCTTGCCATTAAAATCATTAATGACATATGCTGTACAATCATTCCACCCTGATGTCAAATAAATAAAGGTCCAAAATTATCATGACAATCATGTCCACGGTGACTGGATGCAAACGTCTGAGCCCAGCTGCAGGTAGCTGCTTGGTGGAGTATTTGCATTCATTTGCTTGTGTTATAAAAGGCCTGAAATGCTAAATTTAGAGAGATTTACATCCCAGACTTGGTACATGATTAAGGTCACATGGATGTTGTCACAGTGGTGACCATGATCACCATATATTCTACACCTGTGTGAGTCTGCTGGCATATTTCACCATTTATTGCCGACCACAGTTCAGCCACACACTTTCAATTTTCTGAAACCTTTTTGCATGAGGAATAACAAAAAAAAAAAACAACAGCAGCAAATATGATTTTAAAGAATGATTTTATTGTTAGGATACACAAGTGTTATAAGGGAGCGAGTCACACTTTAAAGAACAGTCACACAGCAAATATTAAGGCTTTTGTTTCCTTGCTGATTTCTTTTTTTCCTGGCGTAACCCGCAGTCCTCCTTTATACGACGTACGGCCACACTTCAAAATTCAATGCAGACTTGAGCACTGAGTACAAACTAATGTTTGCATGTTTTTGCATGACGCTCGTAAATCGGCTCATTAGCCAGCCATTACTGTGCTATATTCTAGCACCCTTCCTTAACGCCCTCTTCTTTTCAAAACAGAGCTTTCCTCCTGCTACTGTAGGAAAAGCAGGTGAGGCACCATGCAAAATAATGTAACTTTGGATTTCAAAATGTCTGCAGTGAAAACGTACTGTTGCAGGAATAACCGTAAAGCACTAATGTTCGTCCCAATCAAAGGCTAACAGCGCCCAGGGGGACATTTTGCTTTAGCCCAAGTCATTTGGAAAGGAATGTACAGGCCTGCATGATGTAATAGTATCATAATTTTTTAAACAGCCAGCTTAAAGTATGGCTAAATCTATTAGAGTTGAAAGGGTTAGATTTTATCGCTAACCAACACAAGCACACAGTTAAGCAATGAGTAGCTGGCTCAGTGGTTAAAACGGCTAAGCATCCTCTCCATGCTCTCTTGACTACTTTCTGAACTAAAAATTAAACCCTTAGAAAACACACACAGTTAACCTTAATCAATAATGTTAATATCAGAGTTAAGGTGCTGAAAGTAGTTTGGAAAATCGTTAAAATAGCTATGAGTAAATTATAAAGAAGTTAAATCCTTAAATGTATTGCATTACATAAAAAAGCTGAAACTACTGATGTTAATATATAACTTACACTAATGAGTAAATAGGAAATAGCTACAAATGCGGACAGTTTAATGAGGACGTTATACTGCCACTGTTCTATCAAAGTTTAAAACGAATGTCCTCAAATGTGGATCTCATTTTTCTCAGAAACAAAAATGAGGTAAAAAAAAATAAAATAAAAATCTGCTAATTCTTTGTTTTTAAATTCATCAGGTCCCAATCAACCCAAATAGCAAAAAAAAATTAAAAATGCATGCCATGAAAGAGTTCAGGTCTTAGGAGGTTAATATTAATTAATATGAATATATTTTATAGTTTTGCCTCATTATAACACAACAGTGGATACTTTATATTAAAACAAAATCAAGAAATGATTGAAGGGTAAGACCTTCAGCTTCATATAGTGGCTTTTCACTGTAGTTTTAAATCTGACAGAAAACAGTTTCACATCTAGTCAGACCCTTGAGGAAGTAAGAGTGTCAGTTTCAACAATCTTCATTGTTGAAACAAAATTCATTTTGTTCAATTAATTAAAAGACGGTATATAGATTTTATAAAAACGTTTTAAATTAAAACTGAAATTCTCATTTAAATCACATCTCAACTGTTTGAAATCCACTGTAGTGACATACAGGGGCATGGAAATTATGTTGTTGTCTAATGAATTATAGATCTAATTGTATTTTTCTTTATATATTTCTTTACTTTTTTCATAAATCTGCATTACTGCGTTATTTGGGCATATTTTTAAATCATTATCATCAGCTTAAAATGCCTGAACAATACTTTTAATTTTTCAAATGTTTTATAAACAATCAACCTTGTTAGCATGCTAACCAACCCAATTTCCAAAGTTTTGCTTTGACTTAACTTCACTTTTATTTTTATTTTTTAATTGCTCGCTACAGAAAAACAAAGGATATACGCATGTACATTAGGTTGTAGTTTTTAAAAGCACACTTTGAATGCAAAAGGCTTCACATTAAACGGTTAGCAACATGCTAATAAAATCAAATTTCCTAAAAACACATAAGACTTAAATAACACTTACAGTACTCTTCTTCACAGTTTGCTTGTCTTTCCTAGAGTATTTCTAAATGTCTGAAAACTTCTCCTTAAATGAAAAGTTCAACTAACCTGTTCTTTATTTATTTAATTTTAATTTTGGTGTTGTACTATTTCACGCCTTGGATTTAACATGGTGCTAAAGTCCAGATAAGAAGCCTCCCAGTAAAAGGACTGGAAGCAGATGCACTGATGTAGCAGACAAGAGGGTTCGACCAGCCGCCCCTCTGAGGAGTTTGGCATCTATGGAGGCTGAGACAACGCGACTGAAGATGTGATGAATGTGTCTGAAATTGTTCTGGAGAGGGGCCACCTGCTCTGCGTCCTCCTCTGTGGAGAAGATCTGCGAGGTAAACTGAGCCAGCTGAGGAGACAACCAAACCCAAAAATAATATTTTAAAGTCTTTTTTTAAAAAAAAAAAAACCTGCTCTGAACCTAGGCGACTTACTTGGGACCATGAAATGTAGATGGGGACCTCATACAAAGTCCACACAACCGCTTGAGAACATGGAGGGGTGGTAAGGCTGCCGTAATATCGGTAATACTGACTCATGTTGTGCTTCGGCAGGAGGCTCATTAGAGGAAATGGCTTTACTTTAGTTGCTTGCCCTGGGGGAAGGATGCACAGACATAATGAGAACATTGCTACGACTAACACAAGAAGGCAGGAGTGGATTTTCCTTAAGGCTCCACTCACCTTTGTAAGCAACAGAGGAGAGTTTCTGTGAGATGTGTCCAAAGTGCACATTATCTGCATACACAACCTGAGAAATATGATAATGTCTTAATAGTTTTGCTTTAAAAATTCTTAAAAATGTAGTTCAAGACTAGGCTGAGAAATAAACTGACATCAATGAAGAATCCAAGAACGGCAAGTCCCGTTGGATCGTCGAGGGCTGCAGACAGATTTGGATGGATGGACTTCATGTTGACTATGTGCATCTGGAAGTAAAGAAAGTCCACAGAGACATTAAGGGAAGGCTGCACTGCATCTGTGTGCTTAGACAGGTGGCTTGTGACTGTGTAACTCCGTCTACTGACCATACTGTACCTCCATTGGGTATCTGCGTCTGTCCACAGTGTGCTCTGAGCCGTTGGACGCCGGACTTCCCCAGTGGAAGTGCAGCTGGATGGTGTGGTACACATCTGGAAGACCGCCACCACTCACCGCCATGCCGCTGCCGACCTGCAGTATGACTGAGAGCAACAGCGCACGCGTCACCCCCAGCGCCCACGCGACAAAAACGCGCTACAATATGCGGGGTATTCACCTGAGTGCCCGTCGTTTTTGAGCGTCCAGTGGCCTGTTTGCGTCTCCTCGAAGCCCTCTAGATACAGAGCGCCCAGAGAGGCGTTTCTGACCATGTGTTCGTCCAAGTTGATGGGAGAGTGATGGTGATCAAGTAAAGGGTAACAGGAAGGGACCATGTCTCCCCATGAGTAAGGATCTGAGGATGTGAAAGAAGACTCATGAGCTCCAGACAGACAACTAAAAAGTGTAAGAGAAGAACCTTGCTTGCTTAACCTTAAAATCAGCTCACAGCAATCAGTTTAGGACAACCCATGCTTTCTGAATATCTGATATTTTGGCTTTTATTTTGAAAGGATACTTTAGACTTTCAACAGTGACTTCAGCTTCCGATCATCTAATATATAAGTCTTTTTGCCTTCAGCATTGCCTTAACTCTTCATGGCAGAGCTTGAACAAAGTGCTGGAAAAATTCCCTGGAGTTTGGTCCACACTGACATGCGAGCATCACATCCATGATGTCAGTCACCTGTTCCAGCACATCTCAAAGGTGCTCTGTTGGGTTGATGTGGTCAGCAACCATCCGGCTGATATGCTGTTGAGTTTTAATGATGCTCAGTTGGTACTAAGGGCCCCAAAGTGTGCCAAGAAACCCACACCATTACACCACCACCAGGTTGATACAAGGCAGAATAGATCCATCCTTTCATGTTATTTCTGATCCTCACAGGCAAATGTTGCAGCAGAAATCGAGACTCATCAGACCAAGCGTCAACATTTCAACTCTCTATTTTCCAGCTTTGGTGGGCTCATGTGAATTGTAGCCTCAGCTTCCTGTTCTTAGCTGACAGGAGTGATACCTAATGTGGTCTCTTCTGCTACTGTAGCACATCTGCTTCAAGATTCACACACTTCTGCACACATTGGTTGTAGCAACTGGTTATTTACTGTTGCCTTTCATTCAGCTTGAAGCAGTCTGCCTCTTTATTCTCCTCTTTGCTGCCCACTTGATATTTTGTCCTTTATTTATTTATTTATTTTTAGACCCCGTATAGTAAACTCTAGACATGGTTGTGTGGAAAATCCCAGCAAATCAGCAGTTTCTGAAATACTCAGTCAGCTCATCTGGCACCAACAATCAAAGTCACTTAAATCCCCATTTTGAACTTCAATATGCCCCCTTGACCATGTCTACATGCCTAATAGCATTCAGTTGCTGCCACGTGACGGACTGTTGTCACATTCAGATGGTCAGAATTTGGTGTGAACCATATGAAAGCACGAACTCATCCTGTGTGGTATCAATGGTTCAGGCTGCTGGTGGTGCAATGGCAACTGAGCATTAAAGCACTACTACCAGAGTATTGTTGCCGGTCACGTCCATCCCTTTATGACCACAGTGTGGCCATCATCTGATTCCAGTAGGATAACATGCCATGTCACAAAGCTCAAATCATCTCAATTTCTTGAACATGACAATGAGTTCACTGTACTCAAATGCCCTCCACAGTCATCAGATCTCAGTCCAATAGAGCACATCTGTGATTTAGTGGAACAGGAGATTTGGATCATGGGCATTCAGCTGACAAATCACTGAGTAGTATTTCCAGCACCTTGTTGAATCAAGAATTGAGGCAGATCTGAAAGCAAAAGGGGTACGAGCAAGGTGTAACCAAAGAAGTGGGCATTTGGTCTGTATTGTGCACTGTAACTGTGTCATTGATGGAATTTGATAAAATCCTTTCTAAAGATTTCATACTATCATCGTAAATCCTTTTCACCGTTCTAAAGTGAAAATGTGACATCGTGACAGCGCTCGTTCTAAAATTAAAAAATAAACAAGTTACTCACCACAATGTGGCTCATCATAACAGTAGTCATCTGCAAAATGAAAACGGCACAGTGACATCACCTTTCTTTCCCTTCCATCCAATTACACGAAATTGCGCATAAGAGACGTTCACAATATCTTTTCACCCCGCGAGACCCGAGTCGTGCCCTCACCTGAGTCAGCGTATGAGCCGACGATCACGAGGAGAGCTGCGGTCCAAATCATCCCAGGATCCCGGTGGAGCGCACAGTGAGGTAGACTGAAACAATTGAGGGCGAACGGCCGGCTTAAATATAGGAAGGAAGGTGAAAGCTGAGATTTACTTTCTCCTGGGCTGATCAGTGAACCGTGTCATTACCAGTCTAGTGGTCTTTTCTGATAAACAGGCTCATTGATGCAGGGAGAGCTTCACTCCCCCCCACACCCACACACACCCCCACCTCCCCAGCTGCTGCTGCTGTAAGCATAGATGCCCAGTGACTAGTAACAAGACCCATTCATCTCATGGGAAAGTCAGAGGATGTGTTAGGAGGCTGGATTAGAAGTGAACAGAATGTATATGACTCGGTATAAAGAGGCTGTAAAAATGAGACCGTGTTTAAACTTCAGAGGTTCTCTTTTTATTTTCTCATCACTGCCCCACGCTTTACAGTGGAAGGGACCACCCTCTAATCAGTGCCAAGCTCTGGGAATCCAGTTAAAAACCCTCAAATTAACACCTAATTTTACACTTAAACGCATGTTTTTAAGTGATGTTACACTTCCTCTCCTAACAGCTCAGTGTAAAGTGTTACGTGTTTCCCATCCAGGAATAGATTGTGTGACTCCGTCACTACTCAGCCTGCATGAACAAAGCCTCTTTTCTCCAACGGTGCTTCTCGGCTGGGTATCACTCTCTCCTCTCCGCCTGCCCCCTTGTGAGTCACCACGAGGTGCACTATATCCGCTTTCTTTAAATTATGAGAATCTTTTGATTGCCGTGTATCGGACACTGGTGCGAGGAGGCGGGGGGATTTCCCTGCATCCCACCTTAATCTAATTTGACATTTGGTGACCGCAGGCGAAGGAATTTCCTCCTCAAAGCCTCTCAGACCAGCTAAATGTCACGATGTAGCGAGGTTCAACGTAAAGTTCAGCATGTGTTCAGAGCCACTGACGCACAAGCTCGTCCTTCATGGTGCAATTTATTTGGCATTTGATTAGATGTACATCTACCTCAAAAAAAAAAACACAAGCTCCCCTGCAAATTAAGCATTTCTTTTTTAAATGGTAAAGGCTATGAAATAAACAACAATGAAATGTAGCATCTGCTGTATTGTACATAAAACATTTCAAACCCCGCCCCCCCTCCAAATCCAAAAAACAAGCTCTCACGTCACCATCAACACCACCTTCTAGCACAGAAACTACAGTGTAAATGCAGCCGGATGGGTTGTGGTGGGCACGTTTTGGATGCATACGGGGATATTAAACTATATGCAGGAGTCTTTTGAGCCTACTGTACAGGACACACGGTTGAGCATAAAACATTTTTGTCCAAATCAAAAAGAACAAAAACTAAAACTAAAAATCTCTCAGCATGCCAAAAGATTAAAAACATGCACCACAGGTCGAAAACGCAAAAAAAGAAAAAGAAACTTGAAAAAACAAAAAAACAAAACATAATATGAAAAATCAAACTGAATACATCATTTCCTAAACACACATGGACACTTTTCCACAATTTCTGTGAACATGATTTTGTTTCTTGGATAATCCACTGTGGATTGTCAAAGTAAAAGAAAAAAAAAAAAAAAAAAAAGGGGGGGGGGGTAGTTTAAACAAAAAAAATAAAATAAAAACAAGCAAAAAACCCCCAAAAAAACAACTTTTTTTTTTTTTTTTTTTTTTTTTTTTTTTACATACAATACATTCAAACATAAGTTATACAGATGTGCACAGTCTGACATGTTTAAGCCGTTTTTCCCTCCTCGAGGCAGATCATGAGCGGCTTGGATGCTGGTGGTTGTGGGTCAGCGCTGATCTGCAGACGATTACTCCTCTGATGATTGACACTGTAATTCTCCCCAAGTATACAGACCCGCATCACTAACACATTAAAAAAAAAAAAAAAATCCCGCCGCTGCAGTTGGTGACATCCCATCACTAACTGAAAACAAACCTCAGTAACGGAGTTGCAACTGCACGAAGAATAGCACAGAAACGCGCCTGAGCCAACCGAGGGAGGAATTAAATCACCAAGAAAATGCAGAATTATCCTGGAAAGAGTTGGTGATGAAACAGAAGCAACTCTGGGACCATCTGGATGATTATACGACTTAATGATTGGAGCATTTATCTCATAAATGATTTATTTTTTTTTCTTTCAAATTTGATCTTCACATATACGCTCATAAAGCCTTTGTCGCTTTGTTGATGGCCAGGGAAAGAAAATCAGCCTATATCTATCCCACAATTAAACAATCAAGGTAACGACCTGCAGCCATAAATTATTATCAAAAAAAAAAAAAGAAAAAGAAAAAAAAGAGCACAACATCCTTTGACACTACGACGCCACATGTCAGCTTCGCCCGATAAAAACCCCACAGCAGGAAATTTAGCCGTATCTCGCGAGGTTGAACCTCTCAACTACAAAACATGTTTTTCTGCAAACTTGCTCTAAAAACCTGGAAGACAGCTTTGTGTGTCAGACTAATAAACGCCAGGGGACAGTTTCTGTACGCGCTGCGACAGACTGTGGGGTGGATGAGAAAGTTATCGTAGCCTGAACACTGATTGATACGTATGTGTTTGAAAGTATGCCACAAACACAAACAAAAGTTGGCTCTTCTGTCCGTATGCGGTTATTTTTCCTCGTGCTGTTACAAATCTGACCAAAGGGTGTATTTACACTAGGGGCTTTGTTTTTTTATGACCAACAGGCCCGTTTTGAGATGTTTGAAAAGCTTTTCTCAGTCTGGGCTAAAAGCAGAAGTGTGGCCTTCTCGGCCTGGATGTAGAGTTTTTGTCTCTTTGCTCCTTCAGATGTCATTGTCTTTAAAAAAACCCAAAACAAAACAAAACCCAAAACAAAACAAAAACACTCTGATGAGTCTGTACAAACTGTAACTGTCCTCACTGCAGTCAGCATTTTGTGCTCCTGGTGCGGAAAACATCTACGACCCTCCTCCAACTGTGGGTAATGTGCAGGTGTCTGCCCACAGTCTTATACCACGGTACTGAGGGAGGAGGCGCAGTCTGCAGGCATGGAGGCGGGGGCGTGGCCATCTGTCGGTGTGTCGGGCCCCACCAGGAGGGTGCTGCTGTCTATGGAGTCCTCCCTCTCCTGACAGGACGGCGCGGAGTCTGGCACCGGGCCTGTCGCGTTGGGAATATTGGCCTGGAGCCCGTCACCCATGGCGTTCATCTGGCTCGGCACGATGGAAACCCCTCCATGCCCTGAAGATACAGACGCAGACAGAGAAGTGGGAAACGAGAGCGTTTATCACTCCGCGCATGACGATGTTTGTAAAGAACAAGAGAAAAGGATGTGCGCCTACCGAGGTCCACGTAGAGGAGGCTGTCTGGGTTTATGGAGGCTTCGTATGGAGGAGGGGGGTCGTCAGGATGCTGGATGTCGGGGTATTTGTAGGCTGCATAAGGCGGAGGAGGCTCTTGGAAATGAAAAGCGCCTCCCTCCCCATCATCGGACAGATGCAGGGGAGTGAGGCCAGTGCCGAAGGCGTCCGGGCCGTAGTCAAAGCCTGGGACTCGTCTTCCAAGGTTAAAGTGGTGCACTGAGATTAAAGCAGAGTTTAAAGTTTAAGGTGCATTTAAAGTGAGCTTTTTGGATTATTCAGACCATCTAATAATAATAATAATAATGGATTGCATTATCATCTCTGTCTTATCGCACTTAAGATGCTTTGAAGATGGCTACTGACCGAGAGTGGTCGCAGATATGGTTTCCGTTTCCAAAGCAACCACTTCAAAAACAACAAGATTGTAAGTTGTCACAAAAACTTTGTGCTGCCATCTCCAACAACCAATTTCCCCAATGTGACTGTAGCAACAGCCGAGACTGTTGTTACCCTAATTTGTATGAAGTATGAAGAAAAATAGAAATAAATGTAAAATAGAAATAAAAAAACAAACAAATACATTTTAGATGTATAAAGCATAAAACTAGAGGGGAAATTAAATGAATTAATAAAAATAAGTAGCTTAAAACATAAATATCAATATTTAGAATGAATTTCAACATTTATTTTATTTATTTATTTACTGTTGTTTGTGGCCGTTTTTGCCATCCTTATGAGTTTTCACTTTTAGAAAGGAAGATTTTTATCTCAGCATTTTAAATCGTTCCTCAAACAGACAAAGATTAAAAAGTGACCACAGGTGTAAACTTTGGATCTCAGTGCTGCAACACTTTACTCACAGTTCCCTCCAATCAGCGTTTCGATGCGTTCACGTCTTCTCTGACGGAGTCTGTGTACCATGAAGAGCAGCAGAGAGAGGATAAGGAAGGACGAGATGCAGCTGACGATCAGCCTCATCCCGCTGGCCATCGAGTCAAACAGACTATTCCCATCTGACGGAGAAGACGGGAAAAATCGAATCAAATCAGGATTATGTCCTTGCAAACGTACTTAGTTAAAAACTTTCTTTTGCTGAGCTTCGAAGGAAATTCTGCACCGTTTATGTGTGAATGTGACACAATTTGCACATTAAACAACACAAACAACACATCTTTTTCTTGCAGCACTATTTAGAAGAGAAGCAGGAGCTAATTGTTTATATAAATGAGGCAATTTGAATCCTCCTGACTCATGTAACTTAATCTACTGAATATCAAACAGTGTAAAAATGTGTAGGTGACGAATCGTGATGCAGAATAACATCTTATAGGACTACGACCACTGGAAGGCTTCTAATCACTGATGATCATTACACACTGGTGGTGGTTTGTAACCAGTGGGATGCGTTCGGATGCGGTGGTAGTACCTGGATCGAGGCAGGTGAACTTGCAGCACTCTTTGGGATCCTTGCGGAAGTGCTGGCAGCCTTGTGGCCGCTCACACAGCGCGGCGACGCACATCTCAGGCTCGCCGTCATGACACGTGCAGCTGAGACACGGGTCGTCTCCCTTGGGGGTGAAGTAGTAGCCCTCGTTTACGACATTGTCTTTTATATCCACGCACGTTTGCCCTGTGGCACAGAGAATATCAAAATAAACACATGGCCCCAGCGGAGCAAATAACTGACACATTTTTGATAACAAACAGAAAATTAACCCATACTCCTCTTGCACAGAAACGGAAACTTCTTGTAGCAGTTCTCAGCGTGCCAGCTGTGCAGGCCTCGCTCGTTCATGCTTTTGTACTGAAAGCGCTGCAGCTGCGCACAGAAGACATTGTCTTGGGTGGCGGAGGCCTCCCCCAAGTCTTTCAGACCCTCAGGAGGCAAAAACACCTGCATAGAGCCTGAATACAAACAATTCACACATTAAAGCATTCAAATAAATTACAGAAGACAAACAGCACATGTAGGTATTTCATAAAGCTGAATCTTTTATACCTTTGTATGCTACTTCCCAGCGGCCATCCAAGGAGTGGCTCTGATTGGTGATCACATACTGGTAACCCACCCAAAATCTGAAACAAACAACACCACTTACACCATGTCTAGTGATTACGCATTAGCTACTACCAGCCACTAGATGGCCTGCAACCAGCTACAGAGCAGTATAACATCTAAAACAACAAGCACACGCACTTCACTGCAATATCTTCCTTATTAAAAAAACAAAAACAAACCAGAATTAATGCGGAAGTTTAACGACTGAAATGAGATCTCTGTTCAGGAACTGAAACCTGACAGCTTATTTCTGTGGCAATAAAGAAAACTTACTTGCACTGATCTCTGCACACTTTATCGTCAAAGTCCACCTCGATCTTCAGTATGAACTGCAGCTCCTCGTTGGTCACAAATGTGGCCAACGAGCCGTTGACTTTCTGACACGTATCCACGGCCTGCCAGTAGTTCTCGTTCTTCAGGTACACTTTGTAGCAGCTCGCTGTTTTCTCGTAGTGATGCCACCCGCTGGGGCATTTCTCTGCAGACAGAGAAGACAAGAGTGAGCACATGATCACCATGCAGATTCGATTCAAATAAACCTGCTGAGAGCAAAGTGAGATGCTTACTGTTGAAGCGCACCGGCTGAGCCACACCGATGACGTCTTCCACCTGGTCGTACCCACTGCCATAACGAAACCTCTCCTCTTTTATAACAGCACAAATGAAGACAAAAAGGTTAAAAAAAATGGACTTGTTTGTATGTTCTGCCATAATAAATGTAACTGAGAACAACAGATGGTGTTTTCAGTGTGTAGGATAATTGTTAACAGCCCGCGATAATATTTAGAAGTCAAAACCACCACACATCAGTGAAATTAAAATATATACTGAGGCTGATCTGAGGAATATGAAAGCAGAAGCAATGCTTTGCTGACTGTGCAGATAGCATCCTCTACTGTGTTTTATCAGGAGTTCACAGAGACTAAAGTCTAGACTGAGGGAAGCACCCCAGTACTGTCTATGTGCAACACAATATAATATACACTTTTTAATGACAAAGTTGTTAATGTGATGGATCTCTTGCTACTCTTTGACTAGCTAGTGAGAAAATAACGTACGTAGGTATGTTACAAACTATAAAGAAAACACACTGTCTCAATTGTGGCATCTTTACTACTTTTTCTTAGTATAAACTAGAAGAAAAAGATCAGATTTAAAAATGGGAAATATGCTTGGAGATTTTAGAGCACATATGATATATCAGCAGATAATAGGTGTTTACCGATATTGGCATTTATAACAGCTAATAAATGAGCATTTAAAATGTGAAAAGACAAGAGAAACAGCCTTCAACTGCTTTTCTGTGTTGATGCTGCATAATCTGTCCACCAGAGGGCCCTCTGCAACTTCCCTGTTAGCAAAACACCTCTGGCACAACAACCAGAGGTGTGTTGCTTTTTGTGATGGTGGCTATATTGGACAACGGATGCTGGATTTGGAGCAGGCAGGAAGGAAGAGAGGACGACCTCAGAGGAGGTTCATGGATGTGGTGATGTAGAAAAGAGGACAGGCTGGTGTGAGACAATGGCGACCCCTGAAGGGAGTAATGGGTAGCAGATAAAAAAAGACTTTCTCTGTTACATGACTCAATGAGATTTTGTTTTTTTACTGATGCTTCAAAAAGGAAGGAACTGCAGGCTATAAAAACAGCAAATACTGATGAACTTAACTGAAAAAACACCACCAAATTTGAGGAGCATACACTTTGTTTACATTTATAACAGCATTTATTTTGATTTTGCACTGAGATTCATGACAACTAGAGATGGCACGATACCACTTTTTTATGTCCGATACCGATATCATAAATTTGGATATCTGACGATACCGATATGAATCCGATATAGTGTAATTTTTAAATCAATAAAACTTCTTTTTTATCTTGCTGCATTTTATGTTCATACTCAAGTTTAAAAACAAAACAAAACACTAAAGCTATTCTGTTATACTTGTATGCAAAAAATACACTGCACCCAAAATATTTCATAGTTCAGCAACACTGATCAATCTAATAAACTAAACCTGCTCAATCCTTCCTATTTAAAGAGTATTTAGCAGAAATATTAAACAACCTAACTAACAGGGTTGCCAACTACCAGCAGAAAAAAATAGGGAAAAGCTAGATATTTTAAATGAGAATAAGAAAGAAAAGTATGTCCTTGTGCCCCCTTTTCCCTGTTAATGCCCTATCGGCCCCCCTGCATAACTTTGCTAGATCCGCCCCTGCACAGTTACCAGCCGTCAGCTACATTGAAAAGGATCCTGGTGTAGAAAGTAATATTAAATAAATTCTAACAAC
This sequence comes from Neolamprologus multifasciatus, assembly GCF_963576455.1. Classification (NCBI taxonomy): domain Eukaryota; kingdom Metazoa; phylum Chordata; class Actinopteri; order Cichliformes; family Cichlidae; genus Neolamprologus; species Neolamprologus multifasciatus. Next base: position 24,588,682 of record NC_140445.1, on the reverse strand, counting down.
AGCTTATCAAGCTTAAACGTGCTGCTGTTGTTCAGCCGCTGGTTTCCTCTTTCTGGTGCAAAGTGGGCCAAAAACTAACAAGAGAGACAGACTCGCGACAGAAAAGCCGATCAGCCGATCATTGATCAGTTTCATGATTGAAGTAACAGCAGGAGAGAGAGAGAGAGAGAATGAGAGGCAGTCGCTCCATAGATCTGTTGTTAAGCTTAACGTGGGAATGCTTTACAAACATTCACAGATGAACTTACACACTTGCTTTACTTCTCTCTGCGTTAACTTTCTCGGAGATGAAATGCCGGTTTGGTAGCGAGGCTCCAAATGCTCGACCAGACCGCCGAGAGGTCTCGCACGCCACAGCCGCTCTATCACGTGACGCATACTGCTCTGATGTGCTAAGGTTATGAGCTGAGTTACGCATGTGAGGTGCTTTCGTGATATTTAATGGATCGGATTACATTTTTTATTTCTCTCCGACATCCGATCCAGTAATTTAGGTCAGTATCAGACCGATACTGATATATAATATCGGATCAGTCCATCTCTGATGACAACAATCTGTAGCCACAGTTTTCACTGCATACAGTGACTGGCCTTCAGCTGGGTATTTTCCACTTTTCAGTTTCTCAACTGTAAAGTTGAGACGTTTCTTCTTGCATCGGCCACTCTGCTGTTATTATAAGATTGAAGGGTTGCTTCACCTTTTAGTGTTATTAAAAAAGTCAAATGCCCTAACAAGAACAAAGACTCTCCAGCAAGCCGCTGATTAACGTGACAATAAGCCCTTGCTGTGACTTGAGTAAGGCTTGCATTTCTCAGTAAGCTCACACTTAAAAAAACAAAAGGTCAGCAGTCGTCCCTCTAAACATGCAGACTATCAGATATATGAACTTGTCCAGTTTTACTGCTGAATAAACAGAAAGAAAAAGAAGCAGAAGGAAATTACTTCTCAACTTCTTAAGCTGTTCTGTTAAAAATGTGGTTTTACTGCAGAATGAATAGACTTCAGTGTGAACCCTTAATCGTTTAACAGCAGTGCCGGCATGGAGCGTTAACTCGGAGCGTGCACGGCTGCTGTATGGAGGTCACATGCTGCACTCAATCCTTTCACTAACTCCTGTTATGCTGTTAGAGATCTCGGGATAAGGTCTTTCTAGATTTAAGCGGAGAACAATAGGATTTTGGTCAAAGGCTTAGTGACATCTATGCAGTGTAGGACAGATGAACCAGCAGTAAACAAAAACAGAGACACATGTGCAGCCACTCAGCCTTTAACCCTTCTTCCCCCTGCCATCTGACGCTGAGCGGACTCACTGTGAGGGACTATGAGGTCTACAAAACCACATCTGAGCTGCTGAGCAAAAGCAAATTAGTGAGACAGGACTGTTTATGTGGGTGGTTATTGTATTAAATGCAACTGTGCCATGCTGCAGTTCAGACAGGGACGCAAGGGCCAAGATTTACTATTTTTACGTTTGGTATGAAAAACCTCTGTGATAAAAACAAAGCTATTGTCAGTATCTGTTGAAGAGGTGCACTGAAAGGAGTGGATGCAGGTATTTAAAAGTCATAAAACCTGATCTACTAATGCTAAAGGCAGGTGATTTTACTGCCAACTGTGCTGAATTTAACTCAGTTATCTGGAATGAGAAGGAGAGATGGCATGTGTTCAAAGTAGAAAAACTTAAGTCTGAGCACCGCATATTTCTGGCCCTCAATACTACCGATATTCACCCAAGTGACATGTATCCTAATTTTCCACTTCCGAACTTGCTGAGTAACATACATACACACTGAACACCAAACGTGTGAATGCTCAGTGTCAAAAATAGCACTGTGAAAAAAAAAAACACTGACATGGGGCCATGATCAGCTGGCCCTGATTTTTCTGAACAAGAAAAGAAAGAAACAGATATTCTGGCTTCATCCAGTTCAGACCCAGTTAGTATTCCAACGGTCTCCTGTAGTGCAAAAGCATGTTTATGGATGGTGTGCGAATTGCTATGTATCCGTGTTCCTGTGGGATTACGCTTTAGCAGGAAATCTACAACCTAACTATGTCAAAACTGAACGCATTAGCCTTACATGCACCTCCCTAGAAATGTAACCACACATCGGGTTAATGCAGCCCACAACTACTCTGATTGGTCAATTATTCCTGTGTATGTCTGGCTACTTTTTGGTTCAGTTTTTTATCAGTGAGAGCATAAAATCATCGCCTTAATGTAAGGAATAATAATCAATATTAGAACTCACAAATATCAGCAAATTCCTGGAGGGAGATTGTTGAAACTATCAGAATGAACACGAGGGAGTGTACAAAGAAATTGAAAAAGTCCCCTCAAGCCCCCGAAGAACACTGACCACAACAAAGCACTGACATTGCCTGGCATCGCATGGAACACCAGGACACGACCACACTGTAATTAACATGTAATGCACCAGCACAAGAGTAAGTGTAAGCTTGGGCTCCACAAAGCTTCCCTGCACAGGTCTGGCGCACTGGTGACCTGTCCAGGGTGTAGCCAGGTGGGATAGGCGGGTTAACTCCAGCCTCCCTACAACCATGAGCTGGATAACCGGTTTAGATGGAAGGAGATTACCCAGAAAACAAAAACATATTGATTTTCCTTCAGCTGCCTCTCATTGATCTGAGCTGCCATGCCCTTTCAAAGAGAAAGCACATGTCCTGTTCATCCTGTTCTTTTACTCCATCATATTCCTTAGTACACACTCACTCAATCAACTCTTCTGTATGTAGATGGCACTGCTCATTAATGACATGGACTAGCAGCGTCTTTGTTTACAAACTGAGGCACTGATGGCTGATCACCTGCAGAAAACTTCCATTTACCCTGCATACTAAATCTGTGCATATATTCACCTGAACGTCTCTCAGTTTGGCTTGATTAGATTGCGCTACATCCTCCACACCTGTATTCAGAGCTGCTCAGCTGTGGTCTGATCATCCAAGCGTGAAAAGGTTCTAAAAGGTTCTGGGTGTTGCTAGTCTTTCCAAAAATCAATCATGTTATGGGTGTTAGGTAACAGACTGGGTGTGAAAGGGCTTAAGTGAGCCATACTCACGGGGACAGTCCATCTCGTCACTCTTGTCCTCACACGCTGTCCAGCCGTCACACTGCCAGGACATCGGGATACACTGCATCTTCCCACTGCGGCAGGCAAACTGCCCGGGGCTGCAGCGCTGCTCTGAAATACACACAAAAAAAGAGGGTTTGTGTGGTTAAACCTGCACATAACCAAGGCCTTTTTCCTAAGAAGAGAAAACCATTTAAACTCAGAGTGCAGCAGTCTGAATGGCGCCGTGTGAGCTTTCAAGGCAGTTAATAAAATAAGATGTCTGAGATGGCGAATGGGTAAACGTACAATTAGAGCTGCTTGATCACGGCAAAAATCATCATCACCATTACTTCGTGAGTATTGACATTGGGATGATTTAACACAACTGCTTACACGCTCAAAACAAAAACAATAACAACAACAAAAAACAGGCCAAATGCAAAGGAAAGGGATGCACTTTGTGGCAAAACAAGAGCATTATTGGAAAACACACAACGTTATTATGTTAATAAATGAGTGGAAGACAAAACTGTAACTGAATTAAAATTCAATCAACTGTGCTTCCTGTGATCGTGACTGTCCTAATTATTAAGCAAGGGGTACTCTTAGGACAGAGCTACTGTCCTAAGAGTAGCTCTGCCACTTTAACAGAATTTGTCTGGTATTTCCTTTGACGTAGTGTCATTTCTGTGTGTGCGCAGCCTAGGAAGTAATAGTGACCCTTAAGCCCCTTGCTTAAGGGTCTTTTTCCGCCCCTTGCTTAAGGGGCGGAAAAAAGGCACAGCCGCTAGCGATCATGTATGTTTGGATTTCTTAAACTTTATCAGAGATGTCGATCAACTGTAAGGAGGAAGATAATCTGCCGAGCCATTTCATCATGTCTGCAAGCCACTGCGTTATGTTTATAGCCTGACATTAATAGAATCTGCTGCTAAGAGTATTTCATGATATTCAGTAACATTAGAGTGCTGAGGATAAAACAGTACTCCTGCAAGCAGTTCAGTGATGACAGCAACTCAAGAAGAAGCCTAAGGCACACAGCAGACAATACTGAACTTTTATGTTCTGTCTGTTTAGCGGCCTATGAAATAAACTGAGCTTTCCCGATGCAGTTAAACAGCTCAGTGGGCAGTGTCAACATTACTGATCATCAGATCAATAACTTCTCACTATTTGCTTGTTTTTAGATTGTTATAGAAAAGGGTAAGTTCAACATACCCAGGATATCGCTTGCCTTTACTTAAGCTGTCATATGAAAGTACATATACTTCTGTTAAGTGTTTCCAGCTGGGCGTCGTGTACCTGGAGTCGAATGTTTTAACCGATGCATGAAACGATACTTTTTTAGACATAAGTGGTAACGGCCGCCGCTTTCTTTGTGAGTATTTATTACACGGCGTGCTGCGGGGAAAAGCCTGTTCTAACGTTTGAGTCTAAGGTTTATTTTTTAGCACCTGATGACTCTTTTTTGCTTCTCATCCGTAAACACTCTGCATGCTCTTTCACGTGATTCAGTTTATTTTGAAAAGTCTTAACAGGATCTTGATCTTTATTCTGAAAGGTTTATGTGGAAAATAAACAAGCGGACACCAATGGTTTTATCATTGTTGTTTCTAACGACAACGCATAAAAACAGGCGCTTGTCCATCCGTAGTGTGGTTATATTAAATATAAGAGAAAGAGAGAACTTTAAGAAATTAATATAGCCACCACAGTGACCATCAAAATAATGAAAAAATATTGCCGTAAACAGTTTATTTTGCGACACCACGAAACAAACGATAGCGTAAAATGAAGCAATAGACGTTTTTATATCGTCATTCGATATATATCGTTATATCGAACAGCCCTAGGACATGAAGTGAATGAAAATAAAAACTGAAATTTAAGTTCCTTTCCTTAATACAGGGTATTATTTTCAACAATAGATTTAACAGTCCTGCCCATTAGAGATCAGACTGTGTTAGATAACTAAAATATGTTTTAGCCCACCTGGTTTATATTAAAATATAAATTTGACTGCTTTAAAAGGACTTTTAGTTTAATACAGGGTGACTCTTATATTGAAAATCTGCTTGAAAACCCCAAAAACATACTGTGCTTACCTGACAATAATCTTGCCAGAGCTACCCGCGGACCTGAAACAAATAGAAAAAAAATAAATAAAGTGACTAGCCTGTATATCAGTGTGTCGTCTTTCAAAAAAAAATGTAAAAATATATTTCATTTAATCCAGTCTGATTTTTAAAAAAAAGTTACATTTTTTTATCCTTTTTATGCTGCTCGTGATTTTTTCTTTATTTCTTACTGTCACCTGTTCTCTCCACCCCCTTGTTTGTGAGGACACAGGTAGTCATGTAAACCTGCAGAGGAGCTGCATCACCCACTTGCCTGACAAATATAGCAACGCTATTTTTTCTTAGAAGAGAGAGAAAGGGAGAAAAAAAAAAAGCTTATTTAATTTAAAACCAGACCTCCAGCTTTGAAAATCAACACAGCTGCGACCACAACCTACACTGGACTTCAGTGTTAAGTATTATTTATTTGTACTACAGGTGGCGCAAAATAAATAAGCAATTACAAGAAAAAAAATCAGATTTCCCAAATAAAAGCTGTCAGTTGAGTTAGTTTTGATGTCAGATTTTCAAAATAAATGTTATTTCCCAGATGTCGGACTTTATTACCATCATACTTTTATAGCCAAACTATTTAGCTACCGTTCTTTTGCAACAAGCATTAAAGCCCAACAACACCACCGGATTTCCAGAAAGCCTAGTTCTGATTGCTGCAACCTTACTGCACAAGGATTTCTTAGAAACTAACAACACTGTGGGAACTTCTCACTGGGCTTTACACCATGATTTAAACATTAAAAAGTTTTTTCTAGTACTGGACTATACATCCCTATTTTATAGGGAAGCAGGATGAAGAAAAAAAAAAGACACTGTGGCTGGGATGAATTCATTGCAATTTGTTCTTGGAGGCATTACAAAGCTACCAGTTCATCTATATTTTAGTGTAATGCTTGTCCAAGGGTTAAACAGCAGCAGAGTTGTTAATTTAAGCTTAGGAAAGCTAATGTTAGATCAAAGCAGTGCTACTGAACCTGTAACCCTTAAGGTTAACAAGATCACACAGTCCACGGGTGTTTTAATTGCCATCTCACACAGAAATGTCACCTCTTGGTTAATGCTAAGTGGATTGAGGTGCATTACAGACACATCTCAGTCTCCAGGGAATGAGTGCATCATCAAACCTAACTGTGTGTCAAAATGACAGATAACTTTAAAGACATTAACAATTAAACACATTAGAGGGAGCTAATAATAATAATTCATCCTTGAGTTTATGATAAATAATTGTTGGCGGATGGGTTAAAAAGCTTTGTTTAATCAAACAGGGGCAGAAGGTGACAGCCCTTAGTTGGAAGCAGGCTTGTTTTAGAGTCCGATTTTTTTAATCTAATGCCCCAGTTTAATCAGTGCATTGAATGAAGCCTCGCTCAGATTCCCTCATATTTGCCCTCTTAAAGTCATGACATTATGACTGCAGGCCATCCTATTTCAAAAGTGAGGGGATTTCCCCTTTAAATGCTTCCACAGGGGGGATTTATACACTTTGGGAGGGATCAGGGTCAGTTTGAGCGTGCTGTGTTGGGGGGATAAGCCGGGTGAGAGACTGGAGGTCCGAATAACCGATTAGTAACGTGCAGGTAACTGGTTTGAGTCCCTGTTCAGATGAAGGCACTTCCTGTCTCTGTGATTAAGTTTCTGAATATTATCCCTTTTTCTCCAGAGTGTGATCCTAGGTGTCTTAAGTAGATTTAGATGTCTGCACTCTGTCAACTTCACATCTTTTAAGTCTCATAGAAATATGGAAGGAAAGCACATCAGACTTTGTCCACATTGGATGTCAATTCATCTTTGGAGCAATTTGGACCAGCCATTCTGGACCGGTGCAATGCTTTTAATTGTTTGGGGTATTTTCCTGCATTATAAATGCTAATTTGAGACCCTAGTTTCTGATATATAGTATTCTCTATGTGCAGGAAGCAAACAAGACTTTTATTAGCAGTTCTGGTTTCTATTTTGAGTCTTACTGACTAGCACAGACTTGGAAAATAGGAATACATTGGCTGAAATGAATCTCAAACACATCAACACTTGGTCCAATGACAATTCAGCTATTTATTGACTTTAAATAAAAATCTCCTTACTCATAGTCAGACTGCAAACAGTGACGGAAACACAAAAAAGGACATCCAGACTTATGTGTGATTTTTCTTTTATGTGGATACCCACAGGCTATGGTAGTAGCTCTGAAACTTGTTGGTTGTTATAGCTAAGGATTTTGGGAAGGGGCGACCCTGAAATTTGATCATGAGGACACCCTGACTTTCCATGCTTTTTATTTACAGAAAGATAAATAAAACACAGCCCAATAAAACCTCTGATAAAACCTCTGATATGCCACAATAAAAGCTGCTTCAAATCAAAATCCCTAATGTTTCAGTGGACACCAGCAATGCAGTTTATTGAAACTCGCAGGCTTTTATTGTGAAACATTTTCCTGTGTATTAAATATATTACAAACGAAATAACCAATTACCTTATAATGTACAGGTTTGCAGACTTGCTAAAGAAACCAAGCCTCTTGCTGTGTGTAGCTGAATAAACACTTTCATCAGAGAAGGATGTGAGCTTTTTCCTCTTCCCTACAAGGCTGCCAGATAATTGTAACAAATCCTCCGACAGGGAACAATATTTTAATTTAAAAATTTTTCCCCATACATTTCCCACTAATGAATATTGCAATAAGACTTGTTGCTAAGGCTAAGAAGCAAACAAAGCCAAATCCAGCTTGTTACTGGCTGACTCTTTATATAGCTACATGTGCTCCCTCAGAACTATAAAATACAAGCATATGTGCTCCATTTGAATAATGGCTGTCTGTGCACATCAGTATTCATGCTTTCAGTGCATATCTGGTATCTGTACTGCTTGAAAACCCACAAATGCTACTGGAATCAGAATAAGATGCCAGCAGCTGCCTGCTTTAGGTTATCAGACATTACAAGCTGAAATCAGGGCTTGTGCATATCCAACCTGTTCATATATCAGAATAACAATGATCAGGCAGTTATTGTTTTGTTACTGCTGCGGGAAAACACAAGGTCAGAAAATCATAGATCTCAGTTTAGTTAAAGGCAACAGGGGCAAAAAAAAACAACAACCAAAAAACCCCATCCCTTGCTGAGGCTTTTTTTCAGGATTTTATGATCTGTACATGTTGACAAAAGAATCAGCAAACACTGGTTACCCTGAGCGAAGTGAGCCTCTGCATCTCTTATATAACCGACAGGAAAGCACAATAAAGACTATGAGACTGCCCCAGCTCGGTCCCGCTCAAGTGTAACGGCACAGTGAACCAGCTTTGTGCACACGCTGCATCATCTCCAGCTGCTGCTGATTCATATCAGCACTGAGCTTTGCCGTTAAAAGCACTGTGTGGGTATGGACATTCATTTATTTCTTTTTCATTGCACCTTCTCACATTAACAAGCCATATTTTTATCCGCACCTTGTGCATGAAAGCACTGCTGGCCAGCTTCCTGTGATAATTAACCAAAGTAAAGCGCCTTTCCTGTGCTAACACTGTCAGTTCAGCTGTGAGACACACTTAATATTTAAAATGGTAAACAGAGCTGTGTGACTGGAAGCTACAATGTTATTAGAAAAAGTTAACGCTATTTCCAAAGTAAGTAGTGTCAAAGGGGCAATACGGATTATCTCTATAGACCAATTCACCATGTTAGCTATAAGATGCCTTATGAAATCAGTCCTTGAGTCACTTCTATATTATTTTAAATTCCTCTACAAAAGCAGTCCCCAGCAAACCAGGACGAGAAGTGTCAAAGTGAAAACGTTTTGCTCTACAGCCAGAAATGTGAAAGGGGATGAGGGCTGTCTTACAGCAATCCTGCAGAAGGAAGTAATTCACCCGTATAGACACTATTTACCCCATAAAACAACCAAATGGAAACCATAACTTAGCCTCATGTCTGGACAATGTTGACATCAAATTTCACGAGTTCTCTCAAGCGCCATATTATCTCATTTACTGCTTTTCGCTAGCTGCCAGAATACACGTACGCAGAGTTGTTTTACCCGCATGTCATGTTTCAAACATTTGCCTCAGTGACCTTTCAATAAACTGCATCACTGTATTATTGCGTGGCTGTACTTCAAGTCTACCTGTTAAAATTCTCAAACGATAAATGGCACAGGTTGAAACACCGCCAATTTTTTTGTGAAAAACAGACTACTGAACAGCCGACAGTGCAACACAAATTGGCTGCTCAGAAGCCAGACAAGACCCAAAGATTAGCTGACTGCAGCTCAAGTTTAAGCTGATGGTTGTGTCAGTCACACTACACAAAAACAACCAAGCTCTGTTCACTTTTATACGCTGTTGGCTGTGCTTAACCTCTTGACTCTTTTTTTTAGAGTGCAGACGGAAGTTTTTCACTCTCAGACAGCTCGGTTCACCTCTAGTCTCTGTAACCCACAGGACACATGCTAACCACTGGGCCTGTCATGTGCATTTCTGCTTTATCTTAACCATACAAACTGCTTCTAGCGTGTATTGTTATGCATCATGCAAATGCAGGAAACCTGCTGATTTGCCTTATTCGCACGTGAAACTCAGCGGGCCAATTGAGATGATCCCGATCACATACATTTGCCTTAAATAGGGCTGGGCGATATGACCCAAAATTCATATCTCGATATATTTTACCTGGACGGCGATATAAGATATATATCTCGATATATATTTTTTAAGCCATAAAGTAAGAACAAAAAGAGAGTTCTTAGTCAAAGCTGTGTCCCAGATGTCACACGGGCACTTTTATTAACATAGAGCATAGATGTACATAAAATTTACTCAAAAATAAATTATGAGCATTTATTAAATAATAATGCTCCATAAATAAAATAAAACAATGTTGTTTTTGTGCATAACAAAAAGCTCACAATTGTGCAGTCAAAATGTAAACTAAAAGATGCAGAACATAGTAACAAAGACAGATTTCATAGCTGCTCTGTTCCCAACTTCTACTGCGTGACTGACAGCATTGAGTTTGAAATCCTCTTTGTAACCACGTCTCTTAACAGGTGCCATTTACGGTCCTTATACACAGTAGGGTAATATTACGTTGAAGCACAGTACGTATCACTCCGCGAGGCTCCTCGGTAGCCGTAATGCTCTGACAATCCATCAACCGGTGCAGCACCGTAGCTTACCAAAGTCGTACTAAAACATTTTTTGACAGATTGCTGAGCGCTGTGTACCACATAAAATCGCTTCGCGGCCATCAAGCACAACCAGAATTCATACATAAGCCGCGCTGTCAACTTTTGAGAAAGGATTTTAGGCTGTGCAGGGCCTCTGGGCTGCATGGCGTTAGCGTGGTTAGCTCGTTAGCGTGGTTAGCTAGCTAACACGTTGACGGCGTCCAGCCCCACGCACGGGGCGATGCGCAGTAACTCGTTAACGGAGATTTGCCGTGTCCATCTTGTCGCTTCCTGCAGGTGAAGCGATGGGGGAGGAGGGGGAGTTGTGTTCAGTGAAGGAGGGGCGAGGCCGAGTAATGTTGCGTAAAGACAAAAGTGGACGAAAGAGAGGCAAACTTGCGGCTCCACAAGTATAGTTATAACGTAACATAGACTATATCGATATAAAGGATATTGTCACATCTTATATCTCGTATAAAAATATATCGATATTTTTTAAAAACTCGATATATCGCCCAGCTCTACCTTAAAATGTGTGACACTTCAGTGTTGCCTGCCTCATTGGAAAATGCATAATCTGAACCTTTGAGAGTTTGCTGGAGTCAGCTGTGAAACAAATGTAGAAAGCAGGTATGCCCTTTATAAGTATTAAAAATGTATAAGGATGATGTGGTTTAGCGGGTTACATCAATACCAAGTTAATGTCTCCACAACAGGAAGTCTTAAGCAATTATTTACATGTACGTTCAGATTTGGAGTTATACTCCCGCAGTCTTGATCTCAAGTCAAATGACCAAGTCATGGTTGAAATAGTGACAAAAAAAGACAGCCCAACTTATAAAAACACAAGATGATGCATTCACTCCTGAGCATTTAAGAAAATCATGACTGTACTCTTTGGGAACTCCTAATATAAATAAACATTTGCCCAGGGAACAAACCTCCACACGACCGGGCAATAAAAAGCACGCCCTGTTTGGTGTACCAATTGTTTTCTAGGCGGGAGGTTTCTCCTTTGGATCAAGGCAGACAATAAAGTGTTTATTCGTGAGTCTGAACTGATAGTCTGAACTGAATGTCAGGATCACAAGACCGGGATTAAAGCAAACCACAAGATGCATTTGGCCTTTCCCTGCTCAAATTGACATCTAAACAGCACCTTACAAGCTCTGCATTTGAAACAAAAGTTTACACTTACAGCAGAGACAAATAATAAACATTTTTACCTGTTTGGATTTCTATGACCTTCCAGGTGTATTTTATAATTATTCACTGTCACCAGGGGGCAGCATTTTACCAGTGGATGTGCTCAGGTCCTTTCAGACAAGAGCTGCTGTTTAACTGTTGGCATTTCTTTTTAGGTACTGCTGTTTCTTTTGTGCCAGGCTGCAATTATAAAAAGCCTCATTAAAGGTTACACTGACTCACTAAACCATCTTCGGGTGTAAAATGGTATTACACAAAAGTATAGCCCAGCACTAGTTCTTATTAAGTGGGCATCTCTTCAACACAATACACACAAGTCAAAGTGGTTGTTCCTAAACATCAGTTGATAATCTCTTACTTTGGGTGGTTTTTACAGATATGAAACAATATTGTGTTAAAATGGAGAGTAGTTTTACACACAAAAAAAATGCATTTCTTTGTTTAGGGATTTTATTGTTTCTTTTTCCTTTTCAAATGTTACAGTGTGTCCTGTGCAGGGGTGCCATGATATTTAAAACATAAATACTGCCATGATGTTAATAATAGACATAAATCAGAGTTCCTTTAGCTCAAAATGAGCTTTTGGCAGTGACTTTTGATATTGATCAGGGCGCATGTAGTTAAGGCAAAAAGCCTGGGTTACCTGATTTAACAAACATTTTCCTTTTATTGTATTTAAACTTAAATCAACTAAACTCAGCTTTAGAAAACTGAATTGCAACACACAATCCCCGTCTTTTGTGGAATCTAAAATATATATAATCATCTAAGAAAGGTGTTTTTCTGGCTACACTCCCTTACCATCACCCTGCACTAATGTGCTGCAGGTTTTTAGTGCAAGCAATTTGTCAAAATAAGACAAAACATCCAATAAATGAAGTTAAACTGAATTTTTCTATACAGATGTTTTTTTGACCACTATATTCATATAGTGGCACTACTAGCCCTGAGTATTAGCTTACGAGCTTATGTTGCCACAGAGACATATGACGCATTACCCTTTAATCTCTATTCATCAACTAAGAAGTTTCCTTTAGACAGCTTTATCGTTTTAGTCATCACACCGGTGTGTAGTGCGATGTGCCTGGGCTTGCAGCTCTATGATGTGAGACAGGTTTAGTGATGCAGGAGCATGAATCTCTGACATGCATTTCAAATTGAGGCTTCACGGCGGAAGCGGAGACCAACCCTGGAATGTAGTGAAGCCTAAATACACCTACATTGTTTACAAAGCTTTGGATTGAGCCAAGATATCGTTTCCACCTTGCGTAAGCATAATTAAGTGAATAAATGATTATGAGCTGTATCAAAGGGTCAAAACTAGACGGTTGACTCGAAGCGACCTTGTTTATTTTGACAACAACACACAGCCTTACTTGATTTTCAGGTGAAATAAATTATAATTTCGTTTAGAGATTTCAAGCTCGTGGGCATTACTTTAAAAGATTAAACAAAACAAGAGTGCCAGCAGCAGCAGTAAAGGGGTCCTCCCCGATGTCCAGCAGCAGCAGCAGCAGCAGCAGGAACACGGGTTAAAAAGTACCGGAGTCCCCGGCTTGTGGAGCAGGCCTCCCCGGTGAACCTGCCGCCCCCTGCCTCCAGCTCTAATCCGTTTCTCCCACTTTCAAGCGGAGCCCGGGGGGAATACATGCACAAGAAAAACAACTCGGAGAGGCTATTTACCTGCCCGTGGTGGGTCCGTTAAGGTGAGGACGAAGAGAAGAGAGAAGAGGACGAAACTGCTGCTGTCAGCTTTCGGCAACATTTATCCTCCATTCATAGTAACTCCTCTATCCAGAAATGTAAGATATATTCCGAGGATCTGCACCGCCGCCGCCCTTTCCGAAACTACACCGCGAAAAGCTGAACGCAATTTGTACCCATATTCACGCAGTTGGAGCGGCAGCTGAGGGAAGAAAACAGCGTGTGCACAAGCATAGTCGTACCGCTCAGCGACCAGGGTCGTGCTTCCGCGGGGCTAACGTTAGCTAGCTGAGCCGCTCTGCCGTTAACGTCCCGTCCCGCTGCTCGGTGCCGAGCGACTCTCATCCAAGATGGCCGCGGCCTCCCATCACAACAATCCCAAACATGCAGCGCGCACACACAGGCCATCAGCTGGAGGAGCCAGGGGCGGGGCTTACTGCGCGCGTGCGTGTTTGTGTGGGTGCTGAGGCCATTCAACTCTAAATATTATCGCTAGTTAAATATTTTCTTTGACTCAAGATAAAACTAAAAAGGCACAAGATGTACATCATACAATTATTATTATTATTATCATCATCATCTCTGGGAAATAATAATATTTAACGTGAGAAAATGGTTTTAAGACTAATGTATCGAATATAACATTCTAAATATAACTGTTATTCTTGTAAATTTAACTGGCAATTGAACTGAAGAAGCTTACATTTAAAATAAATTACGTTGTTTGTGCAATAGAAGACTTAATGATCAGTGTAATTATTCTTTCAGACAACACAGACAGTGAATGCAATCTCTTCCCACTTTAATACAACATCATTTAGAGTCAGTAGCTTATTAAAAAGGAGTAAATTCAGCTGAAACAATAATGATGTTTTATTATTCACCCTTACCTCCATCAAAAAATGATGGAGGTAAGGGGAAACAGGTGAGACCTTTGTACAAAAATAGCTGTGTTGTCAGATGACACCTACTTATGGAAGCTCCTTTCCACCACTGAACAAAAAACCAAAAACTTTTTTTGCCATCCGTAATCAAAACTTTGAGATAGCAACTTGAAATGTTGACAAGCTTTCATAACTACTTGACTGAAGTTTCGTATTGGCTTTATTTATTTTAAATTTAAATATTGTCTCTCCCATGTCTTAGTGCTGTCCTGCACAAGAAAGGAATCTCTAACATTGGAAAAAAAAATTTTTTTTTTTAAGTCCGGCCAATCATTCTTTAAATGGACATATGGACACAAAAAGTGTGTGGCAACTCTACACAAGCACCTTTTTCTTTGAGATAAAACATACTTAGATCAAATAAAATGTAAATTTTAACTAGGATGCACACAACTGACAGGGTGATACTTTAAATCTGTGGCAAGTTAAAAAAAAGAAAGAAAAAAAAAAGGCCTCTTTACCATCAGTTCTGACAGCATTCCCATGTTGAGAATGTCAGTCTGTTAGAGTAGCAGGAGCTGTTTAAAAAAAAACAAAAACCCTTGTATGCGAGATAAAGACAATAAAATCAAAATAGAATTCAGACATTCAAATTATTTCTCTTGGACCTACAATGACCTTTGTTGCATTTTAGTGCATAAAGTTTTTATAGTCTCTACTCCACCATTTATTTCTTTTTCCAGTCCTCCAGCAAAATGATGTGCTCTTTAATGTATATATTAAGTCTTTTTTTGTACAATCCAAGCAGAGAGGTGCTGCTCTTAGAAAAAGTCTGATGCTTTCCGTCTTTTGGGAAGCTGCAGCAGATTGTCTGTGAGCGACGTGACGTCCTGAGAAATTGGAGTCTTTGCTTTGTTTGGCGTTGGCGTTCCCGAAGGAGTCGCCGGGCCCCCGAAGGGAGACTTGCATGCAGCGAGTCTGTGTGAGGGTGATGGGGTGTAACTTGCTCGCAGTGCTTTGTCTGTGTATTTACTGGAAGTCCGATTTACGAGCCGCTGCAGGGCAGGCGAGAGGGCCGGGCTCAAACCTTTAGGCGTCAGGCTGCAAGACAAAGAATATAACATTAGTTTCATTTCTTCAAGACTTCACAACTTTAATTCTGGTGGAAATGAAATGACAGACGCAGTGAGCATCAATACCTTGCAAGGTTCTCTGTGACTTTTCGTAACGCTTCCTGTTTCTTTGCACGGTTCTTAGCGGCAGCTTCGTTGGCCATCTTTAAACCAAGCCTTTCTCGTCTCCCTGGTTCTGGGATCTTTAACAAAAGGTAATTAAAGTCAACTATTTTACTTAAACAATTACAAATTAACCATCAATCCACCGGTAAATTCTCAGCACCTTAAAAGAAGGTCCATGATTCCTCTCAACATACGGGGTGTCTGATCCATCCAGACGAAATGGTGTGCTCTCGATCTCACCCCAGGTCATCAGAGGTGACTCGGCTACACCTGAAAGGACAAATGCATTAAGAGATCTAGTGACAAAGCAGCTCCAAGCTGATTGTGGAAACAGATACTTTGGTATTCATGCTTTATCTGCTGTCAATCAAATACCACAATCGCTAACAATGAAAGGGGGGGGGGGGGGGGGGGGGGGGGGGGAGTTTGATTTTTGGCAGCAGGCGAAGCGAACAGACGAAACGTAGTCACATCACGTCTTTGATAAGGAAACAGTTCAATGTGGTAAACTTTTAATTCTTTAGCTGCCCCAGTCAGATTATGGAACAGGTCTGTTCTATGCAAAGCACAATAATAAGATTACTCACCAGGTGCAGGTGAAGGAGTTTTTACGTAACCATATCCATTCATTGATGGGGATTCATGTGGGATAAGCTCTTTCCCATCAGGACCTACTTTACCCTGTTTGAACTACAGAAACAACACATGTTCTGCATCATCAAGAAATCCACTTTTTTGCCTCCCCTACCTCCATTTGAACAGACTGGCATGCAGTTCAAGCACTTCATTCAGAAATAAGTGGCACATAAAGGCAACGACAGTCATTGTTTTAAATACAGTATCACATTAACAACACCTACCTGTGCATTGAGAGCTGCTGCCTGCTGAATCTGGCTCTTGTTGAGAGCTTTGCTGAATGGGTCTCCAACAAAGCGAGTGTTCTTGTGAACCACCTCCCTTGGTTTCTTGAAGATGGCATCATCATCTTTAACACCTGATTTTAAAAAAGGAAGAAAATAATAATAATTGTAGAACAAAATAAAAATCTCACTCACTGACACACACAAGTGAATTTAGCCAATTTTGTAAATTCACACAACATGACTATCGAAGCTCGAGCCTCCTACCCTCTGGATAATACATCAAGGCATTCTTGGCTTTGTACTCCCAGGTCTCCAGTCCAGCTTTGGTGCATTCGAGTGCTGCCTTCTCTACTGATGGTAAGGCAAGGTTCTGCTCATGACGCTGGAAAACAATCACAAGCTTTTATAAATGATTTGAATGCAGCCAAGAGGTAGGATCTATTAACACTCACCTAAGTCTATTTGGTGACTCAATATAGCATGTTTTAGGTGAGTGGTTTACTACTCGACAAACCTGTTGCTCTTATTTTGACAGACTGTGAAACAAAGACTCCTGTTAGGAGTCTATCTTTAGAATAAGGGACTCATCCTCTTCAACTCCAAACTCTTCTCAAAAGTTACACTACGTCACACTAGCTTTACCTGGTGGAGTTTGAACTAAAGTTTATTTACATTTATTTTGTCTTTTGGGTTGTTTTTTTTTTTTTTTAAAGGAGTTCTGCACTAGACTGTCTTGGTAAAAATCTTTATAAAAGCAATCTTCTGTTTGTACAGTAGCATCTGGGAAATAGTTAGCTTCGTGTTCTTGTTTATTGGCAGCTGACAAAGCTTCTGGCTGCACTAACGTCACCTTCTGGTGGCAGAAGTCTATTACGTCATACCAGACATGAGTTTGTTTTGTTTTTTTAAAAAAAAAATGGAAAATGCTGTTTATCCTTTAAGACAAGAAACAGCTGCACAAAGTATTTTTTAAGCAATGTAACCACTATTAAAGGCGGGAATAAATCCTGAGTATAATTTAATTAGTTAGTATATAATTAGTTAGTATATATACTAGGTGAATATATAATGCACCTCTACCAGAAGGAAGTGGTATTAATGGTCCTACAAACTGTTAGCTGACCACCATGCGATGAGCAAATAGAAGAAGCAACACATTAGCTTCCATTTGCTGGCAGATAAAAGGCATGTGGCACAGTCAGATGCGATGCTACTATATAAAACAGGGGAAACATGCAGAGCCAAAGAGGACTACAGCCTGAAAAACAAAACAAAAAAATCTGGTTCACCGCAAACTCCACCAGGTAAAGCTAGAGTGAGCAATCTCAAAAAAAACTGTTTCTAGTTTTTGGTGAATAACAATTCTAGTTTAAATGGTCATCCCTAATATACGTGCTCCACACCGCCACAAATTATGACTTTAAGTCTGTGGGAAACTAATACAATGATTTAAATACTTTTACAAGTTTTTGTGATAAATTGACACTCGTGAACATATGAAAACCCCAGAAAACAGATCAGCACACCTGCATTTACACAGCTAACCATCCATACCTGTTTGAATTCAGCCTCAGCCTCATACAACCAGGCATGCTTCAGTTTCTCCTTGTCTTTTGCCAGATCCATTATCTGTTCAAAGGATGCATTATCCTCACTGGTATTCTTAGCGAGGAAGCGGTCCAGGCTGGGCAGATTTTGTTCTTCTGTGTCGTCAGCCCTCTTCTCTAGAAAGAAAGAAAGAAAAAATACCAATAATTTCTCATAGTCGATCAATTTAGTGCCAAACATGTTAACCACTAATGAGAAACAGAATGGTATACAATATGGGAAAGCATGTAAATGTCAAAAGAGGGATTAC
Organism: Neolamprologus multifasciatus; assembly: GCF_963576455.1. NCBI lineage: Eukaryota > Metazoa > Chordata > Actinopteri > Cichliformes > Cichlidae > Neolamprologus > Neolamprologus multifasciatus. Next base: position 24,570,556 of record NC_140445.1, on the reverse strand, counting down.
CAGCGAGACGTGGATGTGAAGCTTTAACAAATTACACATTTACTGCATGACGTTATGTGTTCATCACCCTGCTTATTTACCTCCATCTAGAGCTTTAGCAGAATAAGTGGAAGCAGGGGATCCCAACTGGCCCACTGGTGTTTCAAAGCTAGCAGGCGTCACATCTTACACAAACAGAAGAGAAAGAAAAAATTTGAATGAGAAAAAACACCTGTTGAATTCAAGTATTTTATCATTAACAAGTATTTTACTTGGAGAACACATGTCTTATTTAATTCCACTTCACTCACATGGTGCAGAAGACTGTGGTGTAGATTTTGTCAACGAAGATCCGTATCGGATGAAAATTTCTCTCATCCTCTCCAGGTCTCCATTTTCCTCTGCTTCAAGATATTCCTTCTGTGCCTGCAGCTTTGTCACATCTGGGAAAAAGTCCCTCTGGATAATTTTCTCTAAGCTCTGTCAACAAAAACAAAACACAAGCAGAAGGTTAATACAGAGGTGCAATTTCCATGGTGCAATTACTGTACAGTATATGACTTTAATCAATTAAAAAAAACAACAACAATAACAAAACAAGAGTGTACACATTTGAATTCACTTTGGATTTTCTCTAATCCAAACAGGATTAAATGTATGTATACGGGTTCAATATATACACACACTAACTTAAATCTTTTGAGTGTTGCTAAAGGTTTAACAAAGCCAAAACAAGGGCAAGGACACAACAAGGACAAAACTTTGTGTAACTGATCACAACTGACTACAACTGGTATTTTCTCTTCACCAGCATAGAAAGGATTTGTTTGACTGTAGTCACTGATTGACCAATACTCAGAACAATGGGAAGGTCCAGTGAACACAATGAAGATCTAAGAATGAGAAGTTTAGATTTACACAAGTTGCAAAGATCTCTTGAAGCCATTTCTAAACAACTGCAGATTACAAGATCATCAGTTCAAATAACTGTACGTAAAAGATTAACAGATGCGTCACCACTTTGCAGAGGTCTTAAAGAAAATCCAAACTGTCAACCTCAGATGACAGGAAATTGGTTAGGCTGTTCAGGAACAACCCTGTAACCACCAAGGCATAAAACCTGACATGAACTGAAAACTGCTGAAGAAGAAAAAAAAAAGTTTTTCCATTCACTGTGGACCAAGTGGGAGCTGACCAAGAAAGAAGCCCCTGCTCTATCGATACCTTTAAAAACTCGACTTAAATTTGTTGCTGCCCACATGGAGAAGCCAAATGCCTTCTGGAGAAAGGTTTTATGGTCAGAAGTGACAAAGTTTGAGCTCACTGGCCACAATGTCAAGAGTTACGTTTGGAGGACTAAAGTTGAGGTTTCCAAACAGAAGTTATGAAGGTAATTATGGTTCTGTGAATTCCCAGAAGACTGCCAGTGACAATAAACAATGCAGCTATGTCTTCTTGTGCTCAGTGCAGGTTGAGATTTCATATAAACAAAGTCAACTGTGTGACCTGTAGGCTACCTACGCGTGTACACTATAAATACCCCCCCGGTACCCTACAACTGATCTCTATAAATGTTCTTGCACTGAGATGCTTCAAGTGAACTGCATGACTGGCAGTTATCTGGGAGTTCACAGAACCGTGGTAACTTTTGTAACTTTAATTTGGTTTCTTTCCCTCCTGCCTACAGAAGTTGCAGTAAACAATGAAGATGACTTATACTAGCAGTGTCATGAGGAAAAACTTACTGGTCAGCCAATGGCAGAATAGTTGAAGCTCGAGTGGGTCCTGAGACCAGATTAAGTCAGGTGACCCTAGCAAACGTGTAAGGCACTGCCCAGGATTCTGCTGCACAGATTTCCCCTCATGGAACACCTCGAATTACTGCCCAGGCAATGTTCCTGGCAATGCGACAACTAATATCTGAAGAGACTTTTTGTACATCTCTTTTACTGTGTCAACAATCTGGTGGGAAAGCTCTGTTTGGGCAGAGCTTTTCCCTTTTTCTTCCCAATATAACATATATAGCCCTGCTCTGAGCTTAAACTCTGAGTTGCCACAGTATACAGACACACAGGTCCCCACTCACCAGACTGAGGAGTGTGGAGAACCAGATCCTTGATGGCCATCTAGGTCCCATCAAGAGACCCTGTGGTCTGACTGCCCCACTGTGTGAAACAGTAGCATTATTAAAAGACCCTCTGGATGGCATTGTGGCAATGGGCTGTGTGCTCCAACACAAGAAAATTTGTAAAACTTGTGGACTACGGTTAAAGCCACGTCTGTGCCAGGAACCAAATCAGTTTAAATTAACTCTAACAATTCTTCTAAGAAGAGTGATCCAATATCCAGCTAGATTTATTTAGGGCTTTTTGATAGCTACTTAAGTGTCTCGTCGTGGTGCAACTGGTTAAACAATATTTAACCAAATATTTTCGCATATTTTATATGCATGCCATTCATGTAACTTTAGTAACTTAATCCTTACTTGAGCAATTTGCTATTGCACTTTCATATCGTGAAGTACTGTCATAACAAGCACCTTACTTTAAACCTATAGGTCGATTTGATAAGTAAACACTTTTTCCACACTGACTGCATAATATTTGGAGTTGTTATACACTTCTATGTCTGTCCAGACTAGTACAATAAAGTCTTTAGTCTAAAGAAATTTAGCTGTGTTGTACATTACCTGCCTGCTAACTTACAGTTGTTAGCTAACAGTCGCGCCTGTCTATGTCTGCTATTATTTACCTCAATGTACTCCTCCTCATCCAGGACGTTTCTCTTCAGCGTTCCCTTCTCCTTATCCTCTGGCTGCTGTTGAAGTGCCACTGTTGAGACCGCCAAAGGGACGAGAGTCCCGGACAGTGCTTTCCTCACGCTGGCGCTGCCCTCCATTGTGGTCCCTGTTAGCCTCCTAGCCAGATGGCTAAATAATCTTCTACTACAAATAGCGACGAAAATTAAGCTATTAGAGGGTGTTTCTTTCAGTGGGTTAACACCGTTTAAAAAGTTAACCAACAACGTAAAAACCCGACACTTAAAAATGCCCAACGCCACCAACTCTAACACATTAGCTGACTTTTAGCCACCAGCGTACAAACAACGCACAGCCCGAACGATTACGTCACCGGAAATTTACGGCTTCGCTAGAATTTTCCAAAATAAACCTCGAAAGCCAACAGTGGTTTGATAGTTCGCAGACCTTAACTTAAATATATAAATAAATAATAAAAAATTAACTATATATATAATTTTTTAAAAAGGCTTTATATAGTTTTTGTTTCATGAAATAGACTTACACTCCATTTACAGTACAGAAGACAAACTCTCGTGTCCTGTCTCACAGTGGCTTTACAAAAGCACAAGACCTTCACATGTGGAGTTTTTAGTGCCTAACAATTTAATTTTATTTGAATTGAATTTAATTGTTTTATATATTTATTTACAGTGTAAACAATTAGTCAGAAGTGATTTAAACTTTTGAAACATTTTCATGCCTGTCATCATCAGAAACGAACAACATTTTGTGGGAAAATTGATATTAGACATACTAAACATATTAATGACTTCATTGTAATTTTCAGATAAAGCAAACCATTCACTGAGCCATGTTGGACTGTAGCTGTATTTTTTCTCAAGGACACGTTTTTTTTTAACAGTCTGTGCAAACTACAACAACCCATTTACAAATTCAAGGTTTTACTTACAGTGATAGTATCAATACATGCCAGGATTTTACATATATGGTTACATATAAGAATTATATGTTACATATAGGTATATGCAAATTATTTTGATTGGATCACACAGAGCCATGCAAAATTCTTCTTTTTTTTCTTTTTTTTCACTTTTTTTCTGTGTTTCCCACAACAAATGAAAGTCTTTTCTGACGTCTCCACTTGGCTCTTCTGTTTTTAAACCAAACCTGATTGACAGAAAAGAGGCAACATTGTTGAGCTGTCATTTTATTAAATTCAGTATCTACAGTAGTTTTTATTCACATTTACATTATTAGCAGACCATCATATTTAATTAAAACAATTATGTGATGCTGCAGTGTTACCTCCACTCTCTCTTCTCTTAAGTGAGTGCGCTGTGCGAGTTTCTCTCTTGTGTTCACATCTGGGTACTGGTTCTGCAGGAACAGCTCCTCCAGTGCGTCCAGCTGTTCCTCGGTGAAAATGGTCCGGTGACGCCGGGTTCGCCTCTGTTGACTGGGTGACTGCTCCTCCCTGTGAGTGGCTCCCAGCCTGCACGAATCTGAGAGGATTGCTGGGTTCCAGCCATACTGACAAGCTGCAGGGAGGAGGTCTGATTTAAGGTTGGGGGAGCAGAATCAAGCTCAACCACAGACAAAAGCAGAAGGTGTGGTCCTACCTTCATGGATGAAGTCAGGCTGGAGTATGTCAGCACAGTGGGAGCAGTAGCAGCAGCACAGGCAGGCATGATGAACCGCCTCTGTTTGGCCTCCAGCAGGATTGACTGTCTTCTCTTTTAAGCCAAGACCACTCGCTCCGTAGGACCGTTTATCTCCACTGCTGCTTGGATACTTCAGGATGTTCTCAATAGTAAAGGGGAACTTCTGCCTCTCCATCCTGATCAGTCCTTCCACCTCCAAAGAGGTTTCAGTGAAAGCTCAAAAGCAGTGGTGATCACAGGATATTGTGACACACACACAGAGGACTTTTCGAGCCTCAGTTGCTTTTCTCCTTCTCCTTCTCCTCTCTACAGCAGCGTGTCAAGCCCTTATAGTGAAATTGGGAGGCCAAAAAAAAAAGAAAAAAAGAAGTAAAACCATAATCCCCCCCTATGGACCAGACACATAAAAACGGTTGAAACTTAATTCCTTGCTAATCTGGGCAGTTTTGTGAAGAGGTTAGGGAGGACGGCAGATTCAGTTAATCTCGCCTCATTCCTTTCTTCAAAAGAAATCAGATTTCGCTGCATAAAATGAGAAGTGGAGAGCTCCTAAGATCCTTATTGTTAAGGTTTTAGAGGAAAGGGGATTTCTTGGTATCAGAAACCTGGATTTAAAGATGAGCGTTCTTGGTGTGGCCACAGACTTGTGTATGCTGAATCTGAGGATTAGTTCTTCAAATTCACTTCATAATGTCGCTTCCACGTATAGCTCTGTCAACAAACGATCCTGCATAAATTGGTATATTTATTTACACAAGCTGGGGCTACACTGTCAACAACAATGCACACTTAAAGTGATTACAAAGTGATTAGGGAGCTGCAGATGACGGGGTGACTCATTTGGCCCGTGTCAGTGATGTATGGTGACACTGATGGATCTGTATGTTTGCACACAGAGAGAGAAAATTCAGAGAAATGGATCCATCCCAGTCGTTTGTATTCACGATCGTGCATCATGTGTCTTATCTTTGTGCTGCAGTCTTTTCAGTCTGACTTTTCTGACAATGTGCGCAGCTGAGGTAAAGCTATTACAGGTTAAATTCAGCCCCCCCCCCACCACCTCCAACCCCGACAAATCCTGTGATTTCATACAAGGCAATACACCTTTTTTTTCCCCTCCCAGAGAATTAATGGATTTCCACAATCTGTCCTAAGCTCCTTTTATAAGCGCTTTTTGAAAACAGATAACAATAAACACCATCTCATCCTTTTCACTCGGGTTTAATAGCATCCAGATTGTTGATGTATAGTTTGCGCAGAAAGTGAGATCCTTATCTGCAGTTATTGTGGTTCTCAATAGAAGGAATTGTACTATATCCATGTTGGTTCAAACAGTTCAAAATTCATTACTGGGGATTACAACAATAAAGATCCATTTTATCGTTGTAAGCAATATTTGGTACAAGGAGTAAAAGAGAAAAGAACCACAGCCGATGGGTGGCAGATGAATTCTTTTCTGCATTTTTAGGAGATTCAAAAATAGTATAAAACTCTTTGTCTTAAGGAAAAATCTTTCTTGATATGCTGGAATTTATTACATTGAATATCACATGAATTGTACAATGCATTTTTAAAAGTGCTTTATAAATAAATGTTGTTGGTATGGTATTATAAGGTAGTTGTGAATGAATAACTGTTCAAAATAATCATTTCATAATCATAATCATTAAAATGGATCTTGTCTCAGCACCTCTGTCAACATTCTTCTGATTGGCTGCCTCTACAATACACAGGTGGACAGGTTGACTATCTCCAGTGCAGAAGGTCTGCAGAAGTCTGGGGAGGATGTATCTACACAGCATCAGATAGTAGTCTGTAGGATGGCTTTGGAAATCAACAAGAGGAAGCGAGTGAAGGCAGAGGCAAGGATTAAATAGTGGAGGTTGAAAAAAGTAGAATGTTGTGCAGATAACAGATAACTGTTAAAGTGCTGAAGGAAACTGGCAAGAAGGCTTTTGCTGTATCCTCTGGGCAGAAAAGCAAGAGACTCGGTTGTGAAAATACAGGAAAGTATTTAAAGGAAGGAGTTGGCAAAGAAAAAGTGGGATAATCGAAGAGATGAAGAGAGGAGGCAGGGGTACCAGGAGGCTAGGCGTATAGCAGCAAAGAGACAAGAAAAAGGCTTTCAATGAGTTATATTTGAGGCTGGACGCTAAGGAAGAAGAAAAGGACTCGTGAGAGATTGAACTGATGGTCAGGGTGATTAAGGACAGAGATGGAAATACACAAAAAAGTGAAGAGAGTGAAGGTGAAGAAGCAAAACAGAATATGTGTGTCAGTGAGAGGAAGATGGGTGTAACAGTGAAGATGCAAGGAAGAGAGGTAGTGAAGGTGAAATATCAGGCTGTACCTGGGCTCAGTCATCCAAACCAGTGGACAGAGCACAACAGAGGTGAAGAAGAGAGCGCAGGAGGGTGGACCGAGAGGAGACGAGTGTTAGGGGTGATTTGTGACGGAAGGATAACAGCAATAATGAGAGGATGACTAGACAACAGTGAGACCTGCTGTGATGTATGGTTCGGAGACGATGGCACTAACAATAAGACGGGAGGTGGATCTGAAGGTGGAAGAGCTGGATGCTAAGATTGTCAGTGGGAGTTATAGAGGCAAGGTTGAGATGGTTTGGACATTTGGAGAGGAGAGATAGAGGAAAAGAGGAAAACCATAGAGCAGATTCATGGATGTAGTGAAGCAGGACATGCCGAGGGTTGGTGTGACAGAGGAGGAGGCTGGGGAGACAATGAGATGAAGGCAGATGAACCCTAAAGGGAGCAGCTGAAAGAAGAGAAGAAGACGACACTGTCTGTGTTTTATGAGAAGACTGAATAAATAAACTAAATGAGGTGGAGGCTGAATGAGACACTGTAATCATTATAATAACTTCTCTGCCTTTTTTGTAGTGGGACACTGCATTTGGAAGACAGAGCCTGGAAAATATTAGTTGCCACACAGAATGTTGATTTGCTTGGATGCTTCTGAGCGTGTGCGCTCTTTAGGGTTACGTGTCACGGTCTTATATTTTAAATGGCTATTCAGACAGAAAGCGCGTGGGCGGAAAAAATGAGAAGATTAAAGGACACAAATCAAATCAGTGCACATCAGACAGGAGACACTGGATTATAAATACACCCACACACGGACTGTTGATAAACGAGCAGGGAGCTGTGCAAGGCAGCAGAACGCTGACGTGTGAAAATGCTCAGCTTCTCTGCTTGGTGCTTGGTGTTTGGACCCAGGCCCAATACCTCCTGCAGAAACAGAGATTGAATCAGGGCGACCGGGGGATCACACCCTCCTACTCTTTCTGTTTCCTCCTGAACTTGTGCAGAAAAAAAAACTGTAGACATAATGCACCAACAGGGAGGAGGAATCTGGAGTACCACCCCATTGTTGCATAAAGTATTTTTTTTAATTGCATTGCACAATGTTTTTCTTTATTGTGTTTTTAAAATATATATATTATATCCCCCCAAGGACCTGAAGTGGGATCTGGTGTTTAGTTTGTTTTGCTTCAAAATCATGCTGCAAGACTGAGCTTGCAAGAAAAAGATGGAATCAAAATGGGAGTAACAAGGAAAAATTGCGCAATTTCTTTCTTTTTTGTATGCTTTTTTGATTCTGCAGCTCAGGTTATAGAGCCTCTCTTCTTCTTCACACTCATATTTTCAATTTTATTCATTTTCCAAAAAAAACAAAAACAAATTAAAGATTAGATTTGTATGATTTTCATTTCATTTCTCTGACAGCTCAAATGCACACATAAACAAAGACTTCGAGAGGTTTGTGCAGATGTTCTGCTCTTTATCACCTTTTTAATTATTTTTTTTTAAAGGAGTGCACACTTCACTGCGGATTGATCGACACAGGCCCTTAAAAGGCCTTTTCAGGCTTTTTCCAGTCACTTCTGAGGACCTGTGAAAGCTGTTGTGTTAGATGTGCACTTTGAATTTAATCATACTCTGTGTGCGTTCATGTAGGGGGAGGGACGCCCCTCCTGCCCACGCTTCCAGTTTCACCTCTTACATTTGGGACACTTGACTTCAGCAGTTGGAGAAATCTGTAGCACAGGGGTTTTGGTTCACTTAATATTTTTTTTAGCCCTGCACCTTAATTGATTACTCGTGTACTCAATAAAGACATGAGAATAAAAGCACTGAGTACATTATTGATTGTGTTTGTCTATAACTGTGACTTAGATGAAGATCTGACAACGTTCAGTAATAAATGCAGAAATCCTGTAGGTTATATGCCAGGGTTTCCTTACCTTTTTGACTTTTGACTCCTTAAAATGAAACAAAGTCTACTTGAGACCTCCAATCACAGGTTAACCTGTAGAGATGCCTCAGTATGGTGATGACATTACGGAAAGCCTAGGGTGCCAAAATAACTTAAGTAAGTACATCATTAAATAATGAATGAAATGTGTCTTTAATTAATAAAATATTATGTGATTAGCTCCCAACAAACTAAACAAAGGGCACTTCTAATCTCCCACGCTAATCTGAAATCCGGGTATGTATGACTTAAAACATAAATACACATAAATCCTACATGTACAGTTTTACAGTATATTTGAATGCAACTTTTCCAGCTAGGTAAATATTGTAAGCCAGAAATGAAGCTAACAAAAGCTCCAAGGACTGCCTTCCCACAGCTTCAGCCGGCATCTTTCCTGCCTTTATTGTAGCTGCATTTTCTTTTCTTTGTGGAAGTAGCCTGTTGCTTTGTACTGTCTCAACATTTCCTCTCTTGGGCGCCGTTTAGGTGCAGGAAAAGTGGTGAATGTTAACATGCACTTGACCCACAATGGCAGTCTTTTGTGCTTTCTTCATAGCCACTTTAGAAAAGTGTGTGCCCTGCAGTGTTGGCTTCTGAATACTAGAGCTAGTCTGCATGTGGTAAACTGTCTTAACTAGATTGTTGATTTGCATATCTGTGGTTTTGCATATTTTTCTCTTCCAGGTGTTGTGCTTTTCTAATTATGTTCTATCATTTTATTATATTTTCTCCCCTTTTCTTTTTTCTTTCAGACTTTTCCCCCAATGTGCCAGCTTTGTAATATATATATATATATATATATATATATATATATATATATATATATATATATATATGTATATATATATATATATATATATATATATATATATATTAATGAAAATAAAGAAATGTGACAAAGATGACACTGGTAAACTGCAACAGCTACTATTCTGTAACATCTCTAACAGGAAGAAAACTCAATGGCTCCCTTCAAAACATCCTATGTCACAAGACATTAAAGCTGTACAATAATCATAAAAAAATTCAAATAACAGACTTTCTGATAAAAGTTTATATTTAAAAAGAGGTTTCAAAAAGAAAGACACATTTTTTGAAATTTATTATTGTTATTATTAAGCATACATATTAAAGCTTCCCCGCTCAATAGTTCAGGGCTGACAGGTGACGTGCGCCCCCGTGTGGCGGAAGCCTGCAGTGTTAACAGCAGAGCGGCACGGCACGGCGCGGCAGGCGGCCCGCCACTCGCGATAACACGCACTGGCAGCAGCTGCTGGGCGGAAAAGGCGGGAGAAGACTGCCGCTTCCGCGTCCGCGCAGCATAGACGACGCTGGGGCAAAATGGACGATAAGTTAATATTGGCTGTATTTAATTACCCGGAGCTTTACAATGTTACACTGCCGAATTACCGCTGCACGGAAAGTCGGACAAATGCCTGGAGAAGCATCAGCATGGAGCTGGGACTTCCGAGTGAGTGTGCCGCTTGTTTTTTCTGTTCGCTACAACTTTAATGGCAGTTATTATTTGTTCAGCTGTTTTCGGCGCGGAGGGCTGAAAGGACGCGAAATGTTAACTGCGCTTTTCTGAGAGCAGCGGCTGTTTCTCACACTGGTCTGGGGGCATCTGTAGTGGTTTTCGCGTTTCTCTGCACGGCTGACCTGCGGTGTGGATGCAGTCGCGCGCACCGTGCTAGCGGTAGCGGCTCGCTCGCACGCCGCCGTCGTGGGCCCGAGGTGCGCAGGCCGCGCTGCACCGAACCGCACGGTCCCGCTCCTCCGCGCTCCCCGCCGCGTGCTCAGCACCGCGCGGCGGAGGAAAGAAGATACCTGCGCTCCGGTACGGAGTCGTAGAGCCGCGTGCCTTTTTCGAAAGCTCGTGGGCAGGGAGAGCCCCCAGCCTCAAATACAAGCAGGTGCACTGCTTCGCGGCCAAGGGTGAACTCATGACCTCCAGACTTGGCAAGGAAAAAGGAGCACAAATAAAAATTATACAAAGAGATGAAAGTATCGTCAAAGCGCGTCACTTTTCTTTATAAAGAAAAATTCTAAAAAAAAAAAGAAAAAGAAAAAAAGAATAGATTAGAAACGTCCTTTATTGTCCCTCATTGGGGAAATTCAGGTGTTCCAGCAGCAAAGTGACAGACATGGAAAATCACTCAAAAGGAAAGAATACAAAATTTAAAAGGGAAGAAGAAAGAAATAAGAGGCAAAGAGTTAACCTGGAGTGCCTGGTGAGACATTTGTCCCTCCCCTAAACTAAACCGCATGAGATAAATATAATTCCTTTTGTTTATTAAATGGCTGTAAATATGTTACTTCAGGTTCACTGTCTTAAATAAAAGCAGAACTAAGCATGGATATAAAAACAAAACCAAAAAAACAACAACAAACCACCTAAAAAGGCCATTTCTGGGCCAGTTAAAACTCTGGTCTAGTATAAAAACACACACTCACCAGTGTTGTTAGGTACAGACATGAAAGTATGGATCCATGCCACCTTGTACCAACACTTCAGGCTGATGGTGCTATAATGAGGTGGGAGATGTTTTCTTGGCGCACTTTGAGCCCCTTAGTATCACCTGAGCAACGGTTACATGGCACAGCCTACCTGAGTATCGTTGGTGAAAATGACCATCCCTTTTATGACCACAGTGTTCTGATGGATGTGGGATAACACACCACACCATAAAGCTCAAATCATCTCAAAGTGGTTTCCTGATCGTGGCAATGAGTTCACTATATTTGTTGAATCTGTGCCATCAGGAGTTATTTAATTTGAAGCTCAAAGGGGGCCAATTGTTAATGAAACATCATCAATGATTAGTAGTGTCAAATACAAGGCTTGGGGTAAGCACTCCAGTAAGCACTCCAATCTGACCTGCTGAATGGCTTTGAAAAATATGAGGCAGGGCATACTTTAAGCACCTTTGCTGATAAAGAGCTCCCTCACAGCCATTCATTCTACATTAAAGCAGATAATGAACTAAATGACAGAAAAGGTCTCGTTTTTTACTGTCTACTATAAAAATGTTGGTTAAAACAAAATTTTCATCAATTGAGAAAAACGGCCAAAACTTTTTTTTATACATTTATCATGTTGAAAAACTGAAATGTGGTGTTGAAATGACACTTCTTTATTTCATAGTAAGATATCTTAAGGATTAAATGTGCAATTAAATGTCTTTACACTGACAAAAATAGTTTCACTGGGCCACTTAAGATCAAAGTGGGCTGTATGTGCCCCTCGATGCAAAATGATTTGACTGATCAAGTCAGTTCCCTACCACTCTAGAGATGGGGAGGGGAAAAATCAGTTCAATACAGTAGGTCTGCATCATTTCAGTGAATAATTTGATTATAAAAAATTCTCGACAGTTATTAAGGCACGGCTTTGTAGCACGCAGATGGGCTAAACGAGCAGCTAAGAATAGACCTGCAATGCAAACAGATTTCGGAGCATGTGAGTAAAAAGTTTGACAACATTAAGCCCACACAGCCCCCAGTTTTAAACAGAAACACTGTATTACACGTAAATACAATTAAAGGTTTTAGTTGTTGTTTTATTTGACAGATGTTGTATTCAGTTTTTAAATATTTCTAAAATGGACAGCAATGAGCAGTTCATTTCAAAATACCATTGTTTTTTCTTTTCTGAATATTTATTATTGCTCATTAATAAGGCAAAAGTTTTTCTTATCTGATTAATAATTAATAGACTACTCGATTATTTAAATAATCAATAGCTGGTGCCCTAAAATAGAGTATTGGGAGATTTCGCGTGGCAATATTGTATTAGTACAAGGACATAAAATACTGATATTTTATTTATTTTAATCAATCAGTTAGCTGAACCGAGCCTCTTACATTAAATAGCTTCAATAAAAACAAAAAACAAAACAATCAACACTGGATGTCTTTAAAGGTGCTCAGTCATCCAGGTCATTGTAGTCTAAGGAACTGGGGGGGGGGGGGTGTTTGAAATGATCCTGTGGCTTCTTGCTTCTTACGTTCTGATGTTCTACTTTTCAAGCCGAGGAGTGCAAAAGAAGATGGAAGAACATGAGAGACAGGTACCTGAAGGAGGTCCGAATGGAGCTTAAAAGCAAGAAGCAGGGAGAAAACGTTCAAAGCAAATGGAAATACAGACAACTTATGAACTTCATCGCGCCGTTCACTGGGTCAAGAAGTGGACTGCAGGAAATCTCTGCCAACAATGATGAGGACCACGACAACCCTGAAGACTCTAGCAACGTGGATGGAGAAACCGCTTTGTCAGAGGCAATCAAAACACCACAGAGTGCTGTAAAGGTCCCCGCGAGTCTGCCCGACCTCAAACCACAGGTGACATTTGTAACGCAGGTACCTCCAGCGACTCAGGACACACAGGGGGCTCAGCTGGCCGTTCTGGCCAAGATACCATCACCCCCACAGGTCTCGCCTGTCACTGGCGTTACTGGACAGAAACGGAAACCGACCCAAGAGCCGCCGTCTGCACCTTCCTCCCAAAGTACGCCCATGCCGACAAAATGGTTGGTCAAAGACAATGTCCCCTCTTTTCCCACTAAGCCGCGGGACGAGGATGAACTGTTCCTGCTGAGCTTTGTTCCCGCTCTGAAGAGACTCGCTCCACAGAAGAGGTGTGAGACAAAAATAAAGATCCAGCAGATTATGTATGAGGCAGAGTTCAACGTGACACATTCAGAGTCTCAAGAAAAGAAGGTGGAGACAGAAACACAGCACTGATTACATTTAAACTTTTAAAAAATACTTTATTGTATTTCTTTTATATAAACCTCTGCCACAGAATTAGTAAAAGTGGTAAATATTGAAGACATTTTTATGTGAAGTAGTTTGTTTCCCCCTGAGTAGTGTATTTATTAGGCAATAAAGACTTAGAGGGAATGAAGTCATTAGATTTACACCATAAACAGACAGTTAATCTTTATTTACATAACTTTATTATCAATAGATTTCAAACATATTTCAAAAAAGCTGTTTCTTAGTCAACCAGTCTTCATTTTTACTCTGTAATAATTACAGTATTTTACATGTAATTACAATTGCATACAGTAAACTGATGAGAATAAATGCGTAGGTGAACACTGTTTAATGAATGACTCTTTCTGCTTACATGCTTCTTTTTAAATCTAAAATAAAGATTCTTGTATTCTGAAAAAGTGTCCATTTGAAGTCACCCACAGCTATTTAGTGGGATTTATGCTCTGATCAGGTAATTTCATTTTGAGCAGTTCCTGGACAGATTTGTTTTTTTTTAAGGTCACTACCATCTGTAAAGGTTGACACACAGTTCAACAGCTTCAGATTACATTTAAGTAATTTTGTTATGTTGCAAAACTCAGTTAAAAATAATCACTGGATCCCCAAAGTATGTCCCAAAGGACACGCTCATTGTTACTGTAGCCAAATAACTTTAACTGCAAAGTGCATCAATCCAAAAGTCCTGTTTGGCAAACTGTTTTTTCTTGTCTTTTCCCAGCATGCCTTCCATGCAGAATAATGTTCTGTTTTCTCTTTCTGGCTGTAGACCCATACACTATGTCGCCATCACTTGCAAGACTAAACCACTAATTGTGTGATGAAACTTTGGGGTTTCTGAAAACTTTTTTTTTTTTTGCAACAAATGATCAGCACTGAGGTTGACCTTGTTTCGGTGACCAGACCCAGGAAAAAAAATTAAATACAATTCCAAATAATCTGGAGATCTTTAGATTTAGATGGCAACAATAACAACATACACTTCAGTAAATTTAAACACTGTACATTTCACTCATCAGTCCCTAAAGAATGTCTGTATAAAACTTCTTACTTACAAACGCAGTTTGTAAGTAAGATCATTTTGCTTTTGCTTTTTATTATTTATAGCATGAAAATGACAACATTTCAGTTATGTGTCATTTGTTTATGTATAATCACATTTATTGCAAGAGGGGGAAAAAAGAAGTATGAAAGCAGAATCACAGATGTGTCAGATCTCTTGAGTTTTATGCAATTAGCAGCCAAAACATAATCACGAGAGCCACAAAGAGGAAGAGTCGAGACAGAAACTGCTCGTCCATGTGCTGCGGTGTCCCCGGAGCCGCTGCTTGGGAAATTGTTTAACAGGAGGTTATTTGACATGCTAAATGCTTGGAGCGGTCATAGTGATGTGTGACAAACAAATACCTGGAGGAGGTCTTCCATCATTGATGTTAAAAGCTGTTGCAAAAATACCAAATGGAAAGGCACCGATCCCAAACGACATTTGGAAGCCTCCATCTCCAAAGCCAAATCCCTGAAAACCCTGTAATACGTATCATCAAAAGTTACGAAAGTCTGAGTTGCCTTAATGAGCAGACGTGTCTTTGCAATATCTGAGGTACAGTTTAATGTACAGCAAGTGAGACGTGACGCAACAGCAAGTGCCAAATGATATCATTCTCTGGAGACGCGCTGGCTCTCCACACTTATTATCTAACAGATCCCGGTGGGGAATGTCAGTCTGTTAATGGATACAGCAAACCTACATCACTGTATGCAATGGTTTCATCATGAATTCATAATGTTACTGGGCAGCTTACAGGGCTATAAAACACTACACTGTCTAAATTTTTTTTTTAAAAAGAGCTTAAAATTTGGCATACTCCAGGATGATAATAAAAATATACCAGAGCTCTAGACTAACTTTTTGCCGTGGTTGCAGTGGTGCACCTAACTTTTTTTCTTAGGCACACCCAAATTTTTCAACTGCATCGCTTAACACTGCAGTTTTACCTGTTTGCTGCTGCCTGCTTCTGAAAGGCAGAGGGGAGAGGGGACACTTGGACAGTGCATTTATCGCAGCATATAATGTGTTTCCTGGGTACACTGTGCTTTTTCAGAGTTCAGAGATTGATGGCTCCATGTCAGAGCACTGGCTATGAATTTCAGACGGATCAGCCCTTAACTTAACAAAAAGGTTATCAATCGTTCTTTTGATCTTTTCTGTGTGGTGTGTAAGCATCACTGCAGATGCCTTTGTGTCAAAGTAACTGAGAAACACAGAAAAACATGAAGATTTTCCTGGCCTAGCTTTTTATAATAGATAACCTTAAAAATATTCTGCAATTTTGCATAAATTTAAAAAGTCTAAACTTCTTCAGTATTGAACAGCAGAAATCAGGCTTTCTTGACAGACAGCGGCCAACAGCGCTGTAAACAACGGTAGACTGGTGGGTAATAATAAGCGAATGAATAATGCAGAAAACAGAGATTTGAGATGGGAAACTGTTCTTGATGTACACTTTGGTCGCACTGTAGAGCCCTGTATACTGATCTATAGTACTTACCCCACGGTTTTCTGGCTCAGGCCTTTGTCCTTGTGGTCGTGGGGGTGTTTTTTCTCTGTAAAACATAACCAGAATTACCCAAAATGACTCCAAATCACTAATATTTAATACTATCTAATTATCACAGTCACCAATTTTACCCACCTTGGATCCTGTTGACCTGTACTTCCGCGCCCATATATGGGGATTACTTTATCTCGGCTGATACCAGCTTTGCATACTGGACACACTTGTCTGTTGGGTCGAGTCTCCAGCCACTACGAAATTACAAAAAAAAAAAAAGTGAAGAAGCTAATCGCTTCCTTTATCTGTAACGATGTGCCGCTTCTGGTGGAGTGCAAAAACAAGAGGAAACAACAGTTTCAGCTTACCTGATGCAAACAAGGCCAGCTAATCAGGAGGAGATGCAAATGAAGATGGGAGAAGCATGATTAGTTAGATATTAAATGTCCTTGAGCACCTATGAGTCACAAAGCAGGAACTTAAATTTGCAATTTAACTTAAATTTGCCCAGAAGGGGTGTACTACAAAGCAAGTTCAACATGGTCAGGCTTTCTTTGCTTTAGGCTGGGATTATGCTTTCTGTGTCTGTAAGTCTGCTGGGGTTTGCTTGGATCCTAGTAATGTAAAGTTCATCATCAGATGGCCACATCTGAGACACTTCACTTTATAGCACACCCTTGGCTATTCTGGGTGGACCGAGGTTGGCCTGTATTACATTCGCAGAGGCTCAGAAGTGGAGGTAAACTCAAACCATCCCTGTTTACATGTTGGATGTAACACTGCACATTTGAAATTTTGTAGGACCTGCCTCACAATTTACTAATAAACAGGCAATATTAACTACTACTATTAACTTCTACCAAAACTTAGCATTTCCGTTCAGTGTTCGCCACGTATGATGTGATAAGTTATGCATGCTTGGAAATGATCTCGTAATGTTTGCCAGTTACAAACTGATATTGGTCTTTAGGAGCTATGCTGATGTGTCCCCGACTCACCTCTGGCTCACAATTAAAAATATAAACATGTGTCACAGACAGCACGCTTCTTACCAGAAGAGGTGTCCACATAAACTAATCACGGCGTCCTTGGCGGTGTCCAGGCATATGTTACATTCAAAGGTGCTGTCCTGGTTGCCACTGTCAGCGGCAGCCGAGCTACTAGATCCGGGACTTGCGTTTTCAACGCCCGGAGTCGGAGGAGCAGCGTTGGCCATTTGTCACACAGCTTAAATCTTCTAAACAAGTAGCTGGGGTGACTACAATGGCACCCGGGGTCTCAATACATACACATAAAGAGGTCCAGTGGCCAGGAAGTGGAGCTAACGAGAGGAGAAAGGAGTGAAAACAAACAAAAATACCCTGCTGGAAGAAACGTCCATGTCGAACATTTACGCTAACGTTAGCAAACAAGGAAAACTAAGCACAAAACGACAGTTTCACAGAGATTAACCAACAGCTGAGCGACAGATATTAAACGGTATCACTTAGAAAATGATTCGATGGTGAGTGACACTCATAATTTGTTGTGAGGAGTCTAGAAAATAGCCTTACAGACCTTTTGCATCACACTTTCAGCAACGCCACTTAACCGGTAGTAGATCCCTGGAGGGGGCGTGGCTAAGACTGAATACGTGGGATTTTGTGGCCCTCAGTTAAGCCTTTCAGGTGAACCTGACAAAAGGTTCCACCACTTTTAAGCAGAGCTTTAAAGATGAAGGACATTTTGTGAAAGTTTGGTCTCATTTAACTGTGAATAAGAGGTCAGAGGTCTAAAGTGACGTGATATTTAAAATCCCCATATATCATTTGCTGCATGCTTATGTTGTCAATCAACACACAATGGCAGTAAAAAAAAAAAAAACAGCAAATAGCTCCATATGGCATTATTATCACTTTGACCTTCAATTCAGTCTATAGACCTTGAAGGAGAAGTCAGAGTTCAAATGTGACCTGATATTTAAAATCTTCATGCAGTACTCTCTATATACACCACACATGTAAGAATCATAGTTTGTAAGTTAAAAGGCATTTTATCAATTTTTGACCAATAAATAATTTGCTTGACATTGAAGACCCTAGTGGATGAAAGCCAAATTTTAATGGATAGTTAACATGACCACACTCTGGACCCCTACAAAGTTTGATCAGAATAATTAAAAAAATTCGAGCTCTTGAATGAACTGAATGACACGCACACAACCGCTACCAAAGACATAATCTCCTTGGCAGAGGTAAAAACTATCTACAAAGAAAAATAATCTGCAGGAACTTCAAAGTCAGGTGATAGTTTGATTTTTACTGGAAAAATGAATACAGGTGCACTTAATATTTATTAATTAAAAGTACAAATATAAGTAATACAGTAATTTAGAGCAGACTTCCTTGACTGTACTTTGAAATGTAAGTCTAAGTAGCTTGGAAAGAAAAGCGTCTGGACTAATCACATGAGCTAAGGTGTGAAAATGGGTGTAGGTTGGGTGTAAGTTTGAAATGTAAGAACTTTAACAGAAGAAAGTGACAATAAAATACTACTATTTGTCAGGTTCCCTTTAAGGGAGACTGAGTGTGTATCTTTTTTTCAGTATTTTATTACATTCATTAGTGAGTCCACAGTTTTTGGCACTCATATTAATATTTACACGCATCACTTTGCTCCTCACAGTTCATCCATCTTCCCATTTTCTTGTGCTTATCCATTTCAGGGTCACGATGGGCCTGAAGCCTTTCCAAGCTGCCAGGGAGCGAGAGACGCAGGTACACCCAGGTCACCCATTTATCGCAGAGCTAACAATGCAGTACAATAAGTAAACTTAAAATATGAATTTCAAAAGAAACATGACAATAATCAATAAGACAAGACAGGCATTCACACACACAAAAATACCTGAGCAAAGATATGCTTTGTTTAACCTAAATGGATTAAGAATTAAGAGCAGTTTCACAGATTTCTGCTTGTCTGAATAACTGATTGTGATCACTTTGTCTTTAAATGTGATATTGTGCAAAAACCAATTATAGTTACCATAATAACTTATTAGTTCAACATTCAATATTATCAGTGTCATTGAGAACGGTAATCATATTTATGCACTGTGATGTATTCCTTAGTAAAAACTCTAATTTAGGCCAGTTTCCATTGTTTTGGACCTTGAGTGATTGAGACCACCTGTACGAATATCCTCTGCCAGAGCATCCTCAATCCTTGATGATAAAGACCGCCTTAGTGTTTTCTTAAAGTCATTGCCGATGAACACATAGAGAACTGGAGATAGGAAGCTGTTTGCTGCAGCCAAGGTGGCCCCAACTTTTAGTCCAGTTTTAATGACCTCCAGGTTGTGGTTCTTAAAGTCTATCTCCAGCAGGACAAAGGTGTGGTAAGGGACCCAGCAGGCGAAGAAAGACAAAATGAGCGCAGCCATGATTTTGTACGGCTTTGTTGACTTGTGGGTCAGACTTCTGAGCTTTATGGCAAGCACAGAGCAACAGAAGACAATCATTAGGATAGGAATCAGGAACCCACAAATGAAACGGGTCAGTACCACCGCTTTATGTCTGACCCCATAATCCGTGTGGCACTGAATGACCGAGCCGTGCACTGTGGTTTTCCTGTACATAAGTGAGGGCACTGTTAAGAATGCAGAAAGAACCCACATGAGGATGACGGCTCCAAGGGCTTTTCCTACTTTGCGGTGGTTGTGCGACCACACAGGAAATAAGACCATGATACAGCGGTCAGTGCTGATGATAACCAACAGGAACACACTGCTGTGCATGTTGAGAAACAGGGCGGATGAGGCGAGCTTGCACAAGGCTTCTCCAAAGGGCCAGTGTGAAGTTATCATGTACACAACTTCGAAAGGCAACAAGGCACAGAACAAAAGGTTTGAAATGGCCAGGCTGATGTACCAGATGGTGATGACTGTGGTTTTCATTTTCCATCCACAAATCCAAATCACCAGGGAATTTCCTGCAAGCCCCAAAACACATATGATGATGTTGACTGCCACCAGAGCATAAGTTGAAGAAGACGAGGCGCTATATAAATTTAGGGTTCCTTCAGTGGTGAAGTTGCTATCGATGTCTGCGGTGTAGTTATCATAATCAAAATACTCCACGTCCATGATTGTTCCTGAAATATATGGAACCATGACTTTTAAAAATACAAACATTTACACATATAAGCTTTAAAATTATAGGTTATAAATAACACAAAGGGTTTTCATAGAGAAAAAGATACTTACATAGGGATTTTATGCCTCGTGTGAAAATAGAGAGTTTAAAGTTGCTTGTGCCGTTGGGTGGACTTTCTCACTTCTGTTTCTTGGGCAGTAGTACTCAGTAAGTACTGACGTAGGTATTCTGCAACAGGAAACTAGAAGAGAAAGGGAAAAAAACTGCTGAAATATCCAAAAAGAGATATCCTCCAAAACTTAGGCAAAAAAAAAAAAAAAAAAAAAAATCACATTTCTTGACCAGGATTGTGCCTACAGATCATTTTAATGGAATGGAAGTTATTGTGTAAAACTGTAATCTGTGGTTGAGCTCGCATTAGACCTCATAGGAAATAATTAAACTGGTTTACTGCAGATGGGAGACATACAATACGACAAATATTACACATGACATCTAAAAACATTGAATTCCCACATTGTAAAAAACAGTTTACATAACATTATTAGGTAGAATCAGCTATGGCTCAATTAGCTTACATGTATAGGACATTCTGAGTTCTCTAATGTTCCTTTTGCAGTTCCCCAAAATCAAATACCAAGCTGTTATGCAACAAACCAAGTGGGGAAAAAAAGATGAATAAACAACTTTCATTTCAGGAATCACAAGATAAGGAAGCAGTAAATAAATCTCACTCATGACACATTTTAGATCAATATTGGTACATTTATACAGCTCCTCTCTGTTTCTTATTAGCAAAGCTCAAGGACGTGGCTTTAACCTAGCAGCAAAAATACACAAGCCTGTGACAAAGTGGCTAGGACAGAATTCATTTGCCATTTGTCACTTGCATATATTGTTATTTTGTGTTCTGTTATCCTATAGTCTATCATAATGCTTTAATGTAAACACAGCACATGTAACCTTGGCTCTACATACTATCCCGGGTCTGTTTGTGGTAGCATTGGTTATATTCATTTCATCTGTGCAAATGTACTTAAAGCTAAATGTCACTTCATCATTAATTGATTTGGATCTTTAATTTGTTTATGTAGTTTGGTTATACTTACCATTGTCTGTTCTTTTGAGCAGGTCCTATGTGTAAAACAGGTATGTCCACCTGATAGGGCCGCCCCAGTACTTCCTGATTTTATAGGATATGATGTCACTGATCATGTCAATTGGGTGTAACCAAATGAAGGGGTGTTTCTTTTGTGTAAAATTGTTTATTTCATTTAAAATAACCTCATGAGTCAGATTAAGTGAAGAGATTGACGTTTCAAACTGTTTAGTTGGGTGAATGAGTTTGTTAAGTGGAAAAATGATTTTATTCCTGTTTCTTTGTCTAGACTGTGTTATTTAGTCTACCCTGTTTTCCCAATGGTAGAGGTTAATGAGATCCAGGTGTGAGTGGAATTCTATATAAAGCAGGTGAGATTTTGACTGACAGGTTCGCTGTTCAGTGGGTGGAAGACGTGAGACCATTACATGCTGTCATTTGTTCAGATTCAAGTTCATCATTGGTCAGTCTACAGCATAGTCACTCAGACAGTAGAGCAGATGTTTTGGCGGAAATTCAGTCACTTTTCCGGATACGCACGATGGGACTTGCAGTGGTGTTTTTATGGGTTCCAGTGCACTATGGAGTATGGGCGACTGAAAAGGCAGATAGAGTTGCAAAGGAGGCCGTAAAACATGGGGTGGTTGACATGGCTGTTAGTTTTGGCCAAGCAGAGATAAGGAGTATGGAAGGCAAGATATGAGAGCAAGATGGCAAAAGCAGTGGGAGGAGGAAAGGAAGGGACGATGGTTGTATAAAATTCAAAGGAGGGTGGGAGGAATGAGAAACACAGGACGGACTAGGAGGGAGGAGGTGATCATATTCAGACTGAGATTTGGACATACTGGCTTGAATAATACATTATTCGTGATAGGGAAACATAGTACTGGAAAATGTGATTACTGTGGGGTAGAGGAAACTATAGAACATGTCATGTTGCAGTGTCAGAGGTATCAGGTTGAGAGGAGACAATTGATTCAAAATCTCAGTAACCTAAAAATCGAACTGGGTCTTGTTGATTTGTTGCGAAAGGAATCGGGAAGTAAAAGTTATCAGGCCTTATTTCAGTTTTTAAAAGAGGGGAAACTGTTTGGAAGGATTTGAGGATTTTTTATTTATTTATTTATTTATTTATTTTTTTGAGCATCGTTCCAGACCATACTCCCTACCCGTTGGTGGCGGTAATGCACCTTTCAGTTGTTTGCCAACCGCCAATACAAATGTAAGAAAAAGAAGAAGTTCTGGGTTCAGGGATCAGTATTATGGGTATGTGCAGGTATATACGGATGCTTCGAAGAATCCAGCTAGTCAAGTGGGGGTGGCAGTGGTAATTCCGGACTTTATGGTAAAAATTGGGAAGAGGATTAATAATGGTTTGTCTGTGTTTACAGGAGAAATGATAGCGATTCTATTAGCAGTGCAGTGGGTGGAAGATTTGAGGCCATTGAACACAATTATTTGTTCAGATTCCAGTGCAGCCTTGGTTAGTCTACAGAATGGTCATTCGAAAGGTAGGTCAGATATTTTATTAGAGGTTCAGCAAACCCTTTACAGGATACATATGATGGGTCTATCGGTAGTGTTTGTATGGGTCCCGGCTCACTATGGGGTAAGGGGGAATGAAGCAGCGGACAGGTTAGCAAAGGAAGCCACTAATCATGAGATAGTTGATCTGGCAGTGAATTTTGGTCAGGAGGAAGTAAAGAATATTATTAAGCTAGAAATGAGGGGTAGATGGCAGAAACAGTGGGACGAAGACAGGAGGGGAAGGTGGTTATATAAAATTCAAAGGGGGGTAGGAGTGAGGAGATCCACAAGAAGGAGTAGGCGAGAGGAGGTGGTGGTGTCAAGACTGAGATTTGGGCATACGGGTTTGAATTCCACACTGTTCTTGATAGGGAAGCATGCCTCAGGGAAATGTGATTATTGTGGAGTGGATGAAACTTTGGAGCATGTTATTTTGCAGTGTCGGAATTATATGGTAGAGAGGAGACGGTTGGTCCGAAATCTCAGTAGCATTGATATGAACGTTGATCTTGTAGAGTTACTACAGAAGGAGTCGGGGGATAAATGTTATCAGGCATTGTTTCAGTTTTTGAGAGAAGGAAAGTTGTTTGGGAGGATATGAAGTGTTTTTTGTTTTTGTTGTTGTTGTTTTGGGTTTTTTTTAGCATGATTTCTGTCCACACTCCATACCAGTGGTGGTGGTAATGCACCATGCAGTTGTTTGCCAACCGCCAATAATACGTAGAAGAAGAAGAAGCAGACTGACAGGTTCTTATGTTTTTGTGAAACAATTGTTGAAAGGCGACGCCAGAAAATAAAGAACACTTAAAAGAAACTTGAACAGTCTGCAGATGCTGTCTTCTTATCACTTTCCATGCTGCTTATGTTACGCTACTTCACAAATGGTGGCAGCAGTGGCTCCAGGCCAATAGGTGATAGCAATGCAGAAATCAACCAAGTCAAGGAAACCTCAAGGGCCAACAGATTTTCCCCCAGAGGAGGCCCCAGATGATGGCAACCTGCCAGAAGCTACGGGTGAGCACAGCACCGAAGCACAAAGTCTCTCTGAGCTCTCAACTTTATTAAAAGGCCTTGTTGCATCATGCTGACCGTGAGGCAAAATGGGAGCAGGACAGACAACGCCAGAATGAACGGTGGTGTAGAATGCAACACCAGTTCAGCCAACTGTAGCAGGAGGTCCAGTCGGAGCGCCGGGAGCATCAGATGCTGTGGGAAGGTGCAGTAGCTGATTCCGGAGTGCCTCTGAGTCCCTCAGTGCGGCAAAAGGTGCAACAACCTGTTCAACAGCGAGGAAACCCCCCTGAATCTTCCGCAGCACCACATTCATCCAATCTGGGCAGAGTAAGCGGTTGGAAAGGCCCGAAGATGCAGCCCTATGGTGAGGATGAAGATATTGAACATTATTTAACCACTTTTGAGAAGATTACAACAGGATGTCAGTGGCCACAAGAAGAATGGGTACTGCATCTGGCTCCACTTCTTAGTGGTAAAGCACGTGCGGCATATGTTGCTATGGACACTGAAGAGACAATGGACTATGATGATAAGTGCTGAGACTTACCGAATCAGATTCCGTGACATGACGGTGAAGGACGATGAGACACCCAAAGAGCTGCGAACGCGCCTTAAAGACCTTTATGAAAAGTGGATGCTTCCAAAGGAGAAGACAAAGGACCAAATAGGCGATGTCATAGTGATGGAGCAGTTTCTCAGAGTTCTTAACCCAGAGCTGAGGACCTGGGTGAAAGAGCGCAACCCCACCACTTCAAAAGAAGCTGCAGAGATGGCAGAGGCTTTTCTTGCAGCCCAACGCCCACAAAAAGGGTACATGGTAGGAAAACCCAGTTCAGCCCCTGTATTTGTGGGTAAGTCAGGGGGTGGGAATGGGTCCAGAGCTAAAGGCCCTAAACAAAGTTCTCCAATCACTAGCAGTAGCCGCGCTAGAGAAGTAAAGCAGAGAGGCCCATTGGTATGGTATGTCATGCTTGTGGTCAAGCAGGTCACTTTAAGGCAGATTGCCCAGGTCAGCAAGTCAGTAAGACTTACATGTGTCTTTCACCACAGTTTTTTGACTTGCTAGAGGAGGAAACTGAGTCTCTCATACCCTCCAGTGATCAGGAGCACACCATCTGTGTTTTCATTGAGGGAAAGCAGTGTGTTGCCCTCTTGGATTCAGGCAGTAGCCGCACACTTGTCAAGCAAGATTGTCTCCCTAGCGACATCACATTTTGTGGTAAAGTTAAAGTCTGGTGTGTTCATGGTGATAATGTTGATTATCCTATTGCCAATGTTTGCCTTCAAGTTAATGAAAAGGAGTACGTACTTACAGTTGGAGTAATGGATAAACTTCCCTACCAGATTGTGTTGGGCCGGGACATGCCAATTCTTGGAGAGTTATTAGCAAAGACAGAGAAGAGAAGAATCTGCATGCTCCGTGCGAAGGTCTGCTAGTGCTCACTAGGTCTGGTAATAGAGCGTCTCAGTCAGAGCTAGGTTTGAGTGAGTTGCCCTTTTCAGACAGTGAAATTCCGGATGTTGACGGACTAAGTAGGCCACATTTAAAGAAAAGTAGAATGCAGAGAAGACAGGAAAAAGTGAGGGGGACAGAAATTGCTGAGTCACTCCCTGAACCAGAGATTGAGGAGCTCCTGGTTTTCCCGAGCAATATTGTCCAACTCCAAAGGGAGGACCCCTCTTTAGCACCCTTGTTTGCTAAGAGCATCCAAGAATTAACACAGATTACAGACAGAGTATGGGAAGTATTCATTGTAAAGAGCGAACGACTGTATTGTCGTAGCAAAGTTGGTGAGCAGTTGGTTGTTCCCAAAAGCTTAAGGCCTGTAGTCTTGCAGTTGGCTCATTCAGTTCCTTAAGTTAAAGACCTTACAATAATACAACGAAAGCATGTATGGAGGAGTTCAGGAGAGAGGTACAACAGTGAGTGTCTATCTGTCAAACACAGTGGAGGCTCTGTCGCAGTGGAGACAGTCCAGCCAGTCCAGCCAGTGGTGTTGGGCATCTTGTCAAATGAAATGATAAAATTGTGAACACTGAAAAGTACCCTCAGATTTTAATCCACCAAGCAGTGACATCTCAAAAACTACTGATTAGAAATAGCTTCATATTTCATCATAACAATGATACACAAACAAACTGGCAATGCAGTAAAAGCATGGATATCAGTCAGCCTCCCCAGAGCCCAGACCTCAACATCACTGAAGCAGTGTGAGATCTATCTGACAGAGAACAGAAGAAAAGGCAGCCAGCATCCAAAGAAGAGCTCTGAATATCTAAAAAAAAAAAATGTTTTGTCTCACTCCCATTTCTTCTTGTTGCATGTTGAAGCTTGATTTGGAACCTTGTTAAGATCCAACCATGCACAATATGATTTTTTTTTGCCATTTTTCAAGTGGACTTAAACTTTTGATCGGGACACTATGAATATGGAGCTGCCAGGCAGGAGCAAAAGAGGAAGACCACAGAGGAAATTCAGGGCTGTAGTGAAGGAAGACATGCAGAGGGCTGTACGACAGAGGTGGATGCTAGAGATAGGGTGAAATGCAGGAAGATCTGTTGTGCCAACCCCTCAAGGGAACAGCAGCAAGAAGAAAAACCCACATATAAGTTGAATGTAATCTTTTGACTCTGTTGTGGAGAACTTCCCTAAGGTTTTCTTTAAATACTAGTGCGATGCAAATATCAGTATCGATCTGATACCAAGTAAATACAGGGCCAGTATTGCTGATGCAGCTTATGTAGTGGAGAGCAGTGTGTCTTGATTTATGACATGAATCCTCATCAATTAGCAAATTCTGAACACATTTTACTCCCTGCTAAATCATTGTCATTTTCTTTCAACTTCACAGAATAATTAGTTAACAGAACAAAACTCACCTTTCAGCTTTTTCGTGTATTTTGAAACTTTTTTTTAAAATTTTTAACGTGACTGTCTCGTATTTTGGGTCAACGCCTGCCATTTAAATGCTCCTTAGGCTATAAATAAAATGAACCTGACAGTCAACACAAAAGGGCTCAAGAATTTTTCAGAATTCATGTCTGAGGTATAGTTTTTCATTTCCAATAAAATAAAGTATTTAACACAATTCAGTGGGCTGAATATATTATTTGAATGTCTGAATAGTCTATTGTTAATCAGTTAGCAAACCTAACAGCCAAGATGACCAATAACACTTTATTTTTATAATTAGTTAATGTCAAAGTGACTGCATGAGTGGAGCAGTGATTGCACAGGCATGTTTCTTTTTTGATGAACCTTAGAGGACAGAAATAAACTAAAGTATGAATCCTGTGGCACTCCATATTTGGCTTAATCTACCCACCTCTACTAAATGCTTGATAAAGACTCGTAAAGAGAGATAATTTGATCAATTAAAACACAAAGAAAAAAATAAAAATAATAAAAATAAAATAAAATATAAACAAATGAAAGTCTAATTGTATTGCATTATCAAAAGAGCGTTTTTTGTAAATGACATAAATCAGACATGCGCAGATGTGATTATTGTAGCTCCTCCTCCTGTCAGTGACGTGTAGTTCCATTCTCTTGAGCTGCGAGCTTTCTTAACTGCGACATTGGATCAGCATGGCAGGCACCGTGGCGAACAAGTGTCTCAGTCCTCTGGCTTTCCTCACCAGGAGGCTCTCCGCTCCCGAGTTCATCACTCAGTGTTGCTATCACAAGAAGGTAAGTGGTCCAGTCTGTAGCTTCTCTTTAACCGCGGTAAAGTGAGCCGTCATTTGTGAGCCGCGGTCAAGCCAGCCGCCTCTTATCCGCCGCATAAATTTCCTTGCGCTTTTACACCAGTCTTTACGGTAGCGCCTTTTCGCTTTATATCCCGATTGAGAGCCTAGACCCGCGCACACGCGCGCACACATTACGATGGAACAGCCCAATACAGTCAATACAATTATGTCTATTACAAAAATTCATTAAAAATCATCCTTAGTAGTTGAGGTCCAACTTTCAACACATCCCTCCTCTGGGACACCTACTGTACCTGTGTGCCAAGTTTCATCCAGATTTACTGTAGAATTCCTCAGAAATTAAAGGAAACTTATATTCAATGCAATACAGTCAATACACTACAATTATGTCAAATTTCAAAAATTCATTAAAAATCATCCTTAGTAGTTGAGGTCCAACTTTCAACACATCCCTCCTCTGGGACACCTACTGTACCTGTGTGCCAAGTTTCATCCAGATTTACTGTAAAATTCCTCAGAAATTAAAGGACATTTATATTCAATGCAGTACAGTCAATACACTACAATTATGTACATTTCAAAAATTCATTAAAAATCATCCTTAGTAGTTGAGGTCCAACTTTCAACACATCCCTCCTCTGGGACACCTACTGTACCTGTGTGCCAAGTTTCATCCAGATTTACTGTAGAATTCCTCAGAAATTAAAGGACATTTATATTCAATGCAATACAGTCAATACACTACAATTATGTCAAATTTCAAAAATTCATTAAAAATCATCCTTAGTAGTTGAGGTCCAACTTTCAACACATCCCTCCTCTGGGACACCTACTGTACCTGTGTGCCAAGTTTCATCCAGATTTACTGTAGAATTCCTCAGAAATTAAAGGAAACTTATATTCAATGCAATACAGTCAATACACTACAATTATGTCAAATTTCAAAAATTCATTAAAAATCATCCTTAGTAGTTGAGGTCCAACTTTCAACACATCCCTCCTCTGGGACACCTACTGTACCTGTGTGCCAAGTTTCATCCAGATTTACTGTAGAATTCCTCAGAAATTAAAGGACATTTATATTCAATGCAATACAGTCAATACACTACAATTATGTCAAATTTCAAAAATTCATTAAAAATCATCCTTAGTAGTTGAGGTCCAACTTTCAACACATCCCTCCTCTGGGACACCTACTGTACCTGTGTGCCAAGTGTCATCCAGATTTACTGTAAAATTCCTCAGAAATTAAAGGACATTTATATTCAATGCAATACAGTCAATACACTACAATTATGTACATTTCAAAAATTCATTAAAAATCATCCTTAGTAGTTGAGGTTCAACTTTCAACACATTCCTTCTCTGGGACACCTACTGTACCTGTGTGCCAAGGTTCATCCAGATTTACTGTAAAATTCCTCAGAAAATAAAGGACATTTATATTCAATGCAATACAGTCAATACACTACAATTATGTCAAATTTCAAAAATTCATTAAAAATCATCCTTAGTAGTTGAGGTCCAACTTTCAACACATCCCTCCTCTGGGACACGTACTGTACCTGTGTGCCAAGTTTCATCCAGATTTACTGTAAAATTCCTCAGAAATTAAAGGACATTTATATTCAATGCAATACAGTCAATACACTACAATTATGTACATTTCAAAAATTCATTAAAAATCATCCTTAGTAGTTGAGGTCCAACTTTCAACACATCCCTCCTCTGGGACACCTACTGTACCTGTGTGCCAAGTTTCATCCAGATTTACTGTAGAATTCCTCAGAAATTAAAGGAAACTTATATTCAATGCAATACAGTCAATACACTACAATTATGTCAAATTTCAAAATTCATTAAAAATCATCCTTAGTAGTTGAGGTCCAACTTTCAACAGATTCCTTCTCTGGGACACCTACTGTACCTGTGTGCCAAGTTTCATCCAGATTTACTGTAGAATTCCTCAGAAATTAAAGGAAACTTATATTCAATGCAATACAGTCAATACACTACAATTATGTCAAATTTCAAAAATTCATTAAAAATCATCCTTAGTAGTTGAGGTCCAACTTTCAACAGATTCCTTCTCTGGGAAGCCTACTGTACCTGTGTCCCAAGTTTCATCCAGATTTACTGTCGAATTCCTCAGAAATGAAAGGAAACTTATATTCAATGCAATACAGTCAATACACTACAATTATGTCTATTACAAAAAATCATTAAAAATCATCCTTAGTAGTTGAGGTCCAACTTTCAACACATCCCTCCTCTGGGACACCTACTGTACCTGTGTGCCAAGTTTCATCCAGATTTACTGTAGAATTCCTCAGAAATTAAAGGAAACTTATATTCAATGCAATACAGTCAATACACTACAATTATGTCAAATTTCAAAATTCATTAAAAATCATCCTTAGTAGTTGAGGTCCAACTTTCAACAGATTCCTTCTCTGGGACACCTACTGTACCTGTGTGCCAAGGTTCATCCAGATTTACTGTAAAATTCCTCAGAAATTAAAGGAAACTTATATTCAATGCAATACAGTCAATACACTACAATTATGTCAAATTTCAAAAATTCATTAAAAATCATCCTTAGTAGTTGAGGTCCAACTTTCAACAGATTCCTTCTCTGGGAAGCCTACTGTACCTGTGTCCCAAGTTTCATCCAGATTTACTGTCGAATTCCTCAGAAATTAAAGGAAACTTATATTCAATGCAATACAGTCAATACACTACAATTATGTCTATTTCAAAAATTCATTAAAAATCATCCTTAGTAGTTGAGGTCCAACTTTCAACAGATTCCTTCTCTGGGACACCTACTGTACCTGTGTGCCAAGTTTCATCCAGATTTACTGTAAAATTCCTCAGAAATTAAAGGACATGTATATTGAATTCAATACACTTACTTAAATATTGCATCATATTCAAAAATTCATTAAAAATCATCCATAATAGTTGATGTCCAACTTTCAACACCGTCTTACTCTGGGCGACCTACGGTATCTCTGGGCCAAGTTACATCTCAATTCACTGTAATCTTTATCAAAAATTGAAAGAACAATTATATGTCAATGCTGGCTGTGTGCCTTTCAAAGTGACACTAAATAACAGAACTCAGGCACATCAGGGAATAATCCAAAAGGCGGATTTATTAAACAAAAACAACATACAAAATATCCCTAACCCATACTACATAACCTAAAAAGAAACAAAGGGACACTTAGAAGCACAAGAAAACAATACTATACTGAAAGGGCAAGAGACACAGCCCAAACATAATCCACAACTAAAACGCCAAAAGAACAAGTCATCCCACATAGCAGACGGGTGTTGCCTGGATCTGGTGTGAAGCCGGCACTGCTGGCTGACTTCTGGCATGGTAAGATGGCACTGTTTATGTGATGGCATGCTACATCTGGCCTGATTGGGTGAATGTGACATGTTGTATAGAGCACTTTGAGTAATATGGGTGAGTAAAAAGGCGCTATATAAGAATCAGTCCATTCACTGTCTGAACAGAGTTTTGTCATGACAGCATATTTGATTGTCTTCACTGACTCGCTATCCGCCTTAGTGCAGCTGCCGTACCATCCTCGGATGCAGTAAGTTAGTAGGCTCTCAATGGGCGAGTGGTGGAAGGTCAGCAGAGGATGTCTGGGATGATTGCATTAAAGGCTGAGCTGTAGTCCACAAAGAGCATTCTGGCGTAGCTCTGCCGCTTTTCTGACACAACGACCGAGACTGTGGGAGCTGGGGCTCGAACCAGCAACCTTCCGGTGACAAGACGAACTGCCAACTCTCATTATGCAATGTACTGTTTAAAAGAAAAATCTTTTTTTTGCCTTGACAACATACATTCATCTTCATTTCAAATAAGTAGTTATTTTTCACACAGAGAGCAATACCATTCTCCAGCCTCTGCTGTCCAAAACTACTCTGTATTCATCTGGAGGCACTTTGTGTGAAACCATTTTAAATAGCTCTCATGCAGGAACAAAGCAATTGTATAAAATGAAGTGAGGGAATGGAGCTATAAATAGATTAATATAGAGATATGAAAATAAACTTATATATAGACATAGGAACACAAGTTTTAAGATTAATGTTTCTGGGATATAATAAACAATATAAGCATACAGGTGTCTAAGCAAACATTGTGGCATACAAAGTGAGAGAGTGCAGTGAGTCATGTTTATTCCTGTTCAATATGTGTCTGACACAAGTGGATGAATTAAAAAGTCTGACAGCAGCAGCAACAACAGGCAATGCCTTCCTGATGACTTTCTATCTGGTTACATCTTTGTCTTTGATGCCTGTATCCCAGCTTGAAGAGTCCTGGACCTTTTTTCTAGTCAGTGGGTGTGTAGGCAAACAACTCTGGCTTGTCACCCAGTTGGATTTCCTGGTAATTGTCAGGTGGCACTATCTACAAATCAGGACACATTAACTATGATATTAAAAAATTGACATGATGACATAGTCCTTGGTCAGTTTACCAAGCATTTCTCAGTTTTGTTCTTTATAGTTCTGTTCATCATATCATTGTTTGTGAGTCCTGGATTATTTGATGATATGTTTACATTATGTATTCTTTTGTTTTCAGTTCCATATTGCTTTTAAGTGTAGTTCTTTTTAAGCATTCCACAAGTGGATGGAACACTTGTGAAAACACTCTAGTGTTAAAGCCAGTCTTGTCTTCATGTCTGTTTCTGGTTTTGTCTGTGTCAAGCTCGTGTGTCTTAGTCTGTGTTTTAGTTTGGTGGCCTCTTGTCTCTTTCTTGTGTTGAGTCTTACTTCCATTGTCTTCTTATTCCCAATGTATCCCTGCTGTGTTACACAGCTGTCTCCAATTCCCCTAATCACCATCCTATTTATACATTTTGCCAATCTCCCGGTCTGAAGTACATTATTCTATTCGATTCTATTCTATTATATTTATACAGCACCAAACCACAACAACAGTCACCTAAAGACACTTTATGTTGCTGGTTAAAAACACAACAATAATACAAAGAAAGCCCCAACAATTTAAGTACCCCATATGAGCTAACATTTAGTGTGAGTGGGAAGGAAAAACTCCATTTGAAGAGGTAGAGACATCTGGCAGAAACAGGCTCAAGGAGAGACAGCCATCTACTGTGACTGGCTGAGGTTGATGAAAAGGAGACAGAACAACATACTGTGCAAGAGATACATACTAACTAATGATTAAATGCAGAGAGGTGTATAAACACAGAAAGAGCAAAGAAGGAAAAAATTCATACATGATGGGAAGCCCACAAGAGCCTAGGCTTATTGCAGCACAAATAAGGGAAGATTCAGGGTCACCTGATCCACTCTAACTGTATTATTTGTCAAAACTGAGGGTTTTAATGCTAATCTCAAAAGCAGAGACGGGTGTTTGTCTTCTGAATTAATATAGAATAGAATAGAATTCAACCTTATTGTCATTGCACATGTCACAGGTACAAGGCAACGAAATGCAGTTTGCATCCATCAAGAAGTGCTTTAGCCATGATATAGATATATTACAATATATATTAGCAATAATATAGGTATGTAAGTATATTACAGAAATGGGTCTATTATGGTATGTTATAATGTACACGGTATGAAGGTATGTTATGAATATGCTATAACTATAAGTATGTACAGGCTATGAACAGGATATAAACATGAAAAACTATACAGAATATGAAATTAAAAAAACTATACAGAAATATGAGATATACAGCTATACACAAATGTGAAATATGCAGGTTATAAACAGTTGTAGAATTAAAAATTATCGTATTGTACAGAATGATGTGAGCTGCATCCACAGAAGAGAGGCCTGAGAGATGATTCCTGTTCAACCTTAAAATTCTATAGGAACCACAAGTACACTTAATATTCCAAAATTAAAATCTGGATTTCAAAGCGAGTCAGTGAAGACAATCAAATAAACTGTCATGACAAAACTCTGTTCAGACAGTGAATGGACTGATTCTTATATAGCGCCTTTTTACTCACCCATATTACTCAAAGTGCTCTATACAACATGTCACATTCACCCAATCAGGCCAGATGTAGCATGCCATCACATAAACAGTGCCATCTTACCATGCCAGAAGTCAGCCAGCAGTGCCGGCTTCACACTAGATCCAGGCAACACCCGTCTGCTATGTGGGATGACTTGTTCTTTTGGCGTTTTAGTTGTGGATTATGTTTGGGCTGTGTCTCTTGCCCTTTCAGTATAGTATTGTTTTCTTGTGCTTCTAAGTGTCCCTTTGTTTCTTTTTAGGTTATGTAGTATGGGTTAGGGATATTTTGTATGTTGTTTTTGTTTAATAAATCCGCCTTTTGGATTATTCCCTGATGTGCCTGAGTTCTGTTATTTAGTGTCACTTTGAAAGGCACACAGCCAGCATTGACATATAATTGTTCTTTCAATTTTTGATAAAGATTACAGTGAATTGAGATGTAACTTGGCCCAGAGATACCGTAGGTCGCCCAGAGTAAGACGGTGTTGAAAGTTGGACATCAACTATTATGGATGATTTTTAATGAATTTTTGAATATGATGCAATATTTAAGTAAGTGTATTGAATTCAATATACATGTCCTTTAATTTCTGAGGAATCTTACAGTAAATCTGGATGAAACTTGGCACACAGGTACAGTAGGTGTCCCAGAGAAGGAATCTGTTGAAAGTTGGACCTCAACTACTAAGGATGATTTTTAATGAATTTTTGAAATAGACATAATTGTAGTGTATTGACTGTATTGCATTGAATATAAGTTTCCTTTAATTTCTGAGGAATTCGACAGTAAATCTGGATGAAACTTGGGACACAGGTACAGTAGGCTTCCCAGAGAAGGAATCTGTTGAAAGTTGGACCTCAACTACTAAGGATGATTTTTAATGAATTTTTGAAATTTGACATAATTGTAGTGTATTGACTGTATTGCATTGAATATAAGTTTCCTTTAATTTCTGAGGAATTTTACAGTAAATCTGGATGAACCTTGGCACACAGGTACAGTAGGTGTCCCAGAGAAGGAATCTGTTGAAAGTTGGACCTCAACTACTAAGGATGATTTTTAATGAATTTTGAAATTTGACATAATTGTAGTGTATTGACTGTATTGCATTGAATATAAGTTTCCTTTAATTTCTGAGGAATTCTACAGTAAATCTGGATGAAACTTGGCACACAGGTACAGTAGGTGTCCCAGAGGAGGGATGTGTTGAAAGTTGGACCTCAACTACTAAGGATGATTTTTAATGATTTTTTGTAATAGACATAATTGTAGTGTATTGACTGTATTGCATTGAATATAAGTTTCCTTTCATTTCTGAGGAATTCGACAGTAAATCTGGATGAAACTTGGGACACAGGTACAGTAGGCTTCCCAGAGAAGGAATCTGTTGAAAGTTGGACCTCAACTACTAAGGATGATTTTTAATGAATTTTTGAAATTTGACATAATTGTAGTGTATTGACTGTATTGCATTGAATATAAGTTTCCTTTAATTTCTGAGGAATTCTACAGTAAATCTGGATGAAACTTGGCACACAGGTACAGTAGGTGTCCCAGAGACGGAATCTGTTGAAAGGTGGACCTCAACTACTAAGGATGATTTTTAATGAATTTTTGAAATTTGACATAATTGTAGTGTATTGACTGTATTGCATTGAATATAAATGTCCTTTAATTTCTGAGGAATTCTACAGTAAATCTGGATGAAACTTGGCACACAGGTACAGTAGGTGTCCCAGAGGAGGGATGTGTTGAAAGTTGGACCTCAACTACTAAGGATGATTTTTAATGAATTTTTGTAATAGACATAATTGTATTGACTGTATTGGGCTGTTCCATCGTAATGTGTGCGCGCGTGTGCGCGGGTCTAGGCTCTCAATCGGGATATAAAGCGAAAAGGCGCTACCGTAAAGACTGGTGTAAAAGCGCAAGGAAATTTATGCGGCGGATAAGAGGCGGCTGGCTTGACCGCGGCTCACAAATGACGGCTCACTTTACCGCGGTTCTCTTTAACGGGGAGCTCGGCTTACAGCGTCGCAGCTGCTTGTTGGTTCATGTTTACTCCTACTGAAAGCATCCTGGAGTATATCAGCTAACTGATCTACTAAACACGAGCAACCACGACTCTGTAAGAGTGATCTTTCTGCTCGGGTATTTTGTTGACAACCATAGGACGGTGGCTTATATTTAGCTGGCTGCACAAATGTTTCAAGTTACATCAGACTGCCTTTACGCTGGTTATCTCAAACCCTTCACCTCCATGATGCTAGCCCGTTAAAATGAACAAATGTATTGTTTCATCGTAGCTATTTAGCTTACTGAAGGCTGGAATAACGTCACTAATCTGCAACCAGCTGTCCACTGCCACAGTTTTAACCATGTCCGAATAATGCGCTTGAAAGGGTGGCAGTATGTTGTGCTAGAGTCAGGTAAATGTTATGTGATACCTGTGAAGGTGTACTGATGCAACAGGAGGTTAACCGGGTCATGGCAGCCATAACTGTGATGTATTTATGTTTAGCTGGATGTTTTTGGGTGATTGTGGAGGTTTAGACATTATATGCCTTTTATTAAAATTATTTCTTGGATAAGAGGTCATGTTTTAGCCATCGGCTGAGGAGTCTGGCTTTAAACCTTTAATTTCTGATGAAAAATGCAAAAGGGTTTGCGATGCTCGGCCACTTCACACTGTCTTGGTCAGAGTGACTCAGCAAGAAATAGAGTAGGAGGGCTGAATGACAGAGTTTGCACTGTGTCGACCATGAAATCCAGTCCTAATCTGCTCATGCCAGTGTCAGTTATGCAAGTGAGTCAAGTTATAGTTGTGTAACAAGGATGCCAAGACTTGTACACATTCTTTTTACCATTGTATCTGAATGTAGATGGCATTTCCTTCCTGCAAATATGTGATTGTTGAATTCTGACAGCAACAGGAAGAGTGCATTTGGCCTGATGCTCCTTTTCCCCTCTTTGTTGTCTGAAGGTGGTGGATCATTATGAGAACCCCAGAAATGTGGGCTCGCTGGACAAAAACTCCAAGAATGTTGGAACTGGTTTGGTGGGTGCCCCGGCCTGTGGGGATGTAATGAAGCTTCAGGTACGTTTGTTACAAAGTGTGTGTGAATTAAAGGCTTTTATTTTTGTTAGTTTAGTAGGGATACATTTGTAAGAATGGGAGAGCTTAAGATTGTTTGGGGTTATTTTGTTGTTTTTTTCTTGCTCATTTTTTTGGTCACATGAGTAACAGTCAAAACTTTTCTCAGATTGAGGTGGATGACCTTGGGAAGATTGTGAATGCCAGGTTCAAAACTTTTGGCTGTGGTTCTGCCATCGCCTCAAGCTCTCTGGCCACCGAGTGGGTGAAAGGCAAATCTGTGAGTGAACACATTACAGACCTGCATCTCAGCTCCTTTGAATGTTTAATCTATTAAATATTTAGCGTATTCTGCTCCGCTCATGGCTGTGTGTGGGCTTTTATTTTCAGGTGGACGAAGCTTTGAAGATAAGGAACACAGACATTGCCAAGGAGCTCAGTCTTCCTCCTGTTAAGCTTCACTGCTCCAGTAAGTTTTCTTATAATACGTCAAGGCTCTTCTTTTTCTTTTTTACAAACTTCTCTGCACACATGTGCACATTTAACCTCCAATTATTTCCTGTTCAGTGCTTGCTGAAGATGCCATCAAGGCAGCCCTTGCTGACTACCGTCTCAAGCAACAAGATGACCAGCAGGAGGCAGTCAGGGCCAGCAATTAAATGGAGCGCTCACGCTTTGTGCTGGGCCCGGTTTGGCTCCCTGCTGCCAAGAAGAGAAATAGTCCAGCGTGAACACCTCACTTTCCTGCGGCAATGATGACGAGTCCACCACCTTTCAACCCTCTGTAGCAGTGTTACACCAGGCTGTTTTTATTAGTCTGCGATCCTCTAACCGTGTATACTGTATCTTTTAGCCTGTCACGTAAACGCACAATATAAGCACTGTTTTGGGTTGTTGGTACAGAGATGAGCCTTATTTTGGAAATTGCTTTGTGCAGGTGGAGTGTTTTTAATTTTGAAAGGTGTGATGGAGGTATGGATAAAAGCTAAAAGCTGTTTATACCGTCTGCACTCTAAACGCACTGACCTGTTGATTAAGCAAAGTGGCTTGAACCAAAGAAAGGGGGTCCACTAGTTTAAAATGCAACTTATATTTACAAATGCTTCTTTAAAAGTCTGTAATAAAATTATCCCTAATCGTACTTTTGGAATCCTGTTTATTATTTAAACATTATTTGACCCTCCATCTACAGAAAAATACAGGCGTAACTAATGAGATTATTCTTAATTTACTTTAAAAAAGTCGTCCTTGTGATCCATTTGAATAAGCTGCACATAGACACAGAGCCTGCAAATACGCCCGTGCACTTCCTGCTACAATAACGCACCTGAAAAAGCTCTGCAGCTGAGATCCGCTGCAGCCAAAACACACCAGATTGTGGTTTTATACACTTGACAAATCCTGACTGTGCTTCGCTTTATCTCAGTGTCTCAGCTTCTCTCTCCCTCACACCCAATTTCTATTTCTCTGACTTACGTGCGCACAATTTTGAAAAGCGCTTTTGCAGAACACAGCGACGTTCAACATCATCCGCTTTATGTCTGACCCCATAATCCGTGTGGCACTGAATGACCGAGCCGTGCACTGTGGTTTTCCTGTACATAAGTGAGGGCACTGTTAAGAATGCAGAAAGGACCCACATGAGGATGACGGCTCCAAGGGCTTTTCCTACTTTGTGGTGGTTGTGCGACCACACAGGAAATAAGACCATGATACAGCGGTCAGTGCTGATGAGAACCAACAGGAACACACTGCTGTGCATGTTGAGAAACAGGGCGGATGAGGCGAGCTTGCACAAGCCTTCTCCAAAGGGCCAGTGTGAAGTTATCATGTACACAACTTCGAAAGGCAACAAGGCACAGAACAAAAGGTTTGAAATGGCCAGGCTGATGTACCAGATGGTGATGACTGTGGTTTTCATTTTCCATCCACAAATCCAAATCACCAGGGAATTTCCTGCAAGCCCCAAAACACATATGATGATGTTGACTGCCACCAGAGCATAAGTCGAAGAAGACGAGGCGCTATATAAATTTAGGGTTCCTTCAGTGGTGAAGTTGCTATCGATGTCTGCGGTGTAGTTATCATAATCAAAATACTCCACGTCCATGATTGTTCCTGAAATATATGGAACCATGACTTTTAAAAATACAAACATTTACACATATAAGCTTTAAAATTATAGGTTATAAATAACACAAAGGGTTTTCATAGAGAAAAAGATACTTACATAGGGATTTTATGTCTCGTGTGAAAATAGAGAGTTTAAAGTTGCTTGTGCCGTTGGGTGGACTTTCTCACTTCTGTTTTTTGGGCAGTAGTACTCAGTAAGTACTGACGTAGGTATTTTGCAACAGGAAAGTAGAAAAGAAAGGGAAAAAAACTGCTGTAATATCCAAAAAGAGATATCCTCCAAAAAATATCACATTTCTTGACCAGGATTGTGCCTACTCTCAGAAAAATTATGGTTCTTAAATAGTTCTTCAGATGTCTTCATGGTTCTGAACCATACGTCAAAGAACCTTTTTATTTTGTAGATGGTTCTTTAGCTATTACAAATGGTTCTTTAAAGAATAAAAGGTTCTTCATCCTTAGCTATCTAAGTTTGATGGTGTAAAATGGCATAAATATTTATTCACTATAATGAGGGTGTGAATTATACTGTGTGTTTTGTTTGTGTGCATGTGTGTACAAAG
The DNA here is from genome assembly GCF_963576455.1 of Neolamprologus multifasciatus. Lineage (NCBI taxonomy): Eukaryota > Metazoa > Chordata > Actinopteri > Cichliformes > Cichlidae > Neolamprologus > Neolamprologus multifasciatus. The sequence continues at coordinate 24,531,242 of NC_140445.1, read as the reverse complement.
GGGGAGGGCGGGTTACCTGGTGATTACCCTTTAAGAGCAGATGGTAGGAAACTGAATATTGAAATAAAGCTAGAAATACTTGCTTAAAAATATACTGGTGGCAGGGGTGGGGGCCAAAGCCTAAAGACCCCCCCCCCCCCCCCCCCCCCCCACACACACACACACACCTAACCCAGCAAATCCATTGATCACAAATAATGTGGTAATAGAATATGGAATTTATTATTAAGATGTTTATGAATATGGTGAGTTAACAAACAGTAGACACAATACACACATTAAAATACTGCACTGTTTTAAATTTTAATAAAGTATTACTATTTTCTGCTTCAAGGCATTACTTTTGAGATTATTATATATATTAGAAAATATATTTCTATATATAATGATAATACTAGTTATTGTAAACTTTACAAACCACCCAGCAGTATGTAAAGTCAAATTATAAAATACAAGTAAATAACAATTGCACAACAGAATGTTAATGTAATGAACACACTTACCAACACACTTACTTAATTTTGACAAAGCACACTGCTTAGGTAAATGATCTGAGTACTTGTTCATCACTGAGCAATTTGTTAATATGTGTTTTGAGCCAAATGACAGGGAGAGAGAGAGAGAGACGTTAGAACACGTTGTACTATTGCAACCTCCCGGGAGCGGACGGAGGGGGTCAGTCGTTGGGATGCGCATGCGCAGGCAGATCGCGCGAGCGGTGGGCCTTGAACTTTCTAAGGGAAAAACACTTTCTCACGGCCGATGACAGCGAAGCGGATAACAGTCTTGAGCACCTGCTGGTCTTTGAAGCTCTGGATTCTGGGACTGTTGGAAAAGGTAAAACATTTTCATTAAAACCTTTGTACTGTTTTGTTTTTTTACTCGTCATTGTAGCTTGCTGTTAATGTTGTGCTAACAATAACGGTTAACTTTAAGTTAACAGTTTAGTATCGGTTTACAGAACTGTTTTCCTAAAAAAAACCCCACTGTTATAATTAAGTGAAGGTACTCATAACCAGAGATGGGCAGTAACCCGATTACTTTTTTCAGGTAACGAGTAAAGTAAGGGATTACTATTGCTAAACGGTAATTAGATTACCATTACTTTCCCGTAGGAACGCTGCATTACTGCGTTACTAAAACCGTGATTTTTTTGCGAGAATGTCTCATGACAGTGACCTAAGCGAGTGCAACGTTTGTGACAACAGCTGTGTGCAGATAAACAATGGATATTATCGAGAGAGTATGAGCGTGCAGCGTTTAAAGCGTGGAAGTACTGACCTTATTTTGAGTTTGATTCCATAAAAAGTGACAAAAACATTAGTGTCCGTTGTGCGTGGGAAGAAAACTTCTTTTTACAGCGACCCCCCCCCCCCCCCCCCCAAACTTCCAAGCAAGCACCGAGTGCGCTAGTGATGTTCGATTCGTGAACGAATCGTTCAATACTCGAGAATCACTTTACTGACTCGTGAATCATGATTCACAAGCCCAACTGACTCACTGACTCATCCCTGTTTCTGTTAGCAAACTAATTCGCTTAGTAGAAATATATCTAGCTTATAATTAAAATTGTGGGGGGGGGGGGGGGGAACAACAGCCAGTTTCTTAACAAAAGCATTTCTGCTCTGAACTGGAAGAAAAAACCCTGAGTAGAAGCTCACATCAAGAAAATAGCTCCTCGGTTCACAGTAGCATCGCTCTGCTAACATGCTAACAGCACATTTGAGCTACTCACCCCCTCCCTTCCTGTGCTGAATCGTAAGCGTAAGCAAATCACTCAGGACTCGCTCACCCCCTCCCTCCTGTGCTGAATCATAGAGCGAACGAATCACTCAAGACTCACTAACCCCCTACCTCCTGTGCTGAATCATAGAGCGAACGAATCACTCAGGACTCACTAACCCCCTCCCTCCTGTGCTGAATCGTAAGCGTAAGCGAATCACTCAGGACTCGCTCACCCCCTCCCTCCTGTGCTGAATCATAGAGCGAGCGAACGAATCACTCACTCACCCCCTCCCTCCTGGCTCACAGCTTCTTCTTCTTCTTGGTTGGCAACCAATGTTAAGGTGCATTACCGCCCCCTGGCTCACAGCTCAGTGGACATTTAGATGAGGAAATATATATTTAACACATTTAAGGAAAATACTAATAAAATACAAATAAACAAAATAAATGTTTATTAAGCAATTTTGATAGGAAATTGCTTAATTTTAGAAATGTTTTTGCTCTTTTTTGCTCTATAAAATAGTTGTTGTTTTTTTAGAATCATTCTTCTTAGCAGTGGGATTTACATGAAAAGAGAAACAAATTAAGTTTGAGTGAAAATGTAAATTTTTTGCACTCTCTGGTCAACTGACTCAGTGAATCAAATGACTCAAAAAATCCGATTCACTTTGGTGAGTGACTCATTAAACTCGATTCAGTAAAAAGAATCAAATTTACCATCACTAGAGTGCGCTACGACGTAATGGGAAACTCACAGAGAAACTCGCGGATTCTTCCTCTGACCGCTGCGGCACACCTGCACCAGGGAACGCCTCCGCCACTCCTGCTATACAGGTGAAAATAGAGCAACAGGACCGCGAGTCTTTGAATTTATTTATTTTCTGCTGTGTTTTACTTGCATCTATTTGAAAGAGTGAGTGTAAACAAAAAAAAAAAAAAAATTTTATGTGCTGGAATATGCAGAAAATAGGTTTAAATGTTAAACAAATTTATTCCAGTCAGAGAATGTTGCATATAATTAAAATTTTGCTTGATGCATAAAGTTAAAAGGTTAAAACTAATAAAACAAGTTTTTAAAAAGAGACTTTTCCATTTGATTACATTTTGTATGATGGATTATGCAGAAAAAGTAGAATTGGGCTGAAAGATCTATTGCTTTATCACCTGTGTTTTTAAAAAGTAACTAAGTAATTAATTACTTTTGAAATAAGTAATCAGTAAAGTAACGGGATTGCTTTTTTGGGGAAGTAATCAGTAATTAGTTACTGATTACATTTTTCAAGTAACTTGACTGACACTGCTCCTAACTGATTTGAACCTTTGGCTTCTAAAATACGTGGTTCTATTGCATGCTGCATACATAACTTAATGTCAGCTAGACCAATAATAATATTGTTAAAGTCACTAAAATTGCGCCTGAAGCCTGTGACGTAAGCTCTGTGTCTGCTCTAGAAACTCAGAAATTCAGTAGAGCTGAGCCCTACATTAAATACTTACATCAGCCTGTACTTTGAATTCTGGAAGAGTGTTTTGAAGTGTTTTGAATGAATAGAAAAAGACACACCTTCTCATGTGTCACATGACTGTTACTGTATAACTTATTTTCGGACTAGTTGAAAATTATGCTCCAAGATAGATGTCCTTTTGTAATAGTTAAATTTTCTTTGTACATTTCATTTATCCATCATCATACATTAAGCCAAGAAGAGGTCGTTATACTAACAAGATGTATAAAAGCTGGGCCAAAGTTCAGCACGTGGTTAAAGTTTGTAGTCCAGCCAGGGTGTAAATATCACTCAGCAGCCAGTCATAGAGCTGAAGCAGGTAGCATCAACACATAAATCTACCTGGCTTAAATCACAAGACCACCTCTGACCGAAGAGCTGTAGATTTTTCTTGTTTGCACAAATTAATTCAGATTCACACTAATTCTGTTCACAGCTCCAACAAAATGAGGAAGAGGAGGGTGAGAAACACAATTAGATTGAATTACAATTGGATGGAAGTCGAGGACAAGGAGAAGGAAACTTTGGATAAGGAGGAAGAGAAGCAGCAGGAGCATTTTTAGGGATCTCTATGATGTTATCGAGGTTTGTTTCATTAATATTGTCCTCTCATAAAGAAAGATGACTTGTTTTAGTTCACCTACTTCCTGTATTAAATAGTGATGTTCAAAGCATTGTGGAAAACCACGGAGCAGGCACGTATAGGGCATCTGCAGGTAAATGAACATCAAATCTCTCAGACTAAAATCTGTATTATACTTTTAGTCTTAAGACCATATGTTGTATATTTATCACCCTTATGATAAAACCGATGTCAGCCATTGGTTTATGGACATTGTATTTTGAAGCCTCAACATTTGCTTTATTGCTATCACTATGTGGGTTTTTGTGAGCCTTTTGGGACCATATTAGGATGAGGGATCAGAATCTGGAGTCGTGCACACTACTGTGTCATTTAGCGTGTATCCATAAGATTTGTTCAGCAGATCCAAGTTGTGCCTTGAAAACAGGAACGTTGTCTGCGTAGAGGAAATCTTTAATAGCAGGCTTGCACAAAGTGAGGCTTTGTGCTCACATTTGCTGCAAACACTCATTTTAATTCTGTCACCCTGTTTTGATGCAGAATTCACTTGAAATCAGGCAAGAACTGGACTTGTTTTTTATAATGTGTTCTTGTGAATTAATTGTGTATCGCATACATTTGATTTGACTTTCTGCGAGACAACAGTCGTCCACTGGCCAAAAAAGTTTTCCAAATACCTCCACGTGATCAAGCCTGGATTTAGAAAAGAATAGCAAAAAAATCTGCACCTCCTGCTTCACATGCAATTTGTGTTTGTGTGTTCAGAGGCGGCGGCGAGAGGGGAGACCTCGGATCATCCAGCTGGAGAGCCTGACCAGGAGGAGTCAAACATTAACTCGGCTCTTCCAGGGCACCCTGCAGACTCAGCTGCTGGCATTGGCGAGGGAGTGCAGCCACCGCTGGGATGACGTGAACACCAAACTGGAGTCCATCACAGGTCGACTGCAGGTATGCGAGTCAGACCTTCTGAGGAGGGTTTCACTTTTCTCTTTTCTTTATTATTGACTCTTTTTCTTTCTCTCTCAGCTCCTTGTCTTAGAGTGGAAGGGATTTGAAGCACAAAGGGAGGAGCTTGTCGTTTGGTTGGCTGATGTGGATGTCCGCCTGAGTGAGGTTGACCAGCTGACAGGAAACACCTGTGAAAAACTGAAACAACTGCAGGTGTGGGGTTGTTTTGATATGACATATTTGATATGATACATACATCAGAGATGTATCATGATAATTTTAATCAAAAACTTGTTGTTGAAATATTTTTACTGAACATGCAAACATCTGCTGATGACAATGTGTTGATTTAATGGTCTGTTATGAAGCTATTGCTATTTCTAATGTGTTTTTATCACTTTCTGTTGTATTATTAACTAAACAATACATGTATTAATTGTTGTGTTATCTATAGATATAGTATTTATATATATTTATTTATAATATAGTAAAAATATTGAATTATTACTGTTTAAATGACTAATATGTGACATGTATTAGTGATGTTGTGCTGAGGGTTAAAATGGCTTTTTGTCTTTTGGTAACTACGAAATGGCAATAAACCATTAATATATGTCTATGCTGTGCTCGTATTTATTTTACCCTACTCAAATTCAATTTATGATACATTTTATTTTGAAAGATTTAAAATGGTTCTTTAAAGAGCCATTTTAAAAAAGGTTCTTTGAAAAACCGTTAAAGGTGCCCCAAAGATCCATTTCTTGATGGTTCTTTGGGGCACCTTTAAAGGTTCTTCAATGAACCATTGTTTGAAAGGTTCTTCAAAGAACCATTGTTTGAAAGGTTCTTTGTGGCACCAAAAAAGGTTCTTCTATGGCATCAGTCTAAAGAACCACTTTTGGTTCCAGTTGGCACCTTTATTTTTCTGAGTGTACAGATCATTTTAGTGCAGGGGTCGGCAACCTGCGGCTTTTTAGTCCTTTTAGTGCGGCTCCACGTGGTTTGGGAAAATAAATTATTATTTTTTAAGTAATTAGCTGAAGTGTATTTTATTTATGTTAGTTCTTTTTTTAACTTGTAGTTCTAAAGTGGAAGATTATTGTGATATTGAAATATAAAAATAAAATTATATTCTATTATTTTTTGATGCTCAAAATAAGCGTCACACTTGCGGAAGCCGATATACCCGCCGACACGCTGTGCCTTTATCGAGACTTTCAACCCCAGGTAGGCCAATTATGGATCTTCGGATCCACATTCTGTCAGCAGCTATTCTCCACCGCGAACTATGTTAAAGACAAACACCGCTCACGCCTCACAGATGACAGCTTACAGTACTGCGTAAAGATGAAAGTGACTTCGTACAGCCCCGATTTGCAGACGCTGTGCGCAGAGGTTCGGGACCAGAAGTCCCATTGTAAACATATCACGGCAGACCCGACGACTTTTCAGCACCTCTTTATTGACCACTTTTCACACACGGTTGGTGACGCATACAGCCGGTGTTAAAGCTCACAGCCCGACACATACCAACACAACAGCACAGATAGCACAGACGGCTCAGGTGCGTCCGCCTCCCCTGCAGCGGCGCTGCAGACCACGCCCCGCCACACACAAAATACATATTTAGGCTGAATTTTGCAAATATCTATTTTTCCTCTTTTAGCAGCATAGTGCTTTTTTTTCAATTATTTTTTAAAAGTCAGTTCAAGGCTCCAAAAGCCCAAAGGCGATATAAGGTTGGCGGCTCACAACAGTTTTTGTTTGCTACATGGATCATTTTAGTTCAGCAGGGTGTCTTTCCTTTTGTTATATTTCTTTAAGAGTTCAAAATGTGTTAATTACATAAGTAAAATGTAATTTTCTCTGTAGCACTTCATGGATTTAAGCAACACGCCTTAGTTGTTTACACAAAGCATAAAGGTAAAAAAAACCAACAACAATATATAGAGTGTTATCTTCATTTTAGATGTCAAAAAGTATTTGCGGCTCCCAGTGTTTTCTTTTGCGTGGAAATCGTGTCCAAATGGCTCTTTGGGTGTTAAAGGTTTCTGACCCCTGTTTTAGTGGAATGGAAGTCATTGTGTAAAACTGTAATCTGTGGTTGAGCTCGCGTTAGACCTCATAAGAAATAATTAAACTGGTTTACTGCAGATGGGAGACATACAATACCACAAATATTACACATGACATCTAAAAACATTGAATTCCCACATTGTAAAAAACAGTTTACACAACATTATTAGGTAGAATCAGCTATGGCTCAATTAGCTCACGTGTACAGGACATTCTGAGTTCTGTGCTAATGTTCCTTTTGCAGTTCCCCAAAATCAAATACCAAGCTGTGGGGAAAAAAGATGAATAAACAACTTTCATTTCAGGAATCACAAGACAAGGAAGCAGTAAATAAATCTCACTCACGACACATTTTAGATCAATATTGGTACATTTATAGAGCTCCTCTCTGTTTCTTATTAGCAAAGCTCAAGGATGTGGCTTTAACCTAGCAGCAAAAATACACAAGCCACATTAAATAACATTAAATAATAATTGAATAAGCCACATTACACAACTACTGTGTAATGTGGCTTATTGGTCCAGATCATTGTCAGTGTGTTCAGTTCAATTCAGTTTTATTTATATAGCACCAAATCACAACAACAGAAAAAAAAAATGTTTCGTCTCACTCCCATTTCTTCTTGTTGCATGTTGAAGCTTGATTTGGAACCTTGTTAAGATCCAACCATGCACAATATGATTTTTTGCCATTTTTCAAGTGGACTTAAACTTTTGATCAGGACTCTATGAATATCAAGTTGCCAGGCAGGAGCAAAAGAGGAAGACCAGAGGAAATTCAGGGCTGCAGTGAAGGAAGACATGCAGAGGGCTGTACGACAGAGGTGGATGCTAGAGATAGGGTGAAATGCAGGAAGATCTGTTGTGCCAACCCCTCAAGGGAACAGCAGCAAGAAGAAAAACCCACATATAAGTTGAATGTAATCTTTTGACTCTGTTGTGGAGAACTTCCCTAAGGTTTTCTTTAAATACTAGTGTGATGCAAATATTAGTATCGATCTGATACCAAGTAAATACAGGGCCAGTATTGCTGATGCAGCTTATGTAGTGGAGAGCAGTGTGTCTTGATTTATGACATGAATCCTCATCAATTAGCAAATTCTGAACACATTTGACTCCCTGCTAAATCATTGTCATTTTCTTTCAACTTCACAGAATAATTAGTTAACAGAACAAAACTCACCTTTCAGCTTTTTCGTGTATTTTGAAACTTGTTTTTTTTTTTTTTTTTAACGTGACTGTCTCGTATTTTGGGTCAACGCCTGCCATTTAAATGCTCCTTAGGCTATAAATAAAATGGACCCGACAGTCAACACAAAAGGGCTCCGGATTTTTTCAGAATTCATGTCTGAGGTATAGTTTTTCATTTCCAATAAAATAAAGTATTTAACACAATTCAGTGGGCTGAATATATTATTTGAATGTCTGAATAGTCTATTGTTAATCAGTTAGCAAACCTAACAGCCAAGACGACCAATAACACTTTATTTTTATAATTAGTTAATGTCAAAGTGACTGCATGAGTGGAGCAGTGATTGCACAGGCATGTTTCTTTTTTGATGAACCTTAGAGGACAGAAATAAACTAAAGTATGAATCCTGTGGCACTCCATATTTGGCTTAATCTACCCACCTCTACTAAATGCTTGATAAAGACTCGTAAAGAGAGATAATTTGATCAATTAAAACACAAAGAAAAAAATAAAAATAATAAAAATAAAATAAAATATAAACAAATGAAAGTCTAATTGTATTGCATTATCAAAAGAGCGTTTTTTGTAAATGACATAAACCAGACATGCGCAGATGTGATTATTGTAGCTCCTCCTCCTGTCAGTGACTTGTAGTTCCATTCTCTTGAGCTGCGAGCTTTCTTAACTGCGACATTGGATCAACATGGCGAGCACCGTGGCGAACAAGTGTCTCAGTCCTCTGGCTTTCCTCACCAGGAGGCTCTCCGCTCCCGAGTTCATCACTCAGTGTTGCTATCACAAGAAGGTAAGTGGTCCAGTCTGTAGCTTCTCTTTAACGGGGAGCTCGGCTTACAGCGTCGCAGCTGCTTGTTGGTTCATGTTTACTCCTACTGAAAGCATCCTGGAGTATATCAGCTAACTGATCTACCAAACACGGGCAACCACGACTCTGTAAGAGTGATCTTTCTGCTCGGGTATTTTGTTGACAACCATAGGACGGTGGCTTATATTTAGCTGGCTGCACAAATGTTTCAAGTTACATCAGACTGCCTTTACGCTGGTTATCTCAAACCCTTCACCTCCATGATGCTAGCCAGTTAAAATGAACAAATGTATTGTTTCATTGTAGCTATTTAGCTTACTGAAGGCTGGAATAACGTCACTAATCTGCAACCAGCTGTCCACTGCCACAGTTTTAACCATATCCGAATAATGCGCTTGAAAGGGTGGCAGTATGTTGTGCTAGAGTCAGGTAAATGTTATGTGATACCTGTGAAGGTGTACTGATGCAACAGGAGGTTAACCGGGTCATGGCAGCCATAACTGTGATGTATTTATGTTTAGCTGGATGTTTTTGGGTGATTATGGAGGTTTAGACATTATATGCCTTTTATTAAAATTATTTCTTGGATAAGAGGTCATGTTTTAGCCATCAGCTGAGGAGTCTGGCTTTAAACCGTTAATTTCTGATGAAAAATGCAAAAGGTTTTGCAATGCTCGGCCACATCACACTGTCTTGGTCAGAGTGACTCAGCAAGAAATAGAGTAGGAGGGCTGAATGACAGAGTTTGCACTGTGTCGACCATGAAATCCAGTCCTAATCTGCTCATGCCAGTGTCAATTAAGCAAGTGAGTCAAGTTATAGTTGTGTAACAAGGATGCCAAGACTTGTACACATTCTTTTTACCATTGTATCTGAATGTAGATGGCATTTCCTTCCTGCAAATATGTGATTGTTGAATTCTGACAGCAACAGGAAGAGTGCATTTGGCCTGATGCTCCTTTTCCCCTCTTTGTTGTCTGAAGGTGGTGGATCATTATGAGAACCCCAGAAATGTGGGCTCGCTGGACAAAAACTCCAAGAATGTTGGAACTGGTTTGGTGGGTGCCCCGGCCTGTGGGGATGTAATGAAGCTTCAGGTACGTTTGTTACAAAGTGTGTGTGAATTAAAGGCTTTTATTTTTGTTAGTTTAGTAGGGATACATTTGTAAGAATGGGAGAGCTTAAGATTGTTTGGGGTTATTTTGTTGTTTTTTTCTTGCTCATTTTTTTGGTCACATGAGTAACAGTCAAAACTTTTCTCAGATTGAGGTGGATGACCTTGGGAAGATTGTGAATGCCAGGTTCAAAACTTTTGGCTGTGGTTCTGCCATCGCCTCAAGCTCTCTGGCCACCGAGTGGGTGAAAGGCAAATCTGTGAGTGAACACATTACAGACCTGCATCTCAGCTCCTTTGAATGTTTAATCTATTAAATATTTAGCGTATTCTGCTCCGCTCATGGCTGTGTGTGGGCTTTTATTTTCAGGTGGACGAAGCTTTGAAGATAAGGAACACAGACATTGCCAAGGAGCTCAGTCTTCCTCCTGTTAAGCTTCACTGCTCCAGTAAGTTTTCTTATAATACGTCAAGGCTCTTCTTTTTCTTTTTTACAAACTTCTCTGCACACATGTGCACATTTAACCTCCAATTATTTCCTGTTCAGTGCTTGCTGAAGATGCCATCAAGGCAGCCCTTGCTGACTACCGTCTCAAGCAACAAGATGACCAGCAGGGGGCAGTCAGGGCCAGCAATTAAATGGAGCGCTCACGCTTTGTGCTGGGCCCGGTTTGGCTCCCTGCTGCCAAGAAGAGAAATAGTCCAGCGTGAACACCTCACTTTCCTGCGGCAATGATGACGAGTCCACCACCTTTCAACCCTCTGTAGCAGTGTTACACCAGGCTGTTTTTATTAGTCTGCGATCCTCTAACCGTGTATACTGTATCTTTTAGCCTGTCATGTAAACGCACAATATAAGCACTGTTTTGGGTTGTTGGTACAGAGATGAGCCTTATTTTGGAAATTGCTTTGTGCAGGTGGAGTGTTTTTAATTTTGAAAGGTGTGATGGAGGTATGGATGAAAGCTAAAAGCTGTTTATACCGTCTGCACTCTAAACGCACTGACCTGTTGATTAAGCAAAGTGGCTTGAACCAAAGAAAGGGGGTCCACTAGTTTAAAATGCAACTTACATTTACAAATGCTTCTTTAAAAGTCTGTAATAAAATTATCCCTAATCGTACTTTTGGAATCCTGTTTATTATTTAAACATTATTTGACCCTCCATCTACAGAAAAATACAGGCGTAACTAATGAGATTATTCTTAATTTACTTTAAAAAAGTCATCCTTGTGATCCATTTGAGTAAGCTGCACATAGACACAGAGCCTGCAAATACGCCCGTGCACTTCCTGCTACAATAACGCACCTGAAAAAGCTCTGCAGCTGAGATCCGCTGCAGCCAAAACACACCAGATTGTGGTTTTATACACTTGACAAATCCTGACTGTGCTTCGCTTTATCTCAGTGTCTCAGCTTCTCTCTCCCTCACACCCAATTTCTATTTCTCTGACTTATGTGCACACAATTTTGAAAAGAGCTTTTGCAGAACACAGCGACGTTCAACATCATCCGCTTTATGTCTGACCCCATAATCCGTGTGGCACTGAATGACCGAGCCGTGCACTGTGGTTTTCCTGTACATAAGTGAGGGCACTGTTAAGAATGCAGAAAGAACCCACATGAGGATGACGGCTCCAAGGGCTTTTCCTACTTTGTGGTGGTTGTGCGACCACACAGGAAATAAGACCATGATACAGCGGTCAGTGCTGATGATAACCAACAGGAACACACTGCTGTGCATGTTGAGAAACAGGGCGGATGAGGCGAGCTTGCACAAGCCTTCTCCAAAGGGCCAGTGTGAAGTTATCATGTACACAACTTCGAAAGGCAACAAGGCACAGAACAAAAGGTTTGAAATGGCCAGGCTGATGTACCAGATGGTGATGACTGTGGTTTTCATTTTCCATCCACAAATCCAAATCACCAGGGAATTTCCTGCAAGCCCCAAAACACATATGATGATGTTGACTGCCACCAGAGCATAAGTCGAAGAAGACGAGGCGCTATATAAATTTAGGGTTCCTTCAGTGGTGAAGTTGCTATCGATGTCTGCGGTGTAGTTATCATAATCAAAATACTCCACGTCCATGATTGTTCCTGAAATATATGGAACCATGACTTTTAAAAATACAAACATTTACACATATAAGCTTTAAAATTATAGGTTATAAATAACACAAAGGTTTTTCATAGAGAAAAAGATACTTACATAGGGATTTTATGTCTCGTGTGAAAATAGAGAGTTTAAAGTTGCTTGTGCCGTTGGGTGGACTTTCTCACTTCTGTTTCTCGGGCAGTAGTACTCAGTAAGTACTGACGTAGGTATTTTGCAACAGGAAAGTAGAAAAGAAAGGGAAAAAAAACTGCTGTAATATCCAAAAAGAGATATCCTCCAAAAAAATATCACAGTTCTTGACCAGGATTGTGCCTACTCTCAGAAAAATTATGGTTCTTAAATAGTTCTTCAGATGTCTTCATGGTTCTGAACCATACGTCAAAGAACCTTTTTATTTTGTAGATGGTTCTTTAGCTATTACAAATGGTTCTTTAAAGAATAAAAGGTTCTTCATCCTTAGCTATCTAAGTTTGATGGTGTAAAATGGCATAAATATTTATTCACTATAATGAGGGTGTGAATTATACTGTGTGTTTTGTTTGTGTGCATGTGTGTGCAAAGGGGGAGGGCGGGTTACCTGGTGATTACCCTTTAAGAGCAGATGGTAGGAAACTGAATATTGAAATAAAGCTAGAAATACTTGCTTAAAAATATACTGGTGGCAGGGGTGGGGGCCAAAGCCTAAAGACCTAAGCGAGTGCAACGTTTGTGACAACAGCTGTGTGCAGATAAACAATGGATATTATCGAGTTCCTCTGACCGCTGCGGCACACCTGCACCAGGGAACGCCTCCGCCACTCCTGCTATACAGGTGAAAATAGAGCAACAGGACCGCGAGTCTTTGAATTTATTTATTTTCTGCTGTGTTTTACTTGCATCTATTTGAAAGAGTGAGTGTAAACAAAAAAAAAAAAAATTATTTTATGTGCTGGAATGTGCAGAAAATAGGTTTAAATGTTAAACAAATTTATTCCAGTCAGAGAATGTTGCATATAATTAAAATTTTGCTTGATGCATAAAGTTAAAAGGTTAAAACTAATAAAACAAGTTTTTAAAAAGAGACTTTTCCATTTGATTACATTTTGTATGATGGATTATGCAGAAAAAGTAGAATTGGGCTGAAAGATCTATTGCTTTATCACCTGTGTTTTTAAAAAGTAACTAAGTAATTAATTACTTTTGAAATAAGTAATCAGTAAAGTAACGGGATTGCTTTTTTGGGGAAGTAATCAGTAATTAGTTACTGATTACATTTTTCAAGTAACTTGACTGACACTGCTCCTAACTGATTTGAACCTTTGGCTTCTAAAATACGTGGTTCTATTGCATGCTGCATACATAACTTAATGTCAGCTAGACCAATAATAATATTGTTAAAGTCACTAAAATTGCGCCTGAAGCCTGTGACGTAAGCTCTGTGTCTGCTCTAGAAACTCAGAAATTCAGTAGAGCTGAGCCCTACATTAAATACTCACATCAGCCTGTACTTTGAATTCTGGAAGAGTGTTTTGAAGTGTTTTGAATGAATAGAAAAAGACACACCTTCTCATGTGTCACATGACTGTTACTGTACAACTTATTTTCGGACTAGTTGAAAATTATGCTCTAAGATAGATGTCCTTTTGTAATAGTTAAATTTTCTTTGTACATTTCATTTATCCATCATCATACATTAAGCCAAGAAGAGGTCGTTATACTAACAAGATGTATAAAAGCTGGGCCAAAGTTCAGCACGTGGTTAAAGTTTGTAATCCAGCCAGGGTGTAAATATCACTCAGCAGCCAGTCATAGAGCTGAAGCAGGTAGCATCAACACATAAATCTACCTGGCTTAAATCACAAGACCACCTCTGACCGAAGAGCTGTAGATTTTTCTTGTTTGCACAAATTATTTCAGATTCACACTAATTCTGTTCACAGCTCCAACAAAATGAGGAAGAGGAGGGTGAGAAACACAATTAGATTGAATTACAATTGGATGGAAGTCGAGGACAAGGAGAAGGAAACTTTGGATGAGGAGAAAGAGAAGCAGCAGGAGCATTTTTAGGGATCTCTATGATGTTATTGAGGTTTGTTTCATTAATATTGTCCTCTCATAAAGAAAGATGACTTGTTTTAGTTCACCTACTTCCTGTATTAAATAGTGATGTTCAAAGCATTGTGGAAAACCACGGAGCAGGCACATATAGGGCATCTGCAGGTAAATGAACATCAAATCTCTCAGACTAAAATCTGTATTATACTTTTAGTCTTAAGACCATATGTTGTATATTTATCACCTTTAAGATAAAACCGATGTCAGCCATTGGTTTATGGACATTGTATTTTGAAGCCTCAACATTTGCTTTATTGCTATCGCTATGTGGGTTTTTGTGAGCCTTTTGGGATCATATTAGGATGAGGGATCAGAATCTGGAGTCGTGCACACTACTGTGTCATTTAGCGTGTATCCATAAGATTTGTACAGCAGATCCAAGTTGTGCCTTGAAAACAGGAACGTTGTCTGCGTAGAGGAGAACTTTAATAGCAGGCTTGTACAAAGTGAGGCTTTGTGCTCACATTTGCTGCAAACACTCGTTTTAATTCTGTCACCCTGTTTTGATGCAGAATTCACTTGAAATCAGGCAAGAACTGGACTTGTTTTTTATAATGTGTTCTTGTGAATTAATTGTGTATCGCATACATTTGATTTGACTTTCTGCGAGACAACAGTCGTCCACTGGCCAAAAAAGTTTTCCAAATACCTCCACGTGATCAAGCCTGGATTTAGAAAAGAATAGCAAAAAAATCTGCACCTCCTGCTTCACATGCAATTTGTGTTTGTGTGTTCAGAGGCGGCGGCGAGAGGGGAGACCTCGGATCATCCAGCTGGAGAGCCTGACCAGGAGGAGTCAAACATTAACTCGGCTCTTCCAGGGCACCCTGCAGACTCAGCTGCTGGCATTGGCGAGGGAGTGCAGCCACCGCTGGGATGACGTGAACACCAAACTGGAGTCCATCACAGGTCGACTGCAGGTATGCGAGTCAGACCTTCTGAGGAGGGTTTCACTTTTCTCTTTTCTTTATAATTGACTCTTTTTCTTTCTCTCTCAGCTCCTTGTCTTAGAGTGGAAGGGATTTGAAGCACAAAGGGAGGAGCTTGTCGTTTGGTTGGCTGATATGGATGTCCGCCTGAGTGAGGTTGACCAGCTGACAGGAAACACCTGTGAAAAACTGAAACAACTGCAGGTGTGGGGTTGTTTTGATATGACATATATTTGATATGATACATACATCAGACATGGTCCTAAACTGGACTAACAAAGGACCATGAGGCCAACATGAAACTTACCTTACATAACGCTGAAGTTCATTGATAATTTTAATCAAAAACTTGTTGTTGAGATATTTTTACTGAACATGCAAACATCTGCTGATGACAATGTGTTGATTTAATGGTCTGTTATGAAGCTATTGCTATTTCTAATGTGTCTTTATCACTTTCTGATGTTTTATCAATTAAACAATACATGTATTAATTGCTGTGTTATCTATAGATATAGTATTTATATATATTTATTTATAATATAGTAAAAATATTGAATTATTACTGTTTAAATGACTAATATGTGACATGTATTAGTAGTGATGTTGTGCTGAGGGTTAAAATGCCTTTTTGTCTTTTGGTAACTACGAAATGGCAATAAACCATTAATATATGTCTATGCTGTGCTCGTATTTATTTTACCCTACTCAAATTCAATTTAGGATACATTTTATTTTGAAAGATTTAAATGGTTCTTTAAAGAACCACTCAAAAAAGTTCTTTAAAATGGTTTTTTAAAGAACCATTTGAAGGACCTTTTTAAAATGGTTCCTTAAAGAGCCATTTTAAAAAAGGTTCTTTGAAAAACCATTAAAGGTGCCCCAAAGAACCATTTCTTGATGGTTCTTTGGGGCACCTTTAAAGGTTCTTCAAAGAACCATTGTTTGAAAGGTTCTTCAAAGAACCATTGTTTGAAAGGTTCTTCAAAGAACCATTGTTTGAAAGGTTCTTCAAAGAACCATTGTTTGAAAGGTTCTTTGTGGCACCAAAAAAGGTTATTCTATGGCATCAGTTTAAAGAACCACTTTTGGTTCCAGTTGGCACCTTTATTTTTCTGAGTGTACAGATCATTTTAGTGCAGGGGTCGGCAACCTGCGGCTCTTTAGTCCTTTTAGTGCGGCTCCACGTGGTTTGGGAAAATAAATTATTATTTTTTAAGTAATTAGCTGAAGTGTATTTTATTTATGTTAGTTCTTTTTTTAAACTTGTAGTTCTAAATTGGAAGATTATTGTGATATTGAAATATAAAAATAAAATTATATTCTATTATTTTTTGATGCTCAAAAATTACACCTCACAGATGACAGCTTACAGTCCTGCGTAAAGATGAAAGTGACTTCGTACAGCCCCGATTTGCAGATGCTGTGCGCAGAGGTTCGGGACCAGAAGTCCCATTGTAAACATATCACGGCAGACCCGACGATGTTTGCATGAACATGCTTTTCAGCATCTCTTTATTGACCACTTTTCACACACGGTTGGTGACGCATACAGCCGGTGTTAAAGCTCACAGCCCGACACATACCAACACAACAGCACAGATAGCACAGACATTAAGGCGGCGAGGCGTGATTGCGGGTGCCGCTCAGGTGCGTCCGCCTCCCCTGCAGTGGCGCTGCAGACCACGCCCCGCCACACACAAAATACATATTTAGGCTGAATTTTGCAAATATCTATTTTTCCTCTTTTAGCAGCATAGTGCTTTTTTTCCAATTATTTTTTTAAAAGTCAGTTCAAGGCTCCAAAAGCCCAAAGGTGATATAAGGTTGGCGGCTCAACAGTTTTTGTTTGCTACATGGATCATTTTAGTTCAGCAGGGTGTCTTTCCTTTTGTTATATTTCTTTAAGAGTTCAAAATGTGTTAATTACATAAATAAAATGTAATTTTCTCTGTAGCACTTCATGGATTTAAGCAACACGCCTTAGTTGTTTACACAAAGCATAAAGGTAAAAAAAACCAACAACAATATATAGAGTGTTATCTTCATTTTAGATGTCAAAAAGTATTTGCGGCTCCCAGTTGTTTCTTTTGCGTGGAAATCGTGTCCAAATGGCTCTTTGGGTGTTAAAGGTTTCTGACCCCTGTTTTAGTGGAATGGAAGTTATTGTGTAAAACTGTAATCTGTGGTTGAGCTCGCGTTAGACCTCATAAGAAATAATTAAACTGGTTTACTGCAGATGGGAGACATACAATACCACAAATATTACACATGACATCTAAAAACATTGAATTCCCACATTGTAAAAAACAGTTTAAACAACATTATTCAGTAGAATCAGCTATGGCTCAATTAGCTCACGTGTACAGGACATTCTGAGTTCTGTGCTAATGTTCCTTTTGCAGTTCCCCAAAATCAAATACCAAGCTGTGGGGAAAAAAGATGAATAAACAACTTTAATTTCAGGAATCACAAGACAAGGAAGCAGTAAATAAATCTCACTCACGACACATTTTAGATCAATATTGGTACATTTATAGAGCTCCTCTCTGTTTCTTATTAGCAAAGCTCAAGGATGTGGCTTTAACCTAGCAGCAAAAATACACAAGCCACATTAAATAACATTAAATAATAATTGAATAAGCCACATTACACAACTACTGTGTAATGTGGCTTATTGGTTCAGATCATTGTCAGTGTGTTCAAATCAAATCAAATCAAATCACTTTTATTGTCACATCACATGTGCAGGTACACTGGTACAGTACACGCGAGTGAAATTCTTGTGTGCGAGCTTCACAAGCAGCAGAGTCGTGCAAAAATACAATAACATAAAACAAGCAAAATATAAGAATGGCTAAATCTGAGACTAATAAATATATGTACAATATATAATAGTATATGCATCACTGGATGTGTATACTAAATATGTTTTTCTACGTGTGTGTGTGTATACATATTTTACAAATTAAATAGAGTAAGCAATAAAATAAAATATATAAAAATATACAGAGGTTGGCAGTTGGACATGTGCAAAACAGTGGCATTAATGTACAGTATGGAGTGCATAACGTTGAAGTTCCAGTAGTGGAGGTGAGGTGTCTATGAAGTGTTCAGCAGTCTGATGGCCTGGTGGAAAAAGCTGTCTCTCAGTCTGCTGGTTCGGGACCGGATGCTGCAGAACCTCCTTCCTGATGGAAGTAGTCTGAACAGTTTATGGCTGGGGTGACTGGAGTCCTTGATGATCCTCCCCGCTTTCCTCAGGCACCGCTTCCTGTAGATGTCTTGGAGGGAGGGAAGCTCACCTCCAATTATCTGTTCAGAGCACCGCACTACTCTCTGGAGAGCTTTGCGGTTGTAAGCGGTGCTGTTGCCATACCAGGTGGTGATGCATCCAGTGAGGATGCTCTCAATGGCACAGCGATAGAAGGTCCTGAGGATACGGGGGCTCATGCCGAATCTTTTCAGTCTCCTGAGAAAGAAGAGGCGCTGCTGCGCCTTCTTCACTGTTTTGTTTATGTGTACTGACCACGTAAGATCCTCAGCCAGATGTACACCAAGGAAGCGGAAGCTGCTCACTCTCTCCACAGCAGCGCCGTTGATGGTGATGGGGTGTGTACTTCTCTGCACCTCCGGAAGTCCACTATCAACTCCTTTGTCTTTGCGACGTTGAGGGTGAGATGGTTGTCTTGACACCAGTGGGTCAGGGCGCTGACCTCCTCCCTGTAAGCCGTCTTATTGACCGTTGGTCAATTCAGTTTTATTTATATAGCACCAAATCACAACAACAGAAAAAAAATGTTTTGTCTCACTCCCATTTCTTCTTGTTGCATGTTGAAGCTTGACTTGGAACCTTGTTAAGATCCAACCATGCACAATATGATTTTTTTGCCATTTTTCAAGTGGACTTAAACTTTTGATCAGGACTCTATGAATATCAAGCTGCCAGGCAGGAGCATAAGAGGAAGACCAGAGGAAATTCAGGGCTGTAATGAAGGAAGACATGCAGAGGGCTGTACGACAGAGGTGGATGCTAGAGATAGGGTGAAATGCAGGAAGATCTGTTGCGCCGACCCCTCAAGGAACAGCAGCAAGAAGAAAAACCCACATATAAGTTGAATGTAATCTTTTGACTCTGTTGTGGAGAACATAAAGGTTTTCTTTAAATACTAGTGCGATGCAAATATCAGTATCGATCTGTAACCAAGTAAATACAGGGCCAGTATTGCTGATGCAGCTTATGTAGTGGAGAGCAGTGTGTCTTGATTTATGACATGAATCCTCATCAATTAGCAAATTCTGAACACATTTGACTCCCTGCTAAATCATTGTCATTTTCTTTCAACTTCACAGAATAATTAGTTAACAGAACAAAACTCACCTTTCAGCTTTTTTGTGTATTTTGAAACTTTGTTTTTTGTTGTTTTTTTTTAACGTGACTGTCTCGTATTTTGGGTCAACGCCTGCCATTTAAATGCTCCTTAGGCTACAAATAAAATGAACCTGACAGTCAACACAAAAGGGCTCAGGAATTTTTCAGAATTCATGTCTGAGGTATAGGTTTTCATTTCCAATAAAATAAAGTATTTAACACAATTCAGTGGGCTGAATATATTATTTGAATGTCTGAATAGTCTATTGTTAATCAGTTAGCAAACCTAACAGCCAAGACGACCAATAACACTTTATTTTTATAATTAGTTAATGTCAAAGTGACTGCATGAGTGGAGCAGTGATTGCACAGGTATGTTTCTTTTTTGATGAACCTTAGAGGACAGAAATAAACTAAAGTATGGATCCTGTGGCACTCCATATTTGGCTTAATCTACCCACCTCTACTAAATGCTTGATAAAGACTCGTAAAGAGAGATAATTTGATCAATTAAAACACAAAGAAAAAAATAATAAAAATAAAATAAAATATAAACAAATGAAAGTCTAATTGTATTGCATTATCAAAAGAGCGTTTTTTGTAAATGACATAAACCAGACATGCGCAGATGTGATTATTGTAGCTCCTCCTCCTGTCAGTGACTTGTAGTTCCATTCTCTTGAGCTGCGAGCTTTCTTAACTGCGACATTGGATCAACATGGCAGGCACCGTGGCGAACAAGTGTCTCAGTCCTCTGGCTTTCCTCACCAGGCGGCTCTCCGCTCCCGAGTTCATCACTCAGTGTTGCTATCACAAGAAGGTAAGTGGTCCAGTCTGTAGCTTCTCTTTAACGGGGAGCTCGGCTTACAGCGTCGCAGCTGCTTGTTGGTTCATGTTTACTCCTACTGAAAGCATCCTGGAGTATATCAGCTAACTGATCTACCAAACACGGGCAACCACGACTCTGTAAGAGTGATCTTTCTGCTCGGGCATTTTGTTAACAACCATAGGACGGTGGCTTATATTTAGCTGGCTGCACAAATGTTTCAAGTTACATCAGACTGCCTTTACACTGGTTATCTCAAACCCTTCACCTCCATGATGCTAGCCCGTTAAAATGAACAAATGTATTGTTTCATTGTAGCTATTTAGCTTACTGAAGGCTGGAATAACGTCACTAATCTGCAACCAGCTGTCCACTGCCACAGTTTTAACCATGTCCGAATAATGCGCTTGAAAGGGTGGCAGTATGTTGTGCTAGAGTCAGGTAAATGTTATGTGATACCTGTGAAGGTGTACTGATGCAACAGGAGGTTAACCGGGTCATGGCAGCCATAACTGTGATGTATTTATGTTTAGCTGGATGTTTTTGGGTGATTGTGGAGGTTTAGACATTATATGCCTTTTATTAAAATTATTTCTTGGATAAGAGGTCATGTTTTAGCCATCAGCTGAGGAGTCTGGCTTTAAACCTTTAATTTCTGATGAAAAATGCAAAAGGTTTTGCAATGCTCGGCCACATCACACTGTCTTGGTCAGAGTGACTCAGCAAGAAATAGAGTAGGAGGGCTGAATGACAGAGTTTGCACTGTGTCGACCATGAAATCCAGTCCTAATCTGCTCATGCCAGTGTCAATTAAGCAAGTGAGTCAAGTTATAGTTGTGTAACAAGGATGCCAAGACTTGTACACATTCTTTTTACCATTGTATCTGAATGTAGATGGCATTTCCTTCCTGCAAATATGTGATTGTTGAATTCTGACAGCAACAGGAAGAGTGCATTTGGCCTGATGCTCCTTTTCCCCTCTTTGTTGTCTGAAGGTGGTGGATCATTATGAGAACCCCAGAAATGTGGGCTCGCTGGACAAAAACTCCAAGAATGTTGGAACTGGTTTGGTGGGTGCCCCGGCCTGTGGGGATGTAATGAAGCTTCAGGTACGTTTGTTACAAAGTGTGTGTGAATTAAAGGCTTTTATTTTTGTTAGTTTAGTAGGGATACATTTGTAAGAATGGGAGAGCTTAAGATTGTTTGGGGGGGGGGGGGGGGTTTGTTGTTTTTTTTCTTGCTCATTTTTTTGGTCACATGAGTAACAGTCAAAACTTTTCTCAGATTGAGGTGGATGACCTTGGGAAGATTGTGAATGCCAGGTTCAAAACTTTTGGCTGTGGTTCTGCCATCGCCTCAAGCTCTCTGGCCACCGAGTGGGTGAAAGGCAAATCTGTGAGTGAACACATTACAGACCTGCATCTCAGCTCCTTTGAATGTTTAATCTATTAAATATTTAGCGTATTCTGCTCCGCTCATGGCTGTGTGTGGGCTTTTATTTTCAGGTGGACGAAGCTTTGAAGATAAGGAACACAGACATTGCCAAGGAGCTCAGTCTTCCTCCTGTTAAGCTTCACTGCTCCAGTAAGTTTTCTTTTAATACGTCAAGGCTCTTCTTTTTCTTTTTTACAAACTTCTCTGCACACATGTGCACATTTAACCTCCAATTATTTCCTGTTCAGTGCTTGCTGAAGATGCCATCAAGGCAGCCCTTGCTGACTATCGTCTCAAGCAACAAGATGACCAGCAGGAGGCAGTCAGGGCCAGCAATTAAATGGAGCGCTCACGCTTTGTGCTGGGCCCGGTTTGGCTCCCTGCTGCCAAGAAGAGAAATAGTCCAGCGTGAACACCTCACTTTCCTGCGGCAATGATGACGAGTCCACCACCTTTCAACCCTCTGTAGCAGTGTTACACCAGGCTGTTTTTATTAGTCTGCGATCCTCTAACCGTGTATACTGTATCTTTTAGCCCGTCACGTAAACGCACAATATAAGCACTGTTTTGGGTTGTTGGTACAGAGATGAGCCTTATTTTGGAAATTGCTTTATGCAGGTGGAGTGTTTTTAATTTTGAAAGGTGTGATGGAGGTATGGATGAAAGCTAAAAGCTGTTTATACCGTCTGCACTCTAAACGCACTGACCTGTTGAGATTAAGCAAAGTGGCTTGAACCAAAGAAAGGGGGTCCAGTCCATGCAACTTATATTTACAAATGCTTCTTTAAAAGTCTGTAATAAAATTATCCCTAATCGTACTTTTTGAATCCTGTTTATTATTTAACCATTATTTGACCCTCCATCTACAGAAAAGTACAGGCGTAAATAATGAGATTATTCTTAATTCACTTTAGTCGTCCTTGTGATCCATTTGAGTAAGCTGCACATAGACACAGAGCCTGCAAATACGCCCGTGCACTTCCTGCTACAATAACGCACCTGAAAACGCTCTGCAGCTAAGATCCGCTGCAGCCAAAACACACCAGATTGTGGTTTTATACACTTGACAAATCCTGACTGTGCTTCGCTTTATCTCAGTGTCTCAGCTTCTCTCTCCCTCACACCCAGTTTTTATTTCTCTGACTTACGTGCGCACAATTTTGAAAAGCGCTTTTGCAGAACACAGCGATGTTTTGGGCTGTTACATGAAGACCCGACATGCCGTCCGATTGCCGTTTTGATTAATTTGGAGGCTTTTCACAGAGGCGGCTGCATTGGAGTCCCACTGAGATGTATACGGGCCCACATGTTTAAGCGGTCCAGCGTGTGATGTGCAGTGATAAAACCAGTCAGACAGGCTCCGTAAAAGTATGGGATCCTAAGTGTGCACCCTAAAAAGAGAAAAATTTCCAACTCCACAGTTTTACTCTTGGAGTCTGCTGGAGTAGCTTTACATGACTCGCAGGTCAAAAATCATCATACTGGTTGTTTTTTGTTTTTTTTTAAGAGCATTGCCTCAATGCATCTACTTCCTGAAACAAGCCATTATCAGGAATATCTACCCTGGTCATGTCACAGAGTGCTGATCCTTTGTTTCACAGCCATTACTTGTACATACGCTGAACTTTTTATTTGAAACTTGGGACATGTTTAATATAAAAGTCCACCCTACTGTAGCAGTGTGTATGTATATGTATGTGTGTATATATATATATATATGAATGACAGAAAATGGGGAAAAGCATAACAGGTCCATATTAAAAATTCAAAAACAGAACTGAGTCCTAGTTGTCCAATTTTGGTTTTGTTTTTTTTGCATAGAAGCACAGAGTAATTGGGACCACACCACCTACTGTTACCAGCAGTGGCCCATATGCAGAGATGTTTAAATTCAAACACAGGAACACAAAAAATACTAACACTATTTGTGTACTGTGAAACTTGTACAAAGGTGCATAAAGAGAGTATCATGTATCATCTTCAACTCTGCCTGCTGTATCTTTAGTAACTTCTCTGCATTTCCTCAAATAAAATCCTGCAGAAATCTTTGAAGGTTTTCTGCACAAATGTGATTTCTTAGAAGGCAGTTTTCTCTCCTGCGATGAGCTGAAGTGTAGCAGAGTCATTGTGAATGTGCAGAGAGGAGGGCCGCAGACTCCTGCCCGTCAAAGGCTCTTGTGAATCAACTTCCTCTGACCGAGGCAGCTCAAGAGGACTCGGCTCTGAGCTGCCCTCTGTGGTGGTGGCCTCACTGTCGGAAAGCTTGCTCCGCTCATTTTCCTCTGGGAGACTTGGGAGCTGATGGTCTAGGATGCTGTCATCTGCTTTTGAGCTGTCCTCGGGACTGTGGTCTGCTACTTTCTGACTGGGATCACTTCTCTCTGCAGCATCAACAGATTTATTTGGAGTGCGCAGGCTCTTGGCAGCCCTCATAATGTCAGCCTGGAGCTGCTTGTGAGAGTCCACTGGCTCGCTCTCTTGCCCCGGGGAAGCTTTTTCTTGAACTTCGTTAAAGGGTTTAGCACCTCCACTTTTGTCCCTGTCATCCACATACATCTTTGAGGGGAAGGAGGAAGGATAGTAAGCGTTGACTTTGCGTCTGTGGCTCATGAAAACTGCCCCGCAGATAATAAGGAAGACGAGAAGGATGAGACTGGCTGCAACGAGGATGAGGAGCATGTTCTCATTAAGAAAGTTCACAAGCTGGTTCAGAAAGTCAGTTTCCTCCTGGGCTGTGTCGGCAGGTGCGGTCTGGTACTCCGTGGAGACATTGGTAATAGGCAGATAGAAATTGAAGTTGTTGTTGTCTTCCTCATCTATGCTTCCCTCCAGAGTATCGGAGTAAGGCAGAGGTGTGGACAGGCTGCTGGTGATGCAAAGCACCACGCACAGACCAATGTGATGAAGGGCCATCAGGAGCAGCATTTCCCCTCGGAATCTGTAAATAACACTTAACATCAGTGACACACGTGAAGAGAATATGTGCTTTGTGTGTATTTCGGTAACATCTTTTTTTCAGAAAAGTAAAATTAGTAGTGCTGCTCTTGAGACATACAGTCTGCTTTACAACAAAAACAAAGATGAATGACTGAAATTCCACAGTTTACAGAGTACAAGATTATATTTTATTAGTTATATTTGTCTATCTTAATATTCACTTGGTTGCACTGTTTTAAATGTCATGAGTAAAAGTTAGAGTAAAAAAGGCTCCCAGCTCTGGGTTAGTTGAAATTGCACTTTGAAAGAAATACATATAAACTACATGATAACTCCAATATTGAGCACTATAGGCCTTATACACTTATTGCCACTGTATTAGGCACATACTTTCAACTGCTTGTCAATGCAAATTTCTAATCAGTTAGTCACATGGCAGCAACTTAGTGCGTTGATCTGCTACAGTTCAAACCGAGCATCAGAATAAAAAAGAAAAGTGATTTAAGAGACTTTGTTGTTTGTGTCAGACAGGCTGGTCTGAGTGTATCAGAAACTGTTGATCTACTGGATTTTCCCACTTGATCTTCTCTAGGGTTTACAGAGAGTGGTCCAATAAAGCAAAGCTATCCAGTGAGCAGCAGTTCTCTGGGTGAAAATGCCTTGTTAATCCCAGAAGTCAAAGGAGAATGGCCAGACTGCTTCTAACAGATAAGACGGCAACAATAAACTAAAATGACCACAACCGAGGTATGCAGAAGAGCATCTCTCTTGAAGCAGACTGATTACAGCAGCAGAGGACAACACCAGACAAGAAGACAAGCGTGGAAAACATTGTTTAGTCTGATGAAATCCAGGTTAAGGTCAGAATTTAGCATAAACTACATGGAAGCATGGATCCATCCTGCCTTGCATCAATGGCTTAGGCTGACGGCTTCTTGGCACACTTTGGACCTAATAGTTCCAACTGAGAATCGTTTAAATGCAACAGCCTACCTGACTTTTGTTGCTGATTATCTCCATCCCTTTTATGACCATAGTATGCCCACATGCTTCCAGGAGGATAACGCACAGCTCAGATCATCTCAAATTGGTTTCTTAAACATGAGATTGAGTTCACTGCACTCAAATACCCTCCACAGTCACCAGATCTTGATCTCGATGGGATGTGGTGGAATGGAAGATTCACATCACGGATGAGACACAGCTGCAGCAACTGTGTGCTGTCATGGTAATATGGACTAAAATCTCTGAGGAATGTTCCCAGCACCTTTTTGAATCTCTGCCATGAAAACCCTGAAGTGCATCCAACGCAGTACTAGCAATGTGTATCCAAAGAAGTGACCATAGAATTATATCTAAAGCAAATTAACCAAATCTCTATAAATTAAAATTTTCACTACACCTTTTTACATATTAGAATAAATTATATTGAGCGTATCATTAACCTGAGAGGTGTTGATTTAGCAGGAAAACTTCCTGCTCAGATATAACCAAAATTATCTTACATGGCTTTCTACAACAAGAAGTATAAATAGTATGTGTGTTCGCAACTTGATTGAATCAACCGTTTTTTAAGAACTTTGATCACACTAAGCTACGTGCTCAGTCTGTCTCCCAAATCTTTCTGCGCCATCTGCGTGCAAGCTGCGAGACATGAAAGTCTGGGAAACGGGTTCTGATGTTGTTGTTTCTTTCTTTTTTCCCAAATCAATCACCCTGCTCACCCTGGAGCTAATATACACTGACACAGTAACACGCACAGAAGGAGGTCACAAGCACACACAAATCTTCACTCAGCAGATTTAACAAGTGCGACTATTTTATTTGCAAACGTAATGTCTAAAACTTTTAATGTCTAAATCTGAACCTTGTCTCTACTTTTTTATTATCATGTTCCTAATTCCTGAGTTTGAATCCTTCTATCATGAAGCTGTCAAACAAGATGTCAAGATGCTGTAATTGAATTTTAAGGACAAAACCTTATGAAATAACACATTTGACTCACCATCCACTGCAGAAGAAGAGCTGTCTGCTGAAAAGCCCTCAGAATGAGGAGGATGAGACTGGAAAAAAGTGAACTTAGCACAGCAAAGAGCGGTGAATGCTCGGTGAAGCACGCCCCCTCCGCGAGTTTCAGGTTTCAGTGTGGAGGTTTGTCTGGGTATTTAAAAAAAATGCAGTTTACCATGAGGAGAAATCCCTCCTTCTGCCTCTCCACTGTTCTCCTCCCCCTCCAGTTTCCCCGAGAGTGTCTGAGCTCTCCGGCCTGCACACAGATTGTTCTTGTTATGTGGGAGTTTATAATGTGCTGTGGGGGCAGGGACCTCTTCTCCACTCTGATGTTTGGCTCAGTGGATGTGGAAAGCCAATTCCACAAAACAAAATTAATTCTTAAGAGCTATAAAAGCATCACAAATAAATAAACCCTCTAAAAATAAAACAGAGCCTCTGACTGACAGCCTTTCCTTCGTTTTACCCCCTTAGTCCCTCACACTGATGAATAACAGCAAACCTCTGGGGGCTAAAAAAAAGAGTCAGAGAGCAGCTTGTATGAGTGATCTGCCAATGCAGGAAAAGGTTAATGGTTCCTGTGTGGACAGCAAAGAGAAGGGGGAAGGTAAAGGCCACACGCTGGAGACTGTTAGAAACAATGTGGAGCATTTTATCCAGAGACGAGCAATTAAAGCGTGTGTGTGTGTGTGAGACCACTTAAGGGAGAGAGTGTGACTTTGTTTGAGTGATTGCATTTTTCTTGCATGTCTGTTTTGCTTTTGATCGCTCACGACAAACGTAGCTTTATATGGTCATGAGGAACGTGCGATGGGTTCCTGCATCCTCCAGGTTTACATTTGCCTCAGCTCTGTTGATAGTCACCGACGTCTGTAAATGTCGGGGGAAAATTTTAAAAAGAGAGAGAGAAAAAAAAGTGGTCTCGTGGCCCTAATATGTATTCAGGGAATTGTTTTCTTTTCTCAGGAAAGGAAGTGAAATTGAGATCCAGTCAGGAGCAGGAAAAAAGCCTTTTTTTGTGAGGGCTTTCATAAACGAGGGCACTGACGGAGATCACAGAAAGTTTATTTCTATTATGACTGTTTAGAAATTTACAGACAGTTTTTTTTTTTTTTTATTAAAAAGGCTACTTTTAATGTTGAAAATATTCATAACACTAAGCACAATATGGATTGCAAGGCATAATCGTTTTGAGGAAATCTTTCAGATAAGTTCCCCAAACTTTGGTTGTCATGAGAGAACCACAGAATATGTTTAACTTCTACACTGAGAAGTGATCAGTTCTAAGTTTGCAGAAATGTTTTATTCTTTTTTTCATTATGACTCTTAACCTGAAGAGTTACTAAAATGTTAAAGTTAACAAAGACATTTATTTAATAAATTATCAGAAAGTAGATCTCTTCACACACGCTTAAACAACATGAAATTAGTTTTGTGCATTGTGATGACCCCATATGGGAGTCCATACAGAAGAGGAGAGGAGAGGAGAGGAGACACAAAGAGTCACCAGGACTGCTCCTTATATGCCACAATCAGCCCCTGATGAATGAAAACCCTACAACTAAGCCATGTTAGCTCCATGCCAGGGTCACATGACCTACCAAGACAAACTGACAAGAGGGTCATTACAGCATCAAGTGTTCAACCATCTATGTATCTGTTCATCTTTTGGTGTGAATTGCACAAAATTGGTGATATCCATCCATCCATCCATCTCTTGTTTTTTGTCTTATCTCACTTTTTTATTTAACATAATGGTGCTAGATATTAAAATTATGGTGCTCACAGCTTCAAAAACTGTCTTTGAAACCTCCCTGGCTCTTATCAATCATAACAACCCACTTATGGAAAATAAATCCACCATAACAAGCAGTTTTGTGTGGTTACATTTTCTTTTTTCTAAAGTGCACCAGCCAATTGCATCACTTTGCAGAAGGAAGTGTGCAACTGCACATCGACGTTGTGACAGGATGTAAACACGGATTGTTTCCCCCTTAGCTGAGGTGTGATATTAGCTTTTGACTGGCTGATGCAGTTAGGTCGAAAAGACATAGTTCCTGCATAAAACTGCTCACAACACCATTTGAGGATGATTTCTTGAAAAAAGACATTTGCAATGAGTAGCAGAAGTCAGTTGTAACCTGGTTCTGGTATATTCAAGACAAGGAAGGCAACTCTACAGTAAATATCTGCAAACACCGGCACATCAGGTGGACAAATAGCACTACAGGCCAGCAGAACAACATGTAAATTTGACTTGAGGCTGAACTGTCCCTTTAAGCGTTCAGCCACCTGGATAGTTCTTGTAAACTGAACAGTGTCTGACCAGAGCAATAATATCCCTTTGCACAGCAAGCCTTCCTGTCCCCTGTCGTAAAGTGAAATACCAGCAGGGCTCAGCTCCGGATGAAAAAAAACAAAAAACAAACTTTGATCACTCTTCATCCTGTGGAGGCTAAAGTCATGCAAAAAGCACAGACCTTGCACATGAAACCGTGAATGTTTGTCTGTTTGTGGTTTCTCTCTTCCTCCACTAAAATACGGCAGGTACTGAAGCAAAACCACTCATATCAAAGGGGAAGCAGGAGTTTATTCAAAAAGCAGCTATTTCCATGCTGACTGATAGCAAACAGATGAAAGCATAGTAAAATCCATCTACACGTAGCGATCATTCTCTGGAAGGAAGCTGCTGAGAGTCAGATTATCTCCCACCTCGTCGTCGCTGTCTTCCGCCCTTGGCATCACCAGGACTCCATTGGGCACCGGATTGTGCTGTCTCGTATAGTTGTAACTCCTCTCGGGCAGCAGAGCAGAAATGCACATCATTTCCGTTTCCTTTTGAGGTTTGCGCTTGCGCTTCCTCGATGACAGTTTGGCGCAGAGGACAATGGTAGTAAAGATAAAGATTGTGCACACCAAAGCCAGGCAGGCGATGACAATGAGGCACTGCTTCACCACGTTCTGGGTCAAGCAGGGTTGAACCTCGGTGCTGGGGGTTGATTTTGAGATTTCACCGTGTGGCGATTTAGTAACTGGGGCTGACTTAGTTATTGGATGTGGTAACACCGTGGGCCTACGGGGGAACGGGATTATTGCAATGGTGGAGTTGGGAGATTCAGTTGACGTAGAGGTAGCATTTGACTGTGTGGAGATAGAAGAACTCGAGGCAGAAATGGATTGAGTTGCAGATGAAATCTCAGGGCTGGTCTTCGGTGTCTTGGCTGTTGTGGGGGGCAAAGAGGTGGACACCTGTGGCACACGTATTGTCTCTGAGATCGACTCTGCCGTCAATGGGCTTGCAGTAGAAACTAAAAGGCTGCTGAGGTTCTGAGTGCCTGGAGCTGCAGTAGATTTCTCAGAAGAGAAAGTGGATGATAACACTGATGTCATTTCAGACTCAGTGATGGATGTGGGCTGTGGAGAAGACACAGCTGCTGTTGATGAGAATGTTGCAGGAGCAGTGGTGTCTGGCACTGTGGTTGACTGTGGATGGGACCCGTCCTCAGCATGTGTTGTTGTTTCTTTCATGGTCACTTGGTGGGAGGGTTGAGTTTCAATCAAAGCTGTGGAGGTATGAAGTAACTGCGGAGCGGAGCTGCTTGTGACTGCTGCTGCAGGGCTTGTAGGAATCAAAGTGACTACACTGTCACTGGAGCTTTTAGTTTTGTTACTGATAGCTGCCGCGCTAGTTTCCACTGTGGTTACCACTGTGCTCTGTGCCGTTGCAGAAACGGTAGTAGCTGCAGGTCTGTGAGTTGTAGCCCACACTGCAGGGTGTGAATCTGTTTTATTGTGAAACGCAAGTGCAGTTGTCAGCTGGGCGCTTGTCTTGTTGGGCTCAACAGTGTAGGTAGAACCACTGGTTTCTGGGGTGGAAGCAGCCACGATGAATATTCCCCATAAAAAGGCTGGAAATGTCTTCATGGCGAGGAGTGTCATAGCTGCGTTAAACTAAATCTGAAATTGCAGAATGAGTTAAAAGTTAAAAAAAAAAAAAAGATACATGGAAAAAAGATACATGTGAGGAAAAATCATTGTGTCAAGTGTACCAGTTACATCGTGTGATGAGGCAATCATGTGTCTGTCACCACACCCTTTGCTTTATGTTCACACCAAAACTCAAAAGTATAGCACTGAATATTAAAAGTGAAAACTTTTAAGCAGACTGGCAGGGGATTCACATTGTGTATTTTCAGTCAGAGAAAATTATAAACTTTAAAAAAAAAAAAAAAAAACCCAAACCAAAATGTAAAATATGTAGAGAGAAATAAAATCTGACAAATCGGACTCCTGTGCCAGAACTTATCTGGCACCATTAAACATAACAAGATAAGCGGTAGATCCTTAAGTCAGAAAAGTTTAACCACAGCAGTGGACGTGTCTTACCTGTCTGCAGGTGGAACAGAGCACGGGTGAGGACGAAAAGTGATAAAAGTTCAGCTCATTTCAACCACTCTCAGAGGACAGTCTCACAGCACTGACTTGTCGACTGTAGGTGTTTGGCAGAAAGAAGAGAATAAAAGAAAACAGGAAATGTTCACACTTTTTTTTTTTTTTTTTGAATAACCCAACATGGCACTATGTAATGTTTTCAGATACAGACAGTTCCCTTTGAAGCACACAGCTTAAGCTTGCATCAGCCAGGAGGCAAACCGTTTCACAACCTTGTTTCATTTTTATCATTTTTATAAAAAATAACATTTGAAGACATAACCAAGTCCTGTCAGCTATAATCGGGTATGTAGCAGAAGATCTGTCTTACCTTTCTAATGGAAAGCTCAGAATGGATCAGTTGTTGCTCTTTGGCCAGTCTGATTACTACTTCATCTAACGTAACAGGAAGTACTCAGTTCTGCAAACTGCTCAGATGCTTCCCGCACGTCACCCTATGGTCACATTTCTGTCTAAGATTTAAAGCTGCATGTCATGCGCATATCATGGTTAACCACGGCGACAGGACACACAGTTACATATAAACGTATAAACAATGGATGGATCATGTGTAATAGTCAGATACCTGATTTGGTGTCTTATGAATTGAAAGCCTGTCACCTTGTAACAGTCACCTCACAAGAAGCTTGGACACCGACATTTGCACGCTGGGGAAACTGAAATGCTCATCTTCTGTGGAAATGATAACTGTCACTTCCTGTACTGGTGAGTCACACTGAGATGTGGCTACAAAAAAAGCAAAACGCAAGCTTTAAAAGACAGTGACACAAAAATTAGATTTTTTTTGTTCCGTTGCCAAGAAGTGAACAAAACAAACAAACAAACAAACACACACACACACACACACACACACACACACACACACACACACACACACACACACACACACACACACACACACACACACACACACACACACAAAGGAAAAAATACCAAATGGAAAACCTGACAACATAGATCTATACAGATCATGCAATGAAGCTCTTTATCTAAAACACTGAGCAGTTAGATGATTACATGTGGCTTAAAATAATCCATCAATATTGGCTAAATCTCACTGTTAATATCTACAGTTTGTCTTCTATTATTGTATAGTGGATATTTATAGTTAGGTGCCAGTGCTGTCAGATATTGTTAACCTGCTTTAGACGAGAAAATTCACTGAGTAAAACTGTAACTGCATACAGACTTTTTTCTTGTTGGATTTTTGGAAGAAATATTAAGACTAAAGAATACAGCTGTGCAGCTGTATCTTCTAGATCAGACTCAAAATTGTCCAATCAAGGCCATACACTATACTTATGTAGTGCTTTTTCTACTTAATACAAACACGTCTAATTGCTGAGGAAACTTCGACATGCACACTACGGGAGCCTTCTGATCAGCTGCTCCAATGTCTGAAGTATAAGTGTAGCATCATGCTTTTAACCAGTGCTTTATTTTATTTATTACTTTTTTTCTGGAGCCAACAGTGATCATACCAGGTGTGTTTAAAGAAAAAAGAAAATCCTGGAAATCAGTCCAAAAACACACAAAAAAAACCAACTAGTTTTTTATCTGGCTGATGCCTCCTTCATAGTCACCTCTGCACTATTTTAAGTGTCTGTGCTGTTTTTGCCCCTATGTATACGTTATGGGCCTCTTGTACCCGTGCCTCTTCATAATGGTAAGCCTCCAGCTTTACTAACAAGAAGTGGCCAAAGCCGCAGAGAGGCAGATTTGGAAAGTAGGTTTAAGGTGGTTTTGTTGTGGATGAAAAAAGCTCACTTCCTGGGCACAATGGTGGGCTGGTCTGCACAACAACTAAGGCTGTTTCCTTCTGAATGTCCTGCCCCTCACTCAGGGCGCACTGACAGCCAGTGTTGAAATTCACAGTGCATGACCCTGTTAATTGTATTAAAAGATTATGCGTACGCTCTTGACCTTACTCCTTGTTCCTGGAAATGCTGGACTCTTCAAAGTTACAGTTGGAGAAACTGGGGTCAGTTTGAAATAAACAAGTTTGTTGCCGTCTAGAGAAATGACCTTCAAATTGAAATCAGTTAAGGTTTCTGATTTGTATGGGAATTATTCTCATTTCCAGAACTTTTTAATCACACCGCATATTTAGACATAGGGTGGATGCTAAATAAAGCAAGCACCATCCAAAAGCTCAATTAATTAACAATTAATTAACTCAAAGTAATAGACTGATTAACCACAAAAATTTCACTCACCCACAGTGTAAACCACACAGCAGGCTATAATATTACAACTATAACTCCAGTAAAGGCACCACCAGCACAGTCAGAGGTCCAGTTCAGTGACTCACAGACAGTGGTTTTACGTGCAAATATGTGAGGAATGACTCAGTTTTGAAGTGAGCCACAAATGGCCATTAAAGAAACTGCGGATCACCTCCAAAGTCGCAATTCAAGCTTGTGTGTCCATGTGCATAGATATTTGGCCATGCAGAGTGAAGGACTCCAGGTATACAACATACGCAGATGTGCAAAACCCCAACATTAAGTAGCTCACAATGGCTCTTTGTGGATGATGTTGTGCACAGAGCTAATGCTGATTGGTTGAAAATTGGGCCTGAACAGTTAAGGGAGAACCACTGGAGTTAACCACTGAGAAGAGGCACAAAAACCATTTTAAAAAAGACAAAGAAAAGACCATACAGGGCCTGCAGTGGACACATTTAGTTATCTTTAACACTCAGTTTCACTTGAGCTCTTTGCAAGTTTGAACTTCAGTCTGAGTGATGGACCAACAACAGCACAAACACAAATAGCTCACAGTCCAGTTGGTCCACCTCACTTTTTTTGCCCCCTGCTGACAGTAAACATGTTGACAATGGTCCACAGAGCTGCGTGTTGGCTCTGCACAGAACTAACCCATAACTGTCCCTGCCCCTTTATACTAAAACAGTTGATCTCAAACATTTTTTCTGACATTCCCCATTTTTACAAGGGTCAAGGTATTTAAAGTCAACACTACAGCAAAACCAAATTCTTGTTAATTTTCCCTTTGAAAAAAATCATTTTAGCTCAGCTTAGCATAGGTTAGTCCTCCACTTCTCCCCTGTGGAGGCTCTCTGCTCTGCTCTCATAGTTTGAGAACCTCTGTTCTGAAAGCAGAGCCCAAAGTTGGAGCAGGAATCTAGTCCCTCCTCAGACCACTTCACAGGTTACTTTAGATTTAGAAAAAACATAGCCTGACCTTTTCTTTAAAGCACTCATCACAGTGCCAAGGGACCTCCTGGATTATCATTATTGGTCTATTTACACATTAGAGAACTGTAATAAAGGTGCTGGTCAGCTCAGAGTACAGGTTAAATGATCTTGTATACTGTAGGCTGCACTATTCAAGGTCACGGGGGCCCACAGGCCATTGTAGTGCTAGTGCTGGTACCAAGCCTGGATAAATAGGAAGGGCATCCTCCATTAGACTTCCATTGAGTATCGACTGAGGCCTAGAATAACAATGACCACCAATGATACTGCTGTGCTAGTGGAAGCTTTGCTACTGTTGACTAAAAACAAAGGAGGAGAGGAAGAAGGTATGCATGGAGGCAGCGAGAGAGGAGGGAAGACAGGAGTGTGGAGGCGAGAGTGATTTGAAATGTAGGGACTGCAAACGACACAGATTATAGATCCGCCAGGTAGGAGGAGAGGAAGACCACAGAAAAGATTCATATACATGGTGAAGGACGACATGTAGAGGACTGGAGTGAGGGGGAACAGATGGAAGCAGCCAAAGGAAGATGATTTCAGCCAAATAACACATTTGAATGCAAAATGTTGTGAAATAACTACAGCTGTCACAAGCAAAATGGAATCTGGCAACCTTGTGAGATTACCTTGATCTTGTAAACCTGAGATGTAGGAAAGTGGTAGAAATGCTAAATAGTATCACACTTACAGCAGTCATCAAATGTCCTTCTTGCCAACAGTGACTGATGCGCAGTGCGTCTCCAGATGAGGCCTGTAAAACTAGCCTGAAATGCTACGCTTAATTTTTCAGTGTGAGAACTTGACTCAGACAGTATGATGGGTTTGGATTGACGCACCAAAAAGATCAGAATAAATGGAGGCAGGTGGAGGGTTCCCATGTGTAAAATCTTTATTATGTGCACAGAACTGTTCGTCAGGGGGAGGGGTTTGAGTGAAACACGAGCTGGGTGAGTGGTCCCTTCCCAACACCAATATACACTGGAGAGGGCAACCTTTGACCCTTGACAGTGACGAGAGGCACCACTACATTTGCACAACATTTACACCAGAGAAATGCACCCCTCCCACCCCTCTCCCTCGATTAAAACCCCAGTTAAATTTAAAGCCCAGAAGATCAGGAATAAAATGTTTTTTAAGAAGGGATTCTTTCACATTCATAAATCTGATGGATTATCATTGAGCAAACTGATGGGAGGAAGAAGCATATACTGTTTAAAAAAAACAATCCAGGTTGGCTATATCATTCTACCAGGCTGTGACTGGAATGTACAACAGGAGAAAAAAAACAAAATGTAAAAGCAGTGCATGAAATGGCACACAATCCATATTTGGCAACACAAAAATGAACAATGGAAATACTGATGCTACATACAGTTGTAGAGTACAAACGTTACATAAGAACCACAATTTGAAAAAAACAAAACAAACAAAAAAACAAAGAAAATAAAAGAAAATTAAGACTGTTCCTTCAACAAAAATGTCTTTGCTTCAGATGTGTACACGGGCTGCGAGAGTTTTTCCTTTTCCCGCCGTGCTGTCGGGGCGAAATGTGAGACAGAAGGCTTTGATGAGGAAAGATAAAAAGTTCATCTTGGAATGTGGGCTTGGAATCGTCACGGGGACGATGCCAAGCTCGATGAAGCCGAATCTGTTGAATTTGGCCGTGGCTGACCCCATCTGGTCGGTTCTCTCCCTAAAAACGACGAGCGGTCCTGGGACGGGTCTTACATGGCGACCTTTGCGACCTGCTCTTCCAGTCTGGCGATTCGACGGTCCTGAAGGATGACGCGGTCCCTGAGTGACTTGAACTCTCGGAGCACCTCTTCCAGCTTGTCTTCCATTTTCTGGTCAAAAAACACAGAGCGAGTTAGCTCCATGAAGCCATTTAAAAACGTCGTTTATCATTTTAAACATTTAAAGAACTTTTTGGAAACAGTGATTTTTATTTCTTGACTTCAGGCAATAGAGACCCTGCAGCAGTTAACATTTTCCTTTGCTGTTACACTCAATTGTGACTCCAACACCCAAGTATGTGCTGATCCATAATTTTAGTGAATTGTTCCAACCATAATAATTACTGGGAACGGAGAATTGAAAAGTCAGCTAAAAGAGGGAGCAGTAATGAGACGAAGTTACACAGCAGATTCGGCTTTTCAGTCCCGACACTCACTACTGAGGATTGTGGAGAAGCGTGCTTCTGGACAGTCGGGACGGTTTCCGCTTTTGTGGCCGGCTTGCTCTCCAGAACATTCGTCTTGACCACTTTCAGGTCCCGGTTCTTTGTGGAGACGTAGCCATCTTTCAGTGAGATCAGGATGGGCCCACCGTTCTTGCCCGCAAACCACTCCTCCGCCTCCAGGGAGGGATCAGGGCCGGCCGTGTCTGGGTACAGGTCGTCCTGGAACAGATCCGACTGGGCAGGTGCAGATGATACAGGGAGAAAAAACCCAAAAACAAATGTTGAGGTGTAAAAGAAGTTAGAG
This sequence comes from Neolamprologus multifasciatus, assembly GCF_963576455.1. Taxonomy (NCBI): domain Eukaryota; kingdom Metazoa; phylum Chordata; class Actinopteri; order Cichliformes; family Cichlidae; genus Neolamprologus; species Neolamprologus multifasciatus. Next base: position 24,494,404 of record NC_140445.1, on the reverse strand, counting down.
GACCTGGTGTTTAGAGCAGCAAAGGAAGCACAGCAGGCAGGTAAAGCTATATAAACAGACTTACCTTACGTGGGACTGTCATGATGATTGGTTCGCATTTTCTCTCGTGTAATTTGTAAAACCTACAGAGAAAGTTAAGATTAGACAAGAATACGAGCTGTCAGAGGAGCAAAAATATCAAAAGAATTCCTACTTCTAGTTTCTAAAGCAGGGCCAGGGACTAAAATTGGCCTGACAAAGACTCCAATCCGGACAACTGGACAGCTTTAGAAAATATAAAGGGGGACATAAGCTTGGGACTTTTAACTGCATTTTTATACGTTTTACAGCTTTTCCAACTGATAAAAGCCTTCCACATTGACATTCATTCATATTACATCAAAGCAATAGACATTTAAACATTTGAATAAAAAGATGTCGCTATTATAGAAGTTTTTTTCCCCCTTATGGCTTTACAGTAAAAACAAAACAAAAACTTTCCATTATGTTAAATGAGTTTTACATGAAGTCTAAAGTGTGAATATTTTGATACTGAACATCTGTGGATTGTTGGTCACATAAAATTAAATATTATCTGAAACACAGATTTTGCTGCTTTGGGCTTAGAGTGAAGTTTGGATTAAGCTAAAAATAGAGTTATGAACTTAACGCACTTGTTTTGCTGGCATAAATAACCACCACATACACACACATTTTCTATGATATACCACAACTACATTATTTATAAAAAATATTCTGTGATTCCCTCATCTGTGAGTCACATCTCCTTGGGGACTTTCCACTTTGAGAATTACTGGCTCTGGAGGTAGAGCAGGTCGCCTACCAATCAGAAGGTCGGCGATTCGATCACATGTCTACATGTCGAGGAACCCCAAGCTGCCCCTGATACACGCACTGGAGCGCAAGTGCGTAAATGTTGGGTGAAACGGGATTAGCCTTAGAAAAAAAAAAAAGCCCTTCTGTGCATATGGGTGAATATGTAGGTTAGAAGGTCCTTTGAGTGCTCAGTCGACTCAGACTTGCTCGTCTCAATAAACACGTCCATCAAAGACTCATCAGGCGAGCTGTAGTAAATTTTTGACAGAAAATAAAACTAATGATATTTCCTTTATATTTTTATTTTAGTTCATATTTCCAATTTCAAAAAAAGAATTTAATTTAGCTTACTTTTTTACCATGTCTCATATTCCTTTTAATGAACTAAAATGGGTTTTCACATTGAATCGTAGTTTTTAGTTTATTTTTAGTTAACCTTGGACATCGAGTAGAAAAATTATTACTGTACCTTGCTATTTCACATTTGTTGACATCCAGACCTCTTTTCGGCATGTACCCCATGCCCCTCTGGGGCTCCTTGGTGGAAAAGGTGTTGAGGTAGTGAACGAATGGTGCCTCATCAGTTATCTCAAAGTACCGAATGCTGCTGTCACCCTGAGGACACATTCACAGCTTAAAGTTAAGTTTGTGAAAAGAGTGATGAAGGGTAATTCAAATAAAAAAAGAAAAAAGAAAAGCATTTGTAAATAAGAGGTTGATGTACCTTTCCACACAGGTAAACTATGTTGGTGTCAGGGTCATAGAAGGGCAGCAGGACTCCATTACTGGTGTCCATCTCTTGAACACATATTGGTTCATCCATGCTATCCTGGAAACACAAAATTCCTCCCATGTAGTGACAGCATAGTGTCGGATAACATTTACAGATCTAATAGATCTGCCCCTGTTAGACTTTGATTTGACTGCCCCCAGCTGGAGATGAGGTGTCATAGCCCCAGAGTACAGATAAATGCTCCTCCTGTACCAATCAGGACAGGAGAAACTGATGATGCCTCTGATATTTTGACTTGTATTATTGGACAGAAAGCAAAATTCCCTAACCTTAACATTACTTTAAAAGACAGGAGTGTCATGAGGATAACAGTGTAATGTGATGTATCAGTGTGTTCAGTATTAAATGACTTCAGTGACATACAGTTTTCCAGAGGGCTAGCTGGCGCTCGCTCATGCGGCTGAATCCAGTGGTGAAAATGTTTCCATCTGCTAAAAAGATTGCTCTCATTGGCCGAGCTCCCTCGTGAGCTTTGTCCTTCTCCTTAAAACAGAAACACACTGGTCAGGTTTGGCGATCAATGCTTTGAAGTGAAGCGCTACGGCCCCCGAATTCCTCAGGGCTTTCACTTACCGCCACAATCTTTTTTTTACGAGGGTCAATGACACGGACCTTCTTGTCCTTGCAGGCGGTGCAGAGCAGGCTGCCGTTGCGGCTCCAGCTGACACTAAAGATAACATCAGGGTGCATGTCCTCCAGGTTTATCATAGCCTCTCCTGTGCCCACATTCCAGATGATGATCTGATTGTCACACCCTAAAATGGACACGCACAGTGTGAGTGCACACGCCTCTTTGTCCGAGTTTATTTTCAGCACTTTACACCACACGGAGCAATGCAACGACGGTAGGGGGTCGAGATAATCGGTCAGATCTGGAGTTCAGCTGTGTGCAGAGGATGAGTTACCCATGCAGGCAGCATTACTGCACTTGGAGGGAATGGATTGTTCCAAAGCTTCAGGTAAAGGTTACCTGCGCTGAGAAGAACATTGCGTGCGGTGGGGTGCCAAGACACAATGCCAACCCTTTTAGAATGGCCCTCTAACACAACCACAGGCTCTGAAAGGGGAGATTCCAGTCCATTCTCAGGTATCTGCCAGACCTACACCGGACAAAGAAAGTTAGAGAAAATCTGCTGAATAAAGATCTTTTTAAATAAATATTACACAGAAAGTAGTGCAAGCTTTACAGCGGAACATTAACTCCATTCTAGTTTATAAAAACATCCTATTTTCTCTTATATTATACAGCACATAGTTCACAATACATAAACTGTAAAGTGCAACTGCACTTACAGTACTGCTCTGTTAAATACTAAAGCATAAACCATAAAAACCCCAAGAAAAATCAAATGTCCTGTTCTTACCATGACTGTGCAGTCCTCCGAGCTGCTAGCAATGACATGGTCATTATGAGGACACCACTCGATGTCCAACACTGGGCCTGTGTGACCACATACTGTCGGGTAGGCCTTGTCTATACGGCCAGTCTACAACACACAGCACAAGCTTATTAGAAAGAGGTCAAAGTGTAAGCTAAGGCAGCGCAGTCAAGTCTAGCTAGCTGATAGGAGTTAAAAATAGGCAAAAATTGCCAACAGAAGCGATTCAGTCCTGTTGAATTTTAGTAGAAGACACATGTTTATTCACAAAAGTCTGTTTAATCACATTTAGTCCTTTACAACGCGTAAAAAGAGCACCTAACATTTCACGATGTTTTCCAATGACTGAATTCATTTGTGGCCGAAGTGGAGGTGGTGAACTTTGATATTCAGCTACAGAACAACTTGCTGCAGACGAAGATCAGTTTAATGCTTTTTGGGTATTCACTTAAAATCTGATAGCCAAGTATCATTTCTGTCTTTTCCACATGACTCAAAGTAAAAGCACTTTACTCCAGATGTAGGACACTGAGCAGCGACTATAACCTAATCATCCAAGCAGCCTAAAATAATGTCAGAGCAGCTGTCCTCTGTGTGGATTATGTGTTGACTGATACAGCTGTAACATGACACAAACTGAATGCCTTTAGAATCGTACGAATTTAAACATTGATTATCTATGGTTTTTACTACAGATATGACGCCTCAGGCTAACAGCAGGGGCGCACTGAAGATGGTTCATGGTTAATTCACCACATGTTCTGAATGACAGAGTGTGCTGCAACACCCCCGACATTTAAAGCCACAATTTTTGCCTTTGATATTAAGACCAAAAACATTTGCAATGTCATTATGAAACACCTCAATCACATCATATCCGTAAGTCAAATGGGCCTTCAGCCGAGTTCCCAGCTGGGCTGGTCTGAGTATTTAAGAAACTGCTGGTCTACTAGGATTTTCCCTGTACAACTATCTCTTGGGTTTGCAGACAATGGGAAACTATCCAGTGAGCAGAATTTCTTTGGGTGAAAATATTTTGGTGATGTCAGCAGTTTAAAAATAAATTTAAAAAAATCTGTTAATATATAACAGATCATACCTTGAAGCAGATGTGCTACACCAGCAGAAGACCAAACCAGGTGTCACTCCTGTCAGCTCAAAACTAAACTAAAACAAAATGAACCCAATTTACACAGCTTCCACAAAGTTGGACAACAGAGTAGAAAAACATTTCTTGCTCTGATGAGTCTCTAAACAACATGGTGGGGGCGTAAAGGTAAAGGAAACGTTTTCTTGGGAGACTTTGGGCCCCTTAGTACCAGCTGACCATCATTGAAACTCCACAGCCTGCCTGAGTGTGCCCATCTTCTTTTGGCTCTTCCCAGCAGGATAACACACCATGTCACATATTTCAAATGGTCTCCACAGTCACCAGATCTCAGCCCACCCTGCTTAAGGTGTCCAAGATTCTCGTACTAGTAGCTAATAAAGTGGCCGGTGAGCATATCTAGTTATAGAACTTAATATTTCTTTGATGTTGCGCCCTGACAGGTGCTGCTTATATGCAAATATTCTCTCAGTAGATCAACTAATTGGTGGCCACTGAGATGCGCCCCCCCCCCCCAAAAAAAAAAAAAAAATTCTTGTTTTTCTTGCAGTTATTAGTGGTGACTCTGAAATGTAACAATTACATGCATTCTTATTCATGAGGTGCATAAAGTATAACAGCTTTTACACTGTTGTTCAGTAGCTGTTTCTATCTATTCAGTGTTGCCGTGGTGTTAGCTTGTTTGGCCAGTTCTGAATATGAATTACCACTTGGATACTGTGAGCTGCATTTAAAGTGAAAAAACGCTGCACTATCATATCACATGAACATCATTTGAGGCACATTTTGTAACAAAATGATTTCCCACCACAGCGGAAGAAAGAACATCACAGATCACATCACACGACTGCACACTTCTATTCTTTCTTATATCATTTAAATGCATCTGCCCTCACAACTCTTTGACACCGATGGAAGCAAGGCATCTCACCTTTTGGAGAGGAAGTACAAGAAAAGCACCTCCCCCGCTGGCCTCTATGATGATGGCGACAAACTTGGGGTTGACGGCACAGAAGGAGCTATCCCACGTGACCCTGGACACGCGGATGTCATCGTAGCACTGGTCGTTCCTCACGGCCTGGCCGAACACGTGACGGAACTTGCTCTGTCGCACAACTCGCCGCATCATATCTGCAGAGAGGATATCAGGGTTTTGTGCATTTTTCAGGCAAATGTTCAAATTAAATGATGACAGTTTGCTACACAAGTGAAAACCAAGTGGCCTCTTGGTCTGCACAAATCTGACAAAGAGCATCCCGGAGAAACAAATACCTCGGGGTAACTTTGGTTTAGTGCCAGCACAGACTCTCATCTCACATTATGCTCATTAACAGTGACTAAATTTGGTCCTGTGCATGCAGAGGAAACAAGTCGGCTCTACCTACTGGCAAACGCTATGAAGTTAAACCATAGAAGAAGACACATCTTGCATGCCGAGTGTGACACGTACACATTAAATTGGTATATTAAAAACAACACAAGGCGGTTCATTTCAAGTCCTAAACATGTACATACAAAATGTATTTTGGGTCTATTGATTCAGATGCAGCAACGAAAGTTCAGCCCCGTCATCGCGGATGTTATATTTTTAAAGTGCTGCATCAGTTCCTGTGAGCACACCACAGATGGCCTGTTGTTGCTCCAAGATTCTGGATATGATCTGAGTTGTTGATGCACGCTGGAGCTCTGTGTGTGTGTAAGCACATTACCCCCGTTTCTTATTGAATTCAGCCCAAGTCATCAGGTAGTAAGTGCAGACATCTCATGAAGTTAACCCTGGCTTGTCTTAGGCACAGTCTATTGTAATTCCTAAACTCTCGGTATTCAGGACTTTTATTCCGTTTTAGTGAAAGGCTTTATTGTATAATTATGTGGGAAACATCCTGTCTCAGGACAGTAATTAAGGTGCCAGTCTGAACCGACTGAGCGTTACACAAGCTGCAGGCTTTCTTTTTTCCCTCTTGACATCCACAGGTCTGTCAACACACCAAACCCACCTGCTTTCACACGTCGAGCCACAGATTCTGAAAATGGAAAGCTGAATCACGCATTATTTTTGACTACCATCATTTTTTGGCAGTTTAGTTAAAAAAACAGCTTTGCAAATAAGTTTTCCAGAGTTTTCCTGATTTTAAAGACATTTAAAGCAGGATGAGCTGCTCCAGTCTCACCAATCTCAATGTGTCAAGATAAGATTGACGCTGCCAAGCCCATTTTACACCCACACTGAATAGATGTCTTTGATTATTCAGGCTGGTTAGACTTCAGGACTGTGCGCATGTGTACAGATCAGGATTGACTGACACACTTCTGTAGTTTTGCTGTGTCACGTATAATAATGTGGCTGCTTTTTAATTCATATTTAGTGTGTAAATAACTACCTCACCAGCCACAGTTTATACTGCCCATATGGAGAGCACTGATAATGCCTTAAAAGCACTTCTATCTGCAAATATTATCACACCTTTGTGCAATAAAAGGAAGTGGTGAATTGCTCTTCCTAGAAATACAATGCTTGCTCTGGAAATTCCCATGGCAATTCCCAAAGCTGCAAACACTGACCACATTGCTGCAGGGCTGCATAATGCTTGAACAGCAAAGCGCTGTTGTTTACAGCCCATCGGAACAGCATGTTCCCTCAGTCAATATTAGATCTCCATTCAGCAGCAGTCACCTTCACTCCACATATTCACCTGACAAGATGAGATGCCTCACAACCCCGCAGGCTTTAGTTGATGCTACTTATTTAAAATGATGCTCTCTGCCCTCCACCACCCAACCCAACCCCAGCACACACATCACTGAGCATCATGATGGTGGCCTTACAGACAGCAGAGCACACAGTATTTAGCCTTGACGCTGCAGGTAAAGACTAGTGCTAACATTTTGTGGTCCGAGAGTCAGAAGGGGGACAGTTTGGTGTGTGATGCTAAAAAGACTCAGTCAGCAGCCCCCCAAGGTGTCTGGCCTCCCTGGCTGCTATACTCACAGCCTGGGCTACTGTGATTAAATGGGTGTGTGCGATACTGCCACTTTAAATCCAATTCAGCTTTTGTTTATAATAATGGCCACATACATGGGATATATATTTTAAAATTAAAGGCTGAGTATTTCATGTACGTCGTATTCATTGGAGGCTCTGTGCTAGCGTTAAACAAAGGTTGCTGGCTAACGTTAGCCGTCACAACCACAAAGCTCCGCATGTCCCCTCCGCCCCCCTCTTTAAATCAGTTATATTAATAATCTTATTTAGCAGTCAATGTTCACTTGTGATTTTAGATGACCTCTTCAGACTCTTAAAAGTAGATAGTTACCGTTATTTAAAAGCTTTACGTGCTTTTAGCAAAACCGGCTAATATAACGTTAAAGAAGAAGAAAAAGAGGATGGGGGGTGGACATGTGTTTTGGTCAGTATAGGGTTTTGGGGGAGCATTCCCCAGAGATATCCAAGAAACACAGCACTAAGCGAAGTTTAATCTAAGCTTTAACCAAATACGGTGTAACAGACTAAAATCTATACGGTTCAGGGGAAGGTGATAACCGCAGACACTGTTCCGCCGCACTGCCGGGGAGGGGGGGGAGCTCGGCAGCTGTGCCGGTGGGCCGGGGCTGGGTCACCAGCAGCGGCGGGCACGCAAGCGTTTCACCGCCAGCGAGTAGGAGGCGACGGGCGGGGAGTGTTTTTCCTCACACATGCGGGGTTTGTGTGTGGTTCACTCAGCGTTTCCCGGGGACGAACTACCGCTGCTCTAGCTGGGCAGCGCGTTTTGCATCCTAACGGCTAGCTGCTAACCGTTAGCTGCGGTGGAGCTCTGCCAGCTGACGCAAGTGCAGATATTTCCACCCAAAGGTTTTTTTCCCCCCCTTTCTTTTTTTTGGCTGCTCCCATTCTCAAAACCATCCAACGAGCTACACAGATGCTGCACAACAAACCACTGATATATAACACGCAAAATGCACAATGTCACTCTTTCTTACCTCCTAAATCTATGCAAGATTTTTCGTACGCACGGGGAAGGGGAGGGGGCAAATCAATCACAACACATGAATGTGGTAGTTTAGGCGGGCCCTTATCCTGCAGGACGTTGCTAGTATCCCTTGACTTCACCACCAAAAAAAAGAAAAAAAAAAAGAAGCCCAGCCGCAATGCTCTTATTCCCCTTTCTTCACTGCAGATAGGTAGCCAGAGGCAGTTTTAAAAAAAAATCTAGTGGTATTTCAGGATGCCAGATGGCAAACAGAGCATCTCCAGCTCGGTCCTCACCTGCGGAAGTCTAGTATTCGTCTATTCTCATCTCGTTATTGAATTCAATAGAATACGCTGACGACTGGCTACGGCACATGCGCAAATGAAAAGTCGGATTCTTTTCCTTGCTTCTGAATAAATGGGATGGGGTTTGCTGGAAAACTGGGTGTCTTCACTGTATCCTCGTGTTTCTGTTTAAGGAGACATTCTGAAAATATTCGTTTAGCGCAAAAAAAAAATGTGGAAAAGCAGGAGCATCTTTTGTGTGAGGGTCCCATCCCCTCCCCCTCCGTCCCATTCCTCCCACCTACCAGCCTGTCCTGTCCAAAAACATGAAAAAGAAAGCACGAGCGCTCATTAGTACTGTTCTGTACTTTTGGCATTGATCCACTATCAAGTAAATACAGGGCCAGTATTACCGATACCAATACTTTAAACCTATACGGACACCTTATGTTTAATAATCATTAAATCACTGTGATTTTTTTACTTTCCACAATGCCTTTCAATTTTTTATGTAGTTTGAAAGGGGATTTTTGATTTTGTTTTTTGGCGACCAGGAATGTAAATATGCCTTTCTTTAAAGCACTTTCACAGTGGATGTTTAAGGTGTATTGGTTTCATCCTATCGCGTTAGTATCCATCCCATACCAGTGTTGGTATGGATACTATCGATATTTGGATTGATCCGCCGACCTCTCGCACCCAGTCTAACAAGGGGAATCAGCCATTAAATGCTGCCTTTGTTGAATTCAGTGACTATATTTTCACTGAACATATTTAAAGCAACTAAGTACAGATGAGGACAAAAGTATCATCCCCTCCCCCATGAGATTGAAAGTTTTTGTCAAAATTTTCTAAACAAAAACGGACCTTTTTATTGAGCCACAGCACAAACCACTGGTATGCAATGATGTGCTTTAATGTTATAGGTTGTAAAATCAAGTTAAAACTGAGGGTTATCTTCCAGTTTACACACAGTATAAAAACATCGGCAAGGGTTTGACCTGTCACTTGAGAAAACATTGCGCCAAAAACAAAAGAAATCAGTTTGGGCTTGAGAAAAAAAAAATAGATTCTCTCAAAGCAGGAGATGGATATACAAAGTTATCTCAGTGTTGCCAAGCTGGAATGGGAGCTAAGGTGGGAAGCACAAGATGTCAAAGACTCTGGAAAGAAAATTAGAAAAAGACACGAATAAAGACCCCAGAACAACTGCCAGGACATCAGTGAATGACTTAGCAAGGTTGAAAATTGTAGTCTCAAAGAAGACAATCACTAGAACCCTGTTCAGGTAGGGACCGTGAGGTTGCAGAGCAAGAAAAATTCCACTTCTGCAGAAGAGATTCCTTCAAACCAGAGTTAAGTATGCCAAGGACAACCTGGAGAAAGATTATGAATAATGTAAATGTGTTCTTTGGTGAGATGAGACCAAACTTTGGCCACAGAGAAGGGAGAAGCATACAACCCAAAGAACACCGTCCCTATAGTGGATCATGGTGGTAGAAGTGGGCATTCTTCAGTGTGTCTGGAACTGGACAGCTCATTAAGGTGGGAGCACTCATGAAGAAAAAGTATGTGTGAAGCTTGTGAAAGAAAAACTCAAGCAGTCAGCAGCAAAACTGGATCTGAGTTGTCGCTTTGTCTTCCAACACGACAACGACCCAAAACATACGCCGCTTCACGTGAATAACTACCTCCACATTACTGATGCATTGCACAAATGAGAAAAATCTGTGGCATGAACTAAAGAGCGAGGTTCATGCCACAAGACAATCAAATCTGGACGAGCTTGAGTAATTTGCCAAAGAAGAATGGGCTGGATTTGCTGAGGAGATGTGTGTTTGACTTGTCCTCATCTGTAGATGTTTGTGATAGAAACAGTTTCCCCTATTGCTAGTTGATGCCTAAAATAAAGGATTCAGTTATTTTTATGCAGTCTAGTAATTACATGTCTGATTCAATTTTTTTTAAGTTGTTATTGACCTTTGGGATAGATAAGAAAGTAAAAGGCCTGTTTCAGGCCTTTCATTCCTATCATCATGTCTTCATAAAGGTCAACACTGACTTCTCATTAATTTCTAATGATGCATTTCCAATTTCTTTTCTCGCTTGTTACATAAGGACAAGGGCTTTGGAGCCTATCCCAGTATGTGTCAACAGAAGGTGGGGAAAATCATGGACAGTTTCCAAGACTGCCACTGGGAATATAAGGTGGTCTATTATATTAATATTCACATTAACACCTCAGGGTTAACTAGAGTATGTGGTTTGTGACTGCTGTTCTTTACCTAGACCTTATTGTAGACTTCTGTTTCACTCAGCATGAGTAAAAGGCTTGCTGTAAATACAAACATATTGGCAAAAGCAGAACAGCACTGCTTTGTTAGCCCGCAGTTAACTGGCTTTGCTATTCACGACAGTGTCATTAACACTGATATGGAGCTGTTTTTGGTTATTGCTTTTACCTCTTCAAAGAAATATCTAGCTCCACTACTCATCAGCCTCCTGCTAACTCTATCTGTCAACTGATTACTCCTGTCCACAAGAGTGATGACTTTAAAGGTCAGACTTAAAACCAAAACAAACTACTTAAAGAGGCCAAAAGGACACTTCTTAGAGCTGCAGGAAACTGCAGCGAATTCTTCTCTGGGTTATCAAATGAAAATATATTATGGAAACACTTTCCCTCCAAATAACTGGCACTCAAGCACATCAGTCTTAATCAGCCCATCGTTACGTAGACCAGCGGTCCCCAACCCCCGGGCCTCGGACCGGTACCGGTCCGTGAGTCGTTTGGTACCGGGTCGCGAGAGTTGAGGCTCAGGTGCGAAATGTATGGTTTTCAGGGTTTTTATTGGTTTTCAGCGTTATTTTGTTATCATTTTGATTGTTAACTTGGTTTTCCTGGGTCTTTTCACGTGTGTTATGAATAAATCTTCTTTTTTTCGGTACCGGTACTAGTTTTATTTTGTTGTATTTATCCGCGACACCTTAAAGGCTGGTCCGTGAAAATATCGTCGGGCATAAACCGGTCCGTGGCGCAAAAAAGGTTGGGGACCGCTGATGTAGACAACCATGACCTTACTTTGAACATAAATGTTTGAATTGATCAAACGACACTTCTAGTAGATTTCATATACCACGAGATAACTATTTTAAGTGAAAGTCAACATTATTGCTTGCATATATGGTTTGATAGAATATATGTAAGAACTTACCTTTCTTTGGAGACTGTTGCACTTCTGCTGGCCTTTCTTTGGATTTCTTTGGGACATCAAAGGCGTTCTTCATTTGGGATACTTTGATGCTCGGACTCTGCTCTGACACACGAACTGGAGCTTTGGACCCTTCAGGTCCCCATCCGGCCTGATATCTCTGCATTTGGTTTGCTTCTTTGATAATTTTTGCCACAGGCTTGTAGGAACCAATCTCACTGCCATTCCCTGCATCTCTCTCAGTGCTGCGATCACCTATATCTTTATGGTAAGCATAGTTAACGTGGTTATGGTCGCTGACTTGTGTGTGGACTCTTTCAGTTTGGACCTCTGGGTCTATTTCTTTTTTCCCTGAAGACGCAGGGTTTGGTCTTTCACCTTCATTCTCAGCTGTGACCACCGGTTTGGGAAGCGTCTCAAATGGATTCGAGGGCTTTTGTGCGTAGGGTGGAGGTGACCATTTACTTCTGGTCCGTCTCTCTGGGAATACTCTTTTCTGCCACATGTCCAAGTTTTGTGTCTCTTCCTCTGGAGACAGATTTGCCATTCGCACACAGTACTCAAAGTCAATCATATCTCCATACCGGTCATCCATGTGCCTCAGTGAAAGATGGTCCCAAGGGCTAAGGTCAGCAGAGAGTCGACGAATGTTAGCTGGCACAGTGTAAGTGCCCTTTTCATCCCACAGTAAGCACATGTCCTGATTAGCTGGAGTGCTGCACGGAAGGTCTCTGTTAAAATGAAAAGTGTGCCTCCTCTTGACCCTCTCCTCTGAACGCAGGTGTTCCTTTCCTCGTCTTTGCACATCTGTAGACATTAACTGTGCAGTTTTCAGCTTTATAAATGGATTTTTAGGCTTTTTGGGAACCGGTGGCGGTGGACCTTTGATTTTGGGCTTTTCATTTGTCACCGATTCACCTTTGTTAGACGTGGCGTCTGGTGCCATTGTTGAACTGACCGCATTTGTGTCAAGCTGCTTCACCATTGTTGTGTCTCTATTGGGCATCACATGAATTAAAGGTGGAGGGGTGATGACAGCAGAGAAGCAAACAAGCTCGCTCTCCTTCTTTAGGCTTGCGACCTGTATCTTTCCATCACAGCCTCCATTCTCTGGCAGAGGGGGACTAGGGATCAAATCACATTCTTCCACTGTAAATGGGGGATTGTCTTGCAGTAGCGGTGTTATAGAGTTGGCTGCTTTGCCAACAGCTTCGCTGTCATCTTTCTTGGTGCATGCTGAAAGACTGCCCGTGACCCCTGCTTTAGCCCTCTTATACACAGCCCCAGCAAACCTGTTCTGGTACGACTGATCCACTTGTTGTCTTTGTGCAAGAAACCCCAAACTGTGGCTTTCCTTATCCTGACTTTTGGATTCGTTTAGCGTTGACAGGTGCTCCTGCTGGATGTCAGTAGAAACTTTCTCCTTGGTGTGGTCTCTCAAGTTTTGCTCCCCCTCTGCTATTCCACTACCAGTTGTCTCACTCTGGGCTCCAGCTCCAACACAACCAGCTCCTTTTAGCTGACACCTGCTGCCTGTCACTTCAGCCAAACGTTGACCCATTTTCCTCTTAAAACAGACCGTGGGTGAAGTCCTAGCATGTGTGTCAGCTCCCAAAAGTGTGTCAGAGTTTCCTCTGCTTTTCTTTTCATTACCCTTTTCCCGAGGGGAATTCTTGGAAGGATGTACAAAGTTATCGACATTGCAGATATCAGGTGTGTCTTCCTTACTTCCTCTTTTATTTAGTGATTCAGGCTTTTCTGTGTTTATCCTGTGCCTCAAAACAATATCGTTTTCCCCTCCCGGTGACGTCCATGTCTCATCCTTCTCAAGAACCACAAAGTCTTCCTCAGTAGTGGGATTGCATGAGGCTGATTTCTCCATGGCTGTAGTCCCACCACAGGCCACAGCCTTATTCTCAGAGCCTTGCTTTTTGCCAAACGTTTGTCTTGTCTCCTTAGCCCTCGGGACAGTTTTTGACTTCTCTGTATTTCTACTTACTCCACCCACCCACTCTGTCCTAGTGTTCAGAGGGTGCTCCTTCTGACCTAGAGGCCTGATTGGCTGCCCACTTTGAGGGTCTGTCCATGGAGATGTGACTGTGTGTTCCCATGCTTTCCCAGTGGCTAGGCTGCTGCCACTGATCCCACTAATCTCACCAATACCCCACGGGGTGAGAAAACTGCCATCATCCTGGTGTTTGCCCTCGTCTTGTTCTGCTACCTCTGTCTGCTGTGTATCTCCGGTTTGCTCTGAACAGTCAGAGTTATCAAGTGAGTCTTCGTCTTTTTCCGACAGCCTCTCCAGCTTCTGGCCCATGGCTGTTGCTCTGTCTTAGCATTAGGAAAAGAGCGTTAGGGACACTTCAAGATTCAGCATGGCATAATGAAGTCACGCGGATGGCTTGCCTGCCCATCCCAGTGAGATGAAATCACACAACAGACGCTACCATTATCAACTGTCTTGAGTCTTTCTCTATTTTTGCATAATCTTCTGCACTGTTCACACCTGCCCTCCTGAGGCCTCTCTCTCTATCTCTTCCTATTCTGTCAAAGAGGAATGCTGTAGCGGCTATAATTAAAGTGGGTCTGGCTGCTGCCAATGAGTCAGGGGGCCAAAAAGGAAACACGACGAGTTATATAGGAGGTCAGCTGCCAGGTGCCAAGGTCAGACAAGGCAGTCTGAACAAATCTAATATCACTGAACAAACACATAAAACCTAAATCACTACATTAATAAGCATTCAGTAGCATCTAATCCATGTTTTGTATAATTTGTGAATGCAAGAAAAGACATTTTAGTCAAGCTTGTGCCTTTGTGAGGCGTCATGCGCTGTCAATTACTGCTTCTGAGACAAGGCGTGTTTGTGCTGTGTGTGCCTGCCTTCAGACTGTCTGCAAATGTTTGTGATTGTTTTGGTGACGGGGTTTAGAGAAAGGTCAGCTGGAATTGTTTGTCCAGGGTCTGATGAGAACAGAGTTTAACCACAGACATGATGATGGATGGTGTAAGGTCGATTATTACAAAGGGGAAAACAGCTTAACGGGCTTCAGTGTTATGTGGAATTGGTATTCTTAGCTTTCAAGCAAACCAAGTGCAAAGCAAGGAGAGTGTATTGTTGCATGAGGTAGTTTTGTACACATAGACTTCATTTCAAACACCAAATCATGAGCTGCCGCATGAGAAGTTTTCTCACTGAGTAATCGCCATAGTAATACGGATTTTGCTGGCTGAAAAGGGAGTGAGGAAACTGACCAAACCTCTTCAGGATTTGGAATGAGTGTACTTCTGCTTAAGCCATTTCACGCCTGAGGAGCACCAAGTGGCTCATCATTTCTTTTAAGCTTGTCTACCTACCTAATAAGATAAAAACATAACTGTTATCTTTGAACCTTGACACCTGTTTTAGCTCCATTCACATAAGATAAAGATTGTGGCGAATCTTTAACAATTTAAAAAAAGATTCTGTTTGTTTGAATGTAAAAATATATTATTCTATTAAATAAAGTGATGCTAAAGTGATAGCCAATGGGAAGATGGTTCATACAAAAATATGTTTAAATACGTATCTAAAACTAAATAAATAATGCTCTTAATAATACTGTGAGTGTCTGATGGGAAGGTAGGATGTAATTCCTCATTCATCGTTATTTCTCCAGCTCTGGTTATCTGTTATGCGGCTAAAAACAGCTCGACTTGCAGCTTTACTGTATCTAAAGTGTTAAAGTGTTATTTTGGGATGGCTGTGTTACAAGGGCAGCCGGCGGAGGCATCTGTGACACTGACTTTTAAACCCCCACCCCCTCTTCATTTCCCATTCATGTGTCTGTCATGCTTTCAATAGTAGGCACACGGTTTATAAGAGACTTGTGACTTGGAGTACTCAAACTATTAGCCTGGTCTCTGGATAGGCTTTGCTTTTCCAGTTAAAACTACATTACTGTTCCTTTAGAGTGTTAACTCACAAAGTAACAAGCTCAAATTCAAATTCAGACAGTCAGTACAACGGGATGGTATTCAGATGCATTATCTACTCTGACAGTAAAATTTCCATAGCTTTCTGTACGGCTGGTCATAAAAAGATAAATGGCCTTCAATTTTAAAGGTGGCATGATGGATTTAAGTAAACTAAACGCTCCAATAAGGTGTTTCTTAAACTTGAAAAACATTTTTATTAAACATCTACCATACATATGTAATTATATAATGACATATCCATATTAAACATCTAATGATAGTAAATAATGATACAGCAATGGAACTTTTCAAAGCTTGAATGAAAATTCTTATGTTGTTAAATGTCATGAGGCAGTTACACACATTTTTCTACTAGCTTTCTATTGTAGTCTTTACTGTTAATGAATACTTTCTGAAACTATTCTGAACTCCCCTCGAGCAATTAACTGTCCATAGTTTTGAATGTTATCTAAGCACCACTGACATGAAAACACTAAAAATGTTTGCAGAAAGCAGATGGAAAGAGGAAGCTACTTACTGAGGGTGATGTTTCAAACAGATGCTTCGCATGCCCGTAGGACTTTGGGCTTTTTGCTCCTCCAGCAGTCACCTGCCCTGTGATGTCACACCGTCTTCATTTGACTAATTCAATAAGGGTGCTTTCTGCTCTGTCCATTTGACTAAAAGAGAAAGACAAGACCAGAAGATTTGCTGGTCAGATTTGCTTCATTTCCCTTACATTCTCTTTAGTAGTAACGTACCAACAGAACTAGACTGCATCTAAAGAAATATGATATATATTCACCGGATGCTTTTTTTTTTTTTTTTTTTTTAACTGTAGGTACACCTTACTAGTACCAGGTTGAACTCCCATCAAAACAGACTTATTTTTTCATCGCAAAGAATCAACAAGATGTTGGAAACATTCCTCAGAGATTTTGGTCCATGTTGACATGATAGCACAGTTGCTGCAGATCATAGATGAGACCTCCTGCTCCACCACACCCAAAGGTGTGGAAGCCATTTGTACAAGAAACCAGTATGAGATGATTTAAGCTTCGTGACAGGGTGTGCTATCCTGTTAGAAGCAGCCATCAGAAGATGTCATAAAAGGATGGAAATGGTCAGGAACAATACTCAGGTAGTCTATGGTGCTTAAATGATACTCAATTGATAGTAAGGAGTACAAATAGTGCCAAGAAATGATCCCCTACACCATTACACCACCAACAGCCACCTGAATCATTAATACAAGGCAGGATGGATCCATGCTTTCATCTTGTTTACACCTAATTCTGACCCTATCACTCAAATGTTACAGCAGAAATCAAGACTCCATTCTCCCCGAGAACTGCTGCTCACTGGATATTTTCTTTTTTTTTTCCCCAGACCATTCTTTGTAAGCCCTGGAGATGATTATGTGGGAAAATCCCAGTAGATCAGCAGTTTCTGAAACATTTAGATGAGCCTGTCTAGCACTAACTAGCATGCCACATCCAAAGTCACTTAAATCACCTTTTCCCCACTATTCTCATGCTTGGTTTGAACTGCAACAGGTAATTGTAAGCATGTCTTCACACCTAAATATGCAGAGTTGCTGCCACGTGACTGGCTGATTATATTTGTGTTAACAAGCAGCTGAAAGGATGTAACTAACAAAGTGGCTGTTGAGTCTCTATGTTTACACAAATGATGACAAACTTTGCTAAAATTTTAAACTGAGTTGTTCTTTAGTCTAGTGTGTGCGGTCTACACTGGATGCATGCAAAATCCAACTGATTACACAGATAATGCAGAGGAAATAATTTATTTCCATGATAAACATTAGACTGGACAACATATTAACAAAATGTAAAAAAAGTGCATACACATGAACATTGGCAATGTACAGTACACAAAAGTTAACAAAAAGCATCAAACGTAACAAAATCTTACTCTCAGGGAGGTTTTTACTTATTTACATCTTCCACTCAAGCTCACGTGCTTTGGGGCTGACTTGTGCTCTATAAATACACTCAAATACCTCAAATACCCCCCCCCCCTCCCCTCCCTACATTACAACGTGTTTTTAACGTCCTCAGTGCTTGGCTCTTCAGTGGGATTGTCATTTTGAGGCCTGATGCCTGGGACTAATGCAATAAAACAAACAGCCATTTTCCATAGAGCCTGAAAACTGCCTAAATTAGAGATTATATAAAATATTTTGCGTGGTACAAACACGAGAACTTAATTAAGAGTACTTATCAATACACAGTAGCATTTTTAATACTTTCTTCTTAAATATTGACCATGTCTGCAAGCTAATATACTCAAATAGCAAATTGTAGAGAAAAATATGTACAGACTGGTAAATTTCAAAGATAAATTCATCCTATCTAACAGTTTAATGTAAATGATAGTTCTCATTCCAGCAAATAAGGTTCTTCAGCTATTGAACCAATACAATGTACCACAAGTCTCAACAATATCAAACAAATACATCATTATTGGAGGCTATTAATAAATGGAAGTCCACCAAGTGCGTTGAGGGAGAAGATGCTGCTGTAAATGAGCTCGAGTGTGTTTGCATACATTATAATATGTGCTAAGTTATACATTGCAAAGGGTAATGGTTATTATTGGGAGTGAGGTTAAGTAATGTACAAAAAGCCAGACCATCAACACACTCACAGAAAATTTGCAAAGCCTGTGATGCTTTATGTTAGAGCTAAGGCTGAGGTTAAGGCACTTAAATAGAAAAAAAAGGGACCAAAGCAGCCAAACATAGTGCTGTGGTGCGGGGATGCAGGAATTTTGTCAACCTTAATCAGGTCCATGTGCCAAGAGCTTTAAAATGCTAAAAACTGGCTTAACGTGGAATCCTACCTTAAATACATTAAAGAAATAGTTTGAAATTTGATAAAGTATGCTTACTTCGACCGGTTTGAAGACAAAATCAACACCACCTTGGCATTTGATTGGTATAGTCAGAAGCTAGTTAGCGTAGCATGAAAACTAAAAACAACAAAAACAAACAAAAAAAAGAAGATTTTTCACATTTTTTAAGTGAGATAATATGTCAAGTAGTGAAATAAATTGGTGGATTACACAGAGACCCATAAACTTAGTTTCTGCTTCCAGTCATCACACTAACCTAAGCTAACTGGATAATGGCTATAGCTTCATACTTACATTAAAGCATACCAGTTTTTTAGCTCCATATAATATTTCCTTAATCTGTCTTTCACAAACCTTTGCAAGTTCATCACTTGTTACAATTTCTGAATTCAAACTTTTTTCAGTTTGAAGTTGTTCAGTTGCAAGCTCTTTCAATCATCTTGTGTTACGTAACACTCAAATGGCCATGTGAAGGAAAAGACCAGCTTAAATTGAGCACCAAAATATTTTAATCTAATTAGTGGAGCAAACCTGCAGCTCCCTCTGATTCAGTTAGTCCGGGGAGAAAAAGGAACAGAGGTTGCACTGTTGTTCATACTTATCGAATTAAAAACAAACCAAATTTCCACAAAAATAAAGAATAAATGCACAGTTGAAGATAACCAAATGATTTGCATTCGTTCTTTGCACAGTTTTCATTTTTCTTAAGTGCTAAACACAGTAATACATCGTGCACGCGCTTTCTCTGCCGACAAACAGGCATCCTTTAGCAGCACACCCAGCGCGCCAGTAAGGGAATCGACACAAGAGCAACCAAACAGAGAATTTTACAGAGAATAAACCTTGTGGCACAGCAACTTTGGATTTGTGGCACACCACTTAGGAAACAGCTTTAAAAAAAAAAACACAAACCAGAAGAAGCCTTAGGCTATGTAAAAAAAAAAAAAAGAACAAAAAAGAAAGAAAGAAAGAAAGAAAGAAAGAAAAAAGTATAAATAAGAAATGAGAAAAAGCTCTGAAATAACTGCCTGGGGCACATGTGTGAAAACCTGCATGTGCTAAGCTTTGCAATCATCTTGATGTCATAGATTACCTTCTCTGCATTTAAAATAAAGGAAATCCAGTACAATAAGTTATAAATATCATCTGATTTTCATATAAGAGTGACTGGAGTTACTTTTTTCCATTTCACAGTATACTATGAACAAATTTTACAGCATAACCAGTTGACACTAGGATTAAATGTTATCATTAGAGCAAATAAGCTATACATTACACAGGGATGGGCTCCACGTGACACGGCGAACAAACGCAACTAATCCCTTAAACTTTCAAGAGATTAAAAAATATATATTTTTGATTTCCTGGTCTGTTTTAGTCTGCTTCAAATTATTTAGAGTTAATGTACTGAAATAGATCAGAAATATGACTGTGCATGGTGTGAATGTATACTAGAGTTGTGCTCAACTGCATAATCTACTGTATATGTGATTTGTGTGAATTTAAAAATATCTGTGGATGCAATCCAAGTGTCCGTGCATGTTACAGCTTTGGTTACATCAGAAATGATCTGGTTGTTGCTCGGGGTCTAAATGCCTTTCAATCTTCTTGTCTTCTGTCGTTCTCTTATGCATAAGATGATTGATCAGGTTAGGCTGAATCAATTCGACATCCACTTGAAAAATGAATGCACCTTTTTTTGTTGTTACTTACAATGTAACCAATTATTAGAAAATCAAATGCTAAAAAACTCAAGTAGAAGTTTGTTGTTGTTCAATACATTTGTGTGTAAATGTGTTATGTTATGTAATACTGCAAAGTCATGCGTGGACTAAACTAAGCGCTTTCAGTACATGATTAGATTAACTTTATTGGAGGAGGTCAGGGTGAAGTAGCCGCTGAGCAGAAAGAACAAAACAGTCTTTGACCAAAAACAGTCTGAGACGCTCCTGGCCCGAGGTACGGTGCTTCACAAAGAGGCATTAAAAAGGCTACGGTCACATCCACATTTTTCTTTCATATAAACTAGTATGCTTTCACATGAAATGTTCTCTCACGATGCAAAAGCAGCTGCAGCAGGTAAAATATAAGTTAAGCTCAGTGATGGTTCAGTTATCTGTAGTAATATGAGAAAACAGTGGCTCAGCTATAATTACTTATTGAGCTCCTCCATGAATACTGGAAACAGAGTACACTGACAGAAGCGTGCTACTTCTGTATTTTTCTTTTCATCGACATTTAAATAAAGCACTCTGAGGAATCATAAAGGAACCACAACTAGATGTTACGACTGCCACTGCTGCACTGAAACCTGTCTGCTGATGGCAACATGGCGGCGTAATGCTCGTCTCGGCTGGGGAGTGGGAAAAGGGGATGATCCTGCACGTGTGGTGAGAAAGGCAGTTCGAATAGCCCACGGTGGCCTCAAACACACGGGAAAGTCTTCCACCCTGGCTCGATCTGAAGCATCCAGGCCTTAAGCACATAGTGAAAGCAATCGGCCTCATCTGGATCTCAATGCCGGAAGTCTACGACGGAGCACTCTCTGTCAATGCACTGAGCTTCTGCAGCTTGTTTAAATGGAGCCGAGACATTAGAGTGGAGATCAGCACAGTGCTTTGTTTCTGGTACCACAGCAGCAGGTTTTTTTTTTAAACTTCTCAAAGCCATTAAAGAGACTGAGACAGTGGCAAGCCACTTCTCATCCCCATCTCATCTTTGCTTGAGCCACCGTGTTAAGGCAGGTGTCCTACTGAGAGCTGGCCTCCATGGCCATGCTTGGCTGCTTCTCAAGCTGCTCTGCCCTCTGTCGCATCAGTTCCAGACCAAATTCTATCCCAAGTCCTGGCATTTGCAGCTGCGGGAGCTCTACTGCTCTACTAGGGTGTAATTTTAAATCTTCAGCGTCACTGATGGCGTCAGTACACTCCCTTAACACTTGTTCACCCTGCGGTTCATCCATGTCCTCCGTTTCCACTGAGCTGCGGTCAGGAGGCATCTCCTCACAGTTCATGGGTGAGGCCAGTTTCTGGTGGTTGGTTAGGGGAACAGCTGTGACGTCAGGGGCACAGGTGGAACAGCGGTACAGTTGAGTAGAGGGCTGGATCAAGTTAGTTGGTACAACTGCAGGGCTGGAAAGAGACTGCAGACTCGATGTGGAAGCAAAATTCGTTCCAGGCGGATCTATGCATATGGAAGGGACAGTGCAGTGGCGGGAGGGGTTAAGGCGGTGGGGACGGCCTCCTGTTGGACGGTCACAGCGCCGCCCTTGCGGTAGACGCATGCAGTCCTTACAGGACTGATAGGAGGGCTTCACTTTTAAAGGGTTTCCTGTGCTACCACTGTCCTAAATGGAGAAAAATTGAACAAAATGCAGCATATGGTCAGTCACATGAAAACTAAATATGTTCACTTTACAACATTTACCTCTACAACAAATAGATGTTTAAAAATGCAACTTAAAGACTTTATCTTTCAACTAAAAATGTTTTTTTTTTTTTAAAACTCACATCAAAAGCTGCAGGACAGCTGCGCTTGGCTGCTAGGCGGTTACTGTTGTTGGTGTTCAGGTTGGCTAATCCTAACCGGCTTTCCTCGCTCCTCTCATCCTCCTCCCCCATTTTCTTCCCCTCTGAATTTCCAGGCGTTTGAGCCAAAGCTGCCATCTCAGCTTCCTCTTTCTTAGCTTCTTCTTCATCCTCTTCTTCCAAAGTACTGAACTCGAGCCTCAGCCTCATGTCCTCGAGGGGATCAAGGCGTCCACAGGTCTGGGCTGCTGTGCCCTCGCCAGGCAGGGCTAAATGGGCCATGGGGAAACCCTCGTCCTCCAGCAGGGCATCTCTCTCTACGTCTTCAATCTCAATAAAAACTCTTTCCATACCAAGCAGAGGGGGTCCCCGAACTGGAGTGGAAGGCTCACTGTCAAGTGCGGAGTCTGACAAACGTCTAAAGTAATAATTATAGTTAAGAGAGTCTAGAGGTTCCATCTCCAGACCCATACCCCTACAGGGAGATGCCCCGCAGCCTCCCCAGGCTTCCTCTTCTCTGAGCACCGGCGTTTCCCCTCCACCGGCACAATGGCCCGAGGCTTGCAAATCATCCGATCCCTCCTCATCTGCTCCAGGCCTCCATAGCTTGTTGTGACGCTGTTTGCTGCAAAGGTGAATTAGGCTTTAAGTGTGACTAGAATAATAAAACCATGCTTCATGAAAAACAGTGGTTCCATCTGTTGGCTCTGCAAAGTGCAAACCTTAGTGAAAGCATAGACCTGCTTACCTGGCATCTAGAATTCCCTCATACTCTGCCAGCTGTCTCATGAAGCCGGCGTTTGGCTGAGCTATACTCCGTTTCTGCTTGACAAAGTTGTAGGCTTTCTCCAGAGACCAGCCATACTCCTTCATTGCATAGGCAATAACAGTAGAGGCAGACCGGCTCACCCCCATCTTACAGTGCACCAGGCACTTGGAATTATTCTTCCTATTGGATCAAGAGAAAAGAAAAATCACTCTCACCCCATTTTATGAATCTAGACAACAGTGGCACGCCCCCTCCCACCCCCAAGACGACTGGTTTGTTTTGCTCTCACTTGGCTTTGACGATAAAGTTGTAAGTGTCATTCCAGTGAGCCAGCAGGTCAGTGGCGTCCTCGTCGTACACTCGGACGTTGTGGTAAGAAAACAAGCCTGGGAAAAAGTTGTCGATCTCTCTGGTAACGTTCAGAATAAAACCCACTCTGCAAAAAACCCATCATGTTAATATTTACTCCTCTGCCCACAGACCTTTATCATAGCAGGAAAAAACAAAACAAAACAAAAAAGATCAGTGAGTCCTGAAAGAGCTCACCCACAACCAGGTCTTGATTTGCTGTGACAAATAGCAAAGATTAGATTTGACAAAAAGGCTCCATTCTACTTAGAAAAAGTATTTTGTGTGTCCAAAGTCATGCAGGCATGCAGCTTCTCTCTTTCTTCTTCTTGCACTTTCTTCTTTGAGCAATTATTTTTCTATGTGGTGTTTGAGCATGAACCATATTGTTCATATAGACTGGATATAAAAACTGGATGTAGCCTTCAGGTCAGATACAAATGCTATAAACCTGCATTACTTGCTAATGGCCAGCAGGAGGTGCCTTCTCTGGTTGCAAAAAGTAGTCATGCTGTATTTTCTATGGGCTACAAGGGAGGTCTTTTACTCTGTTAATGTATGATATCAGTAAACACTTTCCCGATGGGTCTAAATTCTTACTGAATACAACATGTTAATTTTTTAAATTGTGGTGCAATGTAAAGAAATAACAGTAAGGTGTAGGGTATAGCACCCTTGTGACTGACAGATCTCTACCACAAGAGAACTCTCCTTCAGTTTCTCAGCCAGATCCTGGCCTCACTTGTGATGTTTGGTCTTTAAACACCAAGACAGCCACAGCCACAAAGCTCAAATCCAAACTACATTAAGTAATGCATGACGCCAATATTCATAATTTATATGCAATCTATGGTTATTACTATAGCTCTGCATATTTTCATACTTAACTTCAAGCACAAAGTTAAGTCAAGCACTGAAATTTGGTCTGATTTTAACAGACTTTTCAATTATATGTCTATAGGAATAACAAGAGACACATAAATGAGAATTAGACAAGTGGGATTAAACCAAGAAAAATAGGTTAGATTCTTTGGTTAGTGTTAAGCTCTCAGCTCACCCACACTCACGTAGCTCTTCCAGGTTGGAAGCGTTCCACTCAGAGCCCTAGAGAGGAAGAAAGGCAGAAACTTACACAGAATAACTGTATTTAAACCAACTATATACCACAGTGAAAAAGTATTTGGCTATCAGTGTGGAGGACGGGTATACAGAATTCTAAATTATACTACAAGATGCAAACAACTCACCAAATAAACATGGTCAAAGATAAGTGTAGCCTTGTCCATCTGACCCAGGATCAAAAGCATCTCGTTGTCTATAAACTCCTTGTATTCTTTGAGGTTACAGTTCATATGCTGCTCCAGCTCGTTACGGATCTGAGGATGAGGAATTAACATCAACCCCCACTTTCTTAAAAACATGGTTTCCAAATGTATTACTAACCACAGGTTAAGCATTGGTACCTTTATTTAATCCTGTAAAGGTTCTACAAACAAAAGGTCCCTGGTTCAATCCCAGGAGGCAAATCCCTTAGTGTAAAAAGTGTAAAAGTGTAAAAATCTGACAAATAAAACATGTGGTGCTGCCTGCTCTGGGATTCCTTATAAATAAATGAGCAGCCAAAAATAGTTTTTTAATTTTTATTTAGCAAAAATGCAAAAAAACAAACAAAAACCTTGTTTTGTGCTGAAGAGATTAAAATAAGGCCTTTTGCCTGAATGCATAAAAACAAAGATCTGCAGTGACTAGTTATTGAGGAAAACACACTTAAACGTTTATAGACAGCTAATTTGAATCTTTAATTAGTGTATTCTTTCCTAAAACGTGAAAATAAAATAAAATTTAGACCATTCCTTGCCCGTTGAATGACAAATACTGATTTGGCACGTACCTCCTTTGAGGTGATGTTTTCCAAGTCTTGAAACATCATGATGTTGCGTAGTTTGGCTTTAATGGCACATTCAGTTCTCTCTCGCTCAGTTGGCCTGCACATAATGAGTCAATGCATCAGTGCTGTGGTCTGAATGAAAATTTGCATAACAGTGTTTCCCACTGATGAAGACAAAGGCCAGAAACAGAAGAACAGCAGCTCGTGTCCAAAGCATATAAATTTACGACTAAAGACACACGGCGCAGGCATGTTTGATCTATGATCTGATTGGCCGCATGAGATCTGTTTAAATCTACTTTGAAAAATACAGGATAATTAATTAGTACTGCATGACTTAAAAGATGTGCCCGTTTTTCCTTCATTGCATGAGGTGAGTTGCTATGCTGGGTACTCACTGGTCGACGAACATGGTGGGAGAATCAGACCGGGTGCTCTCCAGGTCGGTCATAGCATTCCACTCATTGATGCAGCTTTGCTCGGAGGTGATGCAGCTCTCGTAGAAGGCCATCCATGTGAGAGCAATGCCCCCTGGGAAGTAGTTGAACCGGCGGGACACCTCGCATGCCTTATGGAGGACCTGCAGGGCGGACCTGCAGGAACATGGCGCAAACTTTTAACTGCTAAAGATCCCCATTGAACAGAAGGGAAACCTGCACATTAATGGTAATTCTGTCAGGTGACCAGAAGGTGGCATGTGAACGCTCACATACACACAGAGTGTGGTAGGAGTGTCATCAGTGGAAAACAGACTCAAATATATAGAAGGTAAAGTATCTAAACAAGATGTATCCAGAAGATTTTGGTAGCCATCAAAAAGCTTCTGACATAATTCTGAGTGAATATTTGACCATCAAGACGTACAAGAATTGGTTCATTTAAAATGGTCGTTTTTAAGCGTAATCCGCTGCTTTCTTCATTCCAAAACCAGTTTTGAGCTGTGTTTTGAATCATTATCCTGTTATAACACCTAACTAACTGTGTCTAAGTTTCAAATGTCTAGCTGCTGATTCAAGTTTGAAGTTGATTAAACCTTGAATGAAGTTGAGGAATTGGGAGGTAGTCCTCCTTCATTATTTCATCCACACTGTGCAACATAACAGCAGCACTGGCAGCAAAAAGGCCCAGAACACGATGCTGCCACCACCATGGTTGACAGCTGCTGCAGTGTTCATGGCAAGATTGAGGTTTGATGGTTCCTGGGTTGTTCCTGAACGTCCTAATCAATTTCCTCTCATCTGAGGGTGACAGTTCGGGTCTTCTTCTAGACTGTGGCAAAGCAATGCCACATCTGAATAACTTGTACTTATGTACAGTTGTTTGAACTAATGATCCTAAAATCTGCAGATGTTTAACAATGGCTTCAACAGACTTGTGTAAATTCACAATCTTCCTTCTTAGATCTTCACAGAGTTCTTTGAAGTTCTTCATTGCTTATATTTGATATTTGTTGATATTGTTAATAATTACAAAATATATTCATATGTGTGCACCTAATTTCCAAGAAATCCTTTAAAGTCCCAAAAATCACTTTGGCAAAAATGTTGGGTATATCGGCGTGTTAACACAACCCCACTTCTAGACAGACATGAAGAACTCACCACATGGCCTGCACAGACACAGGCTTGAAGACATGTGACCGCCCTGCTGTGCTCACACTGAAGCCTCTAGTGAAGAAGAAGAAAAGGCGGAGAAGGAGATTAGTTTGGATTGATGTGAAGAGTAATGAGGGGGATGTAAACACAGACTGGACGGGGCTCGTCCATGGGGTCTATTCAGGACACCAAACAGTGGAACATTCCTCCAGCTTACAGAGGCAGGGACAATGTTAACAGGTCAGCAAGAACTGTTATCACACAGAGGAAAAAAATATCTGTGTAACTCCCTCCACTGCCACTGGTGGGCACTAAAGCCTAAAGAATAGGCTCGAACCCTTGTCTCACATTTTGAAGTGATCAGAATGAAAACATCCATTAGTGTTTTTGTTCTCTGCATGTGGCAAAGTGAAACTTACCCATCTCCATCTAAATGTATGTTGGTATCGCTCCACAGCGGCAGCACCATCCCAATAGAGCAATTCTTACTGTAAATCACAACAACATGAGGTTAACAAATCTCATTAAAACAGGTAAAATGTGCATGTGCAGAGAGACTAATTACCTGTCCTTATCTATAAAGTCCATTCCCAGGACGACGTTTTCCTCTGTATCTTGGTGGCCAGTGGTATAGATAACCACCATATAGCGCACTCGATCTGTCCAGCTGCTTTCTAACCGCACAGCCTGCACGACAAAAGGAGAGACTGCAAAACACTGCATCTGGACTGTACAGCAGTACTGCTGGGTAACAATAAAATGTGGCCACATTCTGGATTTATTCTGCAGATTTGATTGGGTAAAAACCCCGGCTCTTTTCAAAAACGAAACTTTTTTGCAAGCTCAGGAACAACATCTGTGTTTTTACATGTTTGCAATCCCAGGTGTTTGGCCTATTCATGCTCTTCTATTATTTTTTGTTTCATGGATGGATGGATCTGCCATCACAGCAATGATCTACACACCAGTTCTTTACCGTTTCTCTTCCTTAAGAATAGCTTCTTGACAGCCACCACTGAGACCATTTGTCATGAGGCAGTAGTGAACAGTACATGACACTACAAGTTTTTGGCTAATAGCTCTGTGGGAATCACCTTGTTAACACAAACATACAAATTTAAGCCTGTCAAACTGTGTTATCCGTGACATTTTTCATAGATGCATAGATTCTAAACAAATTGGAACACATTATGTACTTTCTATAAAACATTTCTCTGAAAATGATCAGGTGTAATGACTGGACTGAAAGTGAATGGAAAAGCAGCCAGTGTCCAAACAAAACCCTTGAAAGACCTTCAGAAAGCCTGGAGAACCTTTGAAGCTAAATATAAAGACAGGTGATGGGGCTCAAGACTTTTGCACATTACTATAAAAACACTCAGTTAACCAGTGGAGCAGGTCTTTACTTTTAAGTCTCTGATTTCATCTTTGCTGAATCAAAAAAATGAAATGAACGCTTCCAGCAACAAAAACAAAGCAACACATGGCAACATCTTTGTACTGACCAGCTTAATGCGATCTTCAGACCGGAGAATCTTAAACATGACCTGCAGATGTTGAGGCAAATCACCTGAAAGTGAAACACTGAGACTGTGAAATGATTCAACAACAATGCCTTTAACATAATTCACATTTTTCCTCACGTGGGAACTGATTAAACTGCGTTTTGCATGCCAGACTGGCTGAAGGTCAGCGTCACAGTGTTGTCGTCTGATATGGACAGGATTTTGCTTGGTTACCATGGCAAAGAAGTGGATTTCATGCTTCTGTATGTTTATTTGCATAAAATATAACAACTGAAACTAACAATAATCAGCTGACAGACATACTGAAGATCGCACTAACAATATAGATAATACACACTTTAATCAGACATGAGCTTTAGAGACGTGATTTCTGGACTTTCTGAAGGTCAACTACAAACTGACCATTCAGCTTTTTCTATTGTTTTCTTCAGTGGGAGGAAAATTTTGCACATTTCTCACAATGAAGATAAATCTAAATCGTTTAACCACCCAGCTGTGCTGAACTCAATATTTAGCGGAGGCTTTTACAAACTGACTTGACCTTTCCTGCCCTTGCCCACAGTTTTATAGACACACACAAAAAATACAAAAAGTGTTAGTGAAAGAGACTGGCAGAGAGACAAGCACGAATGTCAGTCACTGATTGAGCTGAATGGCAACCTCACACAGTTTCAGTCTGTTAGGTTCATATTTCAACAGTTTTTAAACACATTTCCAAAGACTTTAAACATAAATTGCATGAAGGATTGTTTTGAACTATGGAGCATGCAGACATTATTTTAGGTGAGTCTAATAATTAAACGGTGAAGCTGGAAATGAGCACAAGCACACAGTTTGAGACTTGATCGTTCTTCCCCCAAAGGGACGGAGTTTGTAATCGACTGTTTGTTTGTCTGTCTGTCGGTCTGTTTGTTAGCAGTCTAGCATCCACAGTTTTCAAGATATCATTTTCTAATTTTGTGTGATGGCAGACGCCAACAACAGCTGATTTAACTTTGGTGAAAAGCAGGTAAAGGTCACCCCAAATGTGAAAATCAGTAAAAACTTTATGCCACCCACAATTGTTTTTATGTATCGTCTTCAAATTTCACAACAATATTCTACAGCTTGGGGGACATGAGTACCTAGGCTGGCTAAGCATTTCCCCATAACCTTATTGTTAGTGCCCAGTCAAATTTTATCATCCTTAAAGGTTATTTTTTTTTTGCCTCTTTTAGATAGTGTAGCAATGTGAAGACAGAAAACTGGGGAGAAAGAAAAGGAGAAAACACTCTGGTCATGCGGCATGTGGACACGCTCACCCAAAAACTATCAAAGAATCTGTATTGAGTAATATATCTCATGAAAGAACATGCAGAGAGCTGTACAATGCCGCTTTTATATTTTAAATACCACACCCTACAACATTACAACAACGCCATAAAGTTTAGCAACTGGTTCAGCGACAACCGCATTATTATAGCTTAAAGTCTAAAGTTTTTACAGTTTATAGAAGCCAAACGTTTCAGCCTATTCTGCTCCAATCAAAGATAATAAAAATAATAAATTTTTAGGGCCTTTGACCAAGAAAAATGTCAAAGGCCCTGACCTTTGACCTTGCAGCAGGTCATAGGTCAAAGGTCAGGGCCACACGAATTAGGAAAAAGCTTCATTTTCCATTGAATCATACTTTAATGTTTTTATTGGGGGACATCAGCACTTTCTTTGTTTTTTCTTTAAAACAATATAAGGTTGTTTGTCCAGACAACATTATATGACACAAAAAGATTAATATACTGCACTAGATTTCCATAGTAACAATGCTGGCGTCATCATAAAAACATCAAAGTTTTAGCATAACGCTTGGCCTTATGGGGGAGTTGTGCCCTCTGAGTGCTCTTGTATGAAACAGTCTATGTAAGTCTGGCATTGAACTGCAGGGCTCTTCGGGTCAGACCGAATTATGTGATGCTTCAGACTAAACACAAACGAAACCCACAAACACGGAGAAAAGACTTGGCAAATACACATTTGCTTTTGTCTGGGGTCTTGTTTGTGCAGTGAACATGGGTAAAAGAGAAAAGACACAAAGCTTTGTGTGTTTTTGCGTGACTCTGTTCCCACCTGCATGTTTGTGGTGGGTCGGGGTCTTTGGTCCTTGCGTGCTGCCACCTTGCTGGAGGAAGAGGGCGGCTCCTTTGACCATGAAGAAGCTCTCGCTGAGGCTGAAAAGTAGATGTGCAAAAGAAATTCAGTGATGCTGATGCCTGGACACAACTACATTTTGGCCATAAGCAGCCTAATTTTTCATTCTATACCCTAAAATCCAACCACGAGAAATACTGAACTTTCATCAAATGGCAACAAGTTGGGCTGCATGGTAGCGCTCACAGCTAACCAGCTTGTGTATGCCAAGCTAAAAGTCACAAAGAACGGACTGCCTCGTGGAAAATCTGTTGTGCTGCAATACGTTTAAATTATCTCACTTCCTTGAAAAACATCACATCTATTGCACTTTAACTCCATTCTCAGTCTTTATTATTATTATTATTAGTATTATTAGTATTATTATGGACTGAAATAGAAAAAGAAAATGGCATCTCCTCCAGTATTTTATCATGAAGGATTTAAGAAAGTGAATTCAAACGGCAAAATAAGAGCAGAACAAGAGAATTCCCTCCACAGCGTGCATAAATTCCCACCCTGGATCCAGAAGGACGTCACAATTTGGATAACTCAGTTATTTTCTGGAGAACTACAAAATGATATCTGACAGTTTCTCATATTTTACTCTGATATGCATTTGTGAAGATGTATTATATAGACAAATCTTCAGGTAAACCATGCAGTCTGCCTTTACAAACACTTGTGAAAGAAAAGGTTGTTCTAAAGAGGTCACTGAATCCCAGCGTGTTACCGTAACACGACGCTGCTGTTGCAACAAGTCAGTTTGTGGATTTTTTTTAATCCACTACTGACTGTAAGTTGAGCAACTCAGCCAATAAAGTGGCAGACCACAAACCCTTGAAGAGCAGGGTCACTGAGTCCTGATGCATGAAAGTCTGCTGACTCAACATCTGCAGAGAAACCTCCTCGGGTATTAACATCAGCACAGAAACGGTGCGCCAGGAGCTTCATCGCATGGGCTACGGTGTTCGAGCAGCTGGACCAGTACCTTTGTCCAAAATGGCGTAAATTAAGTTGGGTTTTTTTTACTTCGTCTTCAATGGTAAAAGAATCCTTTCAAAATTTCCTGAATTCACAGCAGCAAACACACCAACCCCAAAAGTTAATCCCCTTTACACCGGGCCAAACTCCACCTCTGTTTCAATCTTACTAACAACAGACTGACAACCTCAAACAATCACATAGCCTCACTGGCAGATGTAACTAAACTAAACCAACAGCCTTTAGAATCAAATGAAAACAAACAAACAAAAAAACATTTTTTCAAATTCAGCTCTGACATTACTTCGGCGCCATCAGCTGATTTAAACCAATGTAGTTCAGCTTGAAAACATACTTTAAACTTTTTCTTAGTAAGAATAACAAATAACAGTTATAAATCAGAAAAGACAATGTCAAAAATTGTCAGCGTACTTTCAAAATATAAACATAAATGTAAAAGTTTGGTGATAAGGTTGTTAAAGCTGAAAAAAAAAACTTCATAAAATTCAACCCTAACTGTGCACACAATGAGCCATCATTGAGCCATTATTCTGAAAAGACTTCTTTTTTTGCTCTATACAATATCCTGTACTCTGAAGAACAGGATATTGTATGACGTCCTTACAGTCCTCATTTCATTACAAAATCCTGAAGTCCAAAGTGATTCTGTTTACTAAAAAAAACAATGATTTGGCTTTAACTGACTGACCTGCTGTAGTTTTTGTAAACAGGTGAGTGCAGATACTCCATTGTGTTGCACATGTGGCCAAATTTAAGCTGAAGTCACACACCAGTAAAGTATGAAAGGCCTGTCGGGACACAGCACACAGCGTGAGCAGGTACTTCTCTTATTTAGTCCTGTTTGGATCACTGAGCAGGACGGATGGCTCATCGGGGACTGAAAGTCAGCAGAGTCCTGATCCAGCACATTTAACAGCCCTTAGTTTTAACAGTAATGGTGACCAGACTCCACTTGATTGGGTTTGTTGACCTTTATGGATCTCACACATACACACACATACCCACACACACACTCAGCTATCTACATGCACTCAAACATTCAGACTTCCTCTGCTCGGCCCACCTGTGCTGAATGAAGCACTCCTGGGTCATGACATTGTTATGAAGGCTGTACTAAGCAGAAGGAGAGCTTCAGCGTATTTTCTCACACAGAACAGTGTGTAGCTTTGTTCGACCACAGTCTCATTCCTCTCTTGACCAAAAACACACAAAGCCTGGTATGACTGAGTGGGGCCATCACATGGCCTTTTGTTTCAGCTCCACTGCAACGTGCTATCATTAATCCTCTTCAACTGTATGTAGAAGACGAATGAGATGAAGTCACGGAGGATTTAGCTTAAAAAACAGAATCCCTGAACAAATTCACACCGTGACCGGGTAAAGGACTGAGCACGAAGAAAAACTCAATTCTCAACCATCAGAATAAGATTTAAGATGTAGATTTTAAAGCCGCTTCTCCTACAAATGTTTTCATGACTTTAAAGTAAAAGAGGTCACGTATTCTATACTGCCACTGTTTGCAGATTGTTGCTAATACGAATCTAGTATACAGAGTGATCTTGTTTGTGCTGCTGTGAAGACTTACATGCGGCAGATCTCCGTCCGAGTCCAAGTAGCTTTCTCCACAAAGTGAGGCAGCACCGTGAGCATGTCTTTATTTGAGGATTTTATGACCAGAAGCATCTTCTCTCAGTCAAAACGCCCCACTCCCTCTTATTAACATCTACCTCTGCACAACGTGTTTGGGTTGAACCTGCTTGTCCTTCCTCTCTTCCCCTTTCAGCTTTCTTTCCATCCCAAACCCTGAAACCTCCGGATCTGTGCCGCCGGGTTCCGTTCAGATTTGGCTCCCCCGTCTCCTCTTTCACAGTTCGTGATTCAGCAATCGGCTCTCCGTATGCAACGCCCGGCCACAATACCATCATTCATGCCAGGGAGGGGAGGGCGCACGGGGGTGGGGGGTTGTTACTTGGCGTCAGTCTCAAGTTTGACATGCTGAATTCTAAATTAAGACTACACGCTGATGAATCTGCGAACCGCAGAGAAGCTCAAAGCATGATACGACTGTTTCAACTCTGACAAACCCACAAACACGAGCACACACACCAACGAGCACAAAGGCAGTCTGTGCCAAAGCTTTGCTGACACAAGTCATGATTTTTGTGACGTCAAGTTGATTAAAGAAAAGCCTCGTGACTGAGCGGGGACAGCGGTTTATGCGCTCTGTTATGCAACGGAGTGCGAGAAACATTTTTTAAAGCCTTGTCAAGTTAAATCAACTGTTCGTCCAGCAGATTTTTCTCCTTGACAGCTCTGAAAAACCGGGGCCAAAAATCAAACATAAATATGTGACTCATTATGACTCACAGGCCACCAGGGAAAAAAATCTAATAAAGACATTAATGTATAAAATTTAATAGCATTAATTTTCCTGGTTCAGTTTATTTACTTTTATTTAAATCGTTTCCATTAAAGACACACACAAAAAAACTATTAGATGCATTCATTTTGCCATTAATGTATTCATGCATTACTGCATCATCTTGCCGCTGCAGTGATTCTTTTGTGTGTTTAAATAGTTCGCCATGATGGATGGAAAATCTGTGATATACAATTGAAATATGTAGAAAAAAGGATTTTCAGCTTGTTAACAAATTATTCAGTAAGGTCATATGTCACACGCTGAGTATGCATGGCATGTGGGAATTCTTTCCTCCCTCTTTTTATGAATTCATCTTCAGGAACTCTTTTGCATTGCGCTTACTGCAGATATTCCCACTGCAGGCCTGATGAAAATACTATTAAATACAATAATTATCATTCATCATTTAAAACCTTCCTTTTTAACTCTCTTTTTTGAAAGTATACATGTTTTTTATTAATGTTTACTATCCATACCGACAAACCCTTCCTGACACCTAGTATATTATCTATTGCACAGAAGCATTTGGCAGAAATTCAGCAGGCGCCTATTAAAAAAAAACTAAAGATACACTAAACATACCCAAATTACGATCGGACCTGTTTACTTCCTGCGTTTCCGTGCAGTCCAAGTTTGATCTCTAAAATATTTTTCAAAACAGGCATACAAAGTATTTCACATGTGACTAAAGTGCACCTATAATGCTTCTCCTTACATCTTTTACAGTAATATAATCGCCACAGTGGAGGCTGCTCATGCTAAATGTCACCAAAGGTCAGCGTATATGCAAGTAAACACTCCTGGCTCTTTATGATGTCAAACGGGACTTCCTTATATGGCCATATCCGACAAATAGCCAGGCTTGTACACAGAAACCCCATCCACCCACTTCATACCTTCTGTTTGTGAGAGGGAGCCAATAGGAAAAAAGCTGGCTTAAGGACAAGGTGACCTTAAAGGGAGAGGTGCTAAAGCAGCTTGTTTCAGGCAGTGGAGGTGAATGTACGAATGCCAGTACATAATGAAGCTGAACGTTAGCCACTCTTTATCCTGTCAGCTTCCTGGGACATAGCTGAGATGCTGACTTTCATCATTACAGCTGTTAAGTCAGTGTCAGGTTTGCTGCCTTGTATGTACTCTATTTTAAGTAGTGCAAATGCATCTGAAGTCAACTATCCTTAGCCCGATTCTCCTTAAATTGGTCCAAAAACAAAGAGAATTATGTGCTATATTACAATTTCAGATCTCATTATAACAACAGTATGATATGCATTGTTGTTCAGAAAACAAGAAAAACAAGACCACTATAAGAAACGCAATACTTTTGTATTCTGCTATAAATGTCGTCTCTAGAGAGCTTCAAATATGTTAAAAAAAACCTAAAAAAAGTGTCTTACCTCTGATTATTTTTCCTCTCATCATCGCTTCCGAAATCCTGAAAGACAAGCACAAAGAGCGAATCTGAAACAGCATACAGTAAATTTATACTAAAAAAAATAAAAACTGTGATGATCATGAACAGTGGAACAGTGGGAAAGGAACAGAACTATTTCATAACAAGGATAAAGTTAAGAGTGCTTTGCATTAAGAAATGCAGGCACCAAACACACATGGACCACACGCTTGAGTATCCTGCTAAACAGATCACACAACTACAACTGAGAGGATTTTACATTTTGTCTTCGAAATTTCTGAATTTTTGGCTGCAGTTGCTCTTAAATAAGTTGAACGTCTCAAGGACCATGCAGAGATGGACGAAAGAATGCCTGCGCCACCTGCTGGCCATCTCTCTGCAGCCTGGTGAACTAATCTGCTATGAAGTTGCAAAGAGCTAGCAGCTCAATCCTTAGGACACCTTCAAATTTCAGGAATAAAAAACGAATTCAGACACACACACACACGCACACACTTATTTCTCCTTCCTGCCGGCTGACTCTAGCAGAATAGTGATGGTGAGATGAAGCACCCACCTATCTTCAAAGCAAGGCTTGTCACTGCTTATTTTTGTGCCTCAGCCTACTTCTGAGCGCATAATCCACTTTCCTAAACACCCAGAAAGTGGCGCACGAGCACAGATGTTAGGATTTCACGTGGATAAAAACGTCCAACAGTGCTCCATCTCTAACTGACGCCCCTGCTTTCACAGGTGGAGGTTTAATGCCTCCAGCCTCCAACTCCACTAAGTCAGCATCACTTCTCCATGCAACCCGACTAGAACCAACAACCCCTTTTCCTGCTATGTAACTTGGAAACAAGGAGCACGGAGCTGATCGGTTTGTCTGCGTGGTGCTGCGCGGGATTTGACGTCTCGGTGAGGGCCAAGCGCATTTTCATGGTGCAGTTATGGATCTGACCTATTCTGAAATTTCTAGAAGTTCGCAAAAACACTTGGCTCGCTCTCCCCACATTTAAGGACCTCCTTCCCAAATTGGTGACCGCACTACTCGCAAATAAAAACCTTGGCAACACCGAGACCTGCGAATGTTTGTGCAGCAGCAAAACGAGCACTTTGTGTCTTGACAGCTAAATCCGACAGCCCCCCTCCGTCCCCTCCCCCTCTGCAGGATTTTTGTTTACAAATCCCCTGCCACAGTAGCCACAAACAACTCCCTGTTGTAACAATATGTCAAGTTTGCAGCACACAAGCGCACACATTTGGACACACGCACTATGACGGAAACCAGGTTAACCCTTTCCTGCAGGATATTAAACGCAAACGCCACCCAACCTATGTTTTACACACTCCCGTGGGCGCATTCTTGGCGTTTTCCCCCTCACACACACACAAAGACCCAGCCCCCCGGCATTTCCACTCACCTCCCCCGCACTGCTGTTGGTCGTGCTAGCCGACGATGCTGCACTGGGGGTGGGAGAGCGCTGCAGTGTCACCAGAGCCATGGTCAGTGAGCTGCAGGAGAGGAGAGGAAAGGAGAAGGGAAGGGAGGGGAGGGGAGGAGGAGCGCCTATCCGGGAAGATGCGCCGCTGAGATTGTCGCTGTCACCGGGGAGAAAATGCCTAGTCAGACTCTCATCCAGCAGCACCTGACTCCACTGCCCCGGCCGTGCTCCCTTTCGGTCCTGCTCCGTGCGTCCTCTGCGGTTACCGGAGTCCTCATGGGCGGAAAGTGAGAGAAGAAAGAGTTCCTGGGGTTTCGTTCCGCGCCAGCAGCAGCAGACTCTGTGATTTATTCGCTGGTGTGCAGACAGACAAACAAAAACACATCGCAGGTTGCAAGCGGGGCAGAAATGACATGCAGCTTTGCCGGATGCCTGTGATTGGCTGGCCTAGTTCGCGTATGCGCTGTCATTGGGCCAATGTTGTCAAGGTGACAGGCCAGACTAGGAACTCCCAAAAACAAATGTTTACGATATTTAATGATAATTATAAAAATGTGCTCACGTTATGAAACATAGTCTTTGTGAGAAGACGTTTTTTTAAGACAACAAAAAAGATTAATTTTATATTTATTATATAATCTCATATAATATTTATAGATGAAAATATTACAGAAAACCTTTCTGCATTCATTGGTAAGAAAATGTACCAAAATAATACATAAAAATAAATATTAATTTTATCAACTTATTTTTTCATAATTTTTTGTCAAAAAATGCTCATGTTTACCATTTATTTTTTAAAAACTGCAAATATGTATACATTTTTATTCCCCCGATTTCCCACTGCAAATAATGAAGTGTATTTCCCTCATTTGCATACTGATGAAAAAAAGTATAAAAAAATCTATAAGAAAAAATGTAGATGCTAGGTTTTAGAAAGTGGGAAGTAAAGGATAAATTGTCTAAATAAATACATTTAAATATGAACCAATTAAATATAAACTTGAAACAGATACTAGGTACAAATGAAAAGTATGGGTTTTTATACATACAATGTCATATTACCCATTTATGGAGTTGTTTATGTAGATTTATTTTTAGCCATTTTTGTCCTCCATATCACCCCAGACTACAACTAAAAATGGGCTCGACAGAATTTTATTTTTAGAATAATTGTTAACTAATTAGAGTTGCAACACGATTATTTTCACTGCTGATTTATTTTTTTTTAATTTTTTTTTAAAAAAGACAATCCTATATCTAAGACTGCTGACATACAAGTTTTAAAATTTGCTCAATGTGCCTCCTTTAAATAATTAATCTTTTATAAAGATCACAACTGTGAGCAACTAGAACTTGTGAGGAAGAAAGCATTCTTTTACATTCTACTTTACACATAAATAAATACAAAGAGCAAATCTGAACCCACACTGAGTAAAGCCATAGACCCCCTGTATCGGCAGCATGGGGACAAGCCATTAATATTTCCAGAATGTTCCTCTGTTGCCTCTTATGGCCTAAGTGGAAGACTGAGTAAACAAACCAGTCCAAGTGTTCTTCCGCTCTCATTAGGCCAAGCCTCAATTGTCACTCCCCGTCTGTAACGAGAGTCCCCCCTGCTGTTCTTCACCCATCGTTGTGCAGATGAGTCTACCCATCGTTAAACTGACAACCA
Organism: Neolamprologus multifasciatus; assembly: GCF_963576455.1. Lineage (NCBI taxonomy): Eukaryota > Metazoa > Chordata > Actinopteri > Cichliformes > Cichlidae > Neolamprologus > Neolamprologus multifasciatus. Next base: position 24,456,256 of record NC_140445.1, on the reverse strand, counting down.
ACGTAACTGCAGGAGACCGGAAGGTGGGAGAACAGGTTTTACACTTTCTTTTTTATTATATTCCTGCCTCATCCATCACTGGTCCGCGGAGCCCGTTGTATTATCTGACTCTCTGGTGGTGGAGGTCGTCTGCCCTCCAGTCTCCTGGCCGAGACTGGACTCCTGCAGATTCCTTCCCAATGTCTCGATGGGCAGCAGCCAAGATGCAACGCCAGCCAGCAGAGAGCAGCTGCAATACACCGACAGAGTCAAATACACAGACGTCCTGAGCAACACCTAGAACCAAAACACAAAAAGTGAGAGGCCAAACAGAGAAAAACACACCTCTTAAATAATAAAGAGCCTGACTGGACTAATCTAAATCTACCACAAGTCACAATATTGTCAAACTATTATATAGTTTATGACATTCTTTAAATAATCATTGACAACAATGTTGGTTTTTGAACTCTAGTAAAACCATGGAGAAAGTTCCAAAACTTGGGTGTGTCGAAATGACACAGATGCAGATTCACAAACATGTAAGCAATGCATTACGTAATCCCACCCACACAGTTTCACTGATTATTTTTCTTGGATACTTGTTTTTAGCCATCAGTGATATAGATACAGTCTTTTGGTGAGCAACAGTAAGAGCAGACATTTCAATTTACAGTTTAATTTAAGAGGCCTATTGTAATGCTTTTAATATCCAATATGAGGTATGGAAATTATCGCTGCCACGCTGGATGCCAAATAATATTATTCAGCCGAGTTGAAAACGAGTCACACTGATTCAAAATTTAGAATAACCGGACATTGTATTAGGTACACTTGCTTGTACTGGGTTTGATCTCCTTTTGCTTTAACATTCTTCAGAGATTTTGGCACGTGCATGACACAGTTGCTGCAGATTTGGCAGCATCTACATCCATAATGTGAATCTCACATCCAAAAGGTGCTGAGGTCATTTGAGTACAGTGCACTCAATGTCATGTTTAAGGAGCCAGTTTGAGATGATGAGCTTTGTAACATGGTGGTGACATTACCCAGCTGGAAGGAGCTATCAAAAGACGGCAGTGTGGTCATAAAGGGATGGAAATGGCCAGTTGTAACAAATGGTTTGTTCGGTTTGTTAAACAAGAACACCCATTTGCATCAACCTCGTCCATAGCTATTACACACTTAATCAAACAAACCACAACACAAGAAGATAAAACAAGTAGGTTCCTCTTATACAGACAGCACCAACAACTATGCCACGGTCAAGTCACTTAAATCATCTTCTCCATTGTGATGCTCGGTTTGAACTTTAACAGGCCATCTGGACCATGTCTACATGCCTACATGTCACATGATTAGCTGATTAGACATTTATGCCAATAAATAGCTGAATAGGTTTAATTAACAACATGGCCATTGTGTGTATGAATTGTACTATTGCTGTTACATGTAATAGAGAACCTCACATCTTAGACCTTTAAGAAAAAAAAAGAATTTCATTTAGAAGATAGATTTGGACAAAATTTACCGAAAACATTTTATTAGCTTGTACAAAAACACAAAAATAGGAGACTGCTTCATACCTGTGCCACAAAGGGTGTAATCAGCGCACCCAACCTGGCCATGGCACTTGACGTTCCCATTGCTAAAGCTCTGTTTTCTGTAGGGAACACCTAAACAAAAGAAAGAAAAGTCGGTGAGTACAGTTTGTCCAATTTGACCTGTCTGAAAAAACAAACAAACAAAATCTGCTAAATTGAAAAGTGATACGTACTTCTGGTGTGTAAACAAAAACAACTTGGTATCCACCAGAGATGAAGGCTCTGGCAATGAAGATAAAGATGGTAAGGGCTATCCTGGATTAATTTAAAAAAAAAAAGTTACAAATCAGCCTGGGAGTTTTAATGTCAAGCATGTTTGGGTTAGCTGCTGTTGTACTATGATATTAAAAAACAAACGTACCTCCCAATGCAAGCGCATAACGGTAGAATACACAAGGAAAACATGAGGAAACACAGTGCCATGCTTTTCTTCCTGCCGATATAGTCAACTAGTAGAAGGACGACTAAAAGACCTGAAAGCAACATCAAAAACAAACGATCAACGACTGCACTCAACAGTGAAAGATGGAGTCATTCTCTTAAAGAGCACTTTTTTTTTGTATCTCGTTCTCTTTATTCTGAGAATGTACATGTTTGTATGCTATACTCTGCCCACCTTCAAATCACTGAAAAACATCAAAGCATTGTCTTTAGTAGGCTTTATCAGACTGCATATTAAAGATTGTCTTTGAGGTCTGAAAAGTGATATTGAATTGTATTAAGCATGCATTCTGTATAATGGCCAGCAGGGGATGCCTCCTGTAGTTACAAGCAGACTTATAGTTGCATGGAAATCTAGAGGAAAACAGGCCAAGGGACTCTTTCTGTATCCACAGTCAACACTTTCCTGATGACTTTGTGGGCTCAAATGCTAGCTTCACGTCTTACAATAATACAGGATACTTTTTTTATGTGGGCGGTGCCTAACAGCGACGTTGCCGTTGAAGAATAAAGGGTACGGTTGAGTTGGCTTTTACCGCCATTTTTATGATATATCAGTCCAGGATCACAGAGATTCACAGATTATACAGAGGGAGATGTTGCAGCCGTTTGAAAAGATTACCCAGCGTTCAGTCTTCCTCAGTTTCTCACTCCTCTCTTCACATTCAGTTTCAAAACACCAATACGGGGACAGAGAAAATGCCCATCTTGAAGCTTCACAATGGGACTTCCCTAAGAAATGAGTGATGTCATAGTAGGTTCATTTATCTTTAATACATACTCTTGTTGATTTAAAAAAGTAGAATAAGGATGAACCACTCCCATGTGGTGTCTGGAAGCGAGAATAATCCCTGTCTCTGTCTAAGTCCTCACAATGAACACAACAGTCTTTTTCAAAAAGACAAAATTATTATTTTGTGTGGCCAAACTAGACTTCACAACCTGCCTAAACTGATGTTATGCCCAGTAAATACAGTGAAGCGCGTATGCATTCCCATCCCCATCACTCTTGACGGTGTCGTGTTGTGTCTCATTTCTAACTAAAATTATTTATGAAGCCACACAATTCAGCTGCTCCTAAATTTCAGCTGTCTTTTTTTTTTTATTTGTACCTGAAGTCTAAAATCACTTCTGTAATAAATGCTCATGCTTCCAGCTGATTAACTGTTAAGCTATTGCAGCTCAGAGCCACTAATCAATACACTGCATGTTGATCTGGACATGAACAAAAGGAAAGGTGCATGCCCACAATTAAACACGGATTAAAAAACATACATTTCTTTATCAAAGTTTAAAAGAAATGAGTATTTCAGGGACATTTTGAAAACCAGTAATAGTTTTCAAATTCACTGTTTGTTTGCCACTTTTTCTACAGTATTAAGTTGATGGGAAATTACCAAAAGAAATTGACATTTTCTCTATGTCAGCTGTCAGACTTTCAACTTAACTGCACACCACGCCTCTGACAGACTGCAAGCAGCGAGTATTTTACCTGGGAACTCAGCCAAGGTCGTCCATAAAAGATCTTTGTAGTCGGCTGACGTTAAATATCTACATTCAAGACTGCAGTCTGGCTCAATCTTGGCTCCTTGGGTCACTATAAGGAAGCATTTGGGATTTGTTGTAATTCAACAATTGAAAACATTAAAAGCAGCTCTGCACAAAGGAAGCTGTAAACATACTCGCGCACAAATCTCCAGCTTGGAACAGCTCAGTTGTCAGCAGGATAATCCCGTAATAGGAGAAGGCATTCGAAAACCTTTTGACAAAAGTAAAAAGATCATTTTTTTAGAACATTAGTTCTGCGAGAATTTGAAAATAAAGCATTTAATATGTCAATCAGGAACTACTGTTACTCCCCCTTGCATTAGGAATCACATCACATCCAGTCCACACAGAGGATTTTAAGTATTGTTCCTGGTTACCTGTATACAAGTCACTATAGTAATGGTAATGGTATAACTGCCACAACAACAACAAAAATCGAAAACTTGATAAAATAAGGCCACGATGCTGAGCTGGTAACCACTGATTTAAAAATGATTCCCTTTAAATAGAGAAGGCTTATCTTAGAGAGTGTGTCACTTAAGCTAACCATATAAACCACAGGAGCAGCGTGGTCTTCCAGTACTCAGGAGCAAAGAGATCTTTGAACCGTCCACGTTCATTCTGAGTAATTAAAGACAAAAACAGAAAGTAGACATTTTATTTTGAACATTTAAGCACTGCATATATTTAGATTCATATCCAGCAAAAATAAAATCTCATCCCCACCTGATTATAAGCGATCAGCCTGCCTTGAGGCAGGGTCTTCCCATTCTCTTTAGCAATGCGCGTTAAGGTTGCCATGGCTTTTTCTCGTCTTCCCGACAGCACATCAAAACGAGGACTCTCCGGCAACCACTTTGCAACACAGAAAACTGAGCTGATTGACTTTTAACATTTTTTCTATTTTGGCGGACCTCTACCCATCGCAGCCATACTTACAAAGCAGAAGCAAACAAAGATTGCTAATGGTACTGTGGATAAGCCGAGCAGCCACCTCCAACCCAGACCAGGCATTACCATCAAGGCCAGGAGGACCTCAAACACAGCACCGATTGCCCAGAATGCCTGATGCAGACAAACAGTTAGGATGATATAGTGCAGTGCAGCTAATCATATCAAAAGAGAGTTTATAAGACAATGACCGCAGTACCGCAATCAGCATAATGCAGATGCCTCTCGCCTTGATGGGAAGGAATTCTGAGTACAGCGTGACCCTAAAACAAGATTAAATCTTGTTTTCTTGGATATCGCTCATTAAGGAACTACTGATGTATCTTGTTATGCATGAAGGAAGAATCAAACTTACGACTGAGGAGCTCCTCCAATACCAAAGCCTACAAGGCCGCGCAGGAGCAAGAGCCAGCCATACGCTGGAGCAAAGGCACTCAGCAGGCCGTAGTACAAAGTCCAGCACATACAAACTTTCAGACCCTGTTTAGCACAGAAACATATGCAGGAAATACATGAGATCGTTTACAAACCTCATGAAATCATGTATGAGAATCATAGATGTGAGACTCACTACTTTTCTGCCATACTTGTCGGCGACATTTCCCCAAATCGGTGAACTGATCCCCATCCCGATAAAAACCACCTGTTCCAAAAAAAAAAAGAAAAAAAAAAAAGGTCATTGACTGTTATATAATCAAAAATCTCTAGTAAAGCAATAAAAGGTAAAGGGACTTTACCGATGTTATGAGTGCCACTTTATAGCTAGGGAGCCTCCACTCACAGTGCAGCTGGGGCCCCAAGATGCTGAGGATCATCATCTCCATGGCATCTGCTACCTGAGGGAGAGCATCCAGTTAGAGATCAGCACGTTGATGAAGCTGTTTGGGCTTATTTTAAGATTTATTACCCATGACAGTCCAGTGAGGAAAGAGACTTTCCACTGAAACTTTCCAAATCCGATGGCCTCCAATGCATCATTCACTGTAAAGGTTTCTGTTAATAAAACACATCGGTCACTGCATGATCAGTCTCAGAAACAAAACAGACATAAACAGATGTCTGCAGAATCACAAAGGATCACGAAGCAGAGCAAGCACAAATTAATAGCATTAACATCAAGTCTCGATGACCGTTCATGTCTTTAAAAAGCCAGGATAATATTCAGACACAGGAAAATAAAAGAAATTTAGACTGCGAAAAGAAGTGAAATCAGGCATTTGTGTTTTTGACTTAGCACTCCTAGATAGATCCTAGGACTAGGACTGCCACACTCTGAGAACCCTGGCATTAGCATGTTATTCAGTATCACACACTCAAAGGTCATTTTACATCTTGGACAGTGTGCTAAATTCACAAGGTTTTTTCAGCACTGTTACACTTCATTGCCTTGTGAAAATATATAATAAAGAAATCAAATTTGATGCATAACAGATTAAAACAAAGCAGTTCTTCTGTTTTTATGTTTTAGGCCAGTTAAAAACAGGACATGGCCAATATAAGATGAGTCTACTTTCATGTGTAATTAACCCATATCCACATTTACATTTATCAAAATCCAATCCAGCTGATCAACACTGCTACAAAGGGTCTTTCTATGTTAATACTTTCTAATGCCCTTCTTACTTTACCGCCACCACAGTTCCACACACAACAATTAAAACAAAAATAACAATTATATTGTACACACCTTCGGGTTTATTAGACTCAGAGGTGGATGAAGACTGCGTAGCCTCTGCGTCAAAATTTGAAGCTATGGTGCAAATCTCAGCGTCTGTGGCCTGGTCCTCATCAGTTTGACCTACAAAATCTGCATCACCCCTAAGTGTCATCACACAAGAAGAAGACATGAAAAAAAGTGTCTTTCAGACATACCAAAGTTTGTCGTTAAATACATTTGCACTTAGCCCTGTGGCTCACACTCCGGTATGTAAACATAGCAGGTCCTTCCTTGAAACAGCCAGGACAACTTTGATGAGGTTACAAAAGCAGGAAAGCTAATATTTTTCGTGTTTTTCTCTTTACCACTGTTCAGAGTTTCTCCAGCGCTTGTAAGAGATCTTGGCTGTTTTGGGCCAATTGTCCATTTTGTCGTCACGGAGAGCACTGAGTTCCAGCTCATAGCGCACAGGTGATTTGCGGACAAACCTGCTGGAGCAGTCACTTCAAGTTTTCAAGGAGACACCCAATCAGAGAACAACACCCGCAGGGCGGAGAGGGGAGGGGTTAGAGCAGGAAGCAGAAGTGCCGTGTGGTCAAACTGGCTTCTGTTCAAAGAAGCGATCCCATTGGATTAAAACGAAGTACTATCACATAATTGATCAATATCTTTAAATAGATTGTCAAAGGAACCGGAAGAAATATTCCAAGACTTTTATGTCCCCACGAAATCTTATTTGTTGTTCTAAAAAAAGAAAAAAAAAAAGGTATCGACCAGAACATATCTTGGAAATGAAAGTATCTTTTTGCATTTCAAGTTGATGCTATATCATCATTATGTGTTTTTTTTTCTTTAAAGTTTCTATTTGTTTTGTTTTATTTGTTTTTTACTCTAGTGTAAACTGATCCCCTAGGAGCTTGACTCCAAGTTCCCTGATTGGTCGAAGCTGAGCTGGTTAACCTGAGAGCAGGTTCGTTTGATGCTAATCTCACTCGGTGGTACAGACCGTTTATGGACCGATAGCAAAAAGAGCACTTAGTTCTTTATGACATTATAAATTAATGATAGGTTTTCTTTAAATAAATATTAAGGTTAACAGGAGATTATATGCAATAAAATTTTTAATGTTGAAAGAAATGCTGATTTTATTGTATTGTGAGGTAAAATAAACACATTTTGGGAAACACTTAAGACAAAGCAACGATTTTCTTCTTAAAGCGGAAGCGTAATTCATATCATTGGATTAGATCAGCTAATCTCAGATTTATACTGGAGTAATTAAAAAGTGCATCCCAGACAAAAGCTCGGTTTTCAGGAGTTCGTTCAAACGGCAAATGTTCTTATAAGTAATAATATAAAGAAAAACAAACCCACCAAGCCAGGCTTTTTCCTGTTACTGCAAATAATTACAGTGCACTACAATCAATCAAACACATAAGCTTGAAAAATAAAGCTCATATAGCCTACTTATAGATTTTAATGTGGTCATCAAAATTTAAATTTGTGGTCTTTAAGTATTAATATTATTATTATTATGAAAGAATAGGAGCTAAAAGCCAGGCAAAGACTTCATTTGATTCAGAAAGAGGAAGGTGACATCATATAGCCTACAACAGTAACTTTATTTATACCAGCACTGCGCTCCAGTCATTAGCAGCTGAGTATCTGTCATAACCTGTGGCCGACAGTAGGTTGTGCTGTCACCCTCTACCCAAAAGCCAGTCATGCTATGGAAAGGATGCTGCTGTCTGTTCACTCACATTGTTGTCATGTCAAATAATGCTATTTATTTTCAGAAGCTCACTGAGAAGAAATCCGATTATGACTTCTTCTTCATCTTCTTGTGGGGCTTGCTAAGGGTTTTTGAAGCTTTGACTACTTCTCAGGCCCCCTGCTCCTCTGACTCTGGGCTCAGGGTTGCATTTTGAGTACAGGTTTAAGTAGACTATTCATCACCTTTGATTGAAATAACAGTGCTGAAATGTAAATGTTGCATACATAGAAAACATCACACTAGTTGTGAAACTTGAACAGCTGCTGGGTTAAAAAGTAAAAGAGTACCTTCTTGAATAGTTTGGACTGTTGGGAGTAGCTGACTCCTTCAGTTCTCAGTACCCTTGTAAGTTAATAAGGCCAACCTGAAAATAAAAGCTGTTGAAAAGTAGGACGCTGTGAGGACATGCTGAGGCTGCTGCATTATGGGATGGCCGTAAATACAGTGTATAGGTAGAATATACAGTGTGCCACACTGTCCCCTCGTCAGCTGGGTGCTCGGGCTCACGCAGAGCAGTACAAAATCTCAGCTGAGATTCTCTGACTTGCACAGCGAACTGCAGCATGGAGCAAAAGGTAAGCTTTGAAATCTACAACAAAGACAAAACATTTCAGATCTATGAGCGCTTAGTTTAGCAGAGTCAGTCGTGTTTAAATACCTTAAACAGTTTGCTGCTGCTCACTTATTGTGTCACTGAAGGCAACGCTTCTAAAACTGATAACCTCACAGCTGGTTTTGGCCTTCAAGGTCCTGCCCTGGTCACAGCAATCTGTTTACACGAATAAGGAATTATCTGAATGTTTAATAGTGTGTGAGCATTTATTTGAACAAACAGTGTTTTGAGGATACCTGAGGTCACTCATCCTTCAAATCTTTAGAAACCAAATCTGAGTCATTCTGAATTATCGCCTTGGTTCAGTTGCTGAAGAGATGCAATGAATCTTATTAACAAGGCTTACTTTATAACTCAGCTATGACACTGGCAATAACAGTAAGCAACTTTAAATAACAAGAACTGCTCCTGCTTGTACAACATATGATAGATAGTGTAAAATCTCTGTTTTCTTGTTGTAAGGTGTAAAATTGCACTTTAAATGTCAGGCATCCAATTAAAAACAAACACATATTCTCACTTCTTTATTGATTTAATGCTAAAAAAAAGTATTTGAAAAAAATATTTTCAACCATAATTGTGTGTGAGACAAAATTAATTACTTCAGGAATAAAATGCCAAAGGAGTTGACATTTTTCCATAAGACATGGCCTCTGCGGCACAGTGTATAAGGAATCCTCTTCAAAGAAATCTCTCAGTTGTTGCATAATGGATTACATTATGTTAATGGCCATTTTACCAGAATGTTCTCTTATGTCACCGTGCAATTCTTCCGATCTTCAGGTAGTAATGCAAGATGCCTTTGTTGATGGTTGGAGGAAGCAATGTTAAATTTTAAAGAGAATGAATGAGAGGGCAACGTTACACGTGTCACAACCGAGCCAGCTGACCCACAAGAAAAAGAAGACGCCGAAGCATTATGATAAAACTGCTCAGTGTATCGGAAAGTTTTGGGGATGTTCACTGGTGCAAGTTCCAGGATCATCTCTCTCCAGTCAGCCTGGTGCTGCACAAATTAAATTAAATTAAATATACATACACCTCCTTCCTGCCAGCTTGTTTAGGGTGGAGTGGTGTCTTAGCCACATGCGGCGAATGTCAATTTAATCATAAACAAAAAGTGGTCAAACAGAACAAAATATTTGTTTAGGATTTAACTACAGATATGTTTTTGCATCTCTCGGCTCCTTATTTTTTCAACAGCTAGCAAAAAATAATTGGGACTTTATTAAATCAGTGCCGTTGCTCTACATAATCACGTGAAATCAGTTTAGAATTTTTAAGTGTAACTTAAAAACTTTTTTCCAAACTGGTGTGATCATCCGCTCTCTATAGAGCACCAAGTAATTAGTTTGAAATGCATCTGCCTAATCAAAGATCAGTAATCGAATACCTGCGCTGTAATTTTGTGGGGAGGAGGGTGAGAAGGGGTCTTTGGGTGGATAAAGTTACTGCATCCTTGTATTACATAGCTGCACACGCACACACAGTCATGCACACACAGTCGTGCACACACGCATCTACATGCATGCACTATCTTCCTTAAACACACAGCATAGCTGTTCAACACTCAGGTGAAGCGCTGAATGAGTGTTTGCTGCCTGCTCCATGAAAGTTTAAGTAGACCAGTCCTTCCATAGCCAGGCAGCTCATTACGGCCTCATTACCAACAATGCAGGGACTCCAGCCCTGCAGGAAGCAGCAGTGCCACCCTCCTCCACCTCCACCTCCTCCTCCTCCTCTTAAGCCAGTCTGTCCCTAGTTGTGTTAACAGGACAGCGCCAAGCCAGTATGTGGATTAGAGACAAATGAGCATCAAAGCAGAGAATAGATTACTGGTTACGTACCTGTGCTGACTTGAAGAAACTGCACTATGGAAGAAATCTTCAATTACTAAAATTGCTGTCCTGGGCTGTGTCTGCCCGACTTACATACATGTGGACTGAAGTTCAGTGACATTTGGATTTATCAAGTTCATCACAAAAGACTGACCCAACAATGACGCACAAGCCTTTGGAAGTAAAGGAGGTAACTAAACTTGGTTGCAGTTGTGTCAAAGCCACAGTCATGCAGTGTTTGTATGACTGGAGCAGTAAAATAAGACAAAATGAGAAAAATTTGGTCTCTCTCTAAGGGTTAAAGATGTGTTATGATTATTATGATCGCTCCAGCATAATAAAAGACGACTGTGTAATATCAAATATTTTATTGGCACAGAATATGGTGGTGTAATAGCTGTCCCTGTTTTTTGTTTTTGTTTTTTTCCCCCTCACACAGCCCGTATTAATCTTCTTTTCAGCTGATGGAGCAGTTTTTTTTTCTAATTTTTTTTGTTTTTTGGCACAAAAGCTCTAAACACGCCTCATAAGACTTCCTCAGCAAAGTGGCACATTTAGTGCCTTGAGAAGCCGATACTTCCCTCAGGAGTGTAGAAAAAGACTAAAATAGGTTTCAAGTAAGATGTGGTGGATGTGTGTGTGTGTGTTTGTGTTCATGCATTTGCATTTCTCATGGTGTCGACACATAAATCATCTAAGGGTAAAGACTTGTTTTAAAGTTAAAGTTACAGGATGAAAAGAAAACTTAATGCAGTTTTGAACAGAATCCAGAAATTATTACTATATATGATGCTGTGCAACTGTAACCATATGCTGTATATGTTGTATAATATCAGAGGCATCAAAGCTACGCAGTACTTGCTTGCTCTTCTCTCTACCAATACGGACACTATATGCTAATCAGTATCAATATAACAGAGTATCTCCTCTGTTAGAGGACAAGATGAACAGTTGGCTAAAAGGCTGTGAATTGTGTATTCACTCGTTCCGCCATAAACAAAAGGTTTGCTTACTGTCCCCATGAGTTATGCATTTTTAGTAAAATCTTTATTTGCCAGAAATGCAAGAACGTTTCCAAAGATAGCGCTGTGGCTTTGTGGCTTGTTACGGATGCTTGTGTGAAACAGTACCAACAGAGGAGGTACAGTACTTGACCGGTGTGGTGGAGGCCTGTTCAAGGTCGGGTTTCTTTAGACACCTGGAGCCCCTTAAATGTGTGTTGCCCTGGGTGATGCACGGTGTCAGTCAATGGCCCACGAGGAGTGCTATCTCTTTCAGGAGCCTAACTGCCACTTTGTGGCTGGGTAACAGGATCCTGCACCATACTGGATAGATAGGGACAATGGAGCGCCCTCTCGGGTGATGGTCAACCAGTCAGATAAACTTTCCTGTTCAAATGTGATGTTTACAATATGTGCTCATTTCATATTTCATACAAGCTTGCTGTGTTTTGTTTGTTTACACATTTTTTGTTTTGTTTTTTTAGTGTCCAGTTTGAATCAGATGACAGTGTGCCAAGAAAGTCAACCTGTTATCTATCGCCTCTTTGCTTTTTCTCCATCCTCTCGCAGCATAGTTCGGTTTTCCTGCCTGATTTGTGTTCAGCAAAGGTCAGATTTCCTTTGAGTGGCAGAAAATCCCTGCCCTGCACTCGCTGCCCAGTGAAACATCCAATAACAGATGCCTACAGAGTGCCAACAACAGCAGACTGCCCTTGCAGTTTCTGGTTTTACTACTACTGCTGTTATATTTCAGTCTACTGTCTTAAATCAGAGTCTGATAGAAACTAAATAGAAGCATATTTACAAACGTTTCTGATAAAATATATATTTTTTGTAAAACTGGAAACCGTTTTGCAGACATTTTTTCAGCTATCTTAATTTTGTCAATCTCTATTTAAAAAAAATCTCTTCTACATGCTTTGCAGTCATTAAACCATATAGCTGACTTTGGTTAAGTTTAAATTCATTATTTTGCTTAAGGTGGATTCTCTCTGGTTACTCATTCTTCTTCTTACTGCCCAGTGAAATGCATGCTAGATTGATTGGTGATTCTAATAGTCACTCTGAGTTAGGCCTGTGTTATTGTGATGACCCAGCCTTTCACCCCATGACAGCAAGAATAGGCTCCGGCACCACTGCGACCTTAAAACTGGACAAGCAGCTGGATGGTTAAATGGATGGATGTTGTTTACTGTGATTAGTATCTCCTCATTTTTGCTGAAGTATACCTTTGTGCAGTTTTTTCCCCATTTCTTTAAAGGATGGACACGATAATCAAGTTTGTAGTACAAGAAAACTGAGGGACAAGTGACTAATTAAAGGAAGATTTTACAGGAATGTTGTATGTAACACGTTAGTTTAAGGTCTCACATAGTTGTTGAATTGGGTTGATTTTGATGCGTCTACCCAGTGGATTACTGGAGGGATGTGGCTTTTTCATCCTGAAGGAGACTACAAATTAAAAAAACAAAACAAAAATAAGATGTAACACTTCCCTCCAAGGGAACAAGTGTACCTGAAGTATATCACCAAAATAACCCATAACAGAAACACTGGGTCCTGACACTGTCGGGGTCAAGGGTTTCAGTCTTTCCTTTAATTTGTCACCCATGTTGCATCTATCTACACATGCGCCCCCGCACACAGATACATATTTAGAGCGAAGCTTCCTTTGTTGCGCACTCACTACATTATTGATGGTTTCCTATTGAAGGAAGCAGAGACTGTAATCTATCAGAGTTTCCTGTGTTCCCTTCAATAAAACCCAGATGTTCAGCTCAGTTCAGAAAACGTACCTGGAGGCACGCACACTGAGGATCTTAGTGGTAAGCAGCTTTATGCGAACAATTTTTTCCCTGTTTTAATGATCTCATAATTACACGTCGCTTTCATTTTATTTTGATGTGAATTTCTGCTGGGTCAGTAGATCAGCAGCTTGTTTCACTGGAGACTGACCTGTCAGTGTCAGTTACTTTGACTTAGTGACAGGTCAGCTTGGCAGTGATGAGAGCTGAACTACTGAAGTGCAGTGCTGGACGGCTCTTTCATAACATCGCAGCACCGTAATTAAAGTGCATTGCTGATCGTTTTACCTCGCATAAAATTAGCTGTGTATTAAGCAGCAGAACATATCCTGTATTTATGCATACTAAAATAAATGTTACTACTCGTGGGCTTATGAAGTTGATCAGATTTATATTTGTGTCAACTTTTGCTTAATACCTTTTTTCTTTTATTTTGTCTTGTGTTTTTAAAGAGGCATTTAGCATTACTATCAGCTTACTATTTAGGATACATGGATTTTTTTGGTGCTCAATATATCCTCGTCATGAACAAGATTAATGGCTCTTAAAAAGAAACAGCAGCAGATTAGATAGTGGTGGCTGGATTTAGATTTATCATGAGCACAGAGGATGTAGCCAAGGCCAGAAATGGCTCTGACTGAAAGTCACAGATATAGGGACAAACATTCAGGAAATTAGGTGCCCATTGGGACATTTACCATATATCCTAGGCTGACAAGATTGTAAGTATGTGTGTGTGCATGTGTTCCTCACTGATGAAAACCTCAACAAAAACAGGATAATTTTTGAAGACACAAAGGAAAAAGGTGGGGCACATGTTCCATCCATCCCATCCGAACAGCAGGGATAATAATAACACATTATCTGTAGAGCAGCTTTTGTAATGTTGTTTGACTTCAGCTGTGTCAAATATACAGCCTGTGGACCAGGACTGGCCAACAAGCCAGAACTGTCCAGTCAGGTCAGCTGGATGGATTTGCAAAGCGTGAGAGGTGCAGTGCCTGAGGGGGGAGATTTTGCACGATTTTGCATGAGGAAACATTTTGTTGTAAATTAAAGATGGATCAGTCATTAGAGTGGTTGTGGTCACTGTCAATTTAAACAGCCAGGCGTCTGAATCTTCATCGGTTTTACAGCCTTATTACTGATAAAGACATTAACCACCTGTCTCATTATCTTTCCACCAAGTAGAAGCCATGAAACTAAGTGCCAGTAAACTGACTGATAAACATTGCAGATGGTTTTTCATTTGTTTTGTAAATTAATGGTTTGATAATACTGGCATTGGTACTTTTGCTCACATTAAATGAAACTAAAATGAGCATGATACCCCTTTTGTATCTAATTTCACTGACGGGTTCCTTCTTTGGCCTAGAGCCTGGAGGAACGGTGTAACCGTATCCTGAGAAACATGGAGGCCTCCCTGACAGCCCGGGATCGCGTTGGCATCCAGGATTTTGTTCTCCTAGACACCTACACGAGTGAGACTGCCTTCCTGGACAACCTGAGGAAACGGTTCCACGAGAATCTAATTTACGTGAGTCTTTCCTGTGTAGCCTTTCACTTTCTCTTACTCTAATTAAACATTATGCCCTCAACCTTCAACCCCACAACGTCCTAATGCTGCGTTGTCTTCTGCTGAATCGGGCTCTGCGTGTTGCTGAATCAGCAGCTCTGGTTCTTTTCATTTGCAGAGTGAGCACTCTAAAGGTCAGTGCTACCCACTGGGTCATGACAAGTGATTAACTGAACTTATTTCTTTTGCTAAAATTACTTATCATTGTTAAGCTACATGGACAGCACATTGCCGGGAACCTTCTCATAATGTCACGTAATGTTCAAGGAAAACAATCACTATCATCAAAAGCAAGAGTTGCAGACCATAAGTTATTTTCCTTGTCTTTCTCCACAGACTTACATTGGGACTCTTCTTGTCTCAGTCAACCCATATAAAGAGTTAGACATCTACAGCAAGAAGCAAATGGATACCTACATCGGAGTCAACTTCTTTGAGCTGCCGCCTCACATGTAAGTTGTTTCTGGCATGTCATTTGTGTAGACTGTACATAAAAGATGTACTTAGTGGTTTGTGTATTAGCACTCTGAAACTTCAGATTGGCATTTTGACCTTTGACAACTTTGACTTGATGATGTTTTAGAGAACAGGGTGGTGTTTAAGGGATCAGCTAACGCTACCTAGTTTGGTTAGCAAGGTGCTTCTGTAGACTGGGTCGTAAACTGATATTGTTTCATTCAGCACAAAGAAAGGAGCACAGACATTTCAAACTGCAATCCATACTATTTATCACATAGTTAAGGTTACAGTTTGGACTCATCCACCCTGGTACTGTATATTCAAAAAGTTATCACAAAACCACAAACACTGCAGTGGTTCAGTAAAGTGGCTCCATTTAGCTGAAGGCAACAGCTAGAAGCTATAGTCACTTGTGCTGACATCCACCATCATCCATCCATCTGTTCATCCATCCATCTGTTCATCCATCCATCTGTTCATCCATCCATCCATCCATTTTCTGCCACTTGTCTAGGCCTAGCAGTATAAACAGAGTCCAGACCTCCCTCTTCCTGGCCACAAGAGAGAAACCTAAACCATTTTTGTTCCAGGCTGTAAATGTGTTTAATTCTGTTCTAAAACTTCGTGTGAAAATTCAGTTTCTTAATGATCAGATTTATTTGGCATGCCTTTATTCCATATTAAAATATCTCAGCAAATGAAAGAACAGATGGATTCATGATTCCTAGCAAATGAATGAATCCTACTGTCTTTGCAAATCCCTGACCTACCTGTAGATCCTGCAAAGTTGACATTTGGTTGATAGACTTTAACCATCTTGACAATTACCGAATGGACATTGATGGTCCCCAGAAGACTGAACTGGATGATTGTAATACATTAATGTGAGATACAATATGACTAAATCAGCCTCAGTTATTGCATTTTGTGGTGATTAGTAAATACAAGTACGGTAAAATGAAAACTTGAGCACTGTTAACATGTAACTGGTAGAAATACCATGTTAGCAATATGACTGTGAATATGCTGACAATCACAAAAGCATTATAGCTCAGCTTCAAAGAACTCTTTGACTTGATGGATTGCCTCATCTTAAAAATAAAAAAATGTGATTTTGTTGGCCTCTGACCTCTCGCTGTGCTTTCAGTTATGCGCTGGCAGACAATGCCTTCCGCACAATGATGTCTGAGTTCAACAACCACTTCATCCTCATCTCAGGGGAGAGTGGGGCCGGAAAAACAGAGGCCTCAAAGAAAATACTTCAGTTCTATGCTGTCAGCTGTCCAAGTACCAAAGTCCTCAACAATGTCCGTGACAGACTGCTTCTTTCCAATCCAGTGCTTGAGGTCAGTGTCCTGGATGTGCGTGGTAAAGCTTCTGCTATGCAAGATCCTGTGTAGTTTTTTTAAAACACAATTTCTTCCTTGTTTTGTTTTCAAATTTCAGGCTTTTGGAAATGCCAAAACCTTGAAGAATGACAACTCAAGCCGCTTTGGAAAATATATGGACATCCAGTTTGACCACCAGGTAGACAAATCTAAATCATGTTGCAATGACTTCAGGTTTCACCTTAGGCATATACTACATGTTAAAGATTACCTTTTCACTTTCAGGGTGGTGCAGTTGGGGGTCACATTCTCAGTTACCTGCTGGAGAAGTCCCGCGTGGTCCACCAGAACCACGGAGAAAGAAACTTCCATATATTCTACCAGCTGGTGGAAGGAGGAGAAGAAGATCTGCTCCGCTGGCTTGGTCTAGAGAGAAACTGCAAGCACTACCGCTACTTGGTGCAGGTTAGGGAAATAATGCACTACATTCATGCTGCTTATAACCCCCCCCCCCCCCCCAAAAAACAAAAAAACAAAAAACAAAACCCGACAACTTTACTGAACTTTTTAATTGATTTTTTCAGGGGAATTGTGCCAAAGTCAGCTCTATCAATGATAAAAGTGACTGGAAGACGGTACGGAAGGCCCTGTCTGTTATAGACTTAAGCGAAAGTGACATTGAGGTGAGGATGCACATTAAATCTTTGAACAGTCTTTGTGTTGGAGATTAATTTAAAACCATTTATCTCTGGATTTCATACAGAACCTCTTTGGAATAATTGCCAGCGTGCTCCACATGGGAAATATAAAGTTTGAGGCAGATGCTCGAGGATACGCCACGCTTAACAACAACCAGGAGATGCAATGGGTGTCAAAGGTAAAATCCAAGAAAACAGCAGGTAGTATAGACAATTTGTCCCCCTTCATGCACCTTTCTGATGATACCGCGAAGAAATTTGATGCCACATGATTTGGTTTTCTTTTCTGTTTGCAGTTGCTGGGGATTCCTAACCAGGTGCTACAACAGGGCTTAACCCACAGAAAGATCGAAGCCAAATCAGAGGAGGTAGCATATACATTAACTTATAAAATTATTTTAACTTGCTTGAAATGCTAAATTACCTTAATTGACATTATTCTGATCTTAAAGGTATTTAGTCCTTTCTCTGTGGACCATGCAGTGTATGCCAGGGACGCCCTTGCCAAAGCCATCTACGGCCGCACTTTCAGCTGGCTAGTCAACAAGATCAATGAGTCGTTAGCTAACATGGTGAGCAACAAAGCAACCCAACTTATTGTTCTCACAGAAAGAGGGAGTGATTTGGGCTAACAAGGTTAGGAAGCAGTCCTGAGGTAGTCTACTGACAGATTTTGAATCTGCAAACATCTGATTTGAATATCTGGCAGTCTTTTTGGGCACAGTGTAATTTTATTGGCTAAAAGTAAAGTCAGCACATGAGCTTGAAATGCTTTAGAAGTGCTTGTCTACAGCAAGTCTGATCTCAGTGTTAAAACCCTGTCCTATTATATGTGCACTTCTATATAAAGGACTCTTCCAGGAAGACCGTGATTGGCCTTCTGGACATCTATGGGTTTGAGGTTTTCAGTGTAAACAGGTGAGATCATTCACAGAGAGACTGATTCTTCAGTAGAAAAGGTGTCAAATTAAAGACAGTGACAATGACTAATTTCTGTTTTATAGCTTTGAACAGTTTTGCATCAACTACTGCAATGAGAAGCTGCAGCAGCTTTTTATCGAGCTGACCCTGAAATCAGAGCAGGAGGAGTACGAGATGGAAGGAATCGAAGTAATAAGATTATTCAGTCAATTTGCTTCACATATGTGGGCTCAAGAACAGCTGATTTACAAGAAGAAAATAATGTTCTTCTGTTTTTTTTTCTCTCTTTTACACAGTGGGAACCTGTGCCATATTTCAACAACAAGATCATCTGTGATCTCGTGGAGGAGAAATTCAGAGGAATCATTTCTTTACTGGTAAAAAAAGGCATCACATCAAATACTGTGCTGATGAACTAAAAGATGCCATAATTCTCGCTGTTCTCTCATAGGATGAGGAATGTTTACGGCCTGGAGAGGCCACAGATCTCACCTTCCTGGAAAAGATGGAGGACAAGATTGGTGGCCACCCTCATTTTGTCACGTGAGTTTTTACAGGTGACGTGGTGAATTAATGTTGCCAACAAACAATCAAACTACAAGTATAATACAAACCTACACTAACTACATTTCCTGCAGACACAAACTTGCAGACCAAAAGACGAGGAAAACTCTGAAAAGAGGAGACTTCCGCCTCCTCCACTATGCCGGGGAAGTTACATACTGTGTTGTTGGTAAGACGTTAAATACTATTGATATTTTTTTCTGTTATAATGCCACTGAATTAGTCAGTGTAACAACAGAAGAATGCTAAAATGTGTCAATAATGTCATAAACCCGGCGAACTGACTACATGCTTACAGACGTACTACAGAGCAAATAGCTTCATTCTTGAAGCTTCTTTTTGTTCTTCAAACTTTCAGGATTCTTGGACAAAAACAATGATCTTTTGTATCGAAATGGGAAAGAGGTAATTTAACTGTTATGTAATTTAACCCAGTAAAGATGACAGTTTGGTGGATGTTGATTCCTCATTACAAAAACGTGACTTCTAATAACCCTATTAAATAATGCAAACAGGAACTGAAATGATGCCTACATATGTGTAACTGCCTATCCTTTTAGATGCTCACAGTTTTCCTGTTCTCCTTAGGTTATGCGGCAGTCCAAGAACGGCATCATCAAACACTGTTTTCCTTCTACTGAACCGGATAGCAAGAGGAGACCTGAAACTGTAAGAGCAATACAAGATATAGAAACTCGGTGTCTCACCAATGTCAGTGAATTTAGCCGTAATCTGCCACTTTCCTGTGACTCCTCAGGTAGTGACTCAGTTTAAGAATAGCCTGGTGGGTCTGACTGAGATCCTAATGATGAAAGAACCCTGGTACGTCCGCTGCATTAAACCCAATGAAGCCAAGCAGCCAGGTGAGGCCTTGAGTATCAAAAATCTGGTATTTCTATAAAGAGACATCCTAGTCAGTCTAGATTTAATCAGCACATGCTGCTGCTGACCTCTTAGTGTTGTGGTGTCTCCTGCAGGACACTTTGATGACGTGTTGGTAAGGCATCAGGTGAAATACCTGGGACTGATGGAACACCTGAGGGTCAGGCGTGCTGGTTTTGCTTATCGTCGCAAATATGAAATCTTTCTCCAGAGGTAGCACGCTGACACTGCTCTAACCTTCAGTTAGTTACGTTAATGTTTTTCATGCAAAATGAAAAACAAAAACAAAAATCAGGATTCTTTTGTCTTTTGCTAACCTTCTGTGCTCAGGTATAAACCTCTGTGTCCTGACACTTGGCCCAACTGGAAAGGAACTGCAGCAGAAGGTGTGAGGTGTCTGATCAAACACCTGGGCTATAAATCTGATGAGTACAAGATGGGAAGGTAGGCAGAACGGATGAGTATCATATTTCAGATGGGTACTGCTGACTAACCTGGAAAAAGACATTTTTGGAAATCTCTCTGTTTGCCTTCATCGCAAGGACAAAGATTTTTATCCGCCACCCGAGAACTCTGTTTGCAACAGA
Organism: Neolamprologus multifasciatus; assembly: GCF_963576455.1. Lineage (NCBI taxonomy): Eukaryota > Metazoa > Chordata > Actinopteri > Cichliformes > Cichlidae > Neolamprologus > Neolamprologus multifasciatus. The sequence continues at coordinate 24,436,030 of NC_140445.1, read as the reverse complement.
AGATGCTTTTCAAGTCTGCAAACACAAGCTGGGTGAGATATTGTGCTGAAATTTATTTTTGTTTCTATAGTAAACATCAACAACCTTTTCAACCTTTTAACCTTTACTGCAGCAACAAGGATTCAGGCAAAGTACAAAGGCTACAAGGTGAAAGGAGGCTATCTAAAACAGAGAGAGGCTGGTAGGCCATGACATTTGTTTATAACCTATTAGTTAATGGTCCAGAACCATCTTGATTTATCAGCTCCTACTACACTTAAAACACGTTAAACAAACAATGTCTTGTCTAATCAAAATAGCCACAAAGATTGAGACCTGCTGGAGAGGAATGATGGCTAGGAGGGAACGTCAGAGGAGAGCATGGGCTGTCAAGGTCATCAAGAAGTAAGTTAACATGTTTGACAGTTAAATGGCTGCTGATGCTTGCAGGTGGGTGTAATGGCTGTGAGAGAGCCATTTGGGAACTTTTATTAAGTGAGGTTACCGATCTATTGATTTGTTCTAGGTTCATTAAAGGTTTCATGAATAGACATCAACCGGCCTGCACTGACAACAGCGAGTACCTGGCCTATGTGAGGCACAGCTACCTCACGCGGCTCAAGGAAAACCTTCCCAAAACCGTCCTGGAAAAAGACTCTTGGCTCAATTCTCCTCCTATATTGCAGGAAGTGAGTGATATTTAAATGTCAGACTGCATTTTTTGTAATCACATAACAGAGCCCGTTCAACACTCCTGTTCATCCTCCAGGTTTCCCAGGTCTTGAAGAAGATCTACATTCGCCACATGGTGAGGAAGTACGTTCGAGGAATCACTCCCCAAAGGAAAGCACAGGTACAATCCGTCGTACGTGAGCAGGAAGTTCAATAAATGTATAACATAACCTAAACTTGCTCTGCCTATCACCAGTGTTTTTATACCTACATTCTTGATTTCTTGATTTTCTACATATTTGTCACACTTAAATGTTTCAGATCATCAAAGAAATCCTAGTGTTAGACAAGCATAACTTGAGTAAATACAATTTTTTCCATTTATTAGGGCAAAAAAATCTCTCCAAATCCACCTGTCTCTAAGTGACACTGCTCCCAAACCTAAAACTGGTTGGATTAAGGTTCAGGCTTTGACTAGACCACTCCAAAACCTTTATCTTGGTTACTTTTCTGAGCCACCCAGAGGTTGACATGTTGGGCAGTGGCTCTCACTGTGGTTCAGTGAAGTCCCAAAGCCAAAAAAATCGCTTTGTAATTCTTTCCAAACTGATACATGTCAATGACTTTGTTTATCATATCTTCTTGGGTTTCTTTACATCATGACATGATGTGTTATTTCTGGAAGCAGTTTGTGCAACAGATTTCCAAGGTTGATCTTAAAATACTCTCTGTTTAACATCTTCTTTGCAGCTGCTGTTAAAAGCACAGACCAGCGCCTTGTTCAAAGGGAAAAAAGAAAACTATCCCTTCAGTGTGTGCAGACCATTCGCAGACACCAGGATCTGTAAGACTACAGTACTATTTTCTTAACATAAAGTGGACTTACATGCATAAAATAGATAAGACTACAGTAGTTTATGTGATTTTAAATGGAAGACAGAATATATAACACTAATCTGCTACAGTTTGACGAATGCGTGGACTTGTTTCTGCAAACCCTCTCCTGCTGCTAAATATATGATGGACTGAGCGATTGCTGTTCTCACTGATTGTTAAAATGTATTAATATTTGTTAAGGTGCAGAAGATATAAGCATCAAGGTGCTTCAGATGATTCAACATGAGAAAGTCAAGGTAAATTATAATATTAGTATTTAGTCAGCACACTGTCTTTGACGTGTGTGTGGTTGTCTGTTTGTTTGTTTTTTCACCTTCTCTGATCTTTGAGCGGGACCTCCACAGTACAGCGCACCTGTGGTGAAGTACGACAGGAACGGGTTCAGACCTCGACTCCGGCAGCTCATCTTCACCCAGGAAGCTGCCTACCTGGTGGAAGAGGCTAAGATCAAACAGCGGATAGATTACAGCTCACTGAAAGGTAACAAGTGAGGAAATAATACAAAGAAAACATTGTTATCTGCAGTATATAAACATACAGTTATTTTATCAGTATTTTAAGGTTAACCTTGTTTTTTCAAGGTGTGTCAGTCAGCAACCTCAGTGACAACTTCCTGATTCTTCACGTCACGTGTGATGACAGCAAGCAAAAGGTACCTGCACACCGCTGTCCACAGCCATCTTAAAAGTTTTAACATTATGCAGTTTATACTCTATAGATGGGCAACCAATAAAATGAAAAACAAACCTCAAATGTTAAACCCTAAAGTGAGTGGATGTGGAAGATCATGCTGTAGGGAGGGCCAGGGAAGGATTACCATCAGTGCAAAGTTGTTCTAAGTGGTCACTGTTATCCTTTGGTCAAACATTTCTGTACTAAAGCAGTGGTCTCTTCCAGCGTGATAATGCCTCCAATTAGTAGGATACAAGAGTTCGCTAAATAGCTTAATGAATATGAAAATTATGTGAATCATTTAGTGTCTGGACTTCACAACCGCTGGCACCATTATTAAAACACCAAGGACATTTAAAAACATTTTGGAGTGTTTTTCTTATAATGATCACTTTCAGGTCTTTAAATTTAAGATGAAAAATATAAACTATATGTACAAAAGTACTGGGCTAACTACACATTACAGCTTGAGGGGCCATGGAAACCCTCACCATGAAGCTCCCAGTGCAGTTTTTGTGCTGATGTTAATACCAGAGGAGGTTTGGAGCGTTGCAGCTACTGAGTCAGGAGAACAATGGCAGATTTTATGGAACACGAGCCTCAGCAAACCTGCTCTGTAACTTAGAGGGGGGCCAGAGGGGCCGATGGTGCGATATGGCAGCCTCGCTTCTGTCAGTCTGCCCCAGGGCAGCTGTGGCTACAACTGTAGCTTGCCTCCACCAGTGTATGAATGTGAGAGTGAATGAATAGTGGTATTGTAAAGCGCTTTGGGTGCCTTGAAAAGCGCTATATAAATCCAATCCATTATTATTAATACAGTCTGTCGTGGATGAGTCACTGTTGATCCTTATGGAAGCTTGTTTCTGCATCTGAATTTTTTTTCTTTGACTCAAAAAACATTTTTCCTATCCGTAAGTCATAATTTTGTAATACTATCTCATAATTTTAATGTAAGAACCCAAATTTTTATGGTTTTTGTCTGTTTTTTGGGGTCAGTTTAAAAACATTTTCTCAGTAGTTTGAGTTAGTAATTCTCAGCCCAACACTCAGCGTAAATTTGAATTGGTAAGTCAAAATCTTAAAATAACAATCTGAAATTGTGACTTTTCAGTGACAAAAACAAACAGTCATATTTCCTAAATGCTTCCACTTTTGTTTAAATACTTAATAAAGCTGATCTTGGGATATCTGGGAAGAAAGAAATTTCACTACCTGACTTACAATACAATAGCGTTACAATAGTTGGGTCCTATTATCACACAAGTGTCACACTTGAATTCAGTAAGCTCTTTATAACAACCTGTTATTTCACAAATGTTTGTAAAAGCTGACTGTGGTAAAGGAACTGAAAACACCTGAATTCAAAGATTAAAAGGTGTGGCCTGGTACTGTTGTCCATATAGCGTAAGTCAAATATGTCTAAAGAAACTGTTGGAGAGACCATAAATTAAAGCAGTTCATGTCTGCCATTTAGATTCCAGAGGAAAAGTCACAACATTTAACAGAGCACTGATTTTTCCTTTTAGGGTGATCTGGTTCTGCAGTGTGACTTCCTGTTTGAAGCCTTGACTAAGCTGAATGTTATTGCTAACAAGCAGAACTGCATCCATGTGGTGCAGGGCAGGTACAGAGTCTGCATTGTGTGTGGCAATATTTGAATTTGAAATGTGAAAGTGGTAAAAATCATAAATAATCATAAATAATTCTATATATATATATTAAATGCAGTGTGCGGTTTGACATTCAGCCGGGCAGAGAGGGGTTTGTCGACTTCAAGAGTGGCCAGGAGTCGATGGTCTACAGGGCAAAGAACGGCCATCTGATGGTGGTGAGTCTCTAATTCAGACAACGACAACTTATTACTGAACACGCGACCAACTGACTGAGCTCTTTGTGTTTTTAGGAGTCAACAAAAACCAAGTCAAGATGAAGATGCCAGTGCTGTGGGATTAATGGTGCTCCTTAAGCCTCAGAGTTGCAACAGCCATGCTTACCCTGTAATCCTGCTCAGTGGCTATTTACATTATTAAAGGCAGCTTTATACTTTTGCATCTTCATTAAAATGTTATACAATGAAGTATATTCTGTTATTACCCAAATGCCACCAATAACTTAGCTGTAGAAAGTTCTTACTTACAATGTCAGCAGCTCTACGTGTTCATGATATTTGGACTTGAAATAATCTCTATGTAAACAAACAGATTCATGTATGTACACTGTATTATATATACAAAATATTCATAGAATTACTTGATAACAGTAAAGAAATATATGTGTGCAAAGCCATGACTGTAACATTTTTAATACCTCAGTCATGTTGTACCTTTATATTAAAACATCCTTGTTGTGGCAATATTGTCAGATTATGGTTTAGTCTAGCAGAGGAAACTCCAATGAATTGTGCAGATTATGTTTATGTATGTATTATGTTTATGCTTTACAGTACATGCTGCTATTACGCAGTTCTGAAGTACATTTACAGCACACTAACTCAGTCAATACAGTCTCAGATAAGAATTAAGCCACTCTCTAACTCTCTAACCTGTTTTTCTTAGATATGTTATCAACATAATGATAACATCACGCAGACTGAAGAAGGCTAGGAGGCCACTGGACCAGCTTGACTTCCTGGTCATTAATGTGCGTCAGTGTGATAACTCCAAAGGCCGGAGCTCCCTCTACTGGAGGACTCATGACCCTACAGCTGTTTTACAGCTACTGCGTTTATAGTGGTCCCTCGCTATAGCGCGGTTCACCTTTCGCGGCCTCGCTGTTTCGCGGATATTTGGTGCGCAATTTTTCATGCTTTTTCTTTCCTTTTCTTTTCTTATTTTACAGCGCATTGTGTTCTGCGTCCTGATTGGCTGTAGACCACTGTCAATCAATCTCGTGCCGCGTCTCCTGTACAGTACAGAATGCGTTCAGCTTGTCAAATTTACATAAATCTTTGATCGCTAGCAGTGTGACTCTGAAGCGCTGTACTGTGTGTTTGTAAGTTTTCTCCCCAACAAACACAACAATGTCGATGAAACATTTTGCACCGTCAAACCTGCGGGTGTCTTTGGTTTCATTCTATAATACTGGGCTTATTTTTCTACAAAGGTTTGAACTTTGAGAGTGTTTAAACGAGAGAGAAAAGCGTGAAAATGTTCATGTCTGTCTGAGAAAATTGCTTAAGTGTGTAGTGAGGGGTTTTACAGCCTTAAAACATCTATAATAATTGTAAAAAGAATAAAGTTGACTATTTCACCTATCGCAGGTTATTTTTTTTAGAACGTAACTCTCGCGATAAACGAGGGACCACTGTAAAACTGGCTGTCTGTGAACTGTGGTTCAAGATTCTGGCACATCAGGATGCATGAAACTGTTTTAGTTAGTTAGTAAGTTAGTTTAATTGCAGGCTGTGATACAGGATCTTAATGGGGTTCAGTGGGTTCATGCCCCCAAACCCAATTTTTGTATTAATCATTTGTAAACGTGTAAATATGAAATAAATAGCAAGATACCATTAGCAAACTCTTTGTTTATTCTCCCTCAATCAGTTATTTATTTTACTTTATTTCGCGCCCTCTTGCAGAGGCACTTTGCCCCACCACTAGAGGCCCGCACTAGAGAACCACTAACTAAAATACTCTATTGTGTTTTATTGAAGATGGTTAATATTTGTTCTTTTTTTATCCCCATATCTCTAGACGCATTGTATCTTTAGCTAAATGTGACTATAAATCTTTTCAAGTGTGATTAGTGTGACACGAGACATCGTTGAAAGGAGGCACGTGAAGGTTAAGCCTTAAATGTTATCCAGTTGTTGATGATTAAACAGATGCTTGTACACGCAGATTATCAAAGGTCCAAGGTTCAGGAAAATGCTGAGCATATATATATGTGGGACAAAAGTAGAACAGCAGCCAGGAGTGTGTAGTCGAAATCTTGGCTGACAGTTTGGCTCTGTCATGATGGGAAGGTTCACAGCTGTAATAGTTGCCCTTCTGTTTTCATGCATCTCCAGCACATCAGGTAAGTGCACTGTATGATATATTTATAACAACATCCTCAAGAAATGTGCGATCTCTGGTTTTCAATCATGATGTAGTGAGTAGTAAATTTGCAACAACAGTTCTCACAAAAAAGCCTATATATTTTAAATGATACAACTTTACTATAACAAAATAATGTAAAACTGATTAAAATATTTCGTGAATCCATCATAATGTTCAATAATGAGCCAAATCAGCTGAATCAACACTTTAATCCACCAGTTAGAGTGAAATATTTTGTCTTTTCTTTCACACAAAGAAATTCCACACCTGAGCTTCTGTCATTTATTTTGAACAGGACAAACATGTGAAAAGAACTGTGGGAAAAACTTGGACTCCTGTTCATGCCACACTACATGCACATCTCTGGCGAACTGTTGCGCAGACTATAAAGAGTACTGCGTGGATATATCTCCATATTCTGGGTCTGTTTTCGGCGGCACAGATTTTATTATGCTTGATGCAAGTTTCGAAACGGCTTCAGAGATTGAATGCAGGTAAGACATCTGTAGTTCTGTAGAGCTTATAAGTGGACACTGAGCTAACATTTTATTCATGTAAAATAACCGAATCCAATGGACTTTCATGGACAGCTGTGTTATTTATGTTAACATTAAAGAGTTTAAATACAGATCAGAACCCTGCTAATCATTCTTTTATTATGGCAGGTTCAATGGCAACATTAATACGGTGGGATATGTGGATGACGGAGGGACAGGCCATTGTATCTCCCCGCTGTTATATGAAACAGGATGGATTCCTTTTGAGATTTCATCAGACAATGGCACTACATTCACTAGAGCCGGAACTTGGCTTTCAGGTATAATACCCGCTAGACACTCTTATGGGTGTTATTAGAACCCATCATTTTCCATTTGATATGGAGATCACATTAACCATGATTTTTTGTGCTGTTGCAGTTCATACCGGTAAGCTAGATTCTAAGTTCAAGGCGATTCTGGACAACTCAACAAAATGGCAGTACTATGGCACACCTAATGTTGGAGGCACTCTTGAGATGATGTGGAATACCTCTTTAGTAAGAGCAGAAAAGGTCAATATAGAGCTTTGGGGATACAGGGAGACAGGTTGGTGAAATTCTCTATATACACTTTATAGCTCACATGAGTTTGTTGACTGGAGAAATACGTGATTTTAACCACAGTGTTTCTCTGTAGGAGAGCCCTATACAGAGTACTGGCTGGGTGAATGGCAGTATTTATACTCTCTTGCAAAGGATCATCCTAACACTGGCTCCTTCAGCTTTTTGCCCAAACCAGCAGAGAACAGCTTTTCGTCTTGGGAGCTCGGCTCTGTGCGCGTCAGCTCCAGCAGCCATCCTGACGGCATGTGGTACGTGCAAACACTCTCTGTGGTATATAGGCGACTGTTTTAGTGAATAAGGATTTTCATCGTCCAAAGATCAATATTTATTAGCATTTACTATTCCACTGTGTGGCGTATGTGGATAGGTTCCTTTCACCCTCTGTTTCTAAATGTAAAAAAGCCTCTAGTCTTTGGTGTGTGCTTTCTGATATTTCTAAAGTAATGAATACACATATTTTGTTTGATTATACACAAAAGAAATTATACATGGATATAAATTTCACCTCTGCCAAAAGAATGCCCTAAATCCTACAAGTTGAAGCCTGAAAAACATTTAAGTCTAAAAATTTAATTTCTACATGTAATATCTCTTTTACAATTGAGGTATACAAAAAGTTCTGTTGGTTATGCTCAGGAATGTTCAGGCAGCGTGGACCGAGGATCATGCTCTGGCGTGGCATCTGGAGGAGAATTTCAGGAAGGACTCAGCAGGCTGGGCCCTGGAGAAATGTCTGGCATGGGACGAGCTGGAAAATCAGCTGCCCAACTTCCTCAGTGAGATCATAGACTGCCCCTGCATGCTGGCTCAAGCGAGAGCAGACACAGGCAGGTTTCATGTAAGTGAGAGGAGCAGAAAATAAAAACTTGGTTGCACACATTTTTAACAGCAATGCAAAAACTGTACTTTTTAAGTCCAGCTGCTAAGGAAGAAGGGGACAACTACAGACAGTAAAAAGGAAGCACAATGGAGAACGCATGAGAACCTAACAGACAAAACAAAGAACACAGTCAAACTGAGGCTATAAATACACACGAGGTAACAAGCTAAGTGGAAACGGGAGGGAAACTAAACACAGCAAAATACAGTTAAGGTAAATAACAGGCAGGAAGTAAAACTAGAGACAATGCATGGGAAACAAAGTAAAACATGGGAATAAATAGAAACACTGAACACAAATGAACTGAACACTGGACAAAGAGATGAAGAGAGACACTGAAAAAAAAAAAACTCATGCATAGAAGCTGGAACTAAAAAAAGCCTAAAAAATATATTTGGGATTTAGGGGACTGAGAGATCATCAGCAGTTTAGATTTTTAATGCAGAAACTAAACGTGTATAATTACTTCACATGTCTATGATGATTATCAGTAGCTGTTATCGTTTGTAAATGGTCGTTGCTTATCAGTTTAAATTCATGAAGGTCTCTCTTAATTATGAGAACATGAAAGCTGAACATTTCAGATGTTATTGCCTCACAAATAAGGATGTAATAATATAATCAAAATTTTGTATGGTTTTATTGTTCATGGAATAATTAAGCTTCTGGACTGGGTTACAACACCTCTACCCATCATCCACAGCATTTGCTATTTTCAAACAGGAAGCTGATCTCCTACTTCAGGTTGCACAATAGAAAGTTATTCACAAACTGCAACATAACATCTCCATTTTTTCAACAATAAGCCGGACATGGGATATGTTTTCAAAGTTACAGTGAACACGTGATCACAGTGAATTGCACATTTGGCTGCCAGGTCACAGACATTTCATCTTTCTCCTCAGACTGACTATGGGTGTGATATAGAGAAAGGGAGTGTGTGCACCTACCATCCTGGGAGTGTTCACTGTGTGAGGGCTATACAAGCCAGGTGAGTCTTCTGGTTAGAGTGGTGCCCAGAGTTCAAGTATTTTAAACCCCACATATGCATTCGAATTGAGAAAATACGTAGCATATGTGTGGAATAAAGTTTTTTTTCATTTTAAAGTATTTGTTTTAAGTTAAAACAAATCATATAACAAAATAGGGCTCATGTTTTCACTTGTTTATTCTTATATTTGGGCTGATAGTGAGCAGTAGTACACTTTGTACTTTCATTACCATATATCCACTTACTTTCAGGACGCTGCAGTTAAACACCATGCATTACACCAGTTAAGTTTTGATGTAGGTACGAACCATAGCCCATAACCCATAACTATAACTAACTAGCTAAGTGACTAACTATAGTCCTACTCAATAAATACACAATATATTACTGAACACATACCACAAAAGCACCCTCATCTGCAGGCTGCAGAAACTATGCTTTTATTGGACGTCTAAGTTTTGTTGTTTTCGTTTTGTTTTGCTTTATATTTTTAGTTTTTGCAGCTTTGTAACTGTGTTTTTTAGCTTAGTAATATCAGACTAAAATGTACAAACTAGGGCAATACCAAAGTGTAATGATGTGGAACGAAATGCAATAATGGCTATGAAGGAAATTCACTACTGTTCTGGTGTTATTATGATAACCTGTGACGAAGTGAGCACATAGATGTGAGGCTGTGATGGTGTCAAATCAAAAAATCTGCTGTGCTTCCTTCTGTACAATTCAGCTTGTTGAACTGGATGCCAAGAGTCAAAGCTAACCAAGATGATCTCGGTTGCTACCTTAAACTTTAGCAAAATAGTTCTTTCCCCAGCCGCCAAAGTTACGGTGGTGCTTTAAACACAAAGTCAAGGTCGGTTATAGAAATGTTGTCTTGCAAATATTAAGTCTTTGAATAACTAAACATAAATGTATTTAACTGCCCAGATGGCCTATCCAGGGTTTTGAAGATAGTGATAAAGCGACGTGTGTCAGGGGGTCAGTAGGTTTTATTGGCCAGTCAAGGATGATGCTAGCTGGCAGACACATGCGAGTGTGGTTGGACTCATGTCAAAGCCAAAACCAGTGGCGTAAAATGCAAATGCTGTGTAACGACTCAGTGGAAGGAACTCTTCATTTAAACTGTTAAAAGCTTTAAAGGTGGTTTAATGGTCAGAAGGAAATGAGAAATATCTGGACTCGTAATTCTAATTATGTTAATGTAATGAAACACACATGTATATCATCCTCACCAGATACAGTCAGTGTCATGCATTCCGAGAATATAATATTTTCTATAATATCCAGTCTAGACTATGTCTAGTCTTTGTGGCAAAATCTTTATTTATGAACACACGCACACCTCTGTTGTACAGTAGCTTATTTTTGAGGTTACTGTATTGATCAAACATTGCAAACAAACTCCTACTCACTGTCTAACTTGCACTTGGTTTGTTTGAGTTGAGTTTTTGAGTTTTCAACGTTGGATCAGCTTGTGTCGCTCCTATGCTCCTGTCTCATTAATTAGATTAGTGCAAAGTTTATTTCTGTTCCATGGTTACATTTTTAAGATTGCACCTAAAAATACACAAAACGTTTTGTGTGGTCATTATACTGTATGTATTAGAGAAACATACTCTTGCATTTGGATTTATAAATACATATTTAGAAAATTCTCAGAATTTCCTTTTTAGCTTATTATTTATTTACGCATGTAAAAAAAGGCCAACACTAGAAAAAAATTCAGATATGTTAAAAACAGTATCATGCAGTATTATGTTCTTGTTATAAGCTTGTGCTACCCACTAGAATGACTGTGGAGTCTTGTTTAAATTGTTTTTTTTGCCTTTGGCTTTAACAGATCTTACTGACACTGTTTGGGAAATTTATCCACAGTCCCAAGTACGGAGCAGGACAGCAGTGCTGTTACGACAGCACCGGCGCTCAGGTCCTGACAGCAGACTCGATTGGGGGTAGTACTCCAGACCGAGCGCATGACTGGGGTTCACCTCCTTACAAGAAACCTCCTCGAATCCCTGGACTGTCTCACTGGATATACGATGTCCTCAGCTTCTATTACTGCTGCCTCTGGTCTGACAACTGCCATTACTACTTCAAACACCGGCCCTCCAGTGACTGCAGGCGTTACAAGTCCCCCGAGTCAGGTGAGTTAGCCCTGGTAGTACAGCGTGTTTCACAAGATTAGTTTTTAGTGTCTTTATTTTTGTTGTGTGTTTAATATCAGCTGTGGTCTTTGGAGACCCTCACTTCATAACATTTGACGGCACTAGCTACTCCTTCAACGGCAAAGGGGAATACACTTTGGTGACATCAGCGGAAAAACAGCTGACAATCCAAGGCAGAACAGAGCCTGTGACGGGTGAGCCAGTGAACTTTAACACTACCACTGTGAACAATGCTCCACAAATGCTGTCACTGAAGAAAGAAAACTATTACAGCAGTTTATTTACCTGATTATACCACTCTTAGAAACAACCAACGCCACAAAGCTGTCATCTGTTGCTATGAGAGAAGCGTCCTCTGACATCATCGAGGTACGGCTGGTCAGTGGTAACAGTGACCTCGAAGTGCTGCTCAACCAGAAAACGCTCTCATTTACTGAGCAGACCTGGATGGACTTAAATGGTGAGAAACTGATTTATCTTATTCCTCATGATGAAACAAACTGGTTTTATTCGGAACCCTTATTAAAAACTGTATTCACTCCGAACATTTTCTTTGGAAGTGAGTGTACTTGTGGGCTCTCGTACTCTTGTAACATTATGTTTTCTATTGTGCAGCTGATTTTACTTTCAATATCAGTTTGCTAAAAAAACATTTTTACGCTTTCTTCTGTAAAGATTTGAATTCACAGGTTTCACAAGGCGAAATCAAAAAGTTCATACTTGTGTGGAGAAAAAACATCAGCTTCTGTGTTGAAGGCCTTGAGGCCTTGGGTGTACAGCTATAACACTGAGTATTATTAAGAAGGAGCATAAGGTCTAGAGCCTGACCAGGAGCATCTTCCTTATTATTTCAACATGTACAAGTTTGTGAACAGTGAAACTGCTCCCCATCAGTGCTGACCTCTTCTGCAACGTCTTGACATATGAAGGACAACAGCCAGCCCAAATGTCCTCCACTGTGAGGCAAGCCATTGTGGAGATCTGCAAATGTGCAGTGGCTCGCAGTGCATTGAAACAGCATGCCAACACAATATTTGCTCAGTAGCTGTCCTTTAAAACTCATGTGACTCCTGTATGAATTTCACTTTGAAAGGTTGGTGTTTGCATGGAGTGACTTAAATCTAAGAGGCCCAAGGCAACCACCTCAAAAGGGATAACAGCCATATACTTATATCAGGTGCTGTCTTATATGTTATATACAGTGTTGGGTAAGTTACTTTAAAATAGTAACTTAGTTACATTACTAGTTACTTCTATCAAAAGTAACTCAGTTACTTCAAGTTACTCGTTACTTTCAAAGTAACTAGTTACTAGGGAAAGTAACTTTGGTTTTACTCAGAATTCTCTTGTTAATGTGTTGCTTCCATAACTTTGCCAGTCTTCTAGCTTGCTTACTTGCCACAAGTGCACTGTGCCACCTACCAATAGAAAGGAAAAGATAATGTGCATATTTCCACGAGAGAAATCCCACGCCTGGACCGTCATTGACTGCTGCCATGATTCTAGCCTACGTCACAGTGTCGTGTGCGCCTTTTACATCCAACACAAAAACTGCAGTCGTGGTGCTTTCGATTGTACTCAGAACTTGGAAATTCTGCCTTCTGAATAGGAAGATGTAGGTAACACCAGACTGCAGATGAGCTGCATACAGGGCTGGACTGGGACAAAAAATCGGCCCGGGCACTTTGACTAGAGACCGGCCCGCCATTATAGGAAAAATCATAAAGCCTTTGAATGAAAACAAACGCTGTTGTGACAGTGATGTTCACTGTTTTGATGGTATATATGTATCAATCCTTTGTTGTAAGATTCAGATAATTATTTTTTAAAAGCTAGACATTTTAAATGAGAATAAGAAAGAAAAGTATTTCTTTGTGCCCACCTCTCCCTGTTAATGCCCTACCTGGCCCCCCTGGCAAAACTTTGCTAGACCCGCCCCTGCACAGTTACCAGCTGTCAGCTACCTAAAAAAGGATCCTGGGGTTATCTGTCTCTCAGAAACAGTTCATAACTTCCCTTCAACTCATTCATGTCACCTAAAAGGTAAACCTGTTTCTCCATCACCTGTTCAGCTCTGATGATTCAGTAAGGACATCTCCTGGTTTCATCTTCATGTTTCCCTCTCACCACATATCCAAACCATCATGACCAGCAGCTTTTTTGCAGCTGTGGCTCCAGCAAACATCAGCTGATACTAGAAATTAATATTAAATAAATTACAACTGCTGATCAAGCTTAAACGTGCTGCTGTTGTTTAACGCGACATCGGCTGGTTTCCTGTTTCTGCCGCAAAGTAGGCGATAAACAAACAAGAGAGAAAAGCCGATCAGCTGATCATTGATCAGTTTTCATGATTAAAGTAGAAACAGGAGAGGGAGGGGGAGAATGAGAGAAGAAGAGGCAGCTGTGCAGCAAACACAGAATAACTCCAGCTTTGTGTCTTTTTCATTGTAGCTGAATTACGGGACAAACTGTTCCTTTTCGCCTCAATAAGAAACGCGTAATATTTTCTCTGAATACCAGACGGGACGGTTGGCAACTCTAATAACTTATGAACAAAATAAAGTTCAACATCATTAACTTCATAGCACCCACCCAGCTGTATAGAAACTCCGTCATGCTAGCTAGTACGCAGTACGGAAAAAGTCAGAATAACGAAAATAAACTCCACCTAAACTTGGTTTATATCTGACCCAGATAGACTGCAGGTCATAACTTCTTACCTGAAGTTCAGTTCACACTTGGACCGGCGGCCGCCTCGGGTCTCTTTTCCTTCTGCGTCCCCTTTCCCTCATCCACCTGCTGCCTCCACCACTTGTTAATGTTACAGAATCTGTGGAAGCTCCGCGATAGCCACCACACGAAGTAACGAGTAACGACCCTATCTAAATCCTAGTAACGACTAACGCGTTCCTGATTTTGGCATAATAACTAGTTACCGTGCTCGTTACCACAATAATAACATAGTTACTGTAACGCGTTACTTAATAACGCGTTAGTCCCAACACTGGTTATATAAGTAAAGGCTGAGTACTTCTTCCAACACTGCAGAAATCTATAAAGCACTGTTTTAATGGCACAAACTGTCTTTTTTTCTCTCGTAGGTGCATTTCTGTTTTCTCCTACGTCTACAAATGTGACTGTGATGTTTCCCTCTGGAGCCGGGGTGGAAGTCCGACAGAGAGAGGGAACCATGACAACCACTGTGCTCCTGCCAGAGGATTTTAAAGACGACACTCTTGGACTTTTGGGAAAGATGAATGGTGATGCCAAAGATGACCTTGTTTTCAGCAACGGGAGTATTGTGCAGAACTCCAGCAATCCAGAGGAGCTGTTCAGCTTTGGGGCCAGCTGTAAGAAATCGCTAAACCTTTACATCACTAATTTGTGGGAAAACTGCTATTGTTACTTAGTTTTTCTGAAGTAAGAGTAACAGTTGGCAAATCTAAGATTTGAGGTGGTTGAAAGACAGAACAGCACTGGTACAAGGGTAGAGTGGTTTGCATTATCGCCTCACAGAATGGAGTCCTGTGCAGGGTTTCCTCTGGGTACTCCAGTTCCTCCCAAAGATATGCATGTTAACGGGTGAATCTGTCCAAGTGGCACCCATGCTCTCAGCCTGTGACAGCGAGACCTTTCCACTGTGATATCACAATAAACATAAACATAAAACCTGAACATATCTTCCAGGTCTGATAAGTGATCCGTGTCGAAGTGCTTTAAACTTGCCACAAGGGGGCAATAGCTGTGGTTACTACGATACTTCCTGCCCCTGTAGAAGAATGTGGAGATGCAGCTTACTGTCCTGACCGCTGTAAACACTTTCCTGAGAAGTTTATTGACCCAGTCAGTTTTTGTTAGGCAGGAATGTAGAGTGCAATGCTAGCTTTCATGAAAACAGCAGAAAGCTTGGTTAGCAAAGTGCATCGCACATAGACAGATACTGACAAAGTAATATAAAAATAAAACTCTAACATTTCAATCAAGGAAACTGGAACACAGACTTCTTTAACCGTTGGTTAGTGCAGTCAACTAGACACCAACCCTAACGTTTATGTCATTATTTAAAAGAAATTATCCCTGTTGCTTTGATGGCAAAATTAGGCAAAAAGACTAACCTCAAGTGGTCATCCAAGGAACTTCAGTTTTGTGGTAGGTGGTGGTTGGTTTCATTTTTAATCCTCAAAGGATGTCACATGAATTAAATCCATCAGTTTTTTGTGATAATGCTCTCTGTCAGGGGTTGTGTCTGCTTTAATACTAAGAGCATGTTTTTCTATGATATTTGTGGTGGGAAATGAAAGTATAGCTCTGTTTTTGTCTTACAGGGGCAATAGCCAACGAGTCTGCCTTGTTCACCTATGATTCAGAATACTTGTTGGAAACATATTACCATGCCCCCAGACATGACACCAGTTTTATTCCAGTGTTTTTGGTTCCTGAGAGTCCAGATGATCCACTCGCCAATCAGGCAGCAACGATATGCTCCGGAGAAGGCTCTCAATTCTGTAGGTATGAGTGAAAACTTTGATTAGCTTTCTATTATTATAATAACAAACTGAATGTAAGTGTAATGTTTTTATGAAGCATATCTGCTTCAGATATGTCAGTAAATGTTAAACGGTTAAATAAATGTGTGCTAATTTTGCACATAAAGTTTAATTCGGCTACTAACACACTGATGATGTCACACGTACAGTGCATCAATTATATTATCCTCCACTGGGTGTGAAGACTACACATTGACTCTCTGCCACACACAGGAATACATGAGAAATACTGAGTAGCGTTATGGGAAATAATATGGTATATGGCACAACTTGTTAAAAGACATAAAATCTCATTTTCTGATCTTTGCTTGTGTACTGTAGGTATGACATCCTGGTAGGTCGTAGTCCAGGAATCGGAAATGCTACGAGAATGTCTTTCCAGAGTCATGTTTCTCTTGTAGAGGATCTAAAACCAGGTAAAAAGCTTTAAAAATTATCCAAAAGATATTCCATTGATTATTATGTACCACTTGGTATAACATTGTCATACTTTGCAGTATTATCCTGTGGGTGGCTTTCACCACCTGATAATGGGAAAAAGGAGGGAACCACCTACTTACAAGGAGCTAAGGTGCGGCTTTCCTGCAATGAGGGCTACAATCTCAAAGGATCAACAGTGCGACTATGTCAGGCCGACGGCCAGTGGTCTGGAGAGGAGACACGCTGCGTGGCTTCCAGTATGGACACATTATGACATCAATAAATGATGAAATCAATAAATAACAAGATTTTGATCTTCAGAAATCAACAGATGATTGGTGACAAATGTGTCCGTCTTTGAGCAGGATTGTGAAATGCACAAAAATATCATCAAACGACTTTCATACAAGCGTGTCAAATTGGAAAAACAAAGATTGAGCACGAGGATGGATCTGATCAATCATATTACATGGCTAATTCAGTCTCTCTTTTAGACTTCCCAGAATCAGAAAAAAAGAAGAATTGTGTCACTGGAAAAATACCTCAGAAGAAGTAGCAGCACTCTCACCTTTTTTTTTTTTTTTTTTTTTTAATCACGGGCCTCCTTTTCGTTGCTTATTTACTTATTTAGTAGTTACAAACATGCAGTGCAAAGAGATGTTAAGAGACGTGCATCTTCTTACTTCTTCAACTGTAATATATTGCCGGTATTTCTTGTTTGGATTTGTACTATAAACCTTGCGAATAAGCAAAACAAAGCGCAGCTTCAGCGCTCACACTTGCCCTGTAACTTCCCAAGGAAATGTTGAAGGCTTTTAATTGTTACTCATAGGATTAGACATTCAAGATGTGCATTTATCAGCACCCAGTTCAATCAGATAATATGCAGGCAATGACCTAAATTTGATGAAAAACAGAAGTCTTCACAGAAAGGGCAGAATCAAAGAATGGGAAAGATTGTGCATGCATCCCGCTCTCAAAGGAATGAGGACTAAACCGAAAACCTAAATTAACAGCCCAGTTTTTTGCATAGAAAAAGTAAAAGCATCACATCATGATCCTCTTAGAGATACCAGTTGTGCCAGTGCCAAAAATTAAATATCTGCAAGTGATCTTCCACCATATCAGCCATCAGAGGGGAGGGTGATTCTCCTCATCTGTACAGCAGCAGATAGAATTTTCTTTTAGAAGAAAAATAAAAGCTGAGGACGAGCAATAACTCTAGTAACAAAAGAGATTTCACTGAACTCATATAATGCCTGTCAGGAGATTATTTTCTAACCTACAAACTTTCAAGGGCCAAAGGTTTACCAAAGCCATTAGGATTTATTGTCAGGCTGTAGACCTTTCTATTGATAATGACGCATTTGGCCTGCTGATGTTCTTACACGAAAGGTCAGGGTACAGTCAGGATTTCTCATCTGTGACCTGCACATGTCTGTAATAGCAATTTAAAGAATAGTTGCTGAGATGCTTTTGTCTGAACAAAAAAGTAAAAACAACAACAATACAAAAAAGCAAAGTAGAAAAGTGAAAGAAATTTTGGCCAGTCTAGTGTTCAAAATCATCTTTTCATGCACCGTTGCATCATTTTCCATGCAGTTGCTATTTTTTAGATCTTTCCAAGAAGTCTCGTTGCACTTGATGTGTGCTGGAGAGGACAAAAAAACAAACACACAAATATACAAAATCTGTACTGTGGACATGATACCCTCGTATAAGACTTGCACCCTTTTTTTAAAAAACATATAAAGATCATGTTTTCTACTTTGTTTTTCAGCTAAATCAAACTCTGAATCATGTGATTCCTGTTTGATTTTTACACACTTAACAATCAAGTCCCATTTTTTCCCATTTGTCCTGGATAACTTGACTCATTGGGAAAAGAGTCTCATTTAAATCTGTGCCTTCAGGTAATACCGCAGGGATTGTGGCTGGTTCAGTCATCGGAGTGCTGACACTAATTGTGATCATAACAGTAATCGTGCTCCACTCCAGGAAACGTAAAAGGTACAGTAAGATATTACATAATCTTATTAGTGGATGAATAAAGTGATGATATGCACTCATTTTATCAGGATTATGTTATGGTACCTGTTGCTGAGTGAAAGTTGAGTTAACTTTTATTTTGTATCCCTTTCAATTTCAGAAAAGATGAACAGTCAGCAGAAACGGAGAGTCATTAGAGCTTAGGGGAGAATCCACAATGACACACCTATAAATGTAGATTAAACATTAATCTAGCTAAACAGGTAATGGGTAAAACATTAATCTAGAAATGGAAGAGGCTATGTCTATTTATTAACAATGTCCAAGACCAAGTCGACTGCATGTGAACTGTTAATACTATAACTGCTAGCTTCTATATTCTTCCAGCCTCCTGTCTACACTAATAAGATGACTGCTGTTGTCGTGATTCTGACTCCCAGGTATTTCATTGCAAACTTTGGACAGTTTAAACTTTGTCAGTCCTCGGGCGACCAACTCATTGGACCTGGGGCTCCAACAGTTGCTTTGTCTGTTGATTAGCTGCTCCTCTGGGAACAGGTTCCTCTGCACAGTTAATATCTACATACAGTGCAACACATTTAACCTCCCTTTGTGTTGAAAAGTCAAACTGTGTTGCTTTTCTTTTGGGTTTTGTATTGTTTTAATGAAGTGAATACAGCACCCAGTTTATTAGATAAACTGATGAACTTCAGCAAACTGCTCCTTGCCACTGCCTAAACACTCCTCTTATGACAATGTCAAAAAACTAATATAAATATTTGAACTATTGTGTATTTAGAGAAGAAAACGCTGCACTTTCTTGGTTGTGTATTTCTTAAATGTTAATAAATGCTCTTATACAGTTGGCTATTGTGGTGTTTTGTTTGTTTGTTTTTAAACTGTATTAAAATATAATATGAGAAGGTGAATCTTATTCTTGAATCAAACTAACCACAGTTTTTTGGCACACACATATGACTCAGACCCAACATCACATTGTTACTGTGAGTTTCTGAGCCTTTTGCAGTGCTGTACATTTACACTGGTATGGTGAAAACAATATTACAACATGTTAAGAGCAACTAAATCAAAGACGTGGCATCTTAAAGCTCAGGTGTATGCCTAAGAATGATTATATTTAGTCCTGATTGTTTTACTCATACCTATATATGAGTACTAATAATAACTTTCTGTATTTATTCTCAGATGATCCATAAATGTAATGTCAACTTTCCAGTCCTTAAAATGCACTTTAACTGCCCTTTGGGGATAATTTGACTTCTTGCTCTTAAAAGATTTCAGATATTTCCTCATTAATAAATTCATTAGTAAAGTTCCACCTCAGATGCCTGGTTGATTTATGAATCTCAAGCTCGCTTCATTATTTGTTCAGCATATCACCCTTGTTGCCCAGATTCATGTGTGCATGTGAAATTCCTCACAACCACTCCACTGCGTCAGTCTCTCAGTCTGTCGCTTTGTCCTGGCTGTAAACACATCTTTAGTTTGTGGTAAATAACAGTTTGTCCCACATGTTTATCGCGTTATTGTTCTCGATTTGATCTCATCTTTTCAAGTCAATCTTGGGTTCAGAAAGTAACACTGTTGTTTACTGTATTACTCTGAATGTACGTGCTGTTCCCTCACGCAACCCAAGGCTGTCGTTTCTTTGGACAAAGAGCACCAGTATGTGACAAGACTGCAGAGGCCTCTGCTGAATAACCTTGCTTCCAGAGTCATTCACCAACAACTTGCCACAGACACTCCAGAGATATAAATACAAATGATTAGCATTATCCCCTCCATGTCCCGGGCAACAGAGGAGTAACTCCCAGCTCATCTCATAAATCATTCTCATCCTTTAGATCACTCTTACTGCCACGCAAGTGTTAAAATGACCCACCCGGGTATTTAAAGTGTGAGACTGGAGCGTGCAGATGCCAAAGAACGCCTTTGCTTGGACCTCCTGCACACTTTCTGTTGGGCAATAAAAATACAGCTGCTCTGTTGTTTGGATCTTGGTGATCAGACAAGACTTATTTGTCACAGTGGAGTGATACTCTTTGCAGACCTGTTCCTTCATATTGATCTGATTTTCTAGGATATGGGTGAAGAAAATAAAATATTATCCCGTCCAATTTTCCGCAGAGATGTGGAATGGGATCCTTTTCCAAACTGGACACAGCCGAGCCGTATCTTTGCTCAGGATTTTGGTCTTCCACCCTTCCTGGAGCCCGGTGATCTGGACTGGCTAGACTGGGCGAAGAAGAGACTGGCATCTTTCTCATGGCCAGGGTACACACAAAGTCCCCTTCTCCCCCCATTTATTGGTATGCGACCCACAGACCAGAAGGGATTGAGACAACTGACAAGTGGAGTATCAGAGATCCAAACAGGGCCAAACAGCTGGAAGATTAATCTGGATGTTAATCACTTCTCGCCTGAAGAGATCACAATCACAACCAAAGAGGGCTATTTACAAATATCAGGTAGTGTCAGTGTTTTTGATTGATCATAAGAGAGATTTATGATGAAATACGTGATGAAAAGTGTAAAAAGCACATTTGTTTGCTTGTTTTTCATTTCAAGGAACCCACGAAGAAAGACAGGATGAGCATGGACTGGTTTCAAGGTGCTTCACTCGTAAATACAAGTAGGTTGTCAGAGAACACTATGAGTCATTTCTATTTATCTTTTCTTGGAAATTGGGAAATAGCTGTAGTGATTTACTAATCAATCAATCAAGCCTTTATTTGTCACATGCAATGTTACACATACATGTTACCTGCAGTGAAAACTTTTGTCCTCCAGTTTTTCAATTTCCTCAACTTTTTTAAGGACACACTGCACACTAGGCTGAGATATACTTAACAAAGGAAAAACTTTGAAAGACCTTCAGAAACTATCGGATAGCTATTGCTCAAGATCACTTTCAGAAATTATAAGAAAATCTGATTCCTTGGAAGGAAAATATAAAGAAATGAGGGGTGGCACAATACTTTTAAACAGTATGTATAGCTTACAGAAGGTGAGAATATCAACACATACACAGATGATTCTGCAGCAATAATAGAGTTCATTGATATATATATAGGTTGTAATCTGTTTAATTAGTCTCTCAAAATGTGTTAAACATATATATGTTACAAATACACTGTTCTGTTAGTTGCTTACCAACTTTCTTTTCATTTCATTAAGGTTGCCACAGGGGGTTGACTTGCAGCAGATCAGTTCATCCCTGTCTACAGATGGAGTCCTGTCTGTAGAGGCCCCCGTGCCAGGGACATCAAGCAGCATCCCAGGCAATGAGATTGTCATACCAGTTCAGATCAGACAGAAGCAGGATGAACAAAAGTGAAACCAGTGAGCAGAACTTGATGTAGCTCAGGTTATGCGTAGCAACCTTTGCAGCACTGACCTAAAGAGAAAACGTAATTGTTCTAGCATTGCAAATTTACTAACCAGGCTGGTTTATTTCCACTAGAGAACATTTCATACTGTTCAACATAATAATGTGACACTTCATATGTTTTCAGATCAAGATTAGATTTATGAGTTTGACCTGAAACTTGATATGATGATTTCTTGACGAAGCAGCATTATAAAGCTGTCCTGATATCACATAATCCCTAACAAATGAAAATAACAAACAAACATCATCCTCTGTTCATAAATGCATTCTTACTTTGGCAGATTGCAGGATTAAGAGAAATCAGTTTGATCTGTAGTAGCTGTGCTTCTTAAGGTATGCAGAAAAGTCTTGTCAAACAGTCCACAAGAGGGCATTGAAGTTCTACTTAGAGTCACATAAGGGAATTTATTTCCTCCTCATGAGACTTTTTTCATCATGTAGAGATTCATAAACAGCTCTTCTCTAAGACCACCTATTCAGCTTGGGTACGCCTTCCAGGTTAGAAGCTTGTTGCACAGTATTTGTTTTTAAAAAGATTTATAATACATAAAATAACGAGCAAAAGCTACAAATAAAAAATAAAATAAAGCTCTTCATCAACACTAAATGGAAAAAGTGATGTGTAATGTTGCTTTTCTTCTCCAGTCCATTTAAGATAGGGCCATGCCAACTTAGGGTGAGTCAGGCTCCCTCAAACGTAGCCAAGATTTGTCTGCTATCTGAGACTCTTACGGCAATGTGATGGCTCTGTGTGCAATTTGTGAGGCAATCTGTAGGGACATCCCCTAGCTCATACTGTGGAAGAACAGACTTACTTCTCTTTAATGCTCTACAGACCAAAAGGTTCATAGGAGACACGAGCAGTGTTGCTCATAGACTCCATTTAAAATTCTCCATCAGTTCACAGCCTTCAGAACTCGGCAATAATAGATCCCGACAACACGTGTGGTCATTGTCATATTCTTGGTGATGTTGAGCTTGCTACAATAAATATTTCTGCACACATTTGGGTGTGACTTTTTTTTTCCTGAGTAAGAGTTGCACAACACAGTGGCAGTTTCATCTTGGCTTGAAAGTG
Source organism: Neolamprologus multifasciatus (assembly GCF_963576455.1). Classification (NCBI taxonomy): domain Eukaryota; kingdom Metazoa; phylum Chordata; class Actinopteri; order Cichliformes; family Cichlidae; genus Neolamprologus; species Neolamprologus multifasciatus. The sequence continues at coordinate 24,413,183 of NC_140445.1, read as the reverse complement.
TCTAAAAAAGTCTGTCCCCATGCTGAAGTCAAGGGTGACATCTACTGTTGAAACAGAATACTACATGACAAATGTTTGGGGTGAAAAATCAGAAGGCACAGTGAAAGTAAGAGATTTTGACATTTTTTGTAAGCGTCATTTGATCAGTAGAAAGCGGCAAATCAAGTGTCACAAAGAAACAGATGAATGGCAGTCAGCATGCTTTTTCTGAAATAGAAAATACTGTTAATTATATGTACTTAAGATACAAATTGTGAAAAGAACTGTACATTTGCAAAGTCCTTTACTACAGAAGCGTAGAGCTGCCACCCAGGCAAAAGAAAAATACAAGTGTATCACGTTATAACGTGAAAAGTTTATTGTTCTAACAAGATACTTTTCCTGTTTGTACAATATACTATCATGTTTGTACGTTATTACAATATACATAATTATCACGTTCGTACAATATAATATTTATATTGTACGAACGTGATAATTATGTATATTGTAATAACGTGATATTATGTTGTTCAAACGTGAAAAGTATATTGTACAAACATGATAGTATATTGTACGAACAGGAAAAGTATCTTGTTAGAACAATAAACTTTTCACGTTATAACGTGATACACTTGTATTTTTCTTTTGCCTGGGTGGCAGCTCTACGCTTCCGTACTTTACTAACATTTACTACCAATGTGAAAAGCCAGTTCAAAACTAGAGAAAGTCAGCATTTAAAAATAAAATTGAAATCGGGTGCCACTCATATTTGTTTTTACCATTTTTTAAATACTTGAGTTTGGTTTCTGGAATGACTGCATGTTAACTCCATCATGAGCATATTTGGAGGGAAGCGTAGATCCTGGGATTTACCCAGTGTTAATGCTAACATACAGCTAATTTGGTAACAAAGTGCATGTGTAATTCAAATATTAAATATGATGCTAACTTTAGCTAGGAAAAAACAAGCTAAAAACAAAATGCACTAACAATTGAAACAAATCAGCCAAATCTTTGGGGTCTTTTCACAATAAACTCTAAAAGTTGTTTCAGCTGCTCCCTTGTCATAGGCATGCTTGATTTGGCAGATTTACACCAGATGTCCTTCCTGACGCAACCCGTTTGGAGTTTCCAAAGTGGAAGTAAACTACTGACCCTTTGCTTTCTAAGCAAATTTATCAACCACTAAACCACTGGAAGCATCTGCAAATGAACAGGAAAAAATGTCTCTCATCTTTCACTTCTTTCACACATGGCAGCCGCACCCCTAACAGTGCATAATGCTAGCTAGCTTGATTAGCAAAGTGCATTCATAAACTGTATGGTTACAATGCACAGACACATTAGTGTTTAACAGGCTGATAAAAAGTAAAAACTTCCTGGATGGTCTGTAGCATGTATCAAGCCCTAGTATTAGTATAAAGGTCATAACACCTGCCAGTGTTAGGGCATGTGTAAATCATTTGTTTTAACCCTTTGTTTATTGTTTTTTCAGACCTAGAAGATAAAGGTACGCAAAACCAACTGAACAATGGTCGGAGGCTCACATATAAACTAGGATACATTATTACTTGAATTAAAAGTGTTCATAGTACAACTGTTATTGTTAATATGCAGGACCAAAAAAGATTCAATATAACTTTGCGATTAGACTGATAATTGGTAAGCAAGTTTTCTGAAAGACACCTGCTCTATCTACATCTGCTGTATCTCTAAGTGTATCCCTTTAGCCACCTATTGAATATTGGAGGTGTCTCAGACTTCCAAGATTGTATCAGAATTTTGTTGGTGGCTGATGGCATGATAAGAAAATTACTTCAAAAAGTCTGTCCGTTAGGCTGAACAAACTGCTGAGACAAGGTTCCTAGATTGGTTCAAGATTTCACACACATAGTTAAAGTGATCATGCCACTATCTCCACACTCTCTATCACCACCCTTAGAGTTGTTATGAGGGGAAAACTACTCACAGAGGCCAAAACTGATCTCTTTACCAGGTGGTAATCATGCCTTTAACTGCTCTAAAGTTGAATATTTTAACACGGGAGCCCATGGGGATCGACTCACTTCTGGAGCCAGCCTCCAGTGGCCACTAGAGGAACTGCAGTTTCTGGCGCCTCTTCTCTGTAAGGTTGCCCCCTCAGCACCACGGAGAGGGACCCCCACCCACCCCCAAATCTATGTCCTCTGTCTCCCTCCAGCATCCACATGGAGTACTGGCAGGAATAATAGCACCCATCAGTGTTTTTCGTTACTCTACCTATACTGCAAATTACAGACAGCTACAGAATTGTTGCAATAATTAACATAATTCATCATTTACTTCCAATGAAATTAAATCAGACAGTTATATTCAAAAGGCGTAAAAGTCATTATAGAATTTTAATGCTGTCTAATGCCCCACTATCTCTTCACTAGGATTTCAAGAAGATGCTCTGATGATAATAACTGATGCGAGTACCTTTACGAACACCTGCATATGCATGTTTGTTTGAACATCTCTTCTTGTGTGAAATGACTTCACCAGTGTTGAGATGTGCCAGTAGTATTGTGGTGTCTCTTTAAAGGAAGGGGGAGTGTAGAAGAGGGACAGAGCAAAGAGATGAATAGAAGGCACCAGAACCACCTACCATGACCAAGTGCGCTGTAAATGTAGGACAGAAATTCGAGTGGAATACAAACGGATCGTCGGGCGACATATTCGAGGGAAAACCATGTTTGGATGTGCCTTATCTGATTCAAAGCATTTCAAATATGGCACTACATGCGACCACAGGAACGCAGGGAAACTATATTTCCTCCCAAACATCTCTGGCATTGTGAAACGGAAAAGAAGAGTGGCTGTAAAAGACATCTCTGTGCCGTCTTTCTCCGATTATCATCAATGGTAGGCATTGCATAATTCACCCGTATCCACCGGAGCCATTCGGTTCCTCCTCTTTGGAAAGAGGGGGACGCCAGAAAAAAAAAAGAAAAAAAAAGAGCGACTTCATCTAGTGGCTGCCTTCTCGGTGCTGCCTGCAATTGTTTGGCAATGCCCTTTTCTCTCTTAGCAAGGACTTGCAGCCAGTAGCGGGGGAACAAGCAGGGGAAGGATGCATTTAAGGCTGGATTTGTGCTGCATTCAGGGCGATTCGGCAGTAATAGCGGCTCTAGCAGAAACAGCGAGTGCGGAGGGCCTGGGAAGTACCCAGCCCCACTATCTCCCCCTTTTCCTCCCTCCCTGCAGGACCATGCTTGCGTGAGGGATGAGGCTGTGCACAGGGACACCAGGCCAGAGCTGCGGCCTACTTCTCGCAAGAGCCGGTCTCTCGACTGCAAGATCTGTGAACACATTGCCACCATCAAATCAGCATCTTTGGTACGCAACTCCCTCTCACCGCCGTTTGCGTAGAGCAAATAATACTGACAATAATAACAATAAAAATCCGTGTGTGTTTGCGCGTGCGTGTGTGCGCTAGCTTGTGTGTGCGTGCTTGGCGGCGCGAGGATGAGGAGGGAGGGAAGGGATGTCTGTGTTCTCAGCTGTACATCTGTAGTCATGGCAACCAGATCCTGTTAATGGATGTCATTTTTTCCATCCTCAGCTTCCCTCTCTGCCCCTGCTTTGAAGTGTGTGTATTGCGTTTATATGTAGTCCATGTAAATGACCGTTTGATGTCTTTTACCAGTGAGATTTAGTTTATTTGCTTTTTTTTCTCGCTGATTGTAAAAGGTTGAATTTTCTCTCAGTCATCTTAGATTGTTGTGCTGATTCCTGAACAGTGGCATCTTACAAATTTCGGATGATTAAACAAACAAACCAAAAAATGTTGTTATGGATTTTTGCTGATCTGGCTTCTGATTGCTTTTAAGTTTGCAGTTTGTATTTTCTGCACGGTGTGTGGCTTCATGTTTCTGGCTGCTCGATTTCTTTCACTTCCTGCTTCCCATATTCTTCCATGTAGGGCATCAGGTAGATCGAGGAGCATGAGCAGGACTTTGAGCTGCGGGTGCAGATGTCTGGGTATAAGCGCATGCGGCGACAGCACCAGAAGCAGCTGATCGCCCTGGAGAACAGGCTAAAGGCCGAGATGGATGAGCATAGGCTCCGTCTGCAGAAGGAATTGGAGACACATGCGAACAACACTTACATTGAGCTGGAAAGACTGGCCAAACGCCATGTTGCTCAAACAGACAAAGAGGTACAGCCTCAGCAGCAGGTGTTATTTGTGAATGAGATGAAAACTAAAGAGTGATGTAACTCACTCTGAGCTGCACTTGTGTCTACGTAAGGAAGGGATTCTATAAAAAGGTGATAATCTGATTATTTGAATGTGTCTTCACAGATGAAGTCAGTTGCAGCAGAAGAGAGGAGGATCCAGCAGCAGATTGTTGCTCAGCAAAAGAAAGAGCTGACTTCTTTCTTAGAAAACCAGAAAAAGGAATACAGGCTTTGCAAAGACAAGATCAAGGAAGTAAATATCATCAACAAATAAGTTTATGAAGTTGCACGCGAAGCATGTGTTCTTTGAGAAAATCTTCACTTTGTCCAAAGTCCATTCACACGGTTTGTGCTGCGTTGCAGGAGATGGACAATGACCCTTGTATACCCAAGGAGGAAAAGCAGGAGCGTCTGTCGAGGCACAAAGAAACAATGCAGCGCTCTCAGGCTGAGGAGGAAGCTCACCTGCTGGCCCAGCAGAGGCTGGTGTACGATCGCAGCTGCAGGGCTCTGAAACGCCGGAGTCTGCTCAGGAAACATGAGTTTGAACAAGAGCAACTGAGAGAGGTACAGTAATACAATATCCTGATGTTACGTAACATTGTGTGCCACCAAGACTGTGAATGAGAGGGAGGATGGTGTAACAGTGAAGCTGCAGAGAGAAGAGCACAGGGTAGATGAGTGTAAATGCCTGGGGTCAACCATCCAAAGCAATGGACAGAGAGGTGAAGAAGAGAGTGCAAGCAGGGTGGAGTGGGTGGAGATGAGTGTGAGAGGTGATTTGTGACAGAAGGATAGCAGCGAGAAAGAAAAGGAAGGTTTACAAGATGAAAGCACGACTTGCTGTGATGTATGGTTTGGAAACATTGGAGCTGAAGACGTTAAGATTTTCACTGAGAATGACCAAGATGCACAGGATTAGCAATGAGTACATCAGTGGGAACGCTCAGGTTGAGCAGTTTGGAGACAAAGTTAGAGAGGCAGTCAAGCTTGAGAGGGTTTGGACATCACAATCTTGCAATGCAGCAAGAGAGGAAGACCTCAGAGAAGGTCCACAGATGAAGTGAAAGAGGACACGTAAAGGGGTGGTGTGACAGAGGAGGATACCAGGGATCGGGTAGGAAGGAAGACGATCCACTCTGACGACCCTTAAAGGGAGCAGCTGAAAGAAGAAGACTATACCACCATGAAACAGCGTTCACAGTCACCTGCTTTTGGGATGATTGTTTCTGTTTTCAGAAGCTTTGTGGACACAACAACTTTTTGTAGCTTGAAGGAAGCAACTAAGAGTTATTTTTACTGTTAGTAATTTCTTGGATAATGTACACTTATTTACATTAATGACAATTATAGATCATAGGATATCATTCATAAAGGGATATCTTCTGGTGCACTCACCAACGGTATAAAAACTCTTTTTAACAAAGAATGATAACAACCAAGAAAAGGTTAAAAAACTCAAAAATCCAGGTGTTGTACAGAGTGCAAGGGTTTTTCTTCCACAGTGGAAAAGGGTTTCCCAGCGAAGTACTGGCATTGTAACTGCATGTCACTTACATAGTTTTCATGTATTTCAGCAAAGAGAAACACATGGAGATAAATAGAAATTTTAACATTAAATCAAAACTAATGAACATTAAAAAAGAAAAAGAAGAAAACCTGTATTAAGATATATGACAAATTAATACTGTCTTTCAAAATGGTCCATTTTCGTGTCCCAGGAGCTGAACAAGAAGAGGACCCAGAAGGAGATGGAACATGCCCTGATGATCCGGCAGGATGAGTCTACCCAGGACCTGGAGCGCAGGCAGCTGCAGATGCTCCAGAAGCTGCGCATTGAACTCATGCGGCTGCAGCACCAGACAGAGCTTGAAAACCAGGAGGAGTACAATAACCGTCGGCAAAGGGAACTGCACAGAAAACACACTCTGGAGCAACGACAGCAGCCCAGAAACCTCAAGGTGCCCGAGATTTACTCTTTGCTGCTATTCTGTGTGGTGGAGAGTTTACATCCCATGAACATCTACATAATAACCTGATGAAGTCATGTGTTTACGCTGAAGCTCTGCAAGTGCTGTGCAATGCATTCATAGCATTCGACTTGACTGAAATATTTAGCCCGGTAGTCACCTGTAGAAAACCATTAATCACGTTGCCATGAGAACTGCTTCCTCCAAAACATGCGTGTTCACAAGTTTAAATCTCGTCTCTCTTTATCTAATAGCACAGTGGTCAGAAGCCTACTTATGGAAATAAATGTTCAAGGGCGCTGCAAACAAATTATTTATTTATTCATACAACTTTATTTTGTATACTTTGAAAGGGTAGACTGAGCAATCTTCAGGCTTTGAATCCACAAGCCTAATCAATCAGTTGAGTTATGAACAACCAACTGAACCAGTCAGCTTTAACTTTAAATATACCAAGAAAAGAGCACAAGACTAACATCTAATCATTATCTCTGTTGCAGACACTGGAGATGCAGATCAAAAAACAGTTTCAGGACACATGTAAGGTGCAGAATAAGCAGTACAAGGCTCTTAGGAACCATCAGCTAGAGGTGTCTCCCAAAGGTGACCATAAAACCATCCTGAAGGGCCTGAAAGAGGAGCAGACACGCAAGTTGGCCATACTGGCTGAGCAGTACGAGAAGAGCATCAATGAGATGATGGCTTCACAAGCGGTACGCAGCAGTTTGTTATAAACAGTTGAAACGGGGCTCGTTCATCAACACAAGAGCCTGGAATTTCAACAGCCACACTCTCTGATGTTTGTCGCTAACTCTGTCTCACCGTGTTTCTAGATGCGATTAGAAGCGGAGCAGGAAACGGAGTGCCAAGCTCTGAAGCAGCAGCTGAAGCAAGAGATGGAACTCCTGGACGCTTACCAGAAAAAAACCAAGTCACAGATGGAGACCCAACATGAGCGCGAGCAGCAGAAACTTGAGCAGAAGGTCTCCATACGGAGAGCGCACCTTGAACAGAAGGTACGTTTAGCATCAAAGCTATTCTAAAATAAATCCAGCATGATACCATATTTTATGAAAATGATGCCAGATAGGTAGGTAGATAGATCTGCGTCCAGAGAGACGATTTATCAGCTGACAACAGCATAACAGTGGCGCTCTAGTTTGTAGTCAAGTGCACCGTGGACATAGACAACATGGTAAATATGCTTATTGTTTTATTCATAATAGGAAAACCATGACATGGCAGGGCTCTGACATGACAGCGTTGTTCTGTTCACCACTTTTGGTTCAAACGGAAAGATCATAAAAAGTAATTTCATAACATCTTGTGGAGATAATTTGGTGGTTGTTTTGAGTCTTCTTCTGCCTTTATAGTTTTGAATGAAGTACTGTTTTAGATAGTTAAACCTGGGTCACACATTCCTGCCTCCTCAGGCCAAGGAGGAAATTCTCTGGTTTTTATTTGTCTGATACTTGAAATGACAAAATGCCACACACTGTATATAAATGACGGCATTTGGATTCTCTTTTTTGCAAACTGAAGTTTGCCATTTTGTCTGTTGGTGTCTTAGTTTTTTGAAAACAGACAACACAAGTGAGCAGCGAAAAGATAAGAAGACACTACACAGACACATGTATCCCCTCCCTTATCATCTATTTTACAATAACTTGGACCATAATTTGTAAAATAAACATCATGCTGAGGTGCAGTCCAGTGTTAGGCTGATAAAACAAAATAAATCCATCAAATGGGCCATGATAGAATTATTTTCATGTTTAAGAAAAGAAGTCTTCAGATTACACTTCGCTAAAAAACATCACAAAGAACCTGCATAGTGCTGAAAATTATTTGAACGGATGAAACCAAGATTAACCTTTACCAGAACGATGGGAAGAGAAAAGTGTGGGTGAGTGAGAGAAACAGCTCATGATTCAAAGCAGTCCACATCTTCTGTCACTCATGGTGAAGCCAGTGTTATAATACGTGCATGTGAGGCTGCGTAGCACTGGGTCACTAGTGTTTATTGATGATGTGACTGCTGATAGAAGTAGCAGAAGGAATTCTGAAATGTCCAGGTCTATACCCAGCGTGGGACCCAGGGTTTCCAGTTTTTGGACCTTTAAGGACCTTCTTGTGTTTTTCTGTTTGCTTCTTAGATGGGCCTCTGCTGCTTAATATCTACATTTTGATTTACAAATACTTCCTTACCTTTATGAATCTTCAATTCTGGGTTCCAATATGTTTTTGTTCCCCCATTGTGCCCTATCTCCTCCTATGCCTTCTTCCCATGTCTAGTTTAATCTAGTTTCATTTTACTTTTTCATTTCCTATGTGTTTTTTATGTATGATTTGTTTTGTTTTTCTTTCCTCCTTTGGTCGTATTGTCTTGATTGTCTACACTGCCTTCAATGGGCAAGTGTTTCACTACCCAACAGAGCATCGTTTTGTGATATTAAATATGAACCTGAAGCCAAAAATACCCATAAAGACCCAGTTTTTCATCAACAGAATAAAAATATGAATTTTGATGGAAATGTAGTAATAGGTTTTTGCAACATCTTTATATACAGTAAACATGTTGAAATTACTGACAACAATTATGATGCAACAGCTGAGTTTTTAGCAGTTGATTCTGATTTCCAGTTTTCCTCCTACTCCTACTTTTTTTCCAATTCAATTTCTTACTAAGAACTATGATTGACGGCATATATGAGGAAAAATAAACTTTTCTTCAGTACAGGATATTGTAATTATAATAATAGAAATAATTAAATTTTCCAATTCCCCTCAAAGTGCAGTAAGTTACGGGATCTTCACCTTTACATATTTGACTTTACCAAAAAAAAAAAAAGCAGATACAGTGGATTTATGTAACAAAACTTACATTATTTTTCACTATGTTTATAACTTAACCAGATACGAGGACGTCGACTTTTTTTCTTTTTTTCACTCATGGCAGCTTTGATCCTTTGCTCATACCGAGGCAGCTGGATTCCAAATGTTGGATAGCTTTAGCTCCTTTGCATATAGGCAACATTTAACCAGTGCTTGTTGCATCTCCAACCATAATGCCCTTACAGATTAAAAAATAGGTAAAATGAATCTAATTCCATTTAGCATGCTGTGTTTTCATTGCAGATTGAGGAGGAACTGGCTGCACTTCAAAAGGAACGTACCGAACGAATTAAGCACTTGTTGGAACGTCAGGACAGAGAAATTAATGCTTTTGACACAGAAAGTAGAAGCCTCGGCTTTGGAAGCCTGGGATCTATAGACTTCCCCAAAGAAGACAACAGATGAAAGTGGATTTATCTCTAAAGGACAACATATCCGTGCCCTTTTCACGTCCACTTGACCGTTTGTCCCACCCAGGGTGACAAAACTGGATTACTTTTCATTGCTCTTAGATATTGCATCTTTGAATTGGGGTGTTGCGTGCAATGAGAGCCTCTTTTGTGAAACTTTAAAGGGAGGGGGTGGGGGGTAAAACAAAAGAATCTACACAACAACATGTCAATAAAAATCAAACCTAGTCAGTGTAACTCAAAAGCCTATGTGTCTGAAATAAAAGACTCTTTCCTCCATGCCATTTTCTCCTTTTGGTATGAATTGAATAAATCAGGAAATTTTAGTAAAATGGGCACTTTGGTATGTTTAAGTAGAAACCCATCTTGTTCATATGAGGCTTAATGTGTGTTACATGGAGGGACATTGTGGAATGTGAGCTACGGATTCCCCCGTGGTGTTAAGCTGCTTTGTTTCGGTTTTGTTTTTTTTTGTTTTTTACTAGTTTCATTTTGTTCTCTTTGTTTTATTCTCTGAATGTGAATATTGCTGTATGGGGTCACTGGATAGTCAGAGTTTTTTTTTATTTTTATTTTCCAGTCATACTTCCATTTTGTGCTTATGCATACAGTATACTGTGGACCCTCACTTTTCTAGGCGGTTCTGATCTTTTCTTTCATTTGATATGTAGACTCGATTGGCATAAGCTTGATCAGCCCATTTATCTTATCACAACTCAAGATCCCACTTGGTAAAACTGCTTATTATTGCATGCACTTTAAGGACAAATTCAGGTTGTGAAGTGAAGCATGAATCTGTCAGAGATTTTAGCTGTTTGTAAATAAAAGTGGTCATAGCATTTTTTTAGGCCTATGGATACTGGACATAAGCGCCATATTTGATATGATAATTTTCACAAATGCCTTTATTTAAGTTGTGCCTGAAGCAGATTTTAGTTACGTGTTTGTTATATCTATATTTTACCTACTGAGGCCGGCACCATTTTTGTTTTTGAGTTCATCTAAACTTGTGAATCATTTAATGTTCACTAATCAAAGTTCTTGTAAAGGAAAATGGTGAGAATTGTGCTGTATAATTTTTGATATCAATATTTGTACATGAGAACATAGCTAGAATATACAGAGACACTCGTCTGTTACTGATAACAGAGTCTAATGATAAAGATTTTGCTTCGTTTTCTTTCGTTTTATAATATAGAGAAATGGTCATACAATAGCTCAATATATTGCTAAGTCAAATCACTAGACTTTGAGATTGTAAAGATGGAAGTGAATGGAACCACAGACTTCTTATATCAGTATCAGCGACGCCACAACAGCAGACAACAGCATGTGGGTCCGGATTGCATTCTCCTTATTACTGTCTAATGATAAGATTTACATCTTTTTTGCCATCTTTGTTATGGTCATTGAACAGGTTGCACAATTATTCCATTTCTACTGAATGGAAGGGTAATTGTTTGGTGCTTAATTTCTAATGCCACTTTTAGCCTTGTGGGTTTTGTCTCGGAGAGACGATTGATTTTTACAAAATGTAAAACATTTTGAACCCCACCCCCGCCCCCACTCTGAGTCAAAACACTACTATGTTTTTCAAACACTCATGACATATTTAGAGTACCCCATGCAGTGAAACCCTCTTAAAAGAAAATTAAGTATATGTATGGAAAAATAAATGCTATTTTATCATGGGACAGTTTTTGGAACATTGTTTAATGTGGTGGTCTTGAATGCAACCCTGTTACATTTTTTCTTTTCTTTTCACGTCAGAGCCACAACTTGTATTAATGTTTGGTTATGTTCCTCACAGGGCTGAACGCTAGAAGACGCGCCCCGGGGTACAGCAGATGAACGCGATGGCATTCAGCGTCGGAACGCAATAGCACTTAAATGCTCTTGTTTTACACCTAAATTCGGAATTTGTTTTCTAAGGTCGAATGGCTCCACTAAGATTTACAGTCTTTGACGTTTTCATGAACTTTCTGAAATTTGATGACAGCATTTCTCATATGCAGTAAGGCCTTTTGTCTTGGTCACGTGTAACTGAAAGCCTTGTGGACACAATTTTTTTTTTTAAAAAGTGCTGTTGGGGTGCTTGAATAAGTTTGTTTGTGAGCTGCAAAACAATTACAATTTGTGTGACTTTTATGTTACTAGAAAGATGTATTTAGTTAGAATAAAGGGGACTTTCCTAAAGAACTTTATTCACCATTTCCTGTGCAGTTCAAAGACAAAAATAAAAGAGATTCTGTTGAAAACAAGGACTCTCAATTATCATCCTGCATCTCATGTCAGAGTGCATTTCTTATCATTTGTGGTTAAATTTTCTTGTAAAGCTTTGTCATGTGGTGCAAATCGTCTCACTTTTGCTTTTCTTAGTGCATTATAACCGCAGTGACCTACATCAAATCAAATAAAACGCTGTTTATCATAATTTACTGTAGGTTGCAAGCACGCAAACACACATTTGTTAACTTGTGAAAACAGAACCCTGAAGTTGGAGCAAGAAGTGAGAGGGGAGTTACACTGCAGAGCGTCCAGGTTCCTCACGTTTCAGGGAAAGCCTGCTTGATTTAGGTACTGAGTGTGGTTTATTTTTTAGCATGTCTCTACTTTATATGTGAGCAGAAATCTCACTGTAGTTTCCTTGAATTGCTGACATCTGTTGCAGCAGTTGCCAGCCTCGCCGCAACCCCTCTTTAATCCCCTGGGGTAACTGGAAACCCCCTGAAGGTGGCAAAAGAGTGGTTAGATTTTACCTGAAGTAGTGCTGACAGGGATGTGGCGCATTGAGTTCCCCCTCATTTTTCTCAAGTAGTCAGTAGTTCAGCGACAATACATCTAAGGTATTGAAACCAAAATGTGATAATCAAGAGAAAACAAAGAGATGGTGCCAGCTCATAATGAGGTTTTTTCACTTTCAGTGAAAAGTTTACCTGTTGCTTTTACCTCAGAGGAGATTGCCACTTTTCTGTCCTGCAGACGTGCAGTTTGACCTGCAGTCTGACCTAAAATTAACCCTAGTGATGCAGATAGTGAGCCAAAAAGACGTCATCGGGTGTCTCCAAGCAGAAGTGTTGGGGGATGACTGTAAGATTAGCAACAACAACAACAAAAAAAAAAGCCCAGTTTATGTTATTTTCATATTTTCCCATCCTGCAAGATGTCTAATGTTTACTCATAAATCTCTGGAAGACACGCCACACTAGTGAGATCATCCAGTGTTAAAGTCAGCCCATGCAACAGATCGCATGCTTTACCTAAGCAGGCCCAGTCCTTTTACGCACTCAGAAAATTTGTGATTGAGAAATGTGACCTGTTTCCTGTGACCCTGCCAGCTTCCTGTGCAAACACCCGCTTGAAAACAATGTTGCAAAAAGACACGTGGTCTTAGGAGGGGATTTAGGAGTAAGAGATGAAATTCAGGAGAACTATTTACCAAATTTAACAGAAGGTAGAAAAAAAACAATATGAAACAGCTTTCAAAATCCCCCCCTCACATTTGTGGTCCAAACAAAAATAACACTCAGCACTTACCTTAGAATTTGTTGGTTATGTCAGAGTGAACTTTGCCAGGTAGCAGCAGGACACTTTAGTCATGTGGTTTTGTTTTTGAATCATTGGGGTCATGCCTACGCCAGCGAAGCCACTGAAAGCTAAACACAAACTGAAAGATCCTGAGTAATATCAGACTCCTCCTGCGTGAATGCCTATACATAGAAAATAAGAAACTTTAACAGTTTCTTTTCAGATCTATAAAACAAACAAACAAACAAAAAAATTATCAACACCCAGCTTTGCACAGACAGTGATGAGCTCACTTTTACCTCCACGCACAGACAAGTTTCTCACCCTTGCTATTTAAAGAGTGGTAGGAAGCAATTTGGTGAGCATGTGTGAAAAGTGTAGGTTGACCTCAGTCCTGATATGATTTTCATTCATGTATGACACTGTTTTCTAAATTCTGCAGGTTACTCTTTCAGTTTTCTTGAAATATATAAATATAAGTGTTTATTTTCCATGCACAAAAAAGGAAGTCCTATTTTAAATGCCACAACCTTATGTCCATACATGTCCTAACGAGCAGACAATGCCCCAACATGCCTATTAAGGGAGCAGGCATTTAGATACATTGCCCACTTTGCTTGTTATAGGCGTGAAAAAAAAAATGCACATGTGAACGAAAGGAGGAAATTCTGGGAAATTTGGTTGCCTCACAAGTGCACGTCATTTCCTCCTATGACAAATGTGCGGTTTCTGTCTTTAAAAAGTTTTAAAGCAGTGTGATTATGACAAGTCCGCACAATTTGCTTGTGATACCGAGAGGAGAATGAATGGTCATGTAAAGAATATGCATTTTCAGCAGTTCATGGAAACAGCAGCAAGTAAGTTTGATTGTTTTTTGTCTCCTTTTTGTGCTTTAAATATAAAGCACTGAACCCTTTTGCATCTTTTCTTGCCAATAGGGATGTGGTTATTTTTAGCGATTTACAGCTGTTGTGAAACTAAGAGCAGTTTGCCGTTTTCTGCGTCAGTAAAGGAAATTACAATGCTTATTAGTTTCTTAACATAATGCTAAATATTGGAAATGGCACCGTAAGCTTTTACTTGCCACATAAATCTCTTTTTTGGCACTTGTGGTTTTTATACAAAGATCCCCTTAAACCCACCAATGTGATGAAGGATAACCATAACTGACTAGCTCATTTCTCCTCAGCATTACTGTATCTCTTGCTGCTTATGACTGTTGATTCAACAAAAACTGTGGCAGCAAGCACGAATCAGCAGTGTGGGAATCTCCTGCAGCAGACTTTGAAGATCACCAGAATTGTACACAAGGAATCTGGTGACCTAATCAAGACATATGTGAGTAGACTACAGGCACAAAACTGCTCTACTTTACAGTATACTGGCAGATATACTTGTGCACTTATAAGCTATGTAGGCTGATTCCTTTCCTTTTTTCCCTTGTTTGCAGAAAGCCGCTCAAGGGGAAATGTCAGAGCTCTTCTGCAAGGTGTCGGTGAACGACATCCCTGATCCCAACATCTCTGGGCTGGATCCCCCAGCAAGGATAGCAAGCATCTACACGCATCTCCAAGCTTTCCTCCCACATTTTAAACGTGTGTACAAGCAGCAGACAGACTTACAATCGCCTGGCAGCCCTCTTCTGAAAGAGCTCACCAGAGTCTGGGGTCGCACTGAGAGTCTGGCCAGTTTCATAAACACATTTTATCAGAGCCTCTTCCCAAACCTGCCCATACCTGAGCCGGCAGGGGGGCCGACAACACTACCACCAGCTCAGAACGTCTTCCAGCAGAAGGTGTACGGCTGCGTGGTCCTGAAGACCTACAAGGATTTCATGTCAAACGTTTCCAAAGAACTGAGGAATCTAAAAAGCAAAGTGTGCACGAAGAGGACACCAATCAATGCATTCTGAAGATGACCAGAAGGTGGCCTTACACTGTCAGTTTCCTGAGAAAAACAAATGTAAGTTTAAAAGTGGCTGGAGTGTCAATGCAAGCTTATTTATGGTATTTAATATTTATTTTCTTTTGTGTTAATTGTCATGCTGTTAAAGACATGTTATGTCCATGCAATATGTATTTAATTTGCAAAATGCCATTGGAAAAGTCCTGTGTTGCTGATGTAAACTTATTTGTGCTACACACAACAATTAAAAGAATACTTTGCATCTGTACTATGTGGTCAGCATCCATTTAATCATTTTTGTTAGAGACCATCTGAAAAAAAAAAGCATGGAGTTTAATACAATACTGGTGCCTACTTAATGGCAACAATTTAAGATAAAATGATGTTTCTACAATAATAATTCTTCTTCCTTTGCTTCTGACAAGTTAAGATGGAAACAAAAAACATTGCAGCTTGTGATCTGGACAGAATCAGTCCATCCAGAGGGGTTAAAAGAAAATCAGGAAGCTGCTGAGACGCTGACTGAGTGATATCAACTCTGAATGACGCATGTGTTCAAAACAAGGCTGCATCAGATAGGAAAGATTTCATGAAACTGGCGGGCTGTCTGGCTAGTCACAAGGTGTGGGTGTGTGTGGTTCAGATAATAGTTGTGCACTACATTAATAGTGTGTGCTGTGTATCCTTGTGTGCCTTAAAAAGAAGAAACTGCAGCTACAAAAAGGAAATGTGTAAGTATACACCCATTGAACCCCCCCCCCCCCAAAAAAAAAACAAAAAAACAAAAAACACCATACAGATAATGAACAGGTTCTCCAGAGATGTCACCTCTGTACACAGTGACAAGAAGGATATTTGCTGGAGTGAAGTAATTCTTAGCTAAACTTTCCTCAGGTCACAAGCTGTCGGGAAACTGGAAGCAGAAGGGGGATTCACTCTGGGTCATGAATCAAGTTCCCTCTTATAACTCTGGCTTATTTAAGGCACAAACACAGAGGGTACCTCAGGGCAACAGTCATTCTCCAGTCTACATTGTAGTCAAGTTGTTCCGAAAATATCTCTTGAATCCCCCCTGATTAACCCACGGCTACTGCCTACTGGGTGGAAATCAGTAGTGTCTGTTATTTCACCGACACACAGGTCATGCTCAGCAGACATGGTGACGACATGGTGGGACCACTAAAACGGTGAAGCCTTCTTAAATTAGACGTCACCAAACATAAGCGACAAGTATTATCAGTGTGCAGCTTTGTGAAGTTAAAGGCCAAAGTTGCACAGTGACATATGCTTCTGTGGCAGATGAGTGAATCTACTTGAGTAATGATAAAGTTTTATTATCTGAAGCATCTTCTATAGGTGAAGACACAAGTTACCACAAGAGAAGCAGGTGCACGGCCATGATCATTTTATATGCTTTGACATGGTTTGACCTGTGGGGGGCAGTATGAACCAAGGGTTCAAGTCATTATTTAAAGTCATGATGCACCACTGCAAAAACATTTCCAAGACTAACATCCGTTCATGTTAACAAACTAGGGTTGTTGTTTTTTGTAAAGGTATTTCAGTTATTTTTCATATTTTAAGCCCTTTCGGTGTCGTGACAGTAGAGCTACAGACACATGGGGAGAAAACAGGATGAGAAAAATCAAAAGAGGTCATTTTTCAGCCACACTTAAAATAGGGATACTTTGGTTATTGTATGTGGTTTGTACTGTAAACACTCAGCTACCAGGAAACATCTGACTTCCTATTTTATGCTTTCCACTTTCCTAAGTTGCCAGCCATTTTTTTAAAAAGTCTTGTTTTCTAGGATTGCAAACGTAAGATTTTATTCCCCGATTTCAAATTCCTCGTTAATGAGTAAAGCTGTAAAATGATGCGTTTGTACATCAGAACATCACAGTCTCACACAAAGCCCGTTAGCTTACAGACACCAAACACGGCTTCTCTTTGATCTCTGACTAACCTTGTGTTGTGACGTCTTTTCATCATTAAAGACAAGTTGCCGAGTATAAGTATCGGAAGGAAATTCTATACCACAGACAAAGCAATTAATGAAAACCATTTCTATGAGTCATCCATTCTCAGGGTACGTTGACTTTTCTGAGAAATCCTGTGATCACTTTAGTTCCAACATTTAATGTAACCAGACTGTTTCCCTCTACAGCCAGTTACCATAAAAGGGAGTAATGACCTCTGCATGACGAAGCAGAACTGACATGAAAAGGGGTTTGACTTAAATAAAATTCATATCATGACTTTATTCTTAAATGTTAAACCGATTCTGCCGTGAAGCATTTATTCATGCAGAACAGCACTCCCATTTCCTGTTATCAAGTATCCACATCATGAACTGAAGTCAGGACAGTTTCATTGGGTCATTTATTGTGCAAATACAACGTGAAGAGCATGCACCAAGAGGGTTCATGTTTATGACATTAATAAAAGGCTCTTGTCTTAATAGAGACATATCCAGATACATTTAAAGACAGATCTTTATATCCCTGACTACTGAGACTTATTGATTTATGGCAATAACATTTTTAGATGTTTATCAAGCATCCATACTTGCATGCATAGAGTCATATTGTTGGTTAGCTAGCACTGGATATTTGATTAATATTGCTTTGTCCAACTGCTAGAAGTGTGTAGTAATTATCTCAAGTATTGCTAACAGTCAGATTACTTCAAATATATCCAGCATATGTATATATATAGTCTTAGGATTTGCATAGTTATTCAAACATGAATAAGGCATATATTCAGGCGAGCAATAAACTTAAACAGACAATACAGTGAAAACGTCATTTTGCACCTCATGGTTCAGCATACCGACCTCACTTACACAAGGTTGTCGTGTCCATATTCAAAAAGCGAATGGTCATTCTCGATTCAATTTCAAATCCGTCCAGCAACTGCAAAACACAGTTTTACATTCAAACCTCAGTTATTTAGTACCAGTTTCCAATTTAAATACAAACCGATCAGTTAAAAGAAAGTTAAAGCGTACACATACACTCATGAGCCACTTTTTTAAGGCACACCTGATCAAATGCTCGTAATAACTATGGCAGCACGTCGGTGCTTTTAGGCATGTAGATATGGTCTACAGATTGCAAGGATTCACCAAAAACCAGACAAAGGAGGACTGGAAAAACGTCGCCCGGTCTGTTAAGCCTAGATTTTGTCCATGACATAGATGGTGAGGTCAATATTTGGTATCAATAACATGAACTGCCTCGTACTGACAGTTCAAGCCTCTGACGGTGGAACAATGTTGTTGTGGGTATTTTCTTGGCACATTTTGGTTCCCTTCGTCGCACCACAGAGCCCCTGAGTATTGTTGCTGACCATATCTACCATGGTGTACCCATCTTTCAGTTCTTTTCAGACTGGTTTCCTGAACGTGACAATAAGTTCACTGTACTCAGATGGCCTCCATGTCTCAGACATGTTTCCAGCACCTTATTGCATCTATGCCACAAAGAGTTAAGGCCATCCTTAAGGCAAACCAAACAGAAAACTAGCAAAGTGTAACTAACAAAGTGACCAACGAGTGCATATTGTTTAATAATGTGCATTATGTGTACAAACCTTGAGGAAGTGCTCAAATGTGATGCCCTCATAGAATTCATCAGGCTCCTGTGTGCCAGAAAGTGAAGTTGTTGACTTTATCCAGACACCTTAATGTTATCTTGAGACGCTTTAGCTTACATACCATGTGACCCACTGAAATACTGGCCACCTCCAACATGGCTGCATCAGCAATGCATTTGGCTGTTTCCTTCTCCAGTGTCCCACTCCGAGATAACAGCTCCTCCACCACCTGAACAGACGTGAACAACAGCTGAAGTAAGATATCACTTCTGTAATGCTGTAATCGCATCATCCTGTCTGTTACTGGCAGCCAATCAGTTGCGTTGGAGGAAATTGAGCTAATAACCCCAGCACTAGAGTTACATGTAAAACACAAAGATAAGTTACTTTTACAGTCAGTATTTTTAAACAGCTTAAAAACTCAGTTGAGAATGATCATAAACTTAAGGTGACTGTGCGCGATCATTTCTTCCCCCGAGCTTACATGTCTGTATTCCTCTAGAGTTATTGTCCCATCGTTGTCTGTATCGTGCATGTTGAATAAAACTGCAGAAAAACAAACAAACGCAGGTTTGACTTTGTGTCATCTTCAGGTAAAAGTCAAGCAGTCGAGTTCATGCGATCTATACTGAGACGTACATCTCAGTTTCTCTCTCCTGGTCTTTCCACGCTGCTCTTCTGTCATGTGCGCCGATGGCGGCCTAAAATGGGACATGACCACCACGAACTCTTCAAAGCCAATCTCCTGAACTTTTCCCTCGCCATTCTGATGGAAGTTTCTGAAGAAAACAGCAAATCAGATGCTTTCAAATGAACTGACAACAACTGATACATTAAATCTACAATTTCTTCCATCATTTTTCATCTTAAATGTAAGAATTGTTTATGATTTTGAAAAATAAAAGTAAAATGATTAAAGGCAATGAATAATTACTGTACCTTCTGTCAAAAAACGCCTCTATGATCTGTGCGCGGATGGGATTGAATGCTAGGTCGTCGATTTCATTGAAATTATCTCTCCTGAGGGTTTAAAACAGACTTTCAGGAGTAGCTCATTCATAAGAGACACAATCGTAGAATCCTGTAGAGCAGGTTTCCCACTCCAAAGAATATTTGTTTCAAGAACAAATGAAATATCAGCTTACCGTAGAGTCTCTTCATTGTGACTCAGCTGCTTAAATCTTTTATGCAGAACTCCAATCTGTTCAAATGAAACTGAGAAATAAGACGGAAACTTTAGGACAAACTACCTGTAAAGATTGCACACCAAGATTAAGTTCCACTAAAATGCCAGTTCAGCTGTCCACTTTCAGCTTTCAAGGCAGCTAATTTGGATATTCACGTTTCATGTAAAACAGTTTGGTTTGCCTCTCATCTCTCACACTCACCTGTTTAGAACATACTACAGGTGAAACCATAAGGTCATTTAGAAAAGTAGAAAACTGGAGTTTCAGCTTTTGGGTGTTTACTGTAAATGGCTGCTGTCAAAGCTTTCAATAGAGTCCGATCTATTATTAACAACACCTCTCTTTGCAAACCGGGTAAAGTTCCACTTCCATTCACTTGCACTTTAAATTATTCATCTGTAATGCACCACAGCTACTGGTTTATCTTATACACAGTGATGACTAACAGGTAACTGAATGGAAACACCAAATGTTGAGCATTACGTTGACATGGACGTATTTCCCCTTTAAGACTGCCTTAAAGTAAGAATTTATTAAAATGTTATTTCCGCCGCAGTGAGTTCCTGTTTTTGTTTTGCATTTTTTTACGCAGGCCGATTCTACACGTCTGATTGAAAATGAAGCATTTTCAAGTAATGCAAACAACAGCCCGGTGATGACTACTCACAGCCCGTCTTTTCCGCCAGATCACTATATTCTGGCCGTCCGGGTGAGGACTGTAGTGCACCCATTGCTCCAAAAAAGATCTTCCCTGGTCAGCCCGCTTTTAAAGGGAGCACAGAGGAGTCTCACATGAACTCAAAGCGATTCAAAGCGGATTTCGTGCTTCCAGATGATCCATATCCACCTGTGTGTTTCTGTGACAGAGCCTGCTCATCTGACGGCTCTTTTACCCCTGAGTGCTCGCCAAGCAGGTTTCATCCTCTGCAAACAGCGCATGCCACTTCCGCAACGATCGTCTCGATGACGACACACTCTTAGGAACAACAGGGTGCACTTTAAATGACCAGTTTTACATATTCAGAGGCCGCGTGTGAGGGTTTGCCATGAAGTGCAGAGTAAGAAAAAAATGCACAAGTAGCCTTCACATATGGTAACGATTTTTTAAATATATTTCCAGACAAGCTTTCTTTACTTTTAAATACTACTGTACATCTGCCCTTTGCACAGGTGGATGGATCCACATGTATAAACCCACCTGTTGCAACCAGAGCAGCCTTCAGAACATAGTTGCACACCCAGCCTAATTTTAAATATTTCCATAATCATGAGCATAACATTTATTGTGTTAAACTACCAGCAACATCCCACTTTAGGAACCTGAGTTACAAGCAAATCAGCTCTAGAGAGAAATCTGCTTTAAGTTACTTTCAGGAAAAAGTTTAAAATAACCTACTTCAAACTGGGAGTAAATGGCTGTGTGCACAATTATTAGGCAAGCTAATTATTAGGCAAGCAGGATTCAAAATGTTAATTAAAATCCAACATGGATACCCCATCTCAGTTGTTTATTTTCATTAGTTGAAGTGAGAATAATAAAAACAAAAAACTCTAAATTTACAAATAAACATTTCTGATATTAAAAAAGATTTCAGTGGGGGCTGTTTTAGCTCAGTGGGTGGGCAGGCGACCACATGCCACATGGTGAGAAAGCAGTGGCCCTTTGCTATATGTCTTCTTCGCTATAATAAACCCAAAAATGCAAAAAAAAAAAAAAGCTAAAAAATAAAATAATAATAATAATAATAAGAAGAAGAAGAATGATATTTAGAAAAAAGTCCATCAGTTTGTTGATCTATTGAAAATCAACCTGTTTGTGCCACAGCAGCAACAGCCTCCCAGACACGTTTAGAGCCGTGTGCTGTGTTCCTTTACTCTAAAGCTCCTGTTTAAGAAGGGCCCACAAGTTCTCAGTACGGTTTAGCTCAGGTGAGGAAGGGCTAAATCAAAATTATGGTCTTCTTGAAAGTTGCAGATGTTTTCCTGTATCGCTTTTTACAGAATGTGTGCTCTAAAATCTGGCAGCAGCTTTGGGAGTTTTTTGAGTCCATCTTCAACCCCTAAAAGGCTCAACTAGCTCATGTTTATTAACACCAGCCCACACCTGGTATCTGATTCAAAGTGGAGCTCTGTGCCCATTACTACGAATCCAGCAATGCACACATTCGTCTGGTCTGTCAAGAGTCACACTCATCTCAGCAGTCCATAAAACCTTTAAAAAAATCTGTTATTATTGATTTCCTGGCCCAGTCTTGATGCTTCAACTTATGTGTCTTGTTCAGTGGTGATTGTGTTTTAGCCTTCCTTGTCTTGGCCATATCTGTGAGCACTGAATCTACCACTCCAGCTAGGGTCTAATTCTGGAATATGATAGCTTCACGTTTGATTGTTCTCAAAACTTGGGTGTTTCTTGCAACTCTGTTAACTGTTTGCACCAAAATGTTTGATGGTTCTGTCATCGCACCCCAATATCTTTGCACTTTCAGGAGTGCTGCATCCTTCTGAAAGACTTCTGACATTTTTTGCCATTTTACTGTCAGTTAGATCTTCCTCTTTTCTTTTTTTTTTAAGTCCATTTTGTCTGAGAAAAAGAAGCCGCTTAATAATTATGCACCCCTTGATATGAGGTGTTGGTCTCCTTAGGCAGTACTCTCCGTCATTACACAAATACACATCTTCTGATGTGCTTAAATCTAATAAGTGTTCATGTTTATACAGCTTAGAGTATGAAAATATGCATAAAAATTGTCAAAAGATATGTGCAAAATACTCACTTGTCTAATAATTGTGCACAGTGTGTAGACCTGTGACAGCTGGGACAGGCTCCAGCTCCCCACAACCGTGACCAGGAGAAGCGGTCACGAAAATCCAACATCAGGTGATTTTTCTACTGGAATTCCCCTCGTGTTCATACAAAAGGCTATTCAAAGGATTGGTGGGAGGAATATCAAGGTCTATGCAGGGATATTACACCAACTGGGGTTGCTCAGCTTCTTAAATAACATGGTCCAACTTCTCTGAACAGTTAATGTCTGTCACAGTTCACGGAAAGGAGTCAGAGGCAGGACACACCAAATACAGTTTCAGAAGGTTTTAATGAGCAACTCGTGATCTCACAACAAAAATGAATAAAAGGTCTTGTTTTTAACTGAATGTTCACTGAACACTGGGTCAGAGTTTAGTTGCTAAAGCAGTTACGAAGGCAGGATTTCTTCAGAAGCAGAATATTCAACTCTAGCTTGTTATTTAATAAAGATAAGTCTTCCGAAATTGTCTCAAAGGCAGAGTTTTTATTCAGGTAAGCAGCTAGCTAGTTAACACTGAAACACCAAGGGTATCATATTTTATTCATGACTTTTGGAGACCTCTACATCATCAGTGTGATTTTGTTTTTAACCCTGACCCCCATATGTGTTATCGCTTGTTTGAGATTAACAAATCTTGAGCATAAATTAGACAGAAATACCATATTTGCAGAAATGACTCAAAAACTCATATATACAAATTGATCCTTGACACAGGATCTACTTTTGTTTGTTTCCAGAGTGTGCGTGAGAGAGATGGTCAGAACAGTACAAGAGGAAGAGACAGATTCTTGGAAGACTCCTGAGATCTGAACTGGTCTCAAAGAAAAAAATTCATCTGTGCTTTTCACAATGTCATAATGCATTTACGGGGTCATATCATTTTGGTTCAGTCAGTTTCTGTAGCTCTGTAAAGTAACTCAATTACTTGAAACACTTCACAGGCATAAACATAGTTTACCTGACAGTAAGTTACTGCCAAACTGATTTAAGCACATGTAGTTAATTACTCGTCAACAATGAATACATGTCAGGCTGACCTGTAGAAATATGTCACGTCTTTTTCCAGTTTCTTGTAACTGTCTAGTCATGTTGACTTCAAAGGACCAGAACAACCTCTCAATTTAACACTAGTACCATAGCCTTCACTTATATTTCACATTACACTTTTTAAATAGAAGCAGAATGATTTCCAAACAGTTTTGGGTTTTTTCTTTTGCTCTTTAAGGACTTTCTTGTCCATGTTGTTACAAAAACCTGATACCCAGAGTTGACTCTTGATCTTGAGAAGACCGAAAACCACAGAAAAGTTGCTAAATAAACTTTGAGGTGTGGCTTCTGTTTAAAACTGTTGCGTCCTGCGTCAGTTCTAGCCTGGTTGAAATATGTTTACAGTTTGAATTCAGAGCCGAGGGGTGATCGCCACATGTGATGAGCCAACTTTGATAACAACGAAAGAGCTGATAATCTGCATCCACTGTCAGATCCAAAAGACTCCCTCCAGCACTTCTAATGGTTTCTTTGAACAACACCTGAAACAGAAACAAACATGACTGTATACTTACTGCATTGCATGTCTATATTACTGTTAGTAGCATGCTACGCAAGAATGTCGTGGATCGAGCCACTCCTATCTGGCAAAACAGCTGCTGTGTGATCTTCCTGTCTGTGGTCATGTTTGAATGTTGCTAACCACAGATCATTTAACAATCAGCAATGATTTCCTGCCCTGTGTGAGTCAGTAGAAGAGTGTGAACTCATGCTCAGGCATGTAGGGAGTCTTATTTATGCATCCTTCATAAGAAGCTGGGAGGAGTTCCAGGTTATTACAAGAGAAAATCTTTCCATAACCCACATGATCTAGAAGGGCTCAGTCAGTAACTGTGAAGAAACAGAAGTCTTTTGTTTTGTTTCATGGAAGTGTGTTGTGAAAACAATGCAGTGCAGTGGGAAAATGCACTCATACATCTGGTTTCTGGCACGCTAGATTTATAATGTATCTGCTTTGATAGAAAAAATAATGTTCATTTTCACATCATCATGACAAGTTGTTGATTAAAAACATGCAGTACTAACATGCACCATGTGGTGGCAGCCTTTTGCTAGCAATGGACTAAACTCTTGATTCCTGTGATTGTGTCGTTCCCCCCCCCCCCCCACACACACACACACACAATCACTGTAAAGGTTGATTTTATTTACATTGTGTATTTCAGCATTAAGTGCATTTATGTCACACAGTGTTTACTCTTTATGTAAATTTGAGGCTTTTTCACTCACTCATATCTTCATATCTTGTCGTTCACTCTGCATTAAATACACTGACTGCTTTGTTAATCACAGGCTACCCGTTTATTTTCTCTAATGTGTCAGCAAGTTGTTTTGCAGCTGTCGAGCCGTGAACTGTTGCGTCCTCGAGTCATGAACAAAAGCTGTCACTGCTGATGGTGAATCAATGGGCATCAAATGGACAAGAGCAACACAACTGAACTACCAGACAAAAAATGGCCATATTCTGATATTTCTTGCTGCTAGCCTCTGTGCTACACTGGTCTTCTGCTTGTTTTCTGACAGTGATGCGAACTGGAGGTGGTTCTGTCCTCATTTTTCTACATTATTCAGACTGGTCTCATAAATTCACTACATCTGTATTTCTCGCAGCATCAAATGTCATCAAGTGTCTTCACAATAGGGAACCTTTTAAATTTTTTAAGCCCCTATACTAAGTTATTAAATTACGGAAGGTTTAGTAGTATTGAAAGATTGAATGATACCATAGCATGAACACTGGGTATTTATCAGATCCTAGAAAATGTCATCAGCTCCTTGTCACAGGACTCAAGGCCAAGTGTGTGATTCATAAAATGCAAACAACAACAAATGTGCTCAGATTGATCAGTCTGGGGTTGCTAGGAGATCATTTGCTGACTGTATGTATGTGAAGCCACTTGCTATTCTGGTTTATGGCTCAATCTCACTAAAGTAAAAATAAATAAATAAATCTGTGGTTTCCAGGTGATTACACTGGATTTTCTCGCTGTCAGGGACTGATTGCAAGTAGGGTGTTGTGTGCTCAGTTGTTTGATCGCCAGGTGATTGCACAGGTTGGAGGGTAACCTGTCTCCAAACAGTCTCTGGTCTAACAGATTGTCAAAGATTTGCAATTATTTGTGTCAAACTTGTAAACGCAAACAGATTGTGATGCATCTCTTTACAATAAGGGACTTGACTCACCTTGTTGCCACATGTTTGTGTTCTGGTTATATTGCTGCATAAAAACAAGGTTGCCAAATACTGCCGATTTTCCGCCAAACTGCCTTTCGACAGCAGCTGTGTCACTACTTATGGAGGAATTTCTGTTTCAGACATATTTTGTTTTTGCTGATTTATCACAGTTCTTCCCTGTATTATCACAAACAAATTGGACACAATTGCCAACTTGACCAAACTCAATCACAAACTGATAGCAGACTGACTCTGTCTTACTCACTTTTGAAGATCTGAGCTAACTGAGTTTCTTTTTCTACAAAAGTGACAATAATTTTGGATTAGCCATGGTCTCAAACCACCGTTTCCCCTGGTGTGACTGTAGTGTTAAAAAGTTGCTCTATACATGAAGGTTATCATTATTTCTTCTTATAAAATTCAGCTTGTATTAACAGGGTAGGCAGAAAACCATTTCTCTGGTGGAGGCCTGTATAATCAGAAGAAGTTAGAAGTTATTTGCCCACAAGTAACCATTCCCATAGTTTTTAAGTCTGTTGATTTAGCTATGTCCTGTTTCAATTAATAGTAATAAAGTCCTTAAAAATCCTGAGGTTTAATTCTCTAGTCATCGGTGATGTTTGACAGCTGACAGTAAAATTGGATGTTACGGGTTTACCAAGAGAATAAATGAATGTGTTCATTTTGAATGAATGTGTTCATAAACGAATGTGTTCATTTATTCTCCCTGTGCAGGGGAGTTGATGCATCTCATAGCGAACAATCAATCAGGTTTGGAGAACAAACAAAACAATACATTGCTTTTCTTTATCAGTCTCTGCCCTTGAAATGTTCTTTCCTATGAAATTGTCTCACTTGCTGTCTGCTGTGTTTGTGTGTCTTGTAAGTATTACCGAGCACACTACGTTTGATGGCTTGAAATTGATTTGAATAAAGTCGGGGGGGAAGGGGCGGGAAAGCATGGCCAAGGAGAGAGGGCAGGCTGCTCCTGCTTTGCATGCACGGGGGCTTCTGTGGGAGAAGGAGTTGACAGGGCGCCGCAGTGCTGCTTCCAGCTCTCAGACAACAGCTGCTCAGAAAGAGGAGACGTCCTGAGGGTGATGCGACATGTCTCGCTCTTTTTCCATCTCTCTTTTCACCTGTCTGCCTCTTCCTTTCACCAAACAGACATGCGCCAGACACGCGTGCAACACACTGTCTTCCCGACATTCACACAAATACGTCGTCACGGTCGTGAGATTCATAAGAAATTGGCAGGGTGCCTACGCACACACAAAACCCTCAAAATAAACCAGGTACAGCCGAGTTTTGATGGAATATGTTATTTGTTCCTCTCACTTGGACAGGTGCTTATGAAGAAAAATCATCAGCTATTTAATGGAAATTAAACCGTCCTCCTCAACCGATTACCAATTGCGGCTGATCACAGATATTCAACATGACAAGTTGTTCAATGAGCATCACAAATCCATGTTTTGTATTTATTTATCTTATTTGGTTACTTGACAGCTTTTGATCATTTCCCACCAGCAAGGAAAGGCAAAACAATTCCTGCGGAGTGATTTTTCCACATAGCACAACACTCTTATCCCTGTTGTCACCTTCCGACCTTGGTCCGTTTTCCACCCTGTGCAGACAAAAGCTCACTAAACACAAAATATTCTTGTGAAATCTTTGGTTGCCTCAAAACAAGAGAAATTAATTTCATGTAATTGAGTGCAAGACATTTATATATATAAATAAATGTGTGTGTGTGTGTGTGTGTGTGTGTGTGTGTGTGTGTGTGTGTGTGTGTGTGTGTGTGTGTGTGTGTGAAGCTGGCTGCACATTGCACATTAATATAAATGGATGTGAAACAAGAGTGTGTATGCATTTTTTTCTTTGGGTACCTTTTAATTACTTTCATATCTTTGGAGGTGACCCAGTCCTAAAATCAAAACGGGCTAGTTGGGTGGGGTGCTGTGAATTGAGTCAGGAATAATTAAAGTATCTAATGAGAAGGATACTAACAGAAAACCCTCCTGTTTCTGTGGCAGGAAACATTCATCGCATTTCTTTTACCAAATCCAAGATTCTGTGTCCAGTGTGGGAATGATAATGCTTCTGTTGCTGCTTTATTACTCCTTCCAGTAAAGCCGGAAAGTAATTTCGTGGCTGTTTTTTGTGTTACTTTGGAATTGATAGCACATAAAAGGACAGAGAGATGTGCTCCCCCCCACCCCCCCCCCCCTTTTTTTTTCTTTTTTGCCCTTGGTTTGTCAATAAAGAAAAGGAGCAGGGATTGCAGAGGTGTGGACAGGGCATGCTCTGATCTCCAGACAGAAAGAAATCAATTTCAGAGTACAAGCTGTTCGGAGACAGATGAAGATGACAGTAAAGTCACACTTGTCCAACGGTAAGGTTGTAGAAGTTTGACAGTAAAGTTTAAGTCATTACTTCTTGATCAAAAAGATTTAAAATAGGAATTGTATCCATCTAACTTCTTATCCATCTTAGCACTGAAGCTAATTAGGAATTTAAGACAGAAAATTGAAAAGGATCTTTCTAAGTGAACACAAATGGTCTTTTCCCTCATCTTACTCGGGTCAGAGAGAAGAAACAAGCACTTAAGTGTCTGTTCTGGGTCGTCCACCCAGTTGGTCATGCCTGAGGACACCTCCAAAGCGAACTTGGCATTTTCATTTGTTACCTGAACCACCTTCATGTGTAGCTCCTCGCAATGCAAAGCAGGAGTGGGCTGGCGCTGAGGTTTTTGCAGAACCACTGAGATCTCTTTGAGGAGAACCAGTCACCCGGTGGAGAAAACTCATTACGGCTGGTTGTATCTGCAATCTCAGTCTTACTGTCACTTTTCAAAGCTTGTGAACACAGGTGAGCATTTGAATGAAGGCCGACTAATAAATGACATATATTACATTTATAGCTCAGCGCTATCGCCTCACTTCCTCATTCTCATACAAAGCCTGGCAGCAGTGCCCCCTAACTGATCATCAATCTCACAATCCTTTGTACCATAACTCTACAATACTTCACCTGAGCTCCTCCACTTGTGGCAGCTGCTCCTTTCTTGTCTAGAATTAGAAAAAAAATCTGTCCTTTATCACATTCAGCTTCATATTTCTCTGTCACTCCAGGGAAGGGAAAGGGAAAGATCATCTCTAAAAAGTAGAAAATGCAATTAAAGTGTCAACAAATGCCAAGTGTCCCACATTTGCATTTAATTTGCATTTGTTTGCACTTTTTAAATAAATGTTTTTAATCTTCTAATCAAATTGTTCCTTTCTACCTTCTACTATAAAGAAAAAGTTTTCAGCCCTTACCTGTCACGCTTTCTATAGTTGCAGATTTAGCCCTCAAAGGTTGACTATGTCGGATGAAGCGACAGCTGTATGATTTTATCGTGCCTTAGCTACGTTAGATTAAAAACAATAACACGAGTCTTCTTCCCCATTTAAACCTAATCAAATCTTCAGCATCTGACAATCTCCATCACAGGGGGATTATTTACAGAGGAGAGATGCAGTCCTAGTATTGTAAGGAGAATATTAGACCAGACTTTCATTGAAAGAATCGATAAATGTATCACTAGTAGCATGCAAACACACTTTTAAACATAAAGATAAACCCAAATTTTGTAGTTATATTTTGTGATAAAACACTACCTCACGTGTATCTCCAGACTTTCCTTGAAGTAGCAGCAAGAAATAAGGGTGCTGCATTTATTCTGATGCTAATTGTTTCAAATGTGCTATTTGTCTGCACTTATTATTTCTGGGTCACCGTTTACAAAGTGTTTTGGTCTCCTGTGGTAATGTGATTGCTCTATGATGGATAACCTCATTGGCTGCCATTTCTCTCCTAAAATATTTATTGGCAATAGAAAAACTGGCCTTGTTGTTAAGGAGACAGCTCGTGGCTGGTGTGTAAAAATTATGCTGAGGGCTTTAACTTATATAGGCTAATGTCTTATTTGTCAGTTTAATAAACACCAAGTTCAGCGAATGATATTTACTGCCTTATAAGGAGCAATAAATATTGAGCCCCTGCCTTACTGAAAGGCAAAAGTAGAAGATTTTTAATTTGGATATATCCAGCTTGTACTAGATACATGAATTAAATTACTACTTATTCTTCCACATACAAAACTGAAAAATGACTCCCCAAAAACACTGGTAATTGTGTTATAAGTAGTTTCCACTTCCTTTTTGTAGCTGCATTGTTTTACCTTGTGTTAGTTTCCATCATATTCCCTCAAAATCTGCACAGCTTGTGATTTTGGCAGAAAAAAGACAGCGGCAGGTTAATCTGCTTTTGACTCATCGTGACAGCTTTCCTGCTTTCTTCACAACTGTTGGATGAAAGCCAGGGTTTAGAAAAGTGTCCCGTAGTTGTGACTTTTGAAAATCAAAACAAAGTGATATCTGGGAAGCTGCGCTACATTATATGTTTGACGAGGAATAAAAATTGTGTGCAGCGCTACATAAAGACATTTTTCATCCTACGTGTGAGATAACAAAACTGTTTCATTAAAAACGTTGCAGTTACAGTTTTAAGGGTTCAAGTCAGTTACTATGACATTACACGCGTGTATAATCACTGGGTTTTAAATGGCAACATATTAGCTGGTTTGCTTAGAAATGAATTTAGGACTTTATCATGATTTGACATAATTAACATTAACACATTTTATGCTACTTTTTTGAACCCAAATAGCAAAAAAAATCATCATCTCAAATGGCTGTGATGCAAAGTATTTCCTCACTATTAATATTACAACAAATCAAAATATGCATCTATCAGAATGAATGGTGGGAAAGTAACATCTTAGATTTCAGTATTTCCCTCTGTATATGCAGTATGCCATATGCATATATTTTAATATCAAAAGCAAGGACAGCTGTTCAACCTCTAAGAGAGAGAATACTGAGTAGATGTGGGCTGTCACAGAGGTGGCGGACTGTATACTGCAGATAAATATGTGATGATTGGATGGAGCGCAGAAACCTGTAATTATAAATTACAGCCAACTCATCTGGATCAGGTTGTACCCTGAGTGTCCTCATTTGAATGCTGATTTTGTTGTGACTTTTATTTTAATGTCCGGATTAGCCTCCTCTGGTTTGAGTTGACCTCCGAAACAAATTCTTGAACTCTTGAAACTTTTGAGGCCGGTTTCCCTAAATACAAATCAAGAACCACTTTAAGTCTGATTTGTCGACACCATCATAAAAACACACTTCATGTATGGCACTCTAAAATATTTGGGTTTTGATCATTCAGATGATCAAGATTCAGAATGCTTAACATCAAAGTGGCTAAAGAGGAATAGTGAAGGGATCACCAAAGTCAGTAGGCTTCCTCCTCTGGGGACCATGAATGTAAGAACTTATGTATGTATGTAATACTTTCATCTGCACCTGAATCCACATGAATGATTTGGCACAGATGTCACACCAGATACTCTTCCAGGTACACCCATCCTATTAATCTTGGCTCGGGACCAGTCCTGAAACTGGCAGATCTGTACCTAGTAGTGATAAAATGTTTCTTTGAATGGATAATTTAAAAAAAGGAAAGCTGTAAAACAATGTTAATCTGAATTTTGTGTTCCTTTCATTACTGGAAAATTGCCCTTAACTGAGTACACATGAATTATTCGGGGGGGGGGGGGGGGGGGGGGGGGGGGGGGGGGGGGGGAATAAGCTGCTGTGTCATTTCTGTTGTCATTATTTTGAAAGAAGAAAGACTTCAGATCTGATCATAAAGACTTACAAGGATGACCAACAGCATTAAAGCCACCTGCCTGATGATGTATATCTTCCCTTATGTCAGAAATAAATAACAAGCCAGTGGGATACACGGTCCTGCTGGCCACTGCCTTCAGGCCATGATGTTTCCAGAGGGAGTTGCTTGGTCCTGCAAGCAAGGTGGGTAATATGTGTGAAATAACATCCACCAACATACCAGGACACAACAGAATATTGTGTTATTATTGTGTTGTGATAAATAGACCATAAGACCATTTTTCACCTCATTCATCTGTGCTTTTAAATTTTGTGGACCAAAGATCTGTCTAAAGACTTTAACATCACTCTCTGACACTGTTTATCATCTGTCTTCATCCTGCAGAAATCCAGCTTGTCAGTCTTGGAATTAAAAACACGCTCTGCATCTAAATAGCATAAATACCAGTGTCGAGACTATGCTGCATTATTTAGATCTTACCAAAGGCACCCCCTTGGACACCTCCAGCACCATTAGCTGGAGTGAAAACAAAACAGAGCTGCAGGATCTTAAGCTCAGCACTGAGAACTGCTGTTAGGTGTTGTAGTTGATAGGGTTGTTTACAACACATTATATATATATATATATATATATATATATATATATATATATATATATATATATATATATATATATATATATATATATCTTGTTTTTGTCCACCCTTTTATTTTTTGTACTTGCTCCACGCGATAAGCTGTGATTACTTTTTAATCCCCAGCAGAAGAATCTGCTGTTAATTGATTAATTTTCTGAAAATTACAGCATACGAAGACAATGGTGTTGTAATTATTTATTGGTCTGGCTTCTTTTTGATATTCTAATATATATAACGCACAAAAACATATTCAAACATGGAATGATCAGTATGAGAGTAATGTCCAATGAGATCCAGTTTTACCTTCTCCTTTTCTTTTTATCTGACCTCAGAAAGTAACCGCGTACTCATGTAAGCCTATATCCAAATGCATCATCATAAGCCAAGGTCAACAAACAGTGACAGTTCCTCACAGCCACACCTGTCACTGAATAGACACTATTTATCTGCAATCTGTATTTTTGTAGGAATGTAAACTGAAAGGTGCGGTATGAAAAACCTGACAGAAAAACAGTTTTCGGTGCACATAAAACATCTAAAATTAAAACGCTTCATCATTTTGACATCAATATTTATTTAAATGGGGAATATTTTTCTGACCATGACTCATCAGTGTAATTTATTCTTTGCCGTTACTAAAGCAGATTCGACCGAGGTTTATTGTCTGTCTTTTTCCGGCAGAATTCCAGTATGTGGGAATTCCTCGGAGCAGTCAGGAGGAGCTTCAAAAGCGCTTTGGCCATTAGGGTTTTCAGCTGGTTTCATCTTTGTCTTCCTCTTGCTCGGTTTTTGTTGCACGTGGGACGAGACACACTCACCAGGGTGGGAAGATTTTTCGTTTTAACGGATGCTGGTTAATCAGGAGATATATATTATATGTAATACTAAAATGAGTCACAACATTGAAGCCACATGCCCATTACTGTGCTGGTCCTCCTCATGTAATTGAAACCGTTCTAACTTGTCAGGGGGAGAGACACAGGACCTCTGGGATACCCTGTGGTGAGGTTTTGGTGGCATTGATCATGACCTGTTTCGTTGCATCCCATGGATGCCTGATTGGACTGGGATCTTGGGAGTCTGAAGGCCAGGCCTTGGGCTTGGTGTCCTTGGGGATTGGTGCATGTCAATTTAGCATTAACATGAATGTCTGGACCTGAGATTCATTTTATAAGAAGCTGATGGCTGTTATTCACTCCACCTGACAGCGGTTTTAATGTTATACTGGCTGGTGTGTGTCCTGTTAGCTTGGGCAGTAAGTATAACCTACCTTTAGAGTTTCAGAAGCTTAGCTCTACCTTGCTCTGACTATTTGTGTGGTGTAAGAGGGCCGTCCTCTGATGTGTGTCCATTTAATGCATCTTTACAGAACAGATGTGGTTTTGTAATTGCTGGACTGGCTTCAGTCAGAGAATTGGTTCAACTGAAAGATGCTGACTCTCATTTGAACAGCCCTCCATCCCTCCTGTACAGCATTTCATTTCTGTTTGTGACCTGCGTCTCCTCCTTATTCACCTTCCTGCGCTGTGCAAAAGGATTGACATTCAGCGCTTCAGCAGGAAGGATGGGCTCTTGAGCAGCTGTATTAGGTTATCTTCGGCTCAGTCTCTCCCCAGGTCCCTGCTTAGTACTCAGAAAAGACCTGTTGTGTTGAGATACTGGCTTGTGTCACGCTGTGCTGTGGCACCGAGGTGATCAGCTGTATATTTACCTGCTGCATTGCAGTCAAGGTCAGTGGATTATGATGGCTGTAGCCCAATTCGTGAGCATCAGGAGAGACCTGTGCGAGGTGAGGAGGTGTTGAGTGTTTATTTTACAGAGATCGGCTTTTGTCTGCGATGTCTGCCTTCCTGAACTGTAGACTGAGACAGATGGGGATTTAGTGATGGTTTTGAGCAAGTCTGCTGCAGAGTGACCATCCGTCAGGCTTGACAGGAAGTGTGTGTTGCTACAGTGATGATCAGCTCCCATGAGTCCTCTTGGCAGTTGTGATTGCCAATATTGTGCTTAAAACCCACAGGGCAGCTCTGGCAAGAAAGGATTTCTGAGTTAAATAGAAGGTTACATATTTAATAAGACTTGACTGAGAGTCTATGGATGACCAAATTTTAGTTTGCTAAAAGATGGATTAGAAAAGAAAGAAAAGGTCAACTGTTTATAGACTGTGCTTGATAGACCAGGGGTAACCTTTGATGTCATTGCTGACGTCTGTGGTGTTCTTGCTCCGTTCTTGCTCCAAATCCAGATTTTAATTGTTTATCGGGGTCGTTGTTATTCAGTCACAGTCTGCGATGCTAGATCCATATTAAAGTGGCAGTAGGGTAATCAATCAAAGTGTGTCGGGCAGCAGCATTTGACACGTGACATCCAAAAACCAAAACGTGACAGCAGCATATACAGCCCTGTGCTGCTTAAAAGGTTTTTCAAATTAGTTTCAAGAAGAGGCTTCAAGGAGAAAATTGTAGTGAACGTTCAGCTCTCTTGCATATGGCTTTACATCTGGCCAATCGGATTTGGCCAGCAGACACATGCAGCTGATCCAATGAACAGCAGCTTGATGTGTCTCCCCTCATAATTTTAAAGATCTCCCTAAAATGATCCAGAGTGTAAATCTGTTTCTTTCTTTCTGACTAAGCCTGTTTTTCACCTGTATCTACAATCAGACAATTTAATATGCTCCAGGTGAGAGAAGTCTTTATGCAAATATGATGTCATCTGTTCTTGTTTTACTTTCTTTCCTTGGATGAAGTATTTAACTGGTACCACACAGACCAAGTTAAAACCCCTCAAACAGAAATAACACTAACTATAGTAGAAATTTATTGAAACTTGCGAAATCATTACATGATTTCATCTTTATGGTCTAGAGCTGCAAAAAATTGACTTGCTCAGATAATGATTTTCTACTCAATTTGAGGACTCAGTCACACAAACTTAGTCCTTTTAACCAAACACACACTCAGACTTTGATGGATGCATTGAAAAAATCTGGGTTCAATATCTTCACCGAGGATTCTTCGGCAATTTGCTAAACTCCTGTTTATGTGATATCTTTCACTTGACTTTTTCAAGGTTATTTCACTGCAGGCTCCATCCAGATATCTTGCTTTTAATTGCATCTTGTAAGTCAGTCATGGTCATGTGTCACTGTCTCAGTGTCTAAGGCTGGTAGTGCTAAATGAGACCTGCGATGCTCTAAGATTAAATATCCTTGTCTGCAAGTAATGTTGATGCACAATGAATATTGTTGGAGAACCATGTAATATTTAGTGGGACGTTTGGGATGTTCATAGAAGGTTTTGTAGCAATGCACTCACTGGAATGATCACCAAATTTTGCAAAATCTGCTCCAAACTTACATAAGCTAATATCTATTTTGTGTTTGTCTTTGTTTGAAGTGAAGCAACTTGTGATTTGTATCTTGATAGATGCTTTATAAATGCACTTACTTACTCCCTGTAGTTAGTTGACTTTCAGTTTACGAACACAAAATAAAAACTTCTCTGTCTTGATAAGGCAGAACTGCAGGACACACTTGCTCCCACTTGATCACATGACTTCACTTCTATTTGAAATCCAGTCAAATAGATGTTGCAACTGTACCCATAAAAACAGAGACTTACTTCATTTAAATATATAAATATGCATATATACTGACTTTGATAAGAAGAAAAAAGACTACTCTGATCTCCACTTATTGTTATTATTTCTTACTTTTGCCATCAATTTCCCTCTTTATTGCTTCCAGGCCAAACACTTGTTGCCATCTCGTCCTGGGTGCATGAACACAAATGAACAGAAAACAGTGTGAGAAATGTGACTCTTAAATTCAGTAAGTTTGATGAGTGTTTATTTGTTTTCTTCATGTTCACGCTTTGTGACCTTTACTTTCATTTTAATTCTGTTATAGAAAACCAGCTGACATTTGATTTGATTTGGATTGCATTTGTTGATTTTGTTGCTTGTGCACCTTAACCTTAAATATGGATAATTAAACCACAACACTGTATGAATATTACAAATAAACCTATCCGTGATTGCAAAACACAATTTTTTTTTGTAATTAAATTTTTTAACCACACATTTTTAAAAGTGAGTGTAATGCAATATTAAGACACTCAGTACACCCCCAAAAAATTCAAGCTAAAACAAATAACCAACATAAATCTGGGAACACTTATTTTACCAACAAGTACAACAGAAAGAAATCTTTAAAAAATCAACATAATGAATGCAAATAACATGGGGACATAAACATATTAATATGTTTAGCATACAGTGCTCGACAAATGTAGTAGACAACCTGCCACAACAAAAGAAAAAACAAATATTTTAGAAGTTTGTCAAAATCTTGTTTAAAACTACAAAAATGTATTCATGAGGCAAAACTGGATTCATATTTTATGCCTTAATTTGAGACGACACACTGAACAGCTATAACTAATTTTCTATTTTCTATTACAGTAAATAACTGTAATTATGAATCTTAGTGAAAAAATAATTACGGGATTTACTAATTTTTCAGCTTTTTTCTAAAACATTAATTTTGAAAATTCATGGATACCTAAACAACAAAATAATAAACAATTATATTTTAGCATAGAAATGTCATTTTGATTAAACAGCTGGTGCATAATGGTGGATTAACCATTACAGACATGATTTTGGTAATCGTTAAAACTCTTAATGATAGGGCACCTCTGGCATAAACCTAAAAAAATAGGACAGCAAACTTTTTTTGACAAGGAAAACGAATCTAGGGTTGAATTATTTTGGCAGTGTTACAAACTTTGACGATTAGCATGCAATGCCTTCAAACTTTTGGCAGCTGCTTTTGATCACAAAGAAATTCCAAGGGCTCCTGGTGGGAGGAACTTCCAATCACCTTCACACAGATTGGTGAAGTGTTGCACATAACTGTTGTCTAATTTATATGCACAGAAAAACTCGTAGCAATTAATCTGAGTGTTCACTGATGAACTCATCTGTGAGGTGTCTCTTTGCAGCTGGAGACTCGACTCAGGTGGTTGCCAGCTGGTTGTATTCTGGTTATATTTCTGTATTAAAGTAAGGTTGCAGTTAAATTGTCATCCTGTAGCAACTATGTCATTGAATTTCTGAATTTTTAATTTAGATCGGTGACATTCTGCCTGGATTCTGAGTAGTAAATGTGAGTTTCTATTTATGGCTACAGATTTTAGCTGTTCACATATACATCACTGTTAATCGCTGTATTATCAAAAAGGTGTACGTGTTTGCCAGCTGGACTCCATATAACTAACAGCAGGTTGATAGGAGACCGATGCCATCTTATGGATGTTTTTTCACTGTTTTTATTCACCAGAGTTGCTTTGAAGACAGTTGTGAGTGGTCACAGTCTCAGATATTCAAGCAATCATGCAAATAATTTTGATTGTGCCACTGTTTTCCCCAGTGTGAATGCACCGTTATTTGCTTCAGGAAGTCCATCTTACCATGCTAATTATAACTATTTATTATTAATTATAAGTATTCCACAAACTCCCTGCTAGAGCAAGTCTGCATTTTTGTACATCTGATGGTAGATGAGACCGGTGTCCTGCTAAGCACAGCTAGGAAGATTTTGATTGACGCTTACCCAGAGAGTGGCTGATATTTTTAATTACTTGTTTCCAAAAAGGAGAAACAATAAGATGCTCTCCTAATCAATACAAAAATCCACCTGTTTACTTTTTTTGCAAACTTCCAGCAGTTTTTGAAGTTCTTTTGAAGTTTAACTGGTGTAATATGAATAAATGTCGATCATTTTATGGTGTCTAAATTGACTGACATTCCAACTAATTCGATTTATTTGGTCCTATGTTTAATTTAATCCCCTATCGTCTAGTAAATTTTCACAGTTACCACTCAGAGTGTTTGTTTTCATTTTATAAAAGACCTGATGCTGATTGCACACCCCTGTTAAACTAGGGATGCAATGCATTTTCTTTCTCTCTCTGTTATCTCTGAAACTCTACGCAGTTCTTTCATGCAGCTCTTCTCTGCTAAACAACAGTCCTCTTTAAGCTCTTGAAAGGATTGAAAAGTGCACATAACTCCAATCTTAACCTAACTTTAGTTCACCCCTTACCCCCAACACTTCACAAGGATGACAGAAATGACATTTTGTCTCATTAAGACTGACTTTCGTCCCCTGTGAGTACTGGACCGTGCTCGACACGCATCCACAGACTTACCGGTTAACTCATTCACTGTTCGTTATCTTGTCCCTCTTTTGTAGTGTTCTTGTAGTGCTGCCCAATCAATCGACTGAAAACATGCCACAACCTACCCTGAAAACAGTCTCTAACCAAGATTTATCTGTTTCATGAGACAAAAAAAGTATCTCGTGTCTCGAGGAAAATGATCTCAGTGGTGTCTGGATTTATTTTTAAAGTTTCCATTATATACACTGTTCTTATCGTGCACTGTACATAGACTTCCTCATAGTGAATGAAAACAATCAGAAGAGATGAGTAGAAAGAACGGCGCTGGCAATATTTTACAGGAAACTCAAACATCATGTCAGGTTATGTGTCACTGGAGACTTGTTATGCACAAGTACTTTGTCACTGAGAAGTGAGAAGCTTTGTTTACACACAGTTTATGATATACAGCTGCAAAAGATCACACAAATACACAGCACTCCCCACAACCTAATGCCTGTTATCTGCAGGCAACAGCTTGAAAGTTTGATCCCTGCGATTCTGCATCACATCAAAGAGGAGTAAATAAAGGGAAATCACGGGTGGTGGCTTATTTATTAGATATGTCATTCTGTGGTGTTTACTGTTCAGTCAAGAGTGTTCTCCTGACTGTGTCATCCTGCTTTTAGTTTTCTAAGCAAGGCTTCAAGGATGGTCCTTCAACTATACACGAGGAAAATCCACAGTGTGTGTGTGTCTGTGTGTGAGTAGGTAGAAGCACAGCAGGTTCTTTTATACATCAGGTTTCAATCTGGATTAAAAGCCCCCGCTGAAAAAGGACGATGGGTCTTTTTTTGGCATATTTAATGCGTTTCATGAATAATTCCTCATTTTTCTTTAGGTGAGGAATACTTTTAGATAACGCACTAAGGGAGAAAAATAAGAAACTTCTTTGTCATCAAAATTAGAAATGCTGTGTTGGCCAAAGCAATTTAGTTTACACTAGATGGGATTTACCTCGGGTAAAGTGAAATCAGTTGGAAGGATGTAATTTTCCACAAACAGCTCACACAGTAGCACGCCAACAAAAATACTGGATATTTCTCTGTGCACCTTCTGCATTAAAATGGATAACACGGTTATCACTGAGATTTCCTGTCTGTATCACAAAGCATTATCTAAAGAAAACCCACATAGGCACACTAAACAAACACAACTAAAACTCCTTCAGCGTTTGCTCATTAATTCACTTTAGCATCTGATGGTAAGACCAACATAACCCACGGTTACAGAAAGAGGCAAATATGAAATGAAGGGAAGTACTTTTCTATTAAAGCCTGCATGTGTCCTAATAACATTAACTGTTGCCAGTTCTTGCCATAAATAGAAAAAGTCATAGAGGAAAAATTTCCATACGTGAAATATTTCTTTTTATATGACCATTTAATGGACAGCTCCACTCCTGTTTCATCTGTCCAAATGACATTGTTCCAGACGTCTTGTGGTTTGTTCAGATCCAACTTTGCGAACCTAAGAGGAAAAGTGGCTTTCTCCTGTCAGCCCTTCCAAACAATCTAAACTTGTTTGGTCTTTTTCTAATCATGCTGCCATGAAGTTTAATAGTGAGCCTGAGGTGGAGCTCTTGGGTTTTTTGAAGTTTCTCTGAGTATTGGACAGTCTGACCTTGGGGTGAATTTGCTGGCATGTCCAATCCTAGGAAGACTGGCAGCAGTCTTGAATGTTTTCCACTGGTGAATAATCTTTCTCAGACCTCTCTCAGTGTGGAAATAATTTGGAAATGACCCCATGACCCCACGATCAGCAACAACTTCTTCTCTAGGATCATCTCAGCGTCTTTGCTCCTTAGCTTTGTGTTAACACCTGAATGCTCCAGACTGGCAAACTGTCAAAACGTCAGTTTTTATAGAGGCGCTCATGCTAGTTGATGATCTGTAATCAGGCACATTTCACTAGCTGGGCCAACGTCCTCATTTTAGGTTTGACAGCATTTTAGTAGGTAAAGGTGAATGCTTGGACATGACTTGAGCTGCGGTTTGGGGAAGGCCTCAAAGGGGACTGGCGATGGCTCCCGGGCCTGGCAGATCCCCATGTACTAAATAGAAGCAAAGAAGTTAAATAATTGAAAATGGGAGGGCAGTTGACAGCTTGCAGAACTGGGGGAACCTATATAGATGACAACTGGAAGGAGCGTGTTTGGAGGCGTGGCCCCGCTCCTGAAATTGCGATACATAATCTCCAATTGTTCTGTGCTCCTCTAACTCCAGTATGTAGGTAGAAGAGTTACAATAAAATTTTACCACATTTTGAGTTGTTTTGAAGCTGTTGTAAAGGCTCACCTTTCAGCACATTCCCTTCACCAGATGCACCTTGTTTCTTTTCCTCACCTTTGATTGGGTGTGGTGTGCTTGCCCCTAATTGCACTTACCTGTCACCCATTATATAAGGACTGCACTCACCTACAGCTCACTCTTTCTTAACTCCTCATGGGGCGGCAGCTGAGAGATAGCAGTCCATGTGTGTCTTTCCTTTGCTCATTATTCAATAAAACGAAAAACCTGCAAGTGATTACTGACTGTTCATTCTCATCCTAACCGGACGAGCCCATGATGGTAACAATCTCCAACCTCCTCTGAACCTTCCTCCAAAACAGAAGTGGTAAACAATGTTTCATACCCAGCTTTAAAGTTGGGAGCTTGACCATGGAGGTCTACAGGGACGATCACGCTGGATCCTCAAGTGGCTGTCAGCATGATTTTTTGCGCTCTGAAGCTTAAAAACCTCTGAAGGTTGCTTCTTGAATCACATACAGTTTCTCATAGTACATCTTAAAAGTGTTTGAAAGTCTTTTTGGGTTTAGTGTTTTTAGAGGCATTAGAAGAAAAAACTTTTGAATCCCCAAAATAAATCTTGGAATGAAATCCTTAAGATTGCATTTGCACCTAAAGAACCAATCAGCAGCCAAACTGGTAAACCTATGACCCAGTCATTTTGTTGCACATGCAAAGTCAAGGTTTCATTTTTCTATTTTAGCTGTGTGATTTACTTATTTACCCTACTTATATTATTATGTTAAAGATATACTAATGCACCCCGGCTAACTGTATCTATAATGTGAGAGCTAGCATCTCTGGACCTAGCATTTGTTAAACTCCATGCAACTTTGCCCATGTACAGGAGTAGTATAGCCTGCAGGGAGGGGGGAAGCTATTTTTAGTTTTTAATCAGATTTTGCTGATAATGTCTTTCTTTTCAATTCACATTGGGACTTCAAAATAACTGTCCAAATAAACACTGAGAGGCATTACCAACATGGCTGCTGAATGGCAAGCCTTGGAGTTTGATGTAGTCCATCATATTCAATAGAAATGGAGTCTGCGGTGGCAGCAAATCAACCCTACAGTACTTGTGCACATGACAGATGGAGTGTGAGGAGAGGCAGTGACCCCCCTCATGTGTTTAGAGGGAAACCACACTGTTACAGAGGAAAACAGACTTTCTGAAAGACAAGTTTTGATTCAATTAGCCGGCAGAGCAGAGCTGCATTTACTTGGACAGGGAGTAAAAGAAAGTGACTTTTTTTTTCTTGCTATGCAGTCCACTCATATTCAGTCTAGTCATTATCTCACCCAAAGCTAGTGTGAAATTCATCCATTAAGACAAAAGTTTGGGGTGTTTTTTTAAGATACACAGTCTCTGCTGTATTAGACAATGGACTAAAAATAATTATTGTGGGTGATTTTAACATCCATGTAGATGCTAAAAATGACAGCCTCAACATGGCATTTAATCTGTTATTAGACTCAATTGGTTTCTCTCAAAATGTAAAAGAACCCACCCACCACTTTAATCACACTCTAGATCTTGTTTTAACATATGGCATAGAAACTGAACATTTAACAGTGTTTCCTGAAAACCCTCTCCTGTCTGATCATTTCTTGATAACATTTACATTTACAATAATTGATTACGCAGCAGTGGAGAGTGGACTTTATCAAAGTAGATGTCTTTCTGAAAGCGCTGTAACTAAGTTTAAGAATATAATCCAGCCACTGTTATCATCGTCAATGCCCTGTACCAACACAGAGCAGAGCAGCTATCTGAACGCTACCCCAACAGAGGTCGATTATCTTGTTAATAATTTCACCTCCTCACTACGTACGACTCTGGATACTGTAGCTCCAGTGAAAACTAAGGTCTCTAATCAGAAGTACCTGACCCCGTGGTATAATTCTCAAACACGTACCCTCAAGCAGACGACTCGTAATCTGGAGAGGAAATGGCGTGTCACAAATTTAGAGGATCATCATTTAGCCTGGAGAAATAGTTTGTTGCTTTATAAGAAAGCCCTCCACAAAGCCAGAACAGCTTACTATTCGTCACTGATTGAAGAAAATAAGAACAACCCCAGGTTTCTCTTCAGCACTGTAGCCAGGCTGACAAAAAGTCAGAGCTCTTTTGAGCCAACCATCCCTTTAACGTTAACTAGTGATGACTTCATGAACTTCTTCACAAATAAAATTTTTATCATTAGAGAAAAAATTACCAATAATCATCCCACAGATGTAATATTATCTACAGCTACTCGTAGTTCCATTGATGTTAAGTTAGACTCTTTTTTTCCAATCGATCTTTCTGAGTTAACGTCAATAATTACTTCCTCCAAACCATCAACGTGTCTCTTAGACCCCATTCCTACAAAACTGCTCAAAGAAGTTCTGCCATTGATTAATTCTTCGATCTTATATATGATCAACCTATCTCTAATAATCGGCTATGTACCACAGGCCTTCAAGGTGGCTGCAGTTAAACCTTTACTCAAAAAGCCATCTCTAGACCCAGCAGTCTTAGCTAATTATAGGCCAATCTCCAACCTTCCTTTCATATCAAAAATCCTTGAAAGAGTAGTTGTCAAACAGCTAACAGATCATCTGCAGAGGAATGGTTTATTTGAAGAGTTTCAGTCAGGTTTCAGAGCTCATCACAGCACAGAAACAGCTTTAGTGAAGGTTACAAATGATCTTCTTATGGCCTCTGACAGTGGACTCATCTCTGTGCTTGTCCTTCTTGACCTTAGTGCA
This sequence comes from Neolamprologus multifasciatus, assembly GCF_963576455.1. Classification (NCBI taxonomy): domain Eukaryota; kingdom Metazoa; phylum Chordata; class Actinopteri; order Cichliformes; family Cichlidae; genus Neolamprologus; species Neolamprologus multifasciatus. The sequence continues at coordinate 24,369,832 of NC_140445.1, read as the reverse complement.
GCATTCGATACTGTTGACCATAATATTCTATTAGAGCGATTAGAACATGCTGTAGGTATTACAGGTATTGCACTGCAGTGGTTTGTATCATATCTATCTAATAGACTCCAATTTGTGCATGTAAATGGAGAGTCCTCTTCACACACTGAGGTTAATTATGGAGTTCCACAGGGTTCAGTGCTAGGACCAATTCTGTTTACATTATACATGCTTCCCCTAGGCAGCATCATTAGAAGACATAGCATACATTTTCACTGCTATGCAGATGACACCCAGCTCTATCTGTCCATGAAGCCAGATAACACACACCAATTAGTTACACTGCAGGAATGTCTTAAAGACATAAAGACTTGGATGGCCACTAACTTTCTGCTTCTCAACTCAGATAAAACTGAGGTCATTGTACTCGGCGCTGAAAAGCTTAGAAATTTGGTATCTAACCAGATTCTTACTCTGGATGGCATTACCTTGGCCTCCAGTAACACTGTGAGGAACCTTGGAGTCATTTTTGACCAGGATATGTCCTTCAACGCACATATTAAACAAATATGTAAGACTGCGTTCTTCCATTTGCGCAACATCTCTAAAATTAGAAATATCCTGTCTCAGAGTGACGCTGAAAAACTAGTTCATGCATTTATTACTTCCAGGCTGGACTACTGCAATTCATTATTATCAGGATGTCCAAAAAACTCACTGAAAAGCCTTCAGTTAATCCAAAATGCTGCAGCAAGAGTACTGACAGGGACTAGAAAGAGAGAGCATATTTCTCCTGTTTTGGCTTCCCTTCATTGGCTTCCTGTTAAATCCAGAATTGAATTCAAAATCCTGCTCCTCACATACAAGGTCTTAAATAATCAGGCCCCATCTTATCTTAATGACCTTGTAGTACCATATCACCCTATTAGAGCACTTCGCTCTCGCTCTGCAGGCCTACTTGTTGTTCCTAGAGTATTTAAAAGTAGAATGGGAGGGAGAGCCTTCAGTTTTCAGGCCCCTCTTCTGTGGAACCAGCTTCCAGTTTGGATTCGGGAGACAGACACTATCTCTACTTTTAAGATTAGGCTTAAAACTTTCCTTTTTGCTAAAGCATATAGTTAGGGCTGGACCAGGTGACCCTGAATCCTCCCTTAGTTATGCTGCAATAGATGTAGGCTGCCGGGGGATTCCCATGATGCATTGAGTTTTTCCTTTCCAGTCACCTTTCTCACTCACTATGTATTAACAGACCTCTCTGTATTGAATCGTATCTGTTATTAATCTCTGTCTCTCTTCCACAGCATGTCTTTATCCTGTCTTCCTTCTCTCACCCCAACCGGTCGCAGCAGATGGCCGCCCCTCCCTGAGCCTGGTTCTGCCGGAGGTTTCTTCCTGTTAAAAGGGAGTTTTTCCTTCCCACTGTCGCCAAAGTGCTTGCTCATAGGGGGTCATATGATTGTTGGGCTTTTCTCTGTATCTATGAAGCGCCTTGAGGCGACATTTGTTGTGATTTGGCGCTATATAAATAAAATTGAATTGAATTGAATTGAACTGCACCCACTGGCCCTATTAATTCACCAGTCTAAGGGAGGAACGATAATTATTGTGAGCCTCAAAACAAACTGCACCACACTGCCTCTGTATTGCAGTTAAAGTAAAAGATTGTAACATTTGTGATGGTATATTTTCATTGCAGCTTTATTTATTTATTTACTGGTCAGCTTTGTTGCGATCGTGACTATGCAAAAACTTCCACTGCATATAAAATTTGCTGGACAGGGGGAAGAACATGTTGAATTTTATTGCTCACGTGGCTCGCGGGTTATGGCATCGTCCTTGGCGCAGGAGCGCTGTCCAAGTGTCCTTCTAATTGTTTTTGTTATTTTTAATAGAGGAGCACTCTTTTGAACCTTACATGTCTTTGTTTCATATCACTCACAGAAATGAAACAACTGACCTCAGTCGAGTGTCCTGATGCAAAAACAGGACACTGAACGAATACTGCTGCATACATGCATTCCACGTAATTGCAACGCACAATCAAAAAGATTAAAAGAGCGGCCACGATCTGGGGAGCCTAATCTCTCCATGTGATGTCTTGGTTCATGTGCATAGGAGAGATTATTAAGACAGTTGCAGTGACAGGCCATATTCATGAGAAGTGGTTTAATAGCCCTAATATATCTAAATCAGACAGCTTCTGTCGGCACATAAATCTTCCCATTCAGGGCAATGCTGTGTCTTAATTGGCAGGGCAGTATGGGGAGAATATAATCACCTGCACATTAGACAATTAAAAAAAACACGGTCTGTTTGCTTACCACATATGTGGACAGCTAAGTGGCGGAGTGTGTGACTCTAGAGTGATTTGTATTTAAGATAAATACGTAGCAAACCTGGAGATAATGGAAGAAAATGTATGGGAGTAAATGGTGCAAAAAAGGCATGAAAAAAAAAGAGTTAGTAAAGAGAAAATTAGAGACAGAGAGACAGGTGTAATGACTTATCCAGAATGAAGTTTCACAATTGTTATTCATAGAATTGCATGCTTGGATTAGGAGAGGTGTCTCACTCACATAGTGTTCTCATGGCCTGAAATTGCCACTTAATTCAATGACGGGACAAAGAAATCGGGTCTGATTAGAGGTGGGGAAAAAAAGGCTTTTTTGGTAAAGCGTGGCTAGAAGGTTGATGGCATAGGCCCATGGAGCTGATTTCCAAAAGCGATTAACTAATGTTAAAGCTGACGATATAGAGTATACAGTGGGGCAAAAAAGTATTTAGTCAGCCACCGATTGTGCAAGTTCCCCCACTTAAAATGATGACAGAGGTCAGTAATTTGCACCAGAGGTACACTTCAACTGTGAGAGACAGAATGTGAAAAAAAAATCCATGAATTCACATGGTAGGATTTGTAAAGAATTTATTCGTAAATCAGGGTGGAAAATAAGTATTTGGTCACCTCAAACAAGGAAAATCCCTGGCTCTCACAGACCTGTAACGTCTTCTGTAAGAAGCTTTTCTGTCCCCCACTCGTTACCTGTATGAATGGCACCTGTTTGACCTCATCATCTGTATAAAAGACACCTGTCCACAGCCTCAACCAGTCAGACTCCAAACTCCGCCATGGCCAAGACCAAAGAGCTTTCGAAGGACACCAGGAAAAGAATTGTAGACCTGCACCAGACTGGGAAGAGTGAATCTACAATAGGCAAGCAGCTTGATGTGAAAAAATCAACTGTGGGAGCAATCATCAGAAAATGGAAGACATACAAGACCACTGATAATCTCCCTCGATCTGGGGCTCCACGCAAGATCTCATCCCGTGGGGTCAAAATGATCATGAGAACGGTGAGCAAAGATCCCAGAACCACACGGGGGGACCTGGTGAATGACCTGCAGAGAGCTGGGACCAAAGTAACAAAGGTCACCATCAGTAACACACTACAACGGCAGGGAATCAAATCCCGCAGTGCCAGACGTGTTCCGCTGCTGAAGCCAGTGCATGTCCAGGCCCGTCTGAAGTTTGCCAGTTCACCATTTACTCCCAAACACATGGATGATACAGCAGAGGATTGGGAGAATGTCATGTGGTCAGATGAAACCAAAGTAGAACTTTTTGGTATAAACTCAACTCGTCGTGTTTGGAGGAAGAAGAATACTGAGTTGCATCCCAAGAACACCATACCTACTGTGAAGCATGGGGGTGGAAACATCATGCTATGGGGCTGTTTTTCTGCCAAGGGGACAGGACGACTGATCCGTGTTAAGGACAGAATGAATGGGGCCAAGTATCGTGAGATTTTGAGCCAAAACCTCCTTCCATCAGTGAGAACTTTGAAGATGAAACGAGGCTGGGTCTTCCAACATGACAATGATCCAAAACACACTGCCCGGGCAACAAAGGAGTGGCTCCGTAAGAAGCATTTGAAAGTCCTGGAGTGGCCTAGCCAGTCTCCAGACCTCAACCCCATAGAAAATCTGTGGCGGGAGTTGAAAGTCCGTGTTGCTCGGCGACAGCCCCAAAACATCACTGCTCTTGAGAAGATCTGCATGGAGGAATGGGCCAAAATACCAGCTACTGTGTGTGCAAACCTGGTAAAGACCTATAGTAAACGTTTGACCTCTGTTATTGCCAACAAAGGTTATGTTACAAAGTATTGAGTTGTATTTTTGTTATTGACCAAATACTTATTTTCCACCCTGATTTACGAATAAATTCTTTACAAATCCTACCATGTGAATTCATGGATTTTTTTTTTTTCACATTCTGTCTCTCACAGTTGAAGTGTACCTCTGGTGCAAATTACTGACCTCTGTCATCATTTTAAGTGGGGGAACTTGCACAATCGGTGGCTGACTAAATACTTTTTTGCCCCACTGTATATGTATAATAAATGAGAACAGCAATTAAATCTTGCAGGTTTCACAAGTACTGTTTGTGTTTCTTTGTTTGCTTGTGTCAGAATTTAAGAAGTAAAAGTGGAATGCGACTTGAAACACTGACAATACTCAAACCCACATGATGATTTCATGGTTTGCGCCTCTGCCCAGTGAGTCTCCAAGGACATCATAATCTATTTCTCAGTGCAGATCCCCTTGAAATAGAAGGACCTGTTATTATCACTTGCTGAACCAAACAAGGCTCAAAATACTGAATACAATTCAGCTTACTCCATATATATGATTGATGTCCTGTTCCTGTAGCCTGCGGTAACAAGTACAGTCTTGAGTGACCGTGTATGTATTGATGTGCACATTAAAGCATTGAAAATTTGCTGTAAAGGTACTGAAATGGAAGTCTTGGCAGCAAAGTATATCAAAAAGGAGTTAACCTTCACTCAGTTCGGATCATTTGTGCAGATCCAAGCAGTGAAGTGTCCTCTTACAAATAAATCTCAGCTCCAGTCAAACATGGTTTTGCTTCTTTTGATAAGACACAACACGGTGTGTAAACTCTGTGAAGCTCAAACACGACCAGATAATCTTTGCTGACCACGAGTTCTGGCAAAGCATCTGATCCCTCCCTGCAGGTACCCATGGACGCCGTCCTATCAACAACAGTCTTCGCCCAGAGGCGTGATCATGAGATAACAGACCCACAGGAGAGTAGCGACAATAAGCAGATGAAAGGTCTGGGAGGAGCTGAATAAACACTCAGCTCAATAATATTGAATTTGTTGAACAAACTGCATCTCAGAGAGCTGCTTATTACCTGTGCAGGAGGATCTGCAGATATACTGTACATAAATCAAATCAGTGATTCAATATCCTAACAAGAACAGCACAGCCACTGAAGGTAGTGCTGTTGACATGTCGCCGTTGCCAAGAGATGTCAACACGTGCGTGCCTCTCAAAAAACCGCTTAGATCCTTTCTCCTGCAACCATGAAATTAAACAAACGAAGGTGAAAAACTTTCAGTAACATCAAAACCTGGCGACAAATATGATAGATTAAAAAAACTAAACAAACTAGGCTTACTCAGTAATTAAAATAAAGAACCCAAACCAGTACTCAAGCTACTTACAGTGACTACGAAGAAGGAAATGTATAACAGCAGAATTTCCAAACAGTGCAAAAACAACAAATTAACTGTTGGCATAGAAATGAACACAGAAATTCATCTATGCATAAACACATGAATGAATAAACCTCCCCCCCAAAAAACACATTGTCCCTTCAAGCAATGTCAAACAGAAACCTCCCAAAGTGATCTGCATATAAATGTGATCAACCAAAGAGCTCATTCAAAGCTGATAGATGTCTGTTCTGTTCATAACGAAGAGCAGCAACATTGCACGGCTGCATCTGCTTCACCCGAGTGTCTGCTGACTGCAGCAGCACTGTCGGGATTTCCTTTCCTGTTTCACTGTGGTAATTGAAACTGCAGGTGTGAGGCTCCGTGCACAGGGACTTCATTAGTAAAGAGAGAGGTTTTACATGACCTATTTTCAGAATACCTGGAGTACAGATTGCTTTTTTTGACATCCCGACTCCTGTTTTGACTTAAAAAAAAGAAGGATTATTGAATTTATTGCTCGAGCACACACACATTTCTTTTAGTCATAACCCAACCTTCAGTCCCAGATGTCTCCAAAGCCAAGGTCAGTTAGTCTGATGATCGGTATTAATATTTCAGACATCGCCCAATTCCTGCTGCAGCTTTTTGGGAAGAAGAATCCAAATGTCCTGTAATGCTAGCATGATTAATTCATGAAACCAATGTTTGTTTGTGCATTTCACAAAAAAAAAAAACATAAAGAGCTTCAGTGTTCCAGTCAAGCTGAGTGAGACAGCTGTAGATCTTTTTTTTAAAAAAACTTCCTGCTGATAGATTCATGCAGACAAGTCCATGGAATTGTCTAGTTTGGAAATCACTTTGCTGTCGGCCGACTGTCCGCTCACTGGAAGATTGTAGGCAGGCATGAGCAGAATATCAAGTTTTGCACAGATGGCTGTAACAGTTTCTGTTAGGGCGGGTACAGTATCTTATAAAGTTATGCTAGGAAACGTTCTACAAATTTAAATTCCCCAAAAGGAGAAGCAGTGAAGAATTTAGCCGGAAAACAGACATCTTTCTCCTGTGCAGGGGAACGGGTTGGTTGAGGATGACCTTTTCTTTGAAGAGTAACAGTTATGAAAAAAAAAACCCTCTTAAACTATAGTATGCATAACAGAATAATTTTAAAACAACCCACAGAAAATGAAGCTGCTCCCTTGATGAAGATTTAAGCACATATGGTACTTACAGAAAGGTTTTTTTGTGCTTAACTGGGAAGCGTGACTCATTATAGAGAGGCAGGAAATCAGGCATCAGATAAGTGCATATAAGGATACATGGCATTAAACTGCATTTTATGAGCAGAGAGTTGTGTGTGCGACAACTCTTTTCCCATTGTGTCTGCAGGCTTAACAGGATCATGATTACTTTCAGAAGTTACCTTCCAAAATCTCTCCGTCCTATTAAGGGAAAATAGTGAGTTTATATTGATATTCAACACGGAGATGTGCGACAATTATTCTTTTCCAGACAGCAATTGTCAGCTGTGACCAAAGAATAATATTTGAAGCCTGTGAGTTGTTTTGGTAAGCAATGATTGTGATGCTGCTTCGTCTCCAATAAAATTGTCCTGGAGTTGTGTCCGATCCTTAATGAGCCTGGAGGTGGCAACTGGCACAGACGTAATGGGTCATGAAAAGCTTATTTCACTCTGTGTCAACTAGGGAGGCAGATTTTGATTCATCCTAAATCTGCATACCCGATTTACATTTCAAAAGGAGGCAATCCTTTTAATTTCCATGAAATTGGGTGTCTATTAGAGGGTGACTTAAGTACATGGAATACAGGAATCAGTCCAATAGGATTCTTGCTCAGAGGACATCACACATGGGAAATAACCTTACAGACTACTGATGTGTTCACCTCCTCTTGTGCTTTTTTTCCATCACTAATCAACATTACCTTCCAAATCTTCAAACCAACAGATTATCGCAAAATTAAATATATAAATACTTTGATCCCTGATGCTGTCGATTTTTTTAAGACAACAGCCAGAGGCTTTCTGGTGTACAAGTGAAACCAAACTTTCATCTTTTTCTTTTAACTATTGTTTTCCAATTTGCACATATTTGTCTTACAAATCATTTTTGCAATTACCCCCAGTGGCTTACTTGCAGTTTTAATCATAGCTCAAGTGTTAATGCGACTTAACATGATGCAGCTTTTTACTTTTACTTCAAAGTAAAAATTATGTAACTTCTTGTTCTGCTCTAACTGATCTTCCTCCGATGTTTCAGCATAGACAGAAGTATTTTGTGACCTAATTCTCCAAATACACAATTGAGTGGCTTCAAGATGGATCTGTGAATGTAGGTCAACATGACAGTTTTTGGGTCAGTCCTGCTGTGGGGCTGGACTGAGAGCTGGAGCTGGTGTGTATAGGGAAAGTACACAGCAGCTTTGTGGCTGTATTATTGCGGCGAGACATCCCAGACTATACAATATTTTTTCAGAATAACATCTCAAAGGAGTTCAGAGTTCATCTATTTCCTGCTATGAGGTCTGAGACAAATTCCTTTCATTTCAAACAAAGGAAATTGATGAGGCTCAGGATCACTAAATCCTGTCTGCACAGAAGCTGCCTTTAATACCTGTGTCCCACAGGCTGGTACCGATGCATTTTCTCTCATAAAATTACCTCTCGCATGAATTTGTCTTTCTTACCTTCAGACAATGTCACCACAAAACTGATCAAAGAGGTCACAAATTTTGTCTCGTCTCTTATAGTTTCTTCGCCTCTGGCCAGGAACAATTTGACTTGCACGTCATCTTGTCTCACCTAAAAGACTTCTCATCTTCTCTTTTTATCAAAAATGTTTGAGAAAATGTTATCTGATCTTTTAGTCAACTAAAGTCAAAGTCAAACAGTTGTTAAACTTTAGTGTGATATTCACTGAAACATTTCTAACCTTTCAAAGTTGCTTTTATGGCAGGTAATTCTTTCTGTGAAGCTTTCGATGCAATATCAAAACAATAATTTGACTTTTTGTGGAAATACAGTATGTTTAGTTTTCTCCTTGCTGTGGAGCCACATGATCAATACTCTCATATTGGTCCCCTTCAAGTCCTTTCACCTGAGAAACCATATAGGTAATTTGTCAACAGTGTAATACCGGAGGGAGGAAATATAGCACTGGTGTTTTTTCATTTCTCTTTGATTCGGTTTAGACACAAAAACAGCTTTGCTGTGACCAGATTTCGGGTTCAAATAGTTATTGACATTGTTATAACAGGATTTGATGTGTTCAAAAATAGTTAATAAGGTTGCTTAATGTCGTTGATATAATAATAAATATTAAATCAGTGGTTTTAATTCAGTTCAGTTTTATTTATATAGCATTTTATATCGAAAACTAAAGATCCTGCCATAATATAGAGAAAATCCCAACAAGCGAGCCCCCTTTGAGCAAGCACTTGGTGACAGTGGGAAGGAAAAACTATCTTTTACCAGGAAGAAAACTCAGAACCAGACTCAGGGTGGGGCAGCAGTTTAGGAGGAGGTGATTGGAGGAAAACAGGACTAGAAACATACTGTGGAAGCGAGTCAGAGATTAACAATAACTAATGATTAAATGCAGAGTGGTGTGTAATTAGACGTTTGCGACAGTATTGACAGCAACACATCTCGACTATGCTTGAAACCAGAACCGGGTGGAGTGATTTGTCATCCCATCTGTTCACTTCATGTGTTAAATATGGATTTTTCCACTGTGATGTCACTCACTGGATAGTCGAGTGAAGCCCCAAGCTGAGCATTTTCACTGCCAGCATCCTGGTTCTTCATAAATTTCTATATAGCTGAAAGTCTTCATGGAACCAGGGATCTCCCTCGGCTGGCCATTAGAAAGAACGCAGGTTTTTGAGAGAGGAGCTGCTCTAATAGCAATATCCAAAGTAACAGTGGGACACCTGATCTTCACTCACCTCCATTGCAAATGGTGTGCATGATACTGTTTAAACCATTAAACCAAGGTAATGTGGAAGTGCCTTACACCTGCATTCTTTATGAAAGCCACAAGACAGCAGGAGCAGTAGTTGCAAAAGGGCTTCTGGGCTTATAGAAGTCTATGGGGAAACAGGAGTTACCTGACTGGACTTCTGTAAGGTCTGACTGATACTTATATAGAACTTTCTCAATACAGCCGATTCACATAAGCACTTTCTTCTATGCTTAGGTGCTGTCTACCAATCACACATTCATGGCCCATGGACATTTGGCATGCAGACTGCCAAATGTCCATCTGGCTTTTTTGCAACCAGGATGGCAACAGTGAAAATGCTGATCTCTAGGCTTCAAAATGGGATTTCAGAAACATCATAAACGCAGTTATACTGTTACACTTTTATGGTTAAAGCAAACCAAATGACAACAACTAAAAGGATGAAGAGTCCTCCTTCTGGAAGTGAAAAAGTAAAGAAAAATATTCATGATAAAATAACTCATATAACCTTAACTCTGGAGGAGAGACTCTTCAGGCCTCGTCTTATTTCTTTTGTTTACATTGATGTTAAACACTGTTACCAAAATAAATATAGTCTCTGCCATTTGTAGAGCAATTTTTTAGTTGTTGTTGGTGTTGTATAGGAATGCTGCTGTTGTTCTCTGCGTTAGAACATTTATGACATAATTATGATTAAAGCTGGTTTGAGGGACCTTCTGTAGATTCTTCGGCCGTGAGTCCCAACAGACTCTGAAAGTGCCACTGGTGGCATCCACCTTTGATGCTCTCTATAGTATCGCTGTAATTTACTGTGATAACTGAAATGAAGCTCTTTCTTGGAAAGGGTCAAATTGTCCAAAAATATTATGTTCTCCCTCCTTTTCCTAATCGATTTTCCTTAGCCTCAGTGGAATGTAGGGGTGCGCGATACAGCCTCAAAATTATATCACAATATTTTACAAGTATTTGCAGAAGCAATGTTTCTGATGATATAGAAAAAAGATATTGAACAACATTTTATTGACGCTTGCAGCTTGGCAGGAAGCAGCAGTTATAAGTGTAAGTAAATGAAGGGCATTTTCCACTCTTTTGTTCTACTGTCATTGATGACATACTCCCTAATCTGAAGAGCGAGTCTATTGAAATAAGGTGACAACAGGAGCAGCATGACAGTGCAACTGCAGTGACAGAGATAAAGCATAAGTCAGTAGCGCTTTATAATATCTATCACACTGTTAAGCACTATTACGGTATTATCAAGCGCTTAATTTATAATTTATATAGAAATACTGTTACACCATGTACAGCCATCACTGCTCATAATTATCATAATGATAGTCATAATAACATATCTGTATTTATAAATGATGAACTAAAGACCACTTGCCAATAGTGGTCTTTATCTTACTAATATATCTTACTAATATACATATATTATATGTATATTAGTATATATATATATATATATATATATATATATATATATATATATATATATATATATATATATATATATATATAACGGAATACATGTACCGCCGTTACGTATTTAAAATACAAAATATGAGTAACTGTATTCCGTTACAGTTACCGTTTAAAAAGGTGGTATTTAGAATACAGTTACTTTGTTGAAATAAATGGATTACACGGCGGTACTTCCCTGTTTCATATTGTGGCGGGTCAGGACTGTTTGGGTTTTGTTTGACAGCTACGTTCTGTTGTTCCAGGCGGCAGCATTACGGTTGCCATGGTTACAGGGTGACGCTCTCTCTCTGCGTGTTTCCTGGGTGAGAGAGGCCTTTTTGTTGTTGTTGTGCTAAGCTAATAGGCAGAATGCTACAGGTATAGCTCTAAAGAATGTAGCCTCATGGGCAGTGTAGTCCGTGCTGCAGGGAGAATGGACTGCCATACACGTTATGTGTCTGTGAGCGAGGGAGGGAGAAAAAGGAAAAGTACGAGCTGTCATCGAGCAAAAACGGGAGCTGGAAGCATGTAAATATAATAATAACCACTGCAGCCAAGAAGAGTGCCTGACGAGCCCAGTTGTAAGTAAGCTATTAAGACTCGACTGTACACCGTGTTCGTGTTTTCCTCCAAAAACAATAAGTTCTGTTGCAGCAGCCTTTCAACGCCTCTCTCTGTCTCTCGCAAGCATTGTTGACCCAGACAACAAAGTAAGGCTAGTTTTCTGCTAGAACCCACCTTATTAGTCAGAGGTCCCTTTACTATGGTTTGGAGCCGCGGACCTTCAGTAACAGTAATAAATCACAGCAATAGTACATTCATGTAGTTGTAAACAGCATGATAATATATTAAGTAATCCAAAGTATTCAGAATACGTTACTCTCATTGAGTAATGTAACGGAATACATTACAGAATACATTTTGGGACATGTATTCTGTATTCTGTATTCTGTAATGGAATTGTTGGGAAGTAACCTTCCCAACACTGTGTGTGTATATATATATATATATATATATATATATATATATATATATATATATATATATATATATGTGTGTGTGTGTGTGTGTGTGTGTGTGTTTGTGTATAGTATCTTGTTTTACTCTTATGCAGCTGCTTTTCCACCATGTAACAGTAATTTCCATCCATTTGCTTTTGCTGTTGTGTGCAGTGCAGTTAGAGTGCAGTTAATGAGTGATTCAGCAACACTTTGCGGAGTCATTTGTTTACTTTTGGGTCAAGCATCACCAGCTGCTAGTATCTAATCCTTCCCAGCCTGGTTGTACTGTTTTTCCCTCAAGTGGCAAAACAAGTATGCAGTTTCCATCTTAATTTGGACTAAATTGTGCTAAATCATCATCATCATGGTTGATTCTTGCTATATTTAAAGTAAAACTTCCAAAACATGGGTCACAAAATGTGCATCTTACTTCACCCTAATGTGGTCTTGTTGTGTTTTTAGTGCCCCAAAAGCCAGACGTCTATCCCAGCTGGCCTGAGTGGAAAGTTAATTTCATGACAATCCTAAATGCCAGTAATTAAACAGCAGACACAACTAATGCATACTGAAATATAGCAAACCATAAATGAGCTCTGATCAACTACTAAAGCTTGTAACCTTGATTTACGGTAATGAAATGTTGGCTTTCATGAAAAATCAGATGATGCAACGCTTTGAATTGTGGGATTGCATCTCGTCTCCTTTTGTAAAGGATGGTTCAGTGTATCCTGTAGTAAAGGAGGTAATATAGAAAGTACTGAAGCACCTTTCTTTAGTAGCATTTAGAGTTATCAAGCAGGTTTTACTATTACTGCACAGATACTTTCTGATCACTTTACTCATTTAAGAACCTTTTAAAGTAAAACTGAGCATTTGATCACATCCCAGGTCACCTTAATCTTTAGTAAGTGGTTTGTCTATATATATATATTTTAAGAAGTCTAGCATCCTCCATGCTAAATATGAACTACAGACAGTAGCAGGAGGAGACAAGTATATAATCTGCCCTTTGATATTTTCCACGATTATATGAGATGTTAATTTCTGGTTAATTTCAAGGGTGAAAAAAGGCTCACTGTTTGCTATTTTCAGTTAAATTATCAGTTTTTCAATCTGAACCTTGCATGATTAAAACAAAAGTGCTAAATTAGCTATTAGTAGCTTGTGTTTCCTCATGATGGAAACTACGAATTGGTCTTGCTTGAAGGGCAGCAGAGTGGAGAAGATGGTGGGGAGAGATTGAAAACAAACGAAGGAAAATGAGCCCTGCTTAAATGGGAAATAGAGGTTAACTGGTTTGTAACACAATAAGGCCTTTGTGGAGAATCTAAACAATGTTCTATTTGATTTTCCAATTAAATCTCTTTAACAAAGACAAGCGATGTCAAAACAGAGACAAAGACTGCTGTACGAGATTTTTTTAAAACCCCAAACTATGCAATTAAAGAGCTATTTTAAGAAAATTAACAGAAAGTCTTTATTTGAAAGGTCATCTGTTGCCCAAAACTAAATTAATGACATTGTTTTCTTCCTCTCTTGCTTTTAAGCTCTCCCTCCTTCAGACATATTCTGAGAGAAACCATCAAAAACATGCCTGAGGACAGAGGAGTCTTAGGTGCTTCTGTTAACACTGGTCAAAGATTCAGGGGGAAAAAAATAAACAAAGACTGACAGTCAGACAATTTGGGAGATGCAGCTGAAGTCTCACAACACAAAGTCCACAATATTTACACAAATAAGCAATTAAATAGTGCAATTAGGTGAGGAAAAATAGGCAAACAGGTGTTTTTAGGGTTGAGGAAAACAAGAGGATGTTGATTATGCCATAATAAGCAGATTATTGTTTCCATCAGCCTGTTCACGCACACACTTGTGTGTATTAATTTCCACAGCCTTAATAGTATATTTCACAGTTGACAGGGAAAGTTATTAAGTCTGTGTCCTTCAAAGATAGTTTATGCACTTTTGTCTTTGGGGCGATCTGTTTTAAGAGGACGTGATTACTGACTATGATAAGAGACAAAATTAAATATGGGGAATGTCCTTGTCTGGCCAAACAGCAACACAAACTCTGGTAGTAAGAGCCAGAGGGATCCTTGCAATGTGAAAGGCATTTTAATGATTTATGACTCATTTCTGAGAAGACGATCATTTAATGGAAATAACCCAGAGATGGAAATTTAAAAGCCTTTTAATTGAACGTGTCCTGAGGCCGTCTTTGGTATTGCGAGTTGTTTAAGAAAGGCATTTGATTTAATGTGGCGAGACAGAAGAGGTTTGAGTTTATGTCAACACGACATAAACTCAAACCTGGCGTTTGATGTGTAAAGTACGGCTTTCTTTTCTTATAGCTGAATTAGACAGCAGTTTTAAATTAGCCAGGATGTTCAGAGCTCTTCTCTGGTTAAAGGTGCAGCTTTACTAGAGATTTCCAAACTGGATTAAGGCCGTCAAAGAGAGCAGTGATTTGTCCAAAAAACCTGAAGCTATGTGGTGTGCACACCTCAGTGCACTGCTACCTGCATCACTGCTCATTAATCAAAAACAAGCATCTTAATCTTCTGAACATTTAAGATTTGTTTGCTGACTTATAGGGACTTTATTAAAATATTTAAATGTGAATGTGCTGGCTCTTTATGGTTAAGACATAACAGCATAAACTGCTCCACAGGTGTGAAGTAAAGGCCTATGTTGGGTCTGATGGCCCTGAGTCATATTTTATGTTATTACTTGCTTTCCCTGCTATCACAAGTCAAAAGCCAGTTGTGCTACAGGGCTGTATAGCGAATCCAGTCATGACCAACTGTTCCCTTCAGGGGTCGTCACAGTAGATCATCTGCCTCCATTTCATCCAATCCCTAGAATCCTCTTCTGTCACACAAACCATCTGCATGTCCTCCTTCACTACATACGTCAGCCTTCTTTGCGGTCTTTCTCTTTTTCCTCCGGGCCGGTAGCTCCGTCTTCTTTTGTCCAGTATATACACAATCCCTCCTCTCCATATGTCCAAAACAGCTTCCTCTCTGAGCTGTCCCTCTGATGTATTCAATTTCTAATCCTGTCCCTCCTGGTGACTCCCTAAGAAGATCTTAGCGTGTTCACCTCTGCCAGCTCCGCTCCGTGCCTTTTTGTCAGTGCCACCATCTCCAAGCCATACATCACAGTCATGGCCAACTGCTCCTAACATTACTGCTATTAGTTACACCACTGCTATATTTTTAAATATGTGCTTTCCATGCTCTTTCTCAGTATGTTTGCAGTGTGCTGAAATAAAAAAGAGGCCTTCATGAAATGTACTAATACAAAACAGCAGGCATAATACAAAAGGTGTCACTGTTGGAAAAAGATGATTTACATCTGACGATAAAAGATATCATGAATTGTATTATTTTTACCTTAAGTTTTTGTGTGTTTGTTTGCATCATCAGGTCAAAATTTGGTGATGACCTGCAGATATGTATTAGTATTAGAAATGATAAAAAAAGTAGTTTGGTGTAATTGTGAAACATATCTGTGTGTCCATGGACACATTTTGCCAAAGTATCAAAAGCTTACACAAAATTATAAGTGTGTATTTTCAATCAAAATGAAGCTTTGACATTTTTTTTTGGCACATTTCTAATTATAAAGGCTTTATAGGACAAATGTCCTTACATTACATGTCCTCCTAGCAGCAATGTTTTACCTTCGATCTCTTTCAAGCAGCTTGGCTTCAGTTTAGCCCACTGTGTGAAGAAATGAGCTCAACATGAGTCCAAGTCAACTGGACTTCTTTGTACATGCAGTGGAGACGTGTTCTCTGGAGCCACGAATCATGCTTCCCTATCTGGCAATCCAATGAACAAGTGTGGGTTTAGAGGTTGCCAGGGTAACAGCACTTATCTGACTGCCCTGTGCGAAATGTGAAGTTTGGTAGAGGCGGGATTATCCTGTGTTGTTGTTTTTTAGGAGTGGGGTTCAACCCCTTAGTTCCAGCGAAAGGAACTCTTAGTGCTTCAGCATACCAAGAGATTTTGGACAATTTCATGGTCCCAGTTTTGTGGGAACAGTTTGGGGATGGCCCCTTCCTGTCCCAACATGACTCCAGCACACAAAGCAAGGTCTGTAAAGACATGGATGAGCGAATTTGCATGGAAGAACTTGACTGACCTACACAGACTCCTGACCTCAACACAAAAGAGCATCTTCGGGCTGAATTAGAGCGGAGACTGTAAACCAGGCCTTCTTGTCCAACATCAGTGTCTGACCTCACAAATGTGCTTCTGGAAGAATGGTCAGAAATTGTTCTTTTCTATGCAGATGAGATGTATTTGTTTGCACTGTGCACGTTTACCTTGGGAAAACCAGAGATGGCCCACCTAGAAATGTGTTAACTATGAGAAGGACCTTATAACGATGGAATATTGGGTCCATTTTAAATTTTATACAGTTACACGAGAAATCATAGACGAGTTGTACTTCAACAATACTGTAAAAATATTTTGTGCTTTTGAGCATTACGAACACAACAGTTTCCACAGTCTGCCTCCAGTTCACAGTTTGTCCCAATATGTTAGCAATTCCTGAGAAACGCACAAAAAAGAGGAACACGCAGAAATATTGCAAAACTGCCAAATTACATCATCACATCATCCCATGGTTTTGCATGCTTTTGAAGGAGGAAATTCCCCAAAGTGCTTACGCCCCTAAAAAATGTCTGTTACAGCTTTCTATTTCTATTTACTCAAAAGTGCTGACGTGTGTGCTACATTATCACAAACATTTTGTGAAGAGTAAATGGTTTTCAGTCCATCTTGTAAGAAACTTCCAATCTAATCTTTTTGTTGGAAGTCAGCACAATCTTGCCAACCCTGAATATGTCCTGTCACTCATATAGGAGGTATGCTATAACATATGGGCATTAAAACTGATCCTTGGGACAAATACGCTGGTGCACAGTGGTAAATGTTTTCTTTCACACTTTAAACTCATCAATCTGGAAAAGCATCTTGGTAAACTCTAAATGACCCCCTCGCAGTTGTCTGTTTTATATTTGACATACTGACAAGAAGAAGGCAGTTATCACTGAATCCCTGGGTTCTACAAACCCTTCAGATTCGACGTAGAGCATCTGCTATGTCATTAAGAAATCCAGCCAGAGGGTTTGCACCATGAAGAAGCAACAGTCCCCTGCAGAGTTTTCAGCATGAACAAAGACAGCTTTGTTTACATTTCTCAACGCTTTATGTCTCTCCTTAAGGCCTAACAAATATGTTTAATAGCTTTTTAAACCTAATTAAAGATTTGCAAAGACAGTGTTAACAAAACAACATTGTTTATGTGAGCTACAGTTTTGTAACGTGTATGTACATGGAAAACACACAGAGAAAAATACAGGGACATAATCATTAATTATTGCTGTTTTACCCTTTAAAGGAGACAATAGTTTTACAAAACCACAATATATATATTTTAACATCTGGTTCACCTTATTGGCTTTTCCAAGGACAGACTGCAACATCTTGGTTCCTCTCGTGTGATGGTGATTGGCTGTCAGCTGACTCCATACTGCATGGCATGAGGGCATAGTGGACAACCGAACCGACCCTGTACAAACAACCATCTGTTCTAACGCCTTGCATTGAGACAGCAATGATTCATCAAGATTAAAATCAAGAGCTTGTGGTGTCTGGTACCACACCTGACCCAAACAGATATTGTAAAAAAGAAATCTCCCTAAGATCTCCCTGCTGTTGTAAGATGTATGAATGTATTTTGTGACAGAAAAAAGGCTTAGCCTCCTTATTATTCAAAAAAAAGTAAAGAGTAATATCTTCTTTAAGTCACAGTGAGCTAGCTGATCAGCTGTAGACTAGGAAGTGTGCCCAAGGGATTAACAAATATATTGTCTTAATTTTGCCACCAGTGACGGTACAGCTAAGACTGAAGGATGTGAGGAGAAACAGCTTTATTACTCCACAGGCAAGTGACCCAGAGAACTGTAAAATTGGTCACAGAAATGGTATTGATCCTGCTTTTCAAAGAGCTGTTGTGACCAGACTCATAATGCTCCTGTGTAAATGCTCCCTTTGTGCTCTGTCTTTACCCCACTCTGCTGGCTGCATATGATATTATTATTAAGTGTAACAGACAGGAGCTACTGATGGATTCATTAACATGTTGTAATAGGCAAAAGTCACTTTCAAACTCTATATGAAAAAGACATCTACTTTTTAGGCACTTTATTCTCATCCGAAATTTTAAGAGAACCCTTTATTGAGTATTTGAGTAAAAGAGGCGCCTCTGCAAATATGAAAACTTTCTACGATTGAACCTGAGTCACGCAGCTGTAAATGTTTGGGACTGCCCATTCGCGGTGCAGGATGACCTTGTCAGAAACAGGGATGGCCCTTATACAGATCCCCACCTGGCCTGCACTGTAATGGAATGGTAGATGAGGAGGATGAGCCAGTACAACCAGCTTGTGCAGACAATGACTGATCGTCTGGGGAATGTTACCCAACATAATGCATTACCGCAACATAATTGACTTTAGTGCAAGACAAGATCCCCAAGGGCTAACAGTTTAGGCTCAAGGTCACAGATTTGGACAGAAGGTAACGTAGGTACGAGGAAACAAAGCGGACAAAAAGACTAAAGAATAAGCAACAAAGAGATCCATTATCCTCGACCTTGCTTACAGGAGCGTGCATAGAGTGCAGCCCTCCACATTTTACAACACCCATGGATCCTATATAATAAAAGCCTTGCAGGCAAAGACAAGCTTCTCCTTTTCTCCTTCTCTTCTGAGTAATATTTCATTTCTGAGAAATTTAATTACTCTTTACAAGACAGCAGAGATTTTGCTTGAGAAAATGCTCAAGTGAAATCCAGAATCTTTTTTGTTCCATTAGGAAATGTAAAGCCAAAGCTGCTTCTGCCATTTAACGAGGCCCGCTGACTGTCTCTGGCTCCAGTCTCCGGCCAAATGACAGCATATTTAGTGTCATCACCCATCAAGCATCTGTCACTCCGCTGTGCCTCGTATCCTGACTGATGGGCACCCCCTGGTGTATAGTGAACTGTGAGCCATATGACCACCGTGCCCCTATCTGTGGTTAATGACCTGCCAGAAGGCTTCCATGACTGAACAAAGAGCAAAACTTATCAGCATGTCATCCCCAAGAGTCACAAATAATGCAGTTTAAACACACAAACAGGGACTGTGCATAATACCTGCAAACCAATGGATAAACAATATGATTATTAGAATTCACTGTGCACACTACTGCTGGTGTTTATGTTCATATGCATCAATTATTTCTATTATCCGTGACATTTATCTGTGAAAAGAAGGATTAGCCTGAACTAAACTTTTTCCGGCAGCGAGGTGCAGTCTGCCATTTTATCCTGGGCTCAGACTAACACAATAGATCTTGCAGGAGGATTTGTGTATTTATTTATTTATTTATGTTAAGTGAAAGCCACAGAACTATATATTTGTATTCAGAGTATGTGATGAATGTGCACTTAATGTTCACTCTTGGCAATGGTTATTAACTGCCGTTAATGTTTCATTGTTAGATGCAGCGAATGAAGACGATGGACTTCAAGTGCAGCCACTCAAGTCCAATAACTTGTGTTGCTGGCGAAATGTTTATCGACAGGATAATCTAACGCTGCTTTGTGGAAAGAAGACATTATGCAGAGGCTCAAAATGAAACCGGGGAGGGGTTTTATGAAAAAAGTAATGCTCCAGTGTGATATGAAAGTACAAAGCAAAGTAAAGGTTTTACAAGAAAGGGAAGAAATGTGTCTTCTGTCATCTGTAAAATGATCTGAAACCTGTAGTCTCTGTTGGATAATTCCTGTATCTGTCCAAGGGTTACAGATGGGAAACTAAGCTCCAGGTGGAAATGAAAAACAGCACAAACCAATTTATTGCAGCATGAGGTCTTTGTTCATATCAAATGCAAAATAAATAGTTATTCATGTTGTTCCCTCTGTGGGTATAAAATCCACTTACTGTATCCATTCTAATAAGCTACATGAAGGGTAAAAGGAAAACAATAATAACTAAAGACGGAGCTTCTTTTCCCTATATATCCTCTCCAGATGTTTCTGAAGAGAGCCATCTTCCACTAGGGCCTCACTATTGAACATGAAGGGCCCTTTAGAACCTTTTTCAACCTGTCAGGCTGTTTTATTATCTGCTGGGGTGGCAGTGGCCATGTTCCACTGATTGTGGGATTAAATAGATGGGGTAAGGATTGCAGTCTTGAGATAGCAGCGGCACTATGTCCTCAAGAAACCACGATAAGAGCGGTGCTGTCTGGTGTAGAACTTGAAGGTTCAGTTTAAATGGGAACTTATTTACTTCTTCCTCCCAACCAAGTGACCTGATATAACATGTTGAATGTAGAGGAGAGACAAATACTTGCAGATTTGTGCAGCCAGCATCAGAATATCATTCACCAGCAGTCACAGATATGCAGAACAATCGGATACATCCTATACATGATTTGACAGCTTAACTTTTTGAATTCTTTGGGGGTAGAGGGTTGTGGTGGATAGTATTGTCACCTCACAACAAGAAGGCCCTGAGTTCAACTTAACCAGCCAGCTAAGGACTTTCTGTAGAGTTTGGATGTTTTAACTGTGTCTGTGTGGGCACTTTCCAAGTACTCTGGCTTCCTCCCACAGTCCAAAGACGTGCAGTTAGCGTTTGCTGAATGAAAATAAATAACATCTAATTTTATCTGCTAGTGCCAGAAAAATCAAGATATGATTGGAGTGCAGACATTCACCTTTAATTTAATCAGATTTAACAAAAAGTTTATAATAACTGTTTAGGAATTTTATTTTTATGGTTATAATTATAATTATAAAATATAATAAAATATTTTTAAACATAAACTCCCATTTTGAGAGGTTTGAAGTTAATTCAACAAATGAATATAATTTTCAATATAACGACTGTTATTAATACCTGGATGAAAATCTTGTGCAGTCAACGACTGCATGAAAATATGGACAACACCAAATGCTTTTTTTTCCTTACTTGAGATGCTGTGCTAGGTCTTTAACTGAAGAGCTTCTCTATTGGGCTGAAAGCAGGTGACCGACTTGGCCATTGAAGAATATCCCATTTCTTTGCTTTGAGAAACTCTTGGGCTGGTTCTCCTGTATGCTTTGAATAATTAGCCATTTTCACTGTGAAGCACGGTGCTGTGGATTTAGAGAGAACTGTTACTTCTATCAGCAGTCAAATGATCATCGATTCCACTCGTAGTCATACATGCCCACCCTATAACACTTCCTCCACCATATCTGGTATGCTTCCTTCTCCATACTTTTCCTTTTCCCATCATCTGGTACAAACTCATCTTGATTTCATCTGTCCACAGAATTTTTCTCAGCGCTATGCAGGTTCTTTTAGATATTTTCTAGCCAGGTTAACTCCCTACCAGTTTGTAAATCTTCTGTTTTCACATTCATGAAGGCATCTTTTGATTGTAAGACCTTGACAATGATATGCCTACCTCCACAGGAGTATTTCTCCTGTTTTTCTTAAAAATGTAAATAAATTTGTCTTCATGTACTTTTAGTTATTTTCTATGGTCTTGCTGAGCTGGTGTGTGAATCCCTTCTTTTTAAAAATGTACCAGGTTACTGTTTTGGCCACTAATTAAGTTTTTAATCAATTTCAGATGTCGTGTCTGCGTTTTTTGTTTGTTTGTTTTTGTCATGAAATAATGCAGGAACAAGTCTCAGCTGACCAGGAAAGTGCCTGTGAGTCTATTTTAACATTCAGATATTCAACAGATAAAAATAAGGACTGAATACACTTGGTTCAGAATCAGTTTTAGATAAACAAAATATAATCATTATCATATAATCAGAAAAAAAAATCACGTAATCATGTAAAAAAACAAAAACAGAAAAAACATTGTTTATGTTCTAAAAATGGGACTTAACTTGAGTATGTGTAGCCTGAAAGACAGAAGTTCTTCTTAGCTTCAGTATCTAAAAAGATTTTGTCTTCTGACTCACTGCACTATCTGTGCTGGCATGTTGCTGTTTTAGACACACAGAAAGGATCAGATTCTATCAGTATAAAAGCATAACAGAGAATCTGTCACCTTTAAATTTAGATCTAAAGAAGGAGAGTGAATATTCAACTCTGTCATGTCGGTCAGTTTCTGCTGTCCAGGACCGGCTTAAATAGCTGGTGGAGGTTCAAAAATACCAGTAAAAAGTAAAAAAAACACATATCAAAATATGTCGAGCAGCCGATGTAGCCACAACATTAAAACTACATATCTAATAGGTGCCGATCTCCTCAGCAGATCCTTTGGGTGATCCGGGGTGGAGCTTCCATCGATTGGGGTTGCTGTGGCGGTCTCGGGAGTTTCACGGTCGGATCAAGGCCTTGATTTCTTTGTCATGTTCCTCGAGCCATCCCTGAGCATATTTTGCAGTCTGATATTAAGCTGGGGAAGTGCTGCTGCCACATGGGGGCTGTGAGTGGTCTGCAGCAGTGATTAGGTGGTGGTACGTGTCAAGGTAACAAGCAGAACAGAACATTACATGCTAACAAGATGAGCTGTTGTTCCCTTCACCTGTCAGTGGTTTAACTGTTGTTACCCGATCAGTGTATATCTTTTCTTGTGTATTTTTTTTTTGCGCTCTTTTTTATTTATGTATAGGCTGACACTTTTGATGTCAGTTCTCTATATGTTTTGTAAAATGAAAGTAAAGAGCACTCCATCTTTTTGTGTCCTGACTGTTTTAGTTAAAAAATGACTTTCTGTTTGTTTCTGCTAGCCCATAGTTTGACCTTTCCTTGGAGAACTACAGGAAGCCACTAACATGGCAGTCAGCCAATCATAACCAAAAATTTAGGTCTTGCACCGATGCTGACCAATCCAGCACTGTATTGTAAGAGATATTCAGAAAGCTATACAGCAATTGATGTTCTCATTATATTTTAATACATCACTTGAATACGTGATGATGTAAAAATTCAATAAGCAGTCTTACGTGCTCCTCTGGTCCCCATTTATCCCGCACGCAGTGTGAGATGAAATGAATTACATTGCTATTGGTCATGAAGTTGCCTGATGAATATTTTATCAGGATGCTGAAGAATCCTCACGATTGCTGTTAATGACAAAGTGTGCCATCTGCCACAGCAACAGGTAATTTAAGGATTCCATCATAATCTGTTGTCACAAGCATGAGCAGAGAATGTTACAGTAGCAGTGCAAACAGACCGCAGACAGCATCCAAACGTCTCAGACGTCTCGTTTCCAAAAACAAAGTCAATTTATTTTCTAAGCTCTGTGTGTTGTTGTGTGGCCTAATGTCTTCCAGTACAAAACATGACTGTATTCAAGGACTGCATGCTGTCAACACATTTGAATTAAACATGTTATACAGGAGGATGATGTCATAACCGTCCTCAAACAGGCCAGTGCAGTCGACCCTTCGCGTTCATATAAAAACAGGAGCGTGGTGCAGACTGACCGAATGAAGGACAAATTAGCGCCGGGGAGGCTGACCGTGTCAGAGCTGGCGCTTATGGTGAATGTGAATTGTGATAATGCATTTTACCATCAAATATTCATGAATCACTGCACATTACAACCCGTGATATATGCCAGTGTCTAATTGCCAATTACACCTGCAGCTCACGGAGCTCGATGTTGAAAAGAATAGGGGGGGTGGGGGGGTGGGGGGGACAACAGTATCATAGCAATTGCTTAAAATCACATGATAGAGCATTTTTCAATACTTTTCACAAAGAAAAACAATAGAAAAACATCTTAATGGACACGTTTTGATGGAATCCTCACTGTTAGAAGATAAGGTGACCCGAGACGAATTTAATGGGGAGCACCACATCCATCCAGAAAAGAAGAAAGTGAAGATTAAGAGACGTGTCAGCTCCTCTGACATCATTACGAATATGTTTCCTGGTAATGAAACAAAAAAAACGAGCATCCTTTGCTGCCTGTCTGCTTCCCTTTTATGCATATAATATTAATCTGCAGTAAGATACCAACATTATTGCACTTTTTCTTTGTTTGCTGTAAATGTTTTGATTGGGATTTATCAGCGTCTGTGTCAAAATAACACACCTGAGACTAGACTTGTGGTGTCTTTGTACACAGAGCCAGAAAATACACCAGGTAGTCCATTCATATGAAAAGAAAATGAAAGCAGTGTACCTGTAAAGCCCCCGTGTTTTTAGCTGTGTAACAGTGCTCCTTCAGCCAAAGGAGATGGATGTCCTTATTTATTTTTTAAAAATCTGTGTCTGTGTTCATACTTGAAGACAACACCCATCGTCTAGCAGTTGCTCTTCCTGTGATTTGTTCATTTTCTGTATTTAAGAGGTTTTCCCCCCCTTATTTGAATTCGTGACTGTGGGCTGTGTAAGTAACACCGACATGATTTAATTCTACACTGAATAAACAGCCCCCTCCCCACAAAAAAAAGAAAACAAAGGGGGACAGCGGCTTTCTCTCGTGTACTTCTTGGAGATCTGATGGGATTCTGGTCACACAAAAGCCCGTCATGGTGTGACCTCATCGTTTCCAAAACCAAAGGTTCTGCAGTCAATTACAAAGGCAATCAATAATCGCAAATGAATATTTGACAGCAAATTGGGTTGCTGTAGGTGTCACTGATGAGATTTTTGGGGATTTTTTCTGCATTGTTAGCCTGAGAGATTGAATTTACCATTGTTACGGATTCAAATATTGAGGATGGATACAGGAGGAAAACCCAAAATAACCACACTGGTCCGGCCGGGTCAAGTCAAACGATGATTTAATGAACACACGCGTGGGAGATGGACACCATACAACAGACAGCATCAGATCTCAAAATGGTGGAGCCTTGATCAAACTCTTATAGCCTCTAGTGGCCCCCACCTAATCATAAAAGCCTAAACATTCACATTCTTTCTCTCACACAGCGCCTAAGCTACAACCTTGGCTCCCTGTTTATCTGCTCCTGCTGATGGGGCAGAATGCTCTGTTCTCTTCTAATCAGACAAATGAGACGATGACTTTCTGTGAACAATATTTTCTTATAACTCAGCAGTATAATGCATCACAAAACAATATCATTCATTCACAATAAATCAACAGTCTAATGTAATGCAAATCAGTTTACCAAATGTAATAGTTATCACCTTCTTCTAATTCAGGAGCATAATGCAAACTAAAACTACATAATAATTCACAATCTTTAATTAGGGGTCTAACATGGCATAAAATAATATCATAATCCCACACCATGTAGGGAAAAACTGTTCCGGTTTGTTGATTTTTTTTAAATAACCCATGTTTTTGCTTTAAGATAAATACAAAATCCCATTAAAGTCAACAGACAGACGTCTCCTCAGCACAACAGAACTCAACGGTGGACAAAATGTGAATGATTGAATACCAAATAATCAAGCCTGAAAAGTAAAGGCAATGGGCACTACTGCCTGTTGTATGTTTTACAATCATCATGAAGATCAATAGAAAAAAGGCCAGCAAAAACAAATGTCTCAATTTTAGATCCTCTGGTGTGTTTAGATTTAGAAAATTTGTATTTTAAATAATTCTGTCTCATTCTTGACTAATGTGGTGTGAATTCTCGGTTTTATCAAGCTGACAAAAATGAATGAGTGAACAGTTACGTCATACTACTCAAATCGAGCTTTTGGCAAGGACGTTATATCGAACATTAAAGTTATATTAAAATTAGATAGAAATCCGATTCAAAACTTCTATAGAAGCACATAATAGTACGAAGAAATGTGGACCATAAATCTTGAAGGATAAATGGGCTTATACTTGTATAGCACTTTTCTACTCTAACTGAGACTTTCTACACTTAAGCACCTTGTTTAACATTCATGCACACACTCACATGGATGCAACTTGGGGTTCAGTATCTTGGTAAACAACCCGCTCTACCTCCTGAGCCACAGCCACCCAACTGGAATGCTGTGATATTAATATATGACAGTACTCTGTACTATTAACACATTGTTCACACTCAGAATATGCAAATAAAATTTAGGGATGACAATTTTTCTTTAATATAACTCCCAAAACAAATTGGTTTTCCCCACTTTTTGTCATTTGTTCATCAGGTTACAACTGTTAACATGGAAATATCTGCCTGAGCTCAGTTAGCCTTCGTATAAGAAATTCTTGAAATACGTCACTCTGTTTTTGTGCAACCGCCTAACTTCCGTTAGACAAGTCTAAGAGGGAAACACACATATTGATAACACATAATTAAAATGCAATGTGACCTTCGAGATATGTCGACATCTTATCAAGTGTTGGCAGAAAAAATGAATAGGGGAGATATGAAGCTTGTGCCTGGAGAGCGTCACAATAAGATGTATGTGCTTAAATATATATGATTATAATACAGGTGCTGTGTATTTAGTTGATCCTAATGCTAACTGCCATGTTTGTCTGGGACCTTAATCAGGATTGACTGAGGGAATCAGTCCTTGCCATTTAAAATATTCCTCTTCGTAGCGAAGAATACTTCCATCCTGGCCTCCTGGATGTCAGCCCCGTAGGTATGTCTCTTGCCTCCTATTTTTTCCATCTGCAGACAACTCCTCCCGTATCCCTGACACTTAATTTATTAATAATGGGACGGATGTCAGGTTAGGTGCTCTCCACCAGTGGAAATGCCCCACTGGCTCGATCTTCCTCTCCAGGCACCCACACGCTGGATGACAGCCACTGCTCCCTTTTCCCCCCTCTGAGGCACTTTAGCCTCACATGTCTGCATGGCCATCCACTGCAATGCGCAGTCGACTCTCACAAACCTATTTCACAAAATATTTTACTGTATGTGTGAGGAGAGTGAGACAGACTGAGGTGCTCCCAGAGATTTTTCAGGTACCTGCAGAGATTTTTAAAAAAGGCTTGAATAGATAAAATGGTTATCTTTTTAAAACTGGTGGAATCTTAGCATTTTATCATTTGTTGCAATGTTTTACTTTAAATTCAAGAAGCTTTTGTTTGTCTAAGAGCAGCAAATATTACTGAGATTAGTATAAAATGATTGTATTATATGTGTGTGCTGCAGTTCTCCACGTGGTTCCACATTTCTAAAACGATTTAGGTGTCAGAAACTGAGCCATCACATATCCCTCATATTGAGTATCAGAACAAAGCCTGTTATTCAGGCTTTACGAAGTTTGCTTGTCTGCACACTGAGGCAGCGGGAGGCTCAGGTGCAGCAGAGAGAGACAATCCCTTCACATTCAGAGGGGAATAGACCTGTCAGTCCTGTAAACCCTTGAAGAACCAACCAGTGGAACCACATGCAGCTCTCTCAGCACACGGCACACTTATCTGGTGTGAACCAGGGTGGAAAGATACTAATGCAGGGCGTCATCTTTCAAGATGCAGGCATTCTTGGTGGATAATGATTGTGTTTTCTTGTGTTGTGGCTCTGGATGCATCGCACTGAACATTCATAATATTTCAGTGAGTCACACAGGTGGTTCTGAACAAAAAATAGAGCTGGGGGGAGGGGTGGTGTTTCTTTGTTTCAGGTTTAAACGATCAAAAATGTGTGCTGCCTGTAGTCCTCTCTGTGTGCTCACTGCCAGGAAGATACTTTGGTCATTAACAAATTTAGATTTCCCCTTAACTCTTTAAAGGGTAGCTAATAGCGTCTAAAAATGATTGGCCTTAATAAGAGTCTGTCTGTTTATGACTTTCGCTGCTCTTGACTTGCTGTCAGGAGCTGGGGTCTTACTGAACTCAGAGTTTTCAGTCAATAGTTTATTCCCCCAGTTTCATAATTGGGGGAATAAACACATTTGCTTGCTTTTATTGTTGTCTGCTTAACAAGAATCTCATGGAACATGAGTTATTTTATCAGTCCAGCTGTTTGGTCTATATTTTGAATTGCAGAAGGATTGTGAAATCAAAAGATCCTTCTTCAACACAACACCCCAGTACAACACCTGCATTGCTGCGGATGTAATGGCTGAAATGACTGTTTCACACACAGTTTCAAACCACTCCACTACATGCTGACGGTCACGATGAAACCAACAAAACCACATCATCTGCAGAAAGCAGGGATGTTATTCTGTGGTCCCAAAACAGAAACCCTCGTCACCTCAGCTACACCTTGAGACACCTACACCCTGTCCATGAATATAACAAGAGAATTGGAGACTGGCAGAGTCCATCCACTGGAAAAGTGCTTCACCTTGTGCCAAGAGCACAGACACAGTTCTTACTTAGATTATACAAGGCCCATAACAGCAGGCCCAGAACCCCATACTCATTTATGCACTCCACAGGTGCTGCTAGAGTATTATGAGTTCTTATATTCCACAAAAGCATGTGAAGCCTCAACAGGCAAACCTTTCCAGCTGTCTGGAATTGCCTCCCTCAGGAGACTGAGTAGTGTGGTTCACTCTTAAATGCAGCACACCCTTTTTGAAAATGATACCCCCACCTTTGCCACTCCACAGGCCCTGTCTCAGGAATCCCATCCAAACTGACCATCTTACAACCTTCTCAACTACTTTGGTGACCACTGCCAGTGTATTTACAAAGTATTCAGGCTCTGCTCCACAGAGCACTGGTTGTGTAGGAGTTGCTCAGTGTAGTCAATATCATAACATAGCCTTTATTTATTTATTTATTTATTTATTTATTTATTTATTTATTTATTTTAAAAAAGCCTCGATTTCCTTTTCTGAGTCACCAGACTTTGTTGACATCAGCTTTAGCTTCTGCAACGGCCAGTTGTTTTCACTCTAAAGGCACCCATCTAGTGCTTCAGGATACCCCCCCCAGAAAGCCAACTTCCTCAGTCTGTCTGCTAAGCTGCTCTTGAATGCCTACTACTTAACACTTAGCATCTTGTTCAGTCTATCCCCACACAAAAGTAAAGTGCAAAAATGACTGTTTCTTTCATCAGAGACTATATATAAGCAATGGAAACGGCACCCATTAGACAAAGTCACACGAACTCTTGAACCACCTTGAGCACCCTTGCCACCACCATTTAACTTACTATGTTTATGCTTGCAGATCAGTGACCTGTCACTGTCACAGGTTTCTACATACACTCCGACCTCTTTTTTTGTAACAAATGGAGTCGCCTCCTGCTGGCCATTAAACACCATAGACGTGTATGAGTGTATGGGATTTCACATAGCTCCACTTTTCAGACTAAGAAGTTAGATCCGTGTTTGCTGCAGGTTCAGGCCAGCTTCACAGCTTCAACTCTTTGATCATTTATTTTCTTTCTTTTTGTGCCATTTTTACGTAGGCACTGCCAGCCCATGAGCAAACTGCACAGCTAACTGCGCATTCAATATTTTGGCCTGGGCATAACGCATGCTGCCTCTTGCATGCTCAGTGTAACAGACACCAGAAACCACCAGATGAATTAGAGAGTCTCAAAAGTGTTGGTGGAGGGATTTTTTTTTACCTTCTGGTCAGCAACCACTTCTACAAATCTTTGCTATGCTAAGCAAACCGCCTGCAGGGGGATAGCTTTGTAGTCACTAATGCATAAGCTACTCTCAAAGCCGGTTCTCCAAAAGAAAACTGTTCTTCACTAACGAGCACGGCATTTATTCCAAATTTCCTAGAATATCCCGCATCTCACTAAATTCACGCTTCAATTCTCCCTGATTTTTTTTCCACTTTCAGTTTTTCACTTTTTTATTTCCAGGCTCGGTGTAGCGATAAATGAGAAAAAATGCAAATCACAATAGGCTGACTGGGCTCAAAAGCCACACTTGTTGCTCCATTCTCGCTGTTTTGATCCGTTAGACATGTAGACCTTTATATTGTGTTAGCACTTATACAGACTGCCGGAGCACAAAGAATAAAGATAATCGCATTACAGGCGGGCAGTTTGGAAGCAGTCACAGGCTGCGCTTTAATGGAGGCGGTGGCAGTATGGTGAAAGCGTGCGTGCACGGGTGCTTGTGTGTGTGCTGCTTTGTGAGAACCAATTGAGGCTGAAGCAGAGAGCTGGAGAGAGAGGATCACAGCCTTATACACCGTGTCTGTGTCACATGAGAGGTGGTCACCCAGGATTCCCTTCAAGCTGCTCTTCAGGAAAAAAGAATGTTACAAGATTTGTTTCCCGCCTCGTTTACCGGATAGGATCAGCACGCCAGCGCTGCTGCTTTATCTTGTGTTGTCGATTTGTTTTTTTAATTTTTTTTTTTTTAAAGAAGATGCCGAAACGGGGAAGAAAAGTGAGGCAGACTATACCGGGAACAGACTATTTAAAAGATCAAGACTCCTTATAGGAATCAGTAAGAAATATTATAGGTAAATTTCTTTTTACGTGTTTCTTTTCCTCGTTTTAATGCTGTGATGCAGGAGCTTTGGAAGAATTGCAAATTAGCCTGTTTATCTCGTTGATTTGGATCTTGACTTTAATAGAAGCCAAATATTTGCTCGTTTGAGGCTTTGTTTAGGGCTCTAGACATACTGTCGCTTTGCTCAACAAGCTATGAAGTAAAAGTTTTACACGCCAATTTTATTTGCCTTTTCGCCCCGTGTCTTGATCACAACACGCTGCAAGGGGCTGTGCACTGAAACCAACCGCGATTTACAATCTGCATTTTCGGTCGAGGTGATTTTACTCATGTTTTCTGCCCTCGCCGACAATAAGGAAGGTTGAACTCCGCTGAGGGAAGGTTTACCTCGTTTCATTTGCTTGAGTTTCTTTTGCCTAAAAGATCAAGGACAGTAGCAAAGGGTCTGTCAAAACTCCGGAGAGCGAGGCTATATGAAGATCGAGACACAGTTGTTGCTTTTCCCTCGCAGAAATGCCAGTGCGTGCTGTGACCACCAGGTTCATGTACAAGGGACTTTGCACTATTCCAGATGTCCTCAACTACCGGACCCCTGTTAACCTGCCTGAGGATGAGGTGGAAGGTGAGGCTTGTTGTTTTTTTGCTATCTGTCTGTTTGCTTGCTTTGAGCATGGTTTCAACCAGTGACAGTAACGATAACAGCTGTAACTCCCGAATTTGAAGTTCAGCTGCCAAATCAGAACCCTGGAGAGCTCCAGAGGGTGTGCGCTGTACGACCTTTTCAACAAATCCGACACCAGATCTCTGTGTGTAAGATCTAGATGGTTTATAGTTTTGTGCTGGGGAAAATACTGACAAACTGTATGCTCTTACTTTTTTTCTTGCTTATGATTTTTGGCACAAAATTAAGCTGTAGAAATAGTTAATCGTGTTTTTTCCATTCATACCTCAACCAAAAATTTCAATTTATCATCTAATCACAGCAACGGGATATTATATTGTGAGTAAACTGCATGTTTGTACACTGCATTTCTCGGCTGTACCCCTGACCTCTATGAGACTCCGTTGCACCTGCTGTTATTTACTCATCCAGCCAAGACTGAGACACAGACTGACGAGTAGAGGGAGTCTAAATTTTGTTAAAAGGGAAGGATCCAGTAATGGACAAAAACACTATAATGAATGTCAAACTAATAAATATAAAACTGCAGATTACTTGAAAATTGAAGGCAGACAAAACTCATCAATGAGATTGAACGATGGACTCATTTTGATCCATAAATTGCACCATCTCATCTTTTATGAATTGCATTAACCAGAAAAGAAGAAGAAGAAGAAGAAAAGAAGCTTTCATGATGTACAGAAATGGCAAGTGAAAGATTCACTTAAGCATTAAATTCACACTTGCTATTGTAACTGTAGGGCTGAGTTGTTAAAAATAGAGGTTTTGTTTTGCAAAAATGGTCCTCACAATGAGAATGCACACTTGGCAGCGATTTGGAACAAAGCCAGGCAGACTACAATAAAGAGATAAGTCAGATCAGATTTGATATCGCCAAGTCTTTTATGCATAGGGAATTCCATTTCCCCTTTCTTCTGTCTGTAGGTTGCCCGGGCCTCACAAGTGGCTGCCCGCCCTTGCTTCGAGCCACTCATTTGACATTGAAAATCCGCTATCTGCAGACACGATATAAATTAAATTAAAAGATTGGCTATGGAAAAGCAAGAATAGAACAACAGCAGTAAAATGTTGGCGGGTGGTGTCATCAACAGCCATACAGCTTTTCAGGTATTGGGCGAGTCTTTCCAAATTTTAGTTTACTAATTGAGTCATTAAATATTCAGAGTAAGACAGACCACTGAACCATGAATGTATTTACTGCAGGGAGGATTCACTGAGCACGTAATGCACTGCTACATTTGCATGGCCTCACACCCTAGCAGTGCCCCCAGTAAACAAGTAATCTTCCTGTTTTCACCTGCTCCAGTGGCAGGTAAAATGCATTAACGAGAACTGTAAGTTGATGAGGGAGGCAAGAGAGTTTAAGATGAACCTCTCCTGTTTACCAGCACAGAGCCAGTCCAAGGCTTTGAATCTGCAGCCTCCAACTTACCCTTTATATCACTGCTGCGCCACCTTAACGCACTCTGAGGGAGCTGCAGCACTGCTTAAATGAACCTTTTTGGTCTGCTGCAGTCCAGGGTTTCTGAAAAATCCCCCCTCTCTTCATAGAGGTCCGAAAATCAGACTGTAAATGTTGTTTCATCCACAAAATCTTTAATTATATTGGGGCAGAAGTTCCCTGATTGCACAGCTCACATAATTACTTTCTCTAATCCTATTTATGATAATCTTTTTTTCTTGCAAGGTGCACATATATACTCCAAGTGCAACTGGACATGTTTAGAATTATCTTTGATTCAGTGAGTCTGTCACAGTCAGAAAAACAAACCTGATAAAACAGATAACATTTTATGCTTCATATAGGATTATTATTGTTCTGTGCCATGCTGCCAATAACTTACGCAAGCCTCCATTTTCTCTCTACATGTATCCTAACATCTGAACTCATCATCAGGCTCACAGAAACTATAATCGCAGTAAATCAGTTTTTAGTAGTGAAGAGCATGCGGGCGATGAGTTGTGCGGTTAAATCAATGGGACTTTTTTCTTGGTGACATTGTTTCAGGCACGGGTCGACTGCCACTTTGGAATACACACAAAAAAACACAATACAAGGACAAGAAGACCTTGCATCCTGTGCAATGACACCTGCTGCAACGTGGACAGTACATAGAACAACCCGTCCCAGACAAACAAGTTAAAGAGTTTCATTTTACCTCCAAGTTTTAGTGTTGACTGATTTTCTCCTGTACCAGTAAACCAGCAGCATAAGAGCTGCAAGATGCATTGTCTAAACAACCCCCCAGTCATTAGCTGAAACACAGTGACCCCTACAGTTCAGGCAAGATGGGGAAAATGTTGTGTAGTGGATCTGCAAAACGGGACTGAGCACATAGCCTGTGGGGGAGTTTTACCTGAATCGCTGGTGTAGCCACTAGAAACCCAGGCCAAGAGTTTTTGTTTTGTGCGACGGTCTTTGTTTGCAAATGCAGATATATTTTTAAAAAGCTCAAAAAAATATTATTCATCTTCATATAATATCCAGTACCTTTGAGATTTTCTACAAATGTGACCTTTTCAGAGGGTTTTAGGGGAAAAAAACAAATCTGTTCAAACATCACTCATCTTTAGAAGTTTAGAGGGATGCACCAGGAGACTGAACGTGAAATATCAGATAGCTTGTTCTCTGTTCACAAGTTCTTCATATTCATATGCAGAAAACTGTTAATGATTTGTGGGCATGTGGTGAGATCTGATTTTCCAACAGCTGTTCAGTTACATATTGGATAAAGGTGGGCAGCAACAGATTTCAGAGAGGATAAAAAACATCACCTTTTGACCTCCAGCCTTCATCTGAGTTTAAAAACATATAGCTATCAAACACCAGATTTTCCCATTAACAGCACCATCAGGGGTACCCCAGAAGCACCATGAACTGCATGTTTTTTTCATTGACTAAATATTATGTTCATTAAGGTTATTCTACGACAAGACCTAGGGACCTTAAATGAGGATATAATTTACTATGATGTAAGGAATGACGTAACTTCTTTAAACTATAATGTAAAGTTGAAATTAAGAAAACAGCTGAAGATGGCATTAACTTAAAACTGAGTCAGATATTACAGAATCACGTGTTTTCTGATTTTATGCTGCAATTGGATGAATATAACCAATAAAATGAAAAAGAAGTTCTAATTATTTCAGTGGTAGAATCAACACTCAACAGAGATTATATATAAATCTTTATAATCCTGTCATCTTAAGACTTTGCCATTTTAAGCTGCCATTTTATTTGGATCACAGTCTTAAGTGCAATATAATGACATCCCTCCCACCCCTCCAACAAACCAGGCAGTAACTTACACTGTTTCCTGAAAACTGTACGAGCAAGTAAATGCATCAGTAGGAATGACAACAGTGAGGATTACAGAGACTTGAATGGACAGGACATCCTCTGGACTGGGTGAAGTTGAGGGAGGCTGATTAAGTGCTCGCAGCTCTTAATGGATATGCAGATCCCAGGGAATGTTTTTCAAACAGATGGTTGCCTAGGTGGGCAGAGCCGACAGCAAGGCTTCCTATCCTTTTCTCTGCCCTTGTGTCACGCACTTGTCATAAAGCCTGATATGAAGCCACACTATTGTAAAAGCAGCCGTTCTCCCGCCACTTAGAAATCAGTGTGCATTTGTATATCTGAGATCTGTAGATCCCTCATGTAAAACTGGATCGGTTTAACTCGTGATTAAATCATCTTTTAAAAATCCTAATCTGGGCAATGTGGTGTTGGGCACTCTCTCTGTAACCGTGGAACAAAAAGCTGCCTACTTCATCACAAATTATACGTGATAATTAAGCCATTATGTTAATGACATAACAGCAATCACTATATTTAATCATGTCCCTGAAGAAACCCATGAAACATTTATGTGTGCATTTATCCTGTAAACACTGTTAGGTGAATGTCTGTGTGGACATTATGCAGTGCCAAGTTTCTCTCTATTTAATAAGCACTATATTAAATCCCAGGTCCAGAGCCAAGTGCAGCTCATTATACATGACCGACTGGGATAACCTCTAATGCTCATATTGGAATTGATCCAATTCATAATTACACAGATAAATAAAACACTCAAAAATGTATATTGTATACAACAGTATGTACATGTACAATACAAATTTATTAGACCACCTGTCAAAAGAATAAATAAAGAACATGTTTGTTTTTTTTAAAACGCATTTATAAATAAATATTATATTATTATTATTTTTTAGGCAAATAGCAAACTGAATTCATGTTTTTATTCCCAAGTTTGAGAAGTCGAATTACTTAAGATTAAATTCAAGTGCTAAAACTAATTTTTCTGTTCAGGGATGCACGTAAGTACCTGTAATTTGGCATCTTAATTGAAACTGATTTTTCTGCTTTTTTGTATAACGGTAAATGTAAAAATTCATGGAAAACAACAACAATTGTGTTTTAGCATTAAGGAGCTTGCACACACAGGTGGATTAACTATTATAGCAACATAAAAAAGTATTGTATTAATTATCAATGCTGTTAATTTATGGCAGCTGTGGTGTGAGCCTTACATTGAGTGGTGCTCTAATTAATTTGTTAAGCACTGTACATGAGGTAACAGACACAGTCTGTGGATCTTTATTGACGTTTTAGAGCTTACTAGAACAGAAAAATCAGCATTTATTGATTACCAGAATGATATATACAACATTTTCTGATAATTGTGCAAATTATCATTTTATTAAGACATGATCTTGCAGTGTCAGTATTAAAATGTCTAAAACACACCCCATAACCCAGAGTGAATTGGTGCTTTAACTACACATGTGCTGGCACAGATAAGACACTTTTTTTATGGCTGACAACAGCTGGGACTTCCTGCCAGTTAAACTCTTGGAGGTCTCTGTGAGCTTGTATCGTTCCTCGGTGCATCACTGACAGAGAATGTGAACAATATTTATAGATCGCAGCCAGCAGGAGAATCCCCCAGACGTCAAGCATTGTAGTGGAGTGCAGGCCTTCTTCCACTTTGTATGCAAAGCTGTTGTCTTTTATGCTTACAAATGGAGTTCCTTTATGCTGCAACATTGTAAGCAGGCATTATATGTGTTATGTTGGTTGTGTTACTGTATTGCAGGTGCCTAATTATACACATACAGTGACAGTGGTCAGGACAGAGGCTGGACATGCTCTGTACATATGCAGGTAACGCTTTGTAGTAATTCCATCATTTATAAGCTTTAATGATCATTATTTGCAATACATTAATATACAGAGTTGTATTAAGAAATCATCAAGCCATTTATAAGTTTAAATTAGAACATGACCATGAACAAATTATGACTACATCGTTAATAAGTGATGGATTGTAGGAACCTCCCTGGCAGGTCACAGATGGTGCAAAGGTTCAGACTGAGGCCAGTACCCACTCGACACAAAACCCATGTGATGAATTTCTTTAACACTGACACATTACAATCTGCTGGCGGTACATCATTCACAAATTTAATGTAATTTGTAGTTAAATAAGTAAGTCAAATGTTATTTCTGTAGCACCTTTTTAAGATAAGCATCTCAAAGTGCTTCACAACAAAATGCCAGAATATTTAAAAAAATTTTAAAAAGACAAACAGAGTTAAAAAATAGCACAATCATGTATTGTGCTTATAACAGGCTAACTTAAAAGTAATAGCTCATCAAAAAAATAAGCTTTACTGATGATTTATTCATCATTTGTTCACAATAAAACCGTTATAAAGAGTACAGTAAATACTACAGTAAATACTCACATCCGACTTACAAAGAATTCAATGTCTGAATGTTTTATTTTTTTAATCATTTGCTAATAATTTGTTCATGATCAAAAATTTCACTTACAACAGATTTGTGTTGCCACTTATCAAACATCCTTAAACGTAATGTAAACGTTAGTTCATCATTAATTAAAGTGTTATAAATGACTTGTAGCTGAACATTATTATCAGGTGTTACACTTGTAAGCAATAAGGTTTAAAAACAATAATCATAAGCTGCGTGTTTAATGTAGCTTTCTGCGTGGTCAAAGATCTGGTCGTTAATGTTGCAGCCAGACAGAAAGATTCACAATTTCAAATAACAACGCTATCACAAGACGTTAATTATGAGACTGCATCCTTAATCTCCCCTTGTCTGCCGCTAGGCAACAGCCATATTTCATTCACATCATTATACTGAGCTTGGAAATGCTCAAACATTGAGCTAATAAACACTCAACTGGTGGCAAAAATATACTCTCACTTCATTAGGTACATCCTTCTAGTATTGCTTTAGACCACCTTTGGCCTTCAGAACTGTCTTAATTGGTTGAAGCACACCCAATGGCCAGGTTGCTTCAAGCTCATAGGAAGGCAACAGTAAGTTGCTGTGCTGAACAGCATCTCTGAATGCTGAACCGTGGAGAATATGGGCTACAGCTGATCTCCTGTTCCACTACATCCCAAAGGTCCTCTATTGGATTGTGATCTAGTGACTGTGGAGGACATTTGAGAACAGTGAACACATTGTCTTTCAAGAAACCAGTTTGATTTGAGCTTTATGACGTGGTGTGTCAGCCAGCCGGAAGCTCATAAATGGTCATTAACAATACTCAGGTAAGCTGTGGCATTTAAATGATACTCAGATGGTACTAAAGGGCCCGTGATGTGGCAAGAAAATACCCCCTACACCATTACACTACCACCAGCAGTTTCAATTATTAATGGAAGGCAGGATCCATACTGAATGTTGCAGACTCATCTGAGCAGGCGGTATTTTTCCAGACTTCTGCTGTCCAGTTTTGGTGAGCATGTGTGAACTGTAGCCTCGGTTTCTTGTTCTTAGCTGACAGGACTGGTACCCGTTCTTCTGCTGCTGGAGCCAATCTTCTCCACAGTTCAGCATTCAGAGATGCTGTTCAGCACAGCAACTTACTGTTGCCTTCCTATGAGCTTGAAGCAATCTGGCCATTTTCTTCTCAACTCTGGGATAAACGAGGCATTTGAGGCAACTGAGAAATGCCACTCACTGGATATGCTCTCCTGGTTGTGTAGTGCAATGGTTTATACGGTTGCCTAACAAGCAAAAGATTCCCAGTTTAATTAGACGAGGAAATACAAATCCCTTTGGAGGTGCGTCAGGAAGAGTAAAGATCTGCCAAATCAAAACATCCGAAGCTACCCACTGTGGCTCTCTCCTGTGACAAAGGGAGCAGCTGAAAGTAGCTTTCACCATAAACCCTAGAGATGGTTGTAGGGAGAAATCCTGGTTGCAGCTTCTGAAGCAACCATGCCACTTTTAAAGTCACTTCATTCACCTTTCTTCCTCGTTTTGTGGGCTCAGACTGAACTTCAGCAGGTTGCCTCTACGTAAATTGATCGAGTTGCTCTCAAGTGATAGACTGGTTTGCATTAGTCTAATCAGGTATTTGTACCTAATAAAGTGGCCAGTTAGCATAATAATTCTATGTTGTTGTTAATAGAATCCTACAGATCGAGTTAAAGGTCAACGTCAGTCTTAAATAAATTGAAATGGTAAATTTTGTCCTAATATGACCCAGCAATGCATCCATACCACTGGAGAAGAAGTTTGCATATTCTAAACAGTAAAGTTAATTCGTCTGTTTGTTAAAAACTCCACTTTCCTTTTCTCTTATTATGAAAAACATGAGAAAGTTAGTAATGATAATGTGTATAAAAACCTGAATATCATAAAACAGCATGGAAGAAGAAGAAAAACAAGATAAGGGCAGAAAATCAACACTTCCCTAACAAAAGACATCAGTCGAAGACAAATCTGTGCTGCCTGTCTGATAAGTTCAAAACAAAAGCTAATAAAGTTAAGCTGTAATTCTCAATAATTTTCCTGAAAGAAACCAGTCGCATGTTTCCAACTCAGCCCACAAAAAGCTGCAGGTAGTCATTTTAAGTACTTTTACACAGCAGGGACTCTTATACATGCCGGGCTCGTGCAGGGCATCATCACTGTGTTCAGTGATGGCATGTTTGTGTAAATGTAACAATACATGCAGGCTACAAATCTGCAGAAGCAAGTAAGTAGATTAAAATGTTGTAGTTTTAGAAGGTGATTTGTGTATTAATCCGTCTCACTGCTGTACACTATGGGGTTAGTGCATCTTTTTTGCCACATCACAATTGATCGTTATCATATTTTTGAAGCGCTCAGTTCACACATCAGGACAGATAACAACAGGGCTGTGAGGGTGTCACTCTGTACTCGTTGTGTCCCCTCGACACCTTCTACATGCATCCGCACTGCATGAACTCACATTTTTCTCGTTATTTTGCGATAAGCTGGGATGGAGCCAATTAAGGTGTGTAAAAATGAGTATTTAAACGGCTCTTTTGTTTGTGTGCTGGACAATAGAGCAAAGTCTGGAGCTCCTCAAACAAATTAGTTCACTGTTTGTTCCCCTGCAAACCCTTAAATCCCAGTTAGGTGCCTGTTAATGTTGGGGGGGAAGGGGGGGGGGGGGTTTGTCACCTGGAATCAGTTGGGGTTGTTTGATTCAATATAATCATGCTCTAAGCAGCTGTTAATATTATTTAGTGATGGATGTTAAAAGTCGCATTATTTTGAGAGCATTTGTATTATGTGCCGACCTACTTTTGCTCTAATGCATTAGCAGAGCTCTCCCTGGATACTGATTAATATGACTCACATGTAGTATCAGAACGACGGATGTCACGGGTGTCATCATACTATTACTGACATATTCCCATGGGAAGGTGAATTATTTAATGAGTAGATGTGACTCATCTCTCCCACTGATTTCTTTCTTCTTCTTTTTTTACCTTCTAAACTGTTTTCCACCAGAAGTCTTCTTTTAATAAGAAGACTGCGCTCCTCATTTGTTGACCAAAAGTTTACTTTTAAGTAGAGCATGTCAATTAGTGCCAGCGACTTTCTCTTGTCACCTCTGGAAATGCAATCTGAGGTTGCCGGAGAAAGGTGCCTAATTTAAGATTCCCATTTATTCTGGAAAAGAATCAAGTAACGCCTTTATTTTCATCCCTTTCATCCCAGCAACTGGCTGACACAAAAGGTCCTGTTTGATCCTGACTAACAGGGTGCAATTAGCAGGAAGGCCCGAGTCTCCTTTCTCCTATGCAAATGTAGCCTCTAAATGTGACTGGACACATGTAAATATGCAATTCATCTGGTTTAGACTCACGTAAATTTGACATCTGATATGAGACCTGAGCGTGAGTCTGACACATGAAATGAGCTTTAATAATGTGGTGAGATGGAACATATTGTGAAGTATGAAGTCATGTTCAAGCAGTGACTTCGGGGCGGTGAAAAGAGGCCGTTGTTTTTCTCTTCCGTTCACTTCCTGCGGAGCAAAGGGACTTCTTCATCTACCCCCTGCTGTAACAGCTCTATTATCGTATCGTTCAATGTCATGATCATTACTGAAGGTGAAGAGGGGTTGGGTTTTTTTGCAGTAAACTGGACAATCACAGTAGGGCTTTCTCAGTGGTGGTAGTGCATGGTCGATACCTTTTCTCGAGGATAACACTGCTTGTGTTTTTTTCTTCTGAAGGCAGCAGTTGTTTCCTCTGAACTTCCAGCATTTACATTATCTCCTCCCATGCATGAGAAGCAATGTGAAAGAGGTATCTTTTAGCTACTCTCTGTCCTGTTATCTTTATTTTTCAATGGGACCTTTCATCAGCACTTATGGTGTGATGGGTTCACTCAGCTCAAGCACTTAGATGTGACTGAGAGTGCTGAGGGAAGGTTACAGTAACTATAAGCCATCCACACTGCTTGCAAACTAAAGAAGAATTAGCTGATAAAATATAAACAAGGAAATAAATACACAAATCCCAGGCATCTCTTTCTCTTTGGAAATCTCGGCAGCAATGACACAGTGGAGGAGTTCCATGCTATCGGTATTATTTAGTAACAAACGGCTGAGCAATTCTGAGCTACAGAGCTCAAAGACAGGCCATCATCAATCAGTTGTTCTCATATAAATATTAGAGGGGGTTTGTTTTCTAGAAAGTGTTCATTTTAACACATGCTGTGCTATGATACACTAACAATAAGGATAATTTATGGTGAGTATTTTTTACTTCACATAGTTGCAGTCTCATTAATTATAGTTTAGCTATTAAACATGACAAAATAACAGATTTACCTTGGAAATATAAAGATCATAAACAACCTCACATCCATAAAATTAGGGATGCTCTTTAACATGTAAATAAAAACAGATTTTGATGGCAGCAACATGTCTAAAAATATTTGGTTTAGGGGCAACAAAGGGCTGCACAAGCAAGCAGTACAAAACATAATCAGCTAGAGAAAATTTTGGCTACTAATTGGGTAATTTGCAACAGGTCAGTAACATGAGTTATTATAAGAAGAGCATCTTAGAGAGGCAGAGCTTCTCAGGTGTAAAGATAGACAGAGGTTCACTAATCTACAAAACGAACTACTGATCAGTGTTCCTTGCTATAAAACTGCAAAGACTTGGAATATAATGTACAGTCATAATATCATCAAAAGATTTTGAGAATCTGGAGAAATCTCTGCATGCGAGGATGAAACTCAGTGTGAGACACCTGTCATCTCTGGGCCTTAGGTAGCACTGCATTTAAAAAAAAAAGAAGCTCAATCATGCAAAGAAGGAAAAGAAAAAGCCAAGTGTGAAGCAGCAATGACAATCCAGAAAGGCCAGGCTTCTCTGGGCCAAAGCTCATTTAAAATCGACTGAGGAAAAGTGGAAAACTGTTCTGTTGTCAGAGAACTCATTTTTTAAATTCTTTATGGAAAATATGGAGTAAAAAGGAGATGGACCATCTGGCTTGTTAACAGCACTCAGTAAAAAAGCCTGCATCTCTGATGGTATGCGGGTGTATTAGTGCATATGGAATTGGCACCTGAAATCTGCAACGAGATCAATGCTGAGAGGTATACACAGGTTTTACACCAACATATGCTCCCAAACAGAATAGTATTTTTCAGGGGATGACTATTTCAGCAGGATGATCCTAAATTGCATGCTGGATGGCTTCATAATGCAGGAGACTGAAGTGGACAGCCTGCAGTCCAGACCTTTCAACAACTGAAAACATTTAGCGCAACATGAAATGAAAAAGAAGATCCAGGACTGTTGAGCACCTAGAAACCCAAAAGTCCACCAGCTGGTCTCCTCAGTTCCCAGACATTTATGCACTGTTGTAAAAAGGAGAGAGGATGCTACACAGTAGCAAACATGGCCCTGTCCCAACTTTTTTTTTTACATTGTTGCCATCAAATTCTAACTGAGCCAAAATGGTACATTTTGCAAAGCACTTCATTCTGTTTATATTTGCAGTTTTCATAGATAACCAAGATTTTTTGGAATTGTGTTTGCATTTACACATTTGCAATTCTGCTATCTCTGTCTAATATCTGTTTTTATTTATTTATTTTCTTAATTGTTATGAAAAAAAAATGTCATATTTGGTCATGTTTATCTCCTGCACGCTTTTAAACACATTATGATTTAAGTAAAGGAACCTCAGTGACTTTTTTGACCCTGTCAGCAGCACTGAAAGTCCGCCAGTGGACTTCAGTAGGCATGGACCATTTTCAAAGTTGTTTTTTTGGGGGGGTTTTTTTGCTGCACCAGCGACCACCAAGAATATCTCTGTTAGGCAGTCATAAAGGTCAGCAGGATGTGTTGGCTTTCATGTTCATGTTTTAGCTCTTTTGGAAGGTCAACAGACTTTTAAGCCCTGAACTCAGACCTGGCTAAAGTGACCGGTGTTGTAGACAAACCAGCTGAAGCTTACATAGGTTGTTATATTTAGGGAAAATTTGGAAGTTTTTGGTTAGATAAAAAAGGAGGTAGTGATTTAAGAAAGAAGACAAACATACCTGTTAAATTAATCAAAGGAAACCAGTATATTTAAATTGAGTTTTACATATATAGGACCATTTCTTACAGTTATCTCTAAATGCATTATTTATAAAATAATGCATTTCATCTCAAAATTTTATAAAATAATGCATTTATTTATAAAATAATGCATTTCATCTCAAAAAAACTAAAAAAACAGCAAACATTTTTTAAAAAAACCTGGACCCCATAACTGCAGATCGGGAACATGCTGATCTGCAGAAAGGACAAGGCACAAACTAGAGGAAAGAGAGGACAAAAAGTTAATGACATGCAACAGTCATGCATGTCATTAAGGAAAGGGGCTCTGCAGGATGAGCTGGTAGCAGCAGGGATGGTTCGGGGTCATCTGATCCAGCTCATACTAGAAAGAAAGAAAGAAAGAAAGAAAGAAAGAAAGAAAGAAACAAACAAACAAACAAACAAACAAACAAACAAACAAAGATTTTTAAAAGTGAAGTTGAAGGTGCTTCCTCCCCTTGAATTTCTGCTTCTAGAAACTGTTCTAGGAACTGCAGTCTGAAAGCAAAGTGCTCTATTGGGAGAGTTCATAGGATGTGATGTCTTTAAAATACCATTGGGCCTAATCATTGAAGTCTTTGTATGTGAGAAGAAGGATTTTAAATCATCCTGGATCTACAGAGAGCCAATAAAGAGAAGTTAATATTGGAGAAATATGATGTTACTCTCTAGTCCATGTTAGTACTCCCTGCTGAAGGCGTTTCAAAGAGCCACTGGGATGTCCGGCTAATAAAGGTTTACAATAGTGCAGTAACAAAAGTATCACTCTGAGACGACATGTTCCTAATTTTGACAGTATTGCACTTGAGCCAGTGTCATGTGGCTTCTTTTATTTCAATGACACGCTCAGTCACTGGAATAGAATGTAGTGACTGCTGGTGTTAAATATAGTGGGATGAAGCCACTAGCTCAAATAACCTACACTAATGCAGATCAACAGATAAAAAATTATCAGACCTATCAGCCATCGAGGTTACAGTCACCACTATGACCCTGTTGGTCCAACTTGCCGTGAAATTGTCAGTCAGTATTTCTTTTTGCTTTGATATGGAACAATTTGATGAAATTGTCACCTTTGCCTCAGTAAATTCAGATGGTTGTTTGCAGTAATACCCCTCGATTATATGCTTTTATACTTCTTTCCCTCAAGTGACTCATTCATTCAACTTTTGTAATAGAAGATGTGTGAAGGCCAATGAGAGTGCTCAAACCAACCAATGACAAATCAACGTTGTTTGTTGACTACTTGGCGTGTTTTGGAAATTTGTTGAAGATGGTTTGGCAAAGGGATGTGAAGTGTGTTCATTCATGAATAAAAACAGTTGGGTTTGCAATTTTTTGTAATGAGACAGGATCACAAGTTAATGTCATGCTGATAAAATGAAAGGCTGATTTCTCGAGATAATCACGCAACTGATCACAAGAAAACTAATTCTGCTTTGTCTCTGGGTATCTATCTCGGTTGCTATGAAGACGTGTAATTTCAGTGAAATTAAGTTTTGCAGCAGCGTCACAGAAGTGTACGTGCACAAAAAGTTACTGTACAGCAGAGAATAAATAAGGAGGGTCGATCTGAAAGTTTTAACACAAAACCTTGACTGAAGTACAGTCTGGAACTGAATAAATGACACTCCTTCATTTTTAAGTTGAACCAGTTGCTCCAGTTTGCTGGATGCCATCTGTGCAGGTCAGCATGAACTATACCATGATCAGGAAGGATGGGACACTTAAAACACACTTGATTTAATTTCTATTTATCATTGTTCCCATCAATGACAAATAAGAAA
This sequence comes from Neolamprologus multifasciatus, assembly GCF_963576455.1. Classification (NCBI taxonomy): domain Eukaryota; kingdom Metazoa; phylum Chordata; class Actinopteri; order Cichliformes; family Cichlidae; genus Neolamprologus; species Neolamprologus multifasciatus. Next base: position 24,325,180 of record NC_140445.1, on the reverse strand, counting down.
GCACATCAAAGTAGAAGCTGCTGCCTGCTGTGCGTCTCTCAGCAGCACAGATCCATGGACAGCAGCAATGATGTTCATTTCTTGTCATCTGCATGTGCGAGAAAGAGAATGTTTTACAAATCTACCCTTATTTGTGAAGATAAGCGCACCTTTATGCCAAGAAGCAAAACCACGCTCGCTTTATTAAAGTGAAATCATGATAAATAATTTTCACCCATGAATCATTCATCAACAACAGCCTAAAGTTATGCTTTATCCATGAAGCTAACGATACAGAAAAGGAGAAAATTGTTATTGTTAGTATTTTTAAAGCCTCCGGCTGGAGAAATCCAGACAAAAACAAAATGTATAAAGAATCTTTAGGATCTTTTCAGAGGATCTCTTGTCATATTATGTGTCATATTCCCCAGGGCATCACAGCAGCTCAAACTTGGTATAAAATGATGAAAATGAGATTTATTATTCCACAGTTAGATAAACCGTGCATCGATATCTTAAGCTAACTAGATAAATTAGCTTATCATCATAAGATATCAAAAAAAAAATAACTGAAGGCATGGCTGCTCTCATTTCCTGTCGAGTTAAACAGAAGCAGTCAGAAGCAATTTGTGTTTTGGATTTGGATACAAGTGTGATACACACATATATTCTTCATGAAAAAAACTGTCCCTTTCTATTTCATTACATATTATTTCTACGCATCACCACTTATTTCCGTGAGCCCTTCTGTTGGCTTTCTTTTAAACTATAACAGCATAACTGCTTTTTCACTCATCTCATTAAAACCTAATCATTCATGCACAAACAACAGGCATTTTGTGATTGATTGTATAAATGCTAAAAGCTAAGATTCTGGATTTTTCAAAAAGTTGTTTTTGTTTTATAGTTTTTACATCCAAAAGTAAAATCCCAGCAGGACCTCCCAAATCGGAAAACAGTTTTACTTTATTTGTGATTTGTGTTATCTTTCCAAGATAATACAATACAATTCTTATTTGTATTGTTCACTCCTTTCTAAATCTCTAGTGCTCATTCAATACATAATTTTTTAAAAATTGATTTAGATGGATTGATAAGTAGGCCAGCACAGAAATACTTTAAAGCTGCTTTCTTTCTAATGGCCACCAGGGGGCAAAAAGACTTCCATTCCCGACTTTTAAATAAAAACACTTAGCTCAGAGCTTTATGGCTTGAGTAAAAGCAAGACAGCAACCTCCTTGCAACTAGAAAAGTTGGTTGGTGAATTAAACCTTTTAGCTTTCGGAGACCGATTTTGAAAGTAGTTGTGGCAACCAAGTTGTTGCTCAGAGGTTGAGTGTGCAGCACCACCAGCCTCTGGGTGGGAGATAGCTTGCTTCCAAATAATCCCAACTGGGAATAGATTCTTCCTCAAACAGATTGGTGAAGGTTTGACAGTAATTACCATCTAATTTATAAATGCAGATGGATTGCTGACAGATTGCAATCAATCTGAGTCCATCTGCACTGATTAGCTCAACTCATCTACATCATAGTTAAGTTTGTTTAAGTTTGTTTTTATTGTGATTTTCATGGTATGTACATGGCAACAGATTTGCAGTTTCCAACACAGGTAATCAGTGTATTGTTATATTCAGATCACATGTAAATGCCAACTTGACCCATTCAATAGGAGACTGACAGCAAGTGACTGATGTGGTTTGGGGACTATTAATGGGTCTCAACCTTCAGAGCAAACATTTAAAGGTGGTGGTCATGGTATCCAAATGCTATTTTCACCAGCATGACTTGCCTGATGACTTTGGACTCACTAGCTACTTTCAGATCTTGTTGAATATTGAATATAAAAACCATTTTGTAAAAACAAAGATCGATAAGTCTCAGCAGATCTGTTTTCAAAACTCTAAGATGGCGAACATTGGATGACACCAAAGTGGCCATCTTTTATAATGTATGAGGTCATTCTCAAAAAACTAAACACCTTGACACTTTGTTTACATTTGATTCGGCTCATAACGGTCTTCGTGTCTGAATAAATGTAACAATAAACAGTCAAGCATTTACATAATGTCTTGTGCCACATTCATTCATTCACATGGCAATTTATTCTATATATACAGAAGTTTATCGATCAAACACAAACACCACTGGATGCATCTGGCCTCCATATTTGCCCAGGGACACTTCAACCTCTAGTCTGGACACATTTCACAGCATTTTAGGAGCCACGCTACTGTTGCTGCTCTGAGCAGTAACCTATTTCACACCAATATTAATAATTTGCTTGACAATATTGCATTCAAATTGTTTTCCTCCACTCTCATATTGCAGAATTAACTAAAAATATTCTGTCATACAGACAGAATATAAATATATAAATAAAAATCAGTGATTCAAAGATTTTCATGACCTGGCTTCAGACAGCCGAGTGGGTGCACCCTCACAGCAGTGCAAGGTTACAGATATTCTGATCAAGGACTCAAATAGACACCTGAGTCGGCTGAATGTTTTCCACACTTTAAATAAAAATTCAGTTCCATCACTTTGCTATTGTTGTATTGTGTGTTTACCTGTGCGTATTTGTTTATTTGCAAGTGAACATTTTTCCAGGGATGTGTAACATGCAACGTTAGTACGAACGTCTCACAATGGGGTGCTTAAAGTACTTTATCATGCCCAGTGTGACACACAGGAGCTGGATACAGTACTGTCAGTGATCATGTAACACTGACTGTTAGGTTTTGTAATGTTGATTGTCATTTATGCTTAGAAATATCTACTTATATATGCTTAGAGTTTTATAATTAGTTTTAGATTGGTAGAGGTGTATAATCGATTGTGTAGTGATAGGATGTGTGATCCTTAATAGTCTGCAAAGGCTTTGTGCGCATTCCAGAGTGTTCTGGCATCCACACCCACACTCTGGGAGCATGGGAGAGGTCGTACCTTCTCTTATTGTTTTATGGTAGGATAAACGTGGCTATATCTGTTTTAGGCTAAGTGCCTTTTGTTTAGATGGACTGCTGGACTTCCAGACCAGCAGGTTTAGGGAAGTCATTTATAGGGTCACACTCTGACCCCACACACACACACACACACACACACACACACACACACACACACACACACACACACACACACACACACACACACAGGCAAGGTACTCTTTGTTTGTATGTAGACGTCGTATGTTAATGAACCTATGCATATTCATGTAACCTCAATAAAAGAGCAGTGTTACGGGGGAGCGGACGAGAGCAACTGGGGTCAAGCGAAGGAACGGCGTTTGTCCGGTTCTCTCCCATGCACGAGAAACATGAAGAACTTTGCCTACTCGTGTCTTGTTTGGCTGTGTAGTAAATTGTCCTTAACGTTCCAGCGAATAGGTTTATGCTACAAACCTATCACTGACTTTTGTTGAGACTTTGTCTTACCACATCAATAAGGTTGTAGTACTTGCTTCTGCAAAATGAGCTTGGCCCATGTGGGCACACCGGGAGTTAAGATGTCAGTACTGATTGGATAAATGTCCAATCTCTGTTAACTTTAAAAAGGAAAGCCTTTATCAGAAGTAAATCTACATATTCAGCTACATAAATAAGCCAATCAATTATGTTGGCGATATCAATAGATGAGGGAGAAAAAAAATAGTGAAGCGCTTCAGTCCGTGGAGGATCAAATCTTGACAAACAACATTTACATGTTAAAAAATGCAAATTATAATCAAATTTTCAACAAAGTAAACACATACTTGTGTCCCTCATGATTCCATCTGTGTATTTTTTATTTTTTTTTTAGATAAATATTCACTCCTCAGTGTGTGAAACAATCTGTAGTCCAGCCACTGCTCAGCTGGCTAAGAGAATTCATTATTTGTCACTGGCATCAGAGGTCACAACCCTGAATCTGGGATTGTGCTCAGGGGAGATAACAAAACTCAAGCAGTGCTGCTGGGAGTAATTTAGACAAATATGTTGTGTCTGATGTGTAAAGGTATGGCACAGACAGTGCCACTTGTCCAGAAGGACCTCAATTTACGTTCCAAAGACTTTGTCTTGTAGTGCTTTATTTTATTTTATTTTTTAAAGAGGATTATACACTGCCGCTATAAGCACAATTTGCAAGCTATCACTTAAAAACTGCACTCATTCATGTGCACAAGATGGACAGCTAGTGCTCGTCCTCGTGTGGGCTTGCATGCTAATTGTGGTTGCCAAGTCACATAAATGCTTGCAAATTGGTTTTCTACATCATATAAGCAGCCAGCGTAATCACATGCTTTACATATGAACAGTTCATCCAAGCCTTTTGGTTTAAAGCAATTTTCAGGATAAAAGAGTGTATGTTTAGTTTATGCTGGTGTTGAATGATGAATGTCTAAGTATCCATAGGTTTCTTGTGGATTAGGTGGATGTCTACGTGTTTGTTCTGTTAATTCCACCTTTTTATTCTCTGCAGTGTCTCGGGCTATCACTGCTCAGGTATCGGCTAATATCATTGATCTATTGATGTAAAAATTAGACTTCCAGTTCATTTTGTTTCTTGTTTCATCCAATCAAGCAACGAGCTGAGCTAGCATCCAATAGTCTTGTATATTTGAGGATCTACATCAAAGAACTACCGGCATTCAGCGCCTTTGAAGTGCAACTGCTCTTTTTCACCACTTCAAACAGAATACGGTGGTGCCGAGTGAGGACAAGAGCCAAATGCCAATGTTTATGGATTATTTACCAAAAGTTGCAGTTTTAATTAGAAACACATGAACCTGCTTGCAGCCTTCAGTCAGAAGTGATTGTATTATGACCACAGTAGCAGGTACTGGCTCAGAAGATCACTTACTATGAATGAAGAATAACACTCCATCACAGTGGGAAATCCTTTAAATATCTACCACAGATAACACAAGATACAGATAAACAAAGCAGATAATAGTTTAGCCAGGAAGACTAGAGCATTGCCTTTTTCATTATTTGCCATTCATTGTTATTTACCAGAGGATTGAACTTTACATTGTGCACTTACATGTTCAAACACCTCTCTGTTAATGGTTGTGTAGTATTACAGTCTGTCTGAATGCTCAAGCATTAACGGTAGCTTTTGAAGCACTATCTACAAAACCATTAGCACTTGGAGCCAAAGCACTGGCTCAAAGTAAATGCTTTACATTTATAGAATAATTTCTGCAACACTTCACTCAGATACCTCACTTCAGGCAACACTTTCAACACTACCTATATATTGCAATATATCAATACATCAATATTGCAATATGATGTGAAGGATAAACAATGTTTTCCTTATTTGTATTAATAGTGTGTTTTATTCAGATGGATTTTTCTGTGTACACAGTTGTTTACTCGTTTTTAAAAAAAAAAAAAAAAAAAAAAAAAGCTATGCCCTGCACACAGATGAGCCACAACCTGTGGTCTTTTGCATTTACACACACTAACTCATTGGGTGGTTAGTGCTTCATGCGCTTATTAAAATGATAGTTTGTAGGTAATTGTGGAGGCAGTTATATTTTACAAGAGCGTAATGAGTTTTGCAGCAATTTTATGCTTTTGCAACATGTAAACTGTTTTGCAGGTTTGAAGAAGGGTTTTGTTGGTGGTCATTTTAAATTTAGGCATTTTAAATGAAGAAAGAAAAACTGCAGTACATGATGCTAAAACACTCATCTCCTCTTTTTGTCTCTCACTGGGATGCTGAAACTTTTAATATTGCTCATGTTCTGTGGGCTGAAATTTTAAAATGCAGCGTTTCTATCTCAGTCTATTCTACTGAAACAATCAAACTACACTCTCATAAAAAGTGTACACTAAAGGTCTATTTCTGTCTCTGCAGTTCCAGTGTATATGTACATCTTTAAGGGCAAAAGTTTGTATGCTTCAGTGCACTGTAAGGATCACATTTGCACCTCTTCTTCTTTTTAAGGTGCAACATTAGGAGACAGCTGACCAAAATGAAATTAGGCAATTTACTCTTAGATTTAAAGTTTCTGCTGTTTGGTTTAAATCAGATAAAAGTAATTTGGTGTATTCTGACTTGTTTAACTCGTGTATACCAGCAGCGTGGTGCAGTAGGGCAGCACTGTCGCCTCACAGCTAGAAGGTTCTGGGTGTCTTTGCCTTGTGCCTGGTGGTCAGAACATTCACATTTTCTCTTTTTAGATAGCATGCTTCACGTTATCATTTAAAATCAATTGATAATTAGTTGTACTGTGTTGTGGAAGTTTTTCCACTTAAATAAAGTCTGCAGACGAGCGGTGAGCGGTAGCTAGCATTCTTTTATTCCCATGCACACAACATATAAACAAGCTTGTGAAGCCCCTGCATGACCACGGGGCAGGGTCAGCAGAGTCTCACTGAGCCAAAGTCAACCTCTCAGTTAAATACCTTCTCCAGGAACAAAAGGCAGTACACAGCTGTTTCACACTCCCTTGCTACTTCCCAGAGTCCTCAAGAGACAAAAGACTGGTCCTCTGGAGTTCCTGTTTTCCCCCCAACATCTTTGCTACACCCCCTACCATTTGTCTTAAGTATGAGTGTCAGACATGTTAAAACAATGAAATAATGTGATTAATACCTTAGTGAAAGAAATTCCTCTACAATCCCACCCTTTGATTCTAAAATCAAGAATCACATTAAACCAGAATTTCTTTCCTGACATTCTGCATATTACATCAACATTATTGTACACTTAAAGGAGTTTCACACTGTGTATCCTCACTTCACTGTTCTCCCACCACCCTTTGTTCATCTTTAATCTTCCCCACAATCTAAGCTCTCACATGCAAATGGAAACAACAATGATACAGAGGAAAGGTCTTCTCCAGAGTGTCAAAGTACTTTGCATGGCAAAGTGAAACAGCATTAGGTGGTCATTCTCTGTCACAGTCATGGCTCCTGGCGTCTGTGCCATTACAGAGTCATAACTCCAACGCTGATCTTCCTTGCGCTGTCACTTTTGGAGCTTAGCACGCTCTCTCCATCCCTCGATTTCTGTTCCAACGCAGCTGTAGATTTAAGGCAGAGCACGTCGTACACCTTAGTTGTCTTCCTCAGCGTCAACGTCGAAACTCTTTCATTTTATTTTTAAGATTTTGCTGTTCAAAATCTCCTCGTGATAATCCTTTGGAAGCCCACTGTCGTTTGTCTGTTGTCCTGCAGATGGTCCCTGCTTCTCACTGGTCCACTTGAAGCGTTCTCTCCTAGTCACAGTTTGCATCTGCGCCTCAGTCAATCCTTCCATATCCTTCATGTCACGGTTCCTGCAATTTAAAAATGAAAACTTCCCCGGAAAAAACCCTCTTTTGCCCTATGTTAGCTTAACACAATTAGACATGCACAATAAAGTTGTGCATTGTCTCTTAAAAATTCTCAGGGCTTCTCCCCTGAAGTAGCTTTACTCCAGGCCCTGTTGTAAGAAAAAAAAACATTAGCCAGTGGTGTGTCCTGCTGTAAATCATGTGATTAGATCATATGATTAGCCCTCTGCTGTGGAAAAAGTGATATAGATGTTAGCGCAGCGCGTCTGTATGCACACTTTCTCACAGTGACCTCTGCACTGTAAACAATACAAGGTCATGAATAACACACCGCTGGTAAATTCACAAAGACACAGAAAGTGGCAATTAAAAGGTTAAGTCAGCACGGCTCAAAAGCCCATGCAACCCAGGATGTTGTTGTCACCTTTCTGCTCCTGTAAAAAGAAACATACATACATACATACATCCACCCTTCTGTCTCTCTGGGTGGAGGTGCAATCTTGCATATTGGTGTCAAGTCAGTCAGGTTTTTTGTCAGTCCAGTCAATCCCCGTGTTTATTGTTGATAGCAGAACCTCTTGTGTCGCAATAAGTTTCTACTGCCAGCAATGACGTCATTTCAAAAAAAGAAAGAATTTAGACTGGATTACCTCGCTGAATCCTTTTTGCCAGGGACTTGTTTTCTGATTGTCCCAAATAAGTGGCTTTCTCCCGAGCCCATTTTAATTTTGGAGAAGCTCACTTGCGATTGATCAACATGTTGTGTAGCGCTTTCGTTTCTGATCTTGCAGGCCTGCTTGAAAAAGAGAAAATTGCCAAACAAAAAATCTCAGTGCACTGTTAAAAATCAAAAAATATGAAGGCCTCTTTTTAGGACTTGTCTAAACATACTCTGTTAGAATGATGAAAAAACAAAACTAATTGGCAGGTTCAAAGTGGTACCAAAAGAAAATGCATCAGCCACGTAAATCTCCAAAACTTTCATCCACCAGTCACACACCTCACACAACAGCAATATTCTATTAGAAAATGAGTTTTGTTTTCCCCATGTACCCAGATGTGTGTCATGATAAGACCTCCCTCACACATCAGAAACCAGAAACTCAATAATCTATTAGTCCCCACTCATCTGACCCTCCCGCAGCATTCTGTTCACCGCTGAATCAATCATCCTTCCCCAAAAAATAATACTAGTTCACTAGTCTATGTATCACTTCTTAACCTACTAAGCTAACCGGACAAGATGATGGTAACAGAAATGCATGCTTAAAATGCTATTTGGTCTTCATGAGCTTCATTGCATGTGTGTTTGTGTTAGTAGGATTAATGCATTTTCTGTTTGTGTAATTTTTGTGTACCTCTCCTTTTTGCGGTGCTCCAGACACTTTTCAATTCTCCACGCAAGGCAGTCGTTTTTTCCTTCCCAGTTTTCCTAAACCCAAATTTTATTCCCACACTACAACAGCCTTCCTCCATGTTGTCCCCTTCTCCTTTGACTGTGGTCTCATCTCATCTCTCCCCCTTGCTCAGTCCAGTGAGAGTCAGTTGTCTTTCAGCTTTGTCCTGTTTTCCACGGTCTCATTTTGCCATTTTTGCGCCGAAAGTGGCAAATGTCCAACTCAAGCAGTCTTTTCAAAAGTCCATTCACACACAGTGAAGGTGCAGCTCGTTGGAAATGCACATCCATCCATCCAGTCATGATGATGCCATTTTCTCCTTGCTGTCGCTGTCTTGCACAGCTGCTGCTGCTGGACCTTTTCTTCACTGCTCAGGATGCTGCTGTGAGCTCTTGAGATCCATCTCGTTGTTCTGGAACTGCATTTCTTGTCTTCAGGGAGAGATTCTTGGAGCTTGTGTTCTCAGGGTGACAAACACATGGAAGTTAAGCTGTAAAACAATTTAGCCAAAACTTGGCTTGAGTGTTTCTAATGGTGTTAACCTATAATTTTCTTCCGACTGCTGCACGTGGAAAATTTATCCAGGTCTGTTCTTCACCTGCAAGTGACACACTGAAACATTTTGATCATTCTTCTCATTGCTTAAAACAACACATCTCCTCTCTCTGGTTCTGAATTCCCTTTTCTTAAAAACCCAGAGAGAGTGTGGTTGTTCTACGTTGAAAAACACCAAACCCTCTTCCTATTTTGCTTATTTTTATCAACAATTTTGCTAATTTTGTGTGTGTCCACCCTAGGGGAGCTGGTGGCCTGCAGTACCACCTTCTCCCTCTAGTTGGAAACAACTGTTACACACATTTCTACACTCCTCTCTCTTTTTTTTTTTTCTTTGTTCCCCATTTTCAACATTTTGAAACCCCATTTCTCACTGTTTTTACACACACATCAACGTTTCCCACACAACCATTCTCTGCAATCTTACACACCACACATTTACTCAATTCTTACCACAGTCACGTATTGAGTTTTGTCTCTGGCCGCCTGGTGGAACGTCTGCCGATCTACTGGATCTAGATCCCATTTTACTACACGAGGCGTCCCCCGTGAGGCCCTTGCCTTCTACGGACCAAGGAACGAACACCGCCACTCCGTGCACTATAGTACACAGAGATGGATTCCGACAGTGTACCCGGACCGCCGTTCCTGTGACGTACTTGGACCGAACACAGGTCTGGGCCGGCTTCTCCCCAACAACGTGCGCGAGCCACTGTCCTTGTGATGAGCCGTACCCAACACAAGCCTGGGGCCTCAAACCACCAGGTTTTCCTCCCGGAGACTCGAACTCCGGGGTCGGCCAGCGTTCCCCCCCTCGGCCAGACAAAAACCTCTCCATGACTGTATACAAGTTAGCTACAACTCACCCATCTGCAGAAGTCCCCTCAAAATCGATGGTCTCGGTGGTGACCGAAACACACGGCTCCGTGACTCCTCCATTTCCTTTGCTTCAACAGCTGGTAGGACAAAGGTACCTTTTCCCTCAGGGGTGATCAGCCCGTCCACGGAACCGTTGTTCAGCGACCACACGGACCACCCTGCTCACAGCGCCATTTTGTTGTGGAAGTTTTTCCACTTAAATAAAGTCTGCAGACGAGCGGTGAGCGGTAGCTAGCATTCTTTTATTTCCAAGCACACACAAAGAACATATAAACAAGCTTGTGAAGCCCCTGCATGACCACGGGGCAGGGTCAGCAGAGTCTCACTGAGCCAAAGTCAACCTCTCAGTTAAATACCTTCTCCAGGAACAAAAGGCAGTACACAGCTGTTTCACACTCCCTTGCTACTTCCCAGAGTCCTCAAGAGACAAAAGACTGGTCCTCTGGAGTTCCTGTTTTCCCCCCAACATCTTTGCTACACCCCCTACCATTTGTCTTAAGTATGAGTGTCAGACATGTTAAAACAATGAAATAATGTGATTAATACCTTAGTGAAAGAAATTCCTCTACAACTGTTTCAAAAGGTTGTAGCTTTCTGTATTAGTCATTTCCAAAACATTGAAGACCAATCGTTCTTTCAGTAGTGTCTGCTTCCCACTCCTTGTCACACATTTTACCCAAACATTTACCGAACTGAGTTTATTTTGGAGTCAGTATTTGGAGGAGCAGCATAGTTTCTGTAGGATTTATTCAAAAAAGAAATGAATATTTTTACTACTGTGAAATATTCTGGCTCATGGAATAAAGAAACTTGGAGAAAAAAAAGTTGCTTTCACTCTTCAAACACTCAATATTCAGCTATGCCTCCTCTTTCTCAAAACACAAACATCTAAGACAGAGGGATTATAGCCTTTTGAGCTGTGACCCACAGCAGCTGTTTGAAGCTGCTTTTACTTTAAACTCTAAAAATAAACACCCTTTACTCGCCGACCCTGAAACCAACATGTTAAAAATCCGCCAGTTCAACGATAGCCCTCCAGTAACATGTTTGTTCTGTGTGCCTTCTTCCACTTCGCAGAGATCCGTGAGGCTTTCAAAGTATTTGACAGAGATGGGAATGGCTTTATCTCTAAGCAGGAGCTGGGGATGGCCATGCGCTCACTGGGCTACATGCCCAATGAGGTGGAGCTGGAGGTTATCATCCAAAGACTTGACATGGATGGTGGGTCTCTCTTGCTCTCTCTGCTGCAATTATTCCAACATGTGAGCTGTGTTAATGACTCGTCCATGTTTCACTTGTTTCATCAGGCGATGGCCAGGTTGGCTTTGAAGAGTTTGTCACATTACTTGGTCCTAAACTCTCTGCTGCTGGAATGCCTGACAAGTTCAACGGAGCAGACTTTGACTCAGTGTTTTGGAAGGTATGCACTGTCCATTAATCCCCACCAATAAAGTTTAATCTAGTCATTTGAATATCAATCCCTCACAAACTACACCCCAGTCAGATAACTGCATCACATGTTGTGGACACTGGTATCCCCATTCCTTACAATCAGGAGTATAATCAAATGAATTACTCTAATATCTGATTTCTATAAAATATTTATACACTGCTGTTTATTGCTGACCTGCAATGTATGTGCATCACTGAGGGGCATCGAGGCAGAAGTTCTTCCTCTGCTAATTAGACCTCTCCTGGTGTTTTCCGTTCTCCCAGTGCGACATGCAGAAACTGACTGTGGATGAGCTGAAGAGATTGCTTTATGATACTTTCCGTGACCACCTCACTATGAAAGACATTGAGAACATCATCATGACTGAGGAGAACCACCTGAACAGTCCAGAGTCCCATGTGGACATTGATAGTATGTCTTATAATATAATTTTTATAGTATTTCATACATTTTTAAAGCTCCGCTGACGCAGTTTTGTTCTGTCTGTTCTTCCCTTTCTTTCCGCAGCAAGCCCAACACAACAGGAAAAACACACTTGTGTGCGTAAAAGCCTGATTTGTGCCTTCGCTATTGCATTTATCATCAGCGTCATGCTCATCGCAGCGAATCAAATGCTCCGCAGAGGGATGAAGTAAATACGCGATGCCTGCTGGTTACAAACGGATTTACAGACAGACAGGGAAAATGCAAATGTTAACCAAAATACTTTATCATTTTGGGTTTTATTCACAGCTGACACCCTCGATGATGCAATCATAGGATCGCTCTGATATGGATAAAATGATGTCATGCAGTGGTTCTGTGTGATCACTAATCGTAGTACAGACAATAGAGAGAAAGGTATTTCAAGGGCTGATTGTTATCCAAAACAAGTTACATCTCATTCATTAAGATGGTTGATGTTTGCTAAGATTAGACAGAAAATCAGGCTCCAATTCTCCAAAATTTCAGAGTGCAGCAAGTGTTGTAACAATAGCTGTGCTTTGTCAGTGCATTTAATGTTGCTCTCAAGAACCCTGCCATTTGGAGTGCACCAAATAACGACAGCACCAATGATAGTAATAAAGCAATACAAAAGCGGGCCACATACTCCGTAATTTCAAATCGAGCTAAAAACATAAGGACAAATCACTGTGCGCTGCATGCTGTGTCTCTTATGTCTCTGTTTACTGTAGTGTGTCATGACTTTCAACTTGCATCAGGTCTGACAGACTTAACCAGCACCTTCTGCGATCTAAAAATACCAAAAAAGAGCCCCTCAAATTCAAAACACAAAACTGGACTACTAATGGATGTATCAGTCTGTCTGTCGGTCAGTTCGACTCAATTGGTTCACCCCTTTATCCAGCTTGAAATATTTCCATGAATGTTGCATGTCATTCATGGCACCCATGCTGTGAGATCTAATGAATTTGGCAGTGCCCTGTTTTGTTTTTTCTCTGCTATTGTGTTGATATTTTGTGATAGATGAACCATAAATGGGTGAGCTGCATTAGCATTAGCATGCTGTCACTCTCATTAAGATCATGCTGCCGAGCTAAGGCTAGCATCAGAGTGCTGCTGTACAGTTTCAACAAACTGCTACAATGCCTGAGCTAAAATATTTTCATGTTACATTTATTTTAAGACCAACACAGAGCGTTTCATGAAGTCATTCAAACTGTTAGGTTTGTTTCTTGTCCCACCAGTTGCCACAAACCTAAATCATGCATTCGCTAACTTGTAGCTTCAACTTCTAACGAAGACCTTAATTTGAATCAAAATAAAGGCGCATTATATTTAAACAAATGGACAAAGACTTATGTCCATTTGTTTGATGGATGTGATGTGAAAGCATCCAAATATTTGCAGCGAGAGGCATAAACCGGTCAACAAGCACAGCAACTGGATTCACAGCTCAAAAGAGAGGACCTACAGTTGTGATCCACAACCGCATGTTATGTACTCTAGTCAAATTATCAGTGGAAGAAACTCCGACAGGCCTGTTTCAAAAGAAATGTCACACTTTTTTCACAGTTAATTATTTTTGCTTTAAAGCTCAGAAGAAGCTTTCTTGGTTGAGCAGATTGAGATTGCTTTCTAAAGCAAATTAATATTTTGTTAGCTGTAATGTGAAACAACTGTAGCTGAAGAATTAAACTTCACAAAAAAATCACAAGAATTAATAAACCAGACAAGAGTGTGTGTGGGGGCTTTATATAAAGCTCCAGATACAAAGAGAAATACTGGTATCTTGATGTCCAGCCAAACGAATAACATGTTTTATATCCATAGCCTGCCTGCAATACATGCACATGCTGCATGTTTCAAATGTGCGCATCTGTAAGACGCATCAAAATCATAACGAGGCACTAAAAAACATTTGAGTAGCTGTATGACACGAGCTACCAGCTATAAATAAATCAAAAGAAGTTTAGAATTTAGATAAAACTAAATAATAATTGTATTTATAGCAAATAAGTATGAAGTAATTCAAGCTGCAAAATTGCATGTACATTAGATTAGAAGTAAATGTGTGTTATATGTGTGTGAGATTATTGAAATCTGGTGTAAGTGTTCAAATAATTATGCAATTTGTAAAGTGATCATTGCAAAAAAAAATCTCAGTATTTGACATTTTTCTGTAAATGTCGACTTTTTTGTGGATGTGCACAGTATTACAGTTTTTCGCAACTGTTAAGACACGTTTCTTGGCGATTTCTGTCATCTATAAACACAAAACCCAGTTTGTAAAATAAAAAACTGAAAGTTAGACAAGTCTCCTCTGGCAATAGGACTATCATGACTCTGATGAACATGTCACACTAAAAAAATCCAACTCAATGTTCAGAGCACGCATTTTCAGAAAAGGTCAATCTGTTTGTTCTACAAATTGCACAAATGTATACATTCACCGGCCACTTTATTATACACATCTGTTAAACTGTTTCACACAGCTGTCTTATCAGCAAATCACATGGCAGCAGTTCAGTACATTTAGGCATGTAGATATGGACAAGACAATCTGCTGCACTGAGCAAGGAAATATAGTTAAGTGACTTTAAACATGGCATTTTTGCTGGTGCCAGATGGGCTACTCAAATGCGCTCCACAGTCACCAGATCTCAACCCAACCAATCATAGCTGTGTAACCAACAAACTTGCAGCAACTGTGAGATGCTTTCATGTTAATATGGACCAAAATCTCTGATTGTTTCCAGCACCTTGTTGAATCTGTGCCATGAAAAATTAAAGCAGTTCAGAATGCAAAAGAGGGTCGAACCCTTTACCTGCACTGTGTGACTAATAAAGTGACAATTTCCTGTAAATGCACTGACTATTCAGTAAACGATATTCAAGAATTTGGTGGCCACAGAGAACATGACAAGTGTGGTTTGAATTCTTTGTCCTGCTCCACTTTCTACTCATAATTATCGGCTGTGCAATCTGACACCGCTTAAACTGAGTAAATAACATAATTAACAGCAAGCCTGAACAATTTTAAGTTGTTCTTAGGAAATGTGCTTAACTTATGCCTCCTGTGGTTTCCGTTAAGCATCACAAGTATATCAGTGTGAAAATGTGAGTGAGAGTGTATTTAGGAGTAAACTAGATCTGCAAATTGCATCTAACTTTGCCAGGAGAGCAATTCATTTAATACTAGATTTAGAAAACTGTGCATTTGACACAGAGAAACAAAGCTTGTGTATTATCAGTTCAGAAAAACTGTAGAATACTAAATACTTTGCAGTATGCTGTGAACAGTAATTTGACATATCATAAAAATGTTGTTTTCTGGCTTTTACATGGACCACCAAAACAACATATTGTTTAAAGTATAACATGGTTATATTTTCTTACTTGGAAAGTAATACATTAAATCTATGTGGATTTATTATGAATGTAAGCATAATGTTTTGTAAAAAAAAAAAAAAAAAAAAAAAAGTAAAAATAATTTTAAAAAGAGGGGAAAAAATTAGGTTTCTGATATAATTTTCCAGTTTGACTGAACATTCAGATAAAATCTTTTGCATGTATTTACGCCATGCACACAACTCTTTTGATTATTTGTCATTTTTCTGAATGTTTTCTTTAACAAAGTAAAAAACAATATTCTCTATATTTTTTTCTTCCTCTTTTTACCTTAAAGGTTTATGAAAGCTATATCAGAGTGAAAGTATATACTACTGAGAGTCATACTGGCAATAAAACTGATATTTTTTCCGTATATAGTAACTGTTTATGTAAAAGAATTTAAAAAACTATTTGTATGACATCGCATTACCTCTCCATGAACATATCATGTAAAGTATGGGATTTTATGTGAATGTAAAATATAGTTACTGTGCCAAATCTTAACACGTGTGACAAATTGTGTCCTATTCTGTAGGTTACTGTGTTTTGATGAAAAGATTTATGTAAATTTTGTCAACAGGTTGTTAAAAATGTTCAATTTAAATGTAAATTTAATTTTGACTGTCAAGGTTTTCTGTTCTGTGCCTTTTTGTAACTTGGAGTTTTAAAAGCTGCACTTTCATGAAACTGAAGTAAAGACGTAAAAAGATGGGAATCAATCACATGAATACATGGCTTGAGGGAAAAAATGATACAAGATTTATTTTTAATAGGTGTCATAATAAAATATTAAGTATTTCTGTTTTATCTTTATCACTTCTCTGTTCTTAACACAATATCCTGCTTTGTTCTTATTTTGTTTTTTCTGTAACTGTTACTGCACATGTAGAGGTTACTGCATCAATTATACACTTATGTAAGTGATGTCTATAGATGCATGTAGTCCAATAAAAACAAGTGCATTAAGAAACCTGTTTGTTATTTTAAATTTCAATTTAAAAGATGTAAGAAAAGTAGAAGTAGTTCATAAAAGTAGAAAGAGTTATTGTGGAATTTATTCACACAGTAAACTTATAACTTGGAGGGCAACAAGAAAATTAAGAGCAGATCTAAAAAATTCTGAATTTATCTCGTTTTCAGCCACTTCACATTCGAGGGAGAACAGTTGCCATGTTTCCTTGTAATCAGCCCCTTTTTCACTGCTTTTTTCTTGGCAAATTGTTTTGTAGCTTGATCCCGCCAACAACTATCAATAATGTGATTTAGAACAACACAGGAGTGTCCACACTGGATAAGACAAGCAGCAATATAGCAAAAGGACTGGAATGTCAATGACATTCAGACATGGTAACCTTTACTGAGGTGAAGCTGTGGGGCGACAGTTAAACTCTTTTCCAAATCTGAGGTGAGACAAATAACCACCAGTGGGAGCAAAGGATACCGACTGACATACAGTTACAAGTTCTTAACTTGGTGGACACGATTTTTGTAGTTTTGAGGATTGTAAGCTAAGAATCAAGATGTGATTGAAGTGGAGAGTTTCTGCTTTGTTGCATCAGTTAAGGAGTTACAGCCATATTTACATGAAGTTCCTGATATTAAGATGCTTAAAAATAATTGGACAGTTGACTGACCAGGTGAGGCCTGTTCCCATGTTAATTAATAACAAATGAAATGGACATAATATCTGAAGTTTCTTCCAAGTGTTTAATATATGTTTTCAGTGTATTTTATTTTTCACTATAGATTGATCAAAGTTATAGCAAAAACTACAAGTGTTCAAATCTACAATCTGATTCATTCTAAAACAGAATAAATAGACTGGTCAGCTCAGCAGCACCAAAAGGCATAAAAAGGCATAAAAAGATCACAAAAGACAACTAAAGTGCATGATGACAGAATTCTTTCAATGGTTAAGAAAAACAACTTCACAGATGGCAATTTCCCAGGACTGTCAACTATGTATATCTCAGTCTCCTACACTCTCCAACATTTGTTTTTTATCTGATGTCATTGAGAAAGTTCTGTCAAATGTTTCCACACAACTGTGTTAACTCCTAAGAAACAGTTTAAGTTTACTTGGGTCATTTGTCCCATTGCAATTCAACACCCTGTTTTGTATTTCTTAAGAGTTTCTCACTTAGATGGAACCACTTGCCTTAAGTAAATCCAAAGAAAATGTTTTTTGAATTGACTGTATTTCATTGAAATAACACAAATGACACAAACCAAAGAGGATTCCTTAAAAACAACAATAATGAGATAGAGCATCTTTAGGTGAAACAAGCCTGATCCACAGAATTCCCACCCAACACCTCAACAGAGTCAAATGATCTGCAATATCCCTGTGCCAAACACCACAGCACACTGCATAGAGGACCTGTGCAAGGTTAGGGACCTGGACACCTCTGAGTCCAGTCTGCCAATAACACATGTGCATGTTTAACAAGCATACATGTGATGCATAGGGGATGGTCAACCTGCAAGCAGCCAGGCAAAAGCAGGCTGCCACATCCCTAACCTTGTCACCACCACCGTTTCCCTAATAGCATCCAGTGGTAGCCTTCAAGCACAAGGGAGACCTACACAATATTAGGCAGGTGTTGTGAAGGATGAGTGACTACTGTACATTTCAGCATTATCTGAGCAAAGAATATTAAATACTTGAGGGTTTTTTAAAAAAACAAAAAAAACAAAGACAATTAGAAATATATTAGTCACAAATCCAAGGGATTTGCACGATGCTTACTAAGAAATAAATTAACCAACTTTCTGACTATTAAAACTTTCATTATAAGATTCAATCCAGTGTTTCACTTCACATATCATTTTGAAAACTAAATTGTGTTTTCTAGTGGCTGGGTTAGTAATAAAAATGAAGTCATGAGATCAAGATCATAGGTGTGAATGTGCGAGTAAATGTGAGTGCGAATGGTTGTCTGTCTCTGTGTGTTGGCCCTGCGACAGACTGGCGATCTGTCCAGGGTGTACCCCGCCTCTTGCCCTATGACAGCTGGGATAGGGTCCAGCGCCCCCCGCGACCATGAAAAGGATAAGCGGACGCGAATGGATTGATGGATGGAGATAAAGGAATCCCCCATGATGCAGCGCAGAATTAAAACCATGCAAAAAAAAAAAAAAAAAAGGTTTCCATCTGCTCGGCAATCATTCATTCCCTTTGGGCCCACATCATATCAAATGTAACTCCTCAGAGGAGTCTCACTTTAAGGGCACTCTGTGACTTATCAGTGCAAAAATTGCATCAATTACCCCGATGTTGTACAGTTACTGTTCAACTCAGATTTTGTTTTGAAATATATGCAAATACTTTACTCATCTAAGAGAAGTAAATTTATTATTCAAATGAAAAACAGCAACAAACAACAAGTGAAATCTTCCTTTCATGCTGAAAATCCTTTAAAAACTAAAATAATATTGGTTTTCTGAACCATTCCTCCTTTTATTAATGTTGGGTATTGGCTTAACAGTCATCTGAACCCTCAAAGTGAATGTCACTCAACCCCACTCAGTGTTCATGTTGATTTTCCACCCGCCTGGAGGAGGGGGTTGAAGTGAGGGCGGTAGGTCAGGAATGGAGAGGAGCTGTTGAAGTATGCCATTTTCTGCTTGACTTTCCTCACTGTCTTCCTCTGTTTTTAGATCTCTGCAGAAATAAATAATAGAATAGGTGAATTCATAATCAACAGGAGTGAAATTTGTCATGCGAGCCATGTAGAATGAGTGTTAAAACAAAAATGAAGGTACATACCCTTTACTACCAAGGGCAGCTCTCTTCTTTTCCCTTCTCGAGAGCCATTCTTCTATACTTCGTCCAGGCATAATTCTGTCCTCAGAGTCCTCTCTGTGTTGTCTTTCATCTGAGAAAAGGAAATAGCTCATTCAACTCAGCATATAGCAGTTTACACACTCATCTGTAGGAAATGTGCTCAACAAGTAGTACTTGTCTTTCTTTACTAGCAGTTTCTTTGAACTAATTTTTTTCCAGAGATTGTTTAACTGCTGGTCTTTGTGGCTTTAATTCAGTAACCCCGGTTCTCTGAAAACAGTGAGTCATCTCACAACGGTGAGTGCTTTCTGGCATGGCCAATCATAGAAGCTCCTCCACCACCACATCCAACTAAGACAAACCAATCACTTCAAGGACATGGGCTCCCCAATACCCTTTATGATAGCCCCACCAGACATTCTCAAGGTACTTCTTCCACGTGCCCTTGCAAATACGGCAGTGCAGTGAGATACCGCACTCAGCTTTCAGAGAACAGGGGTTACTCTGGTGAATGGACACTCTCTTTCGAACCTTACGGTACTCTGTATCTCATAATGGATGTTACAGATCATTCTCAGATTGCATACTCTGAAGTCTATAACACCATACCCCAGGCAGGTGGATAACTCACACCCACTCCAAAGGTCAGTATACAGCTAAGAGCACACACTAAGTATCATTGCTTAACTAACAGCTGCACAGATGCCCCACACATAAATACCATTAAGATGAGATAGCTGATAAGATAGCCATTCCTCAGGTGAAATGAGCACACAGATACTCAGGAAGCTTCAGTATCCGGGACTCACGTGCCATCACAATAGAGAGCAAGCAATAGGACAGTTTCTCAAATATACCAATTGTCATCATAAAGTGAACGTATGGAAAGAGTGTGGAATGCTTGTTTTGGTGGAGATGATACATGAATGACTGTGCCATCTACTTTCATCTAATGCCTCATCTACTACATACATGCCAGAACAGCAGGCATGAGCTGCTGACAAGAAGCTCACGCAAATATTTTTCCATCATAAAGATTCCTTTACTCCACCTTCTTGCTGCAGGACATCTAATGCACTATCTTGCTGCCACAAGCTTTCGACTTTTACGAAGATCAATCTAGGAGGGAGATGGAGAGAGCTGAGTTTCCCCGATAGTGAAGCTCAAATTCCACCATGTCTGGGCAGGAGGGAGAACAGCATCCTCCTCATTATCATCTCTGTGGAGATCGATGTAACATCGTCCTTATCTTCTTCAAGTTCCTCTTCAGAATTGAGGAGCTGGTTGAAGAACATAGGAAATTCAGTCTCTTGCTTCTTGAACATGCCTCCCAACAAGTGCCAGCTAAGCTGGGTTTGTCGCTGGACTTCACCACAGTGTCGGATTATTAGGGACCGACTTTTGAGGCCACTGACCCTCGCAAATGCCACTCCAGGATTCTGCCTAGCATTGCGCTGCAGTGCTCGGGAGAAGCATGTTTAACATGCATACATATGATGGGTCTTTCCCTGACATGGTGAAGCTACAAGCAGCTAGGCAAAACCAGGACGCTACATCCCAAACCTTGTCACCACCAGCATTTCACTAATGGGTTCAAGTCGTAGCCCTAACCACCAAAGCTCAGCTTTACAGCTAACAAATAGCTGCACAAACACAAGCTTTTATTTTTGTAATGAAAACATAATTGCAACAAAACGACAATTAATCCTGAAACTACAAAAACCCAAGTTTGGAGGCAACCCTGATGGCTGCATCTGTAAATAGTTAAGCGTTTAAGGACTACTGAGGACCTCTAATGATCTTCACGTGGAAGAAAACAAGGACGCTGGTATGGAGCCAGGGGACAGACACCATTTTCTTGAAGTGATTTATGTGTCTTAGACGGGGTATTAGTGGGCACACAAGAAGATGCTTTCCACTGCTATAGAGAGTGAGGTTGAAAAGAGAACACAGTATTCTCCAGTATTATATATTTAACAATTGTAATACAAAGCTAAAAGTTCATGAAAATATAAAAATGTTTTTACTTTGATTAGAAAAATATCTTTCCATTTGAAATGATCTGTGTATGATGCTTGCTTTGCTTCGGGGTCCTGTAACGCATATCACAAGGTAAACAGCACCATCTTCTGTTCACAGCTTACCTTCCACCTGTCTTTGTAAGTTAAATAGCTCTTCTTCTGTCATATGAGAAAATCTGCAGTTGGAGCCGAAATCACAAATTCCTAAAAAACAGAGAGAAAGAAATTCCACATTTAAATTCATTTTTACTGATACTAAATCAATTCACAAAAATATGATCAAAGTGCTTTACTTTGTAGAGTAAAAACCCTCTAATAATTGGGAGAAACCCCCGACAGCCTTGTTATCAGGTTTAAACACGATCTTGGCTTCCATTTTTTCACAGTCACACCCAAGATATTGGAAGGGAAGCTATCTCCTGCAACAGGTCGAGGGTGAGGGGAAGGTGGCAGTACTGTTAGTACTCTCACTGAAACTTTTTGGAAGACTTTTCAGGGATCCTTTAGAATAATAAGGAATTAAAATAGTCCTGCCTAGAAGTAACAATTTATTTCAGTATTTCAGAAGAAAGAAGGACATCCTAGAATATGCTAGAGAAAAGATAAACACTGGTCAAAGTGGCTCCAACATTCCTCACACTGTTACTGCTGGCCATGGTGTTGTAATCTAGAGTTAGTATAAGTAGCACTAAATAAAGCAACTTTGCTATTGCTTGTATTTGTCAGTAGAGAATTACAGGTCATTCTGATACCTTTTTGGAGAAACTTCCTGCAGGGCTTCTTTTCTTGCTCATCATTCAGAATAGCTGCAGAGTCTGTGAAGAGAAAATGCTGGTTATCATACACAGTTAATCACATATTATGAAAAAGCAATGCATAATTTTTCAACTAAAGATTTTCATGGATATGCTACTGCTACTCTCACCTCTAAAATTGTCAAACCAAGCTTTTTTTGCTCGGTGATGCTGAACACCATTCAGATGCTTTTTTCTGTTATGCATGTTGTCCTGAAAAGACCGGTCGCAGTAGTCACAATAGTACCTCTTCCCCATGGTCAAAGCTGTGTTCAGAGTATGGCAATATCACCTTTAAACACCTGAATGACAGTAAATAGTAAACAAAATCAAAACTGTTCTGAAAATATAGAGTAAAAGAATACATGAATAGTTTCTATACCATAGTTAGGGTGACTTTAACTAAGAAAACCTACATCAGTAAGGAACAACTGACCACTGTGCCCACATCTATTAGATTATAACAAAAATATGAGCAAGTACATATGTAAGAAACCCTGGAGAGGTGTGTGAGTGAAAAGGGAGACAGGCGTAACAGTGAAGATGCAAATAGTAGAGGTAGTGGAGGCAGATGATCCAGGGTCAATCATCCAAAGCAACAGACAGTGCACAAGAGAGGTGAAGAAGGGAGTGCTGGCAGGTTGGAGTGAATGGAGATGAGTTTCAGGGTGAAAGAGTGAAAGGGAAGATTTACAAGATGGCAGTGAGATCTATGGTTTGGAGATGGTAAAAAGAAAGAAAAACAGGAGGTGGAGCTGGAGAAGCTGAAAATCTTGACTGGGGGGACCAGAATAGACAGGATTAGAAATGAGTACATCAGAGGGACAGCTCAGTTTGGAGACAAAGTTAGAGAGGCAAGGCTGAGATGTTTTGGATAATTGCAAATGGGGGATAGACTATAGTGGATATTATGGACAAAAGATGTTGAATATGTAGCTCGCAGGCATAAGGAAAAGAGGAAACCAAAGAAAAGATTTATGGGTGTCTTGAAGGAGCGGTGGCCCACCACTAAAGAGAGCAGCCGGAAGAATAAGAAGACGTTTACAGCAAAATGTTCATATAAGTTCACGTGTGCAAGCCAGGGTTAAAAATGCTTAGGAATAAAAGTCCTTACACGACAAACTGGGACCAACAGCACATCTACTGACACAAACGTCCGCGACCATTTATTTAGTTGCTATCTGTTTTGTTTTTGTTTGTTTTTTAAGTCTGAAACTACGAAGCATAATTGAAGAAGCACTGAGACGAAATACGTGCATACTAATCACACTCTCAAGCCCAAAACCGCACAGCAAACCATACCTCAAATATTTATCCCTGATGATATTATAGCATGCTGACTACAGCCTAGGTGGCAAAGGCGTTGTCCTAACAAAAGGTACCGGGTATCTGTTTATTAGCATCCGGCCACCAAGCTAAAGCGGAAGTTTCGCGCTAGCGCATCCGTTCCTGCGCAGTGAGTACTGAACCGTCGACATGGCGTTGGCTAAGTCTGTCTACAATCTTCTCTTCAGGAGGACATCCACGTTCGCTGTAACCATCATGGTTGGAGCTGTCCTCTTTGAACGAGTATTTGACCAAGGTGGAGATGCGATCTTTGAGCAAATGAATCGCGGGGTGAGTGCGTGTTTTGGGCTTTTAAAGCGCCTGACCTTGTACGCAGAGGGCGAAGCGGCGCTAGCGTTAGCCAAGCTAACTTGCCCGCTAAGTCGAGCGTTCTGGTCTTTTGACAACTTCTTCCTTTAGCAATGCCCGTCAGTTCTCTGAAAACTCTAACATTAAATTACATGTGTTTTATTGCAGAAACTGTGGAAACATATTAAGCACAACTATGAAAACAAAGAAGAATAATGGAACACTGGCTGGGGTTCTATAAGGCTCGATGGCATATGTTGTCACATTTCCATTATCCATTCTTCATGGGCTCCACACCTGAATCAATTCAACATGGACAATGTACTCAAAGTCATGCCCAGGCTATCGGCGGCTGCCAAGGGACCTACGAGAGCCGACAGACTGTCCAGACCCCGTGAGGATGGAACAGTGGTTTCTGTCGCTTCGTCTCCTTCCTTGATGTTAATTGTAACGCCTTCGTTTTCCTCACTGATTGTAAATTGTTAAATTAAACATGTATTTGTCTAACATACTTAAGCGTCTTGGTTTATCACGTTGAATATCTTTAAAAAGTTTCTATGTCCTTTCACCATGTAGTTATTTCTAGTATCTAGGAGAGAACTCATGTCAACTGCATGTTTGCAAACTTTTATTAAGCAAGTGATTTCTACTTCTTTTTTTTTTTTTCAACCTGTATTTAACCAGCAAAGTGTATTGTTGAGGCAGTCTCTCTTGTGTGGGGTTACAGAGGCAGCATTGATCTGACATTATTTGATGACAAGAAAAACTGAAGGTCTTGAAGAAAATCCACACAGAAGCACACACAAGGTGTCTGTTTAACGGGGGAAAGACAGTTGTCTAGTATATATTTGCAGAAGTTGAGTTGCTGTGGGGTTTTCAGCTAAGAGTTTTGAAGTCATTTGTCAATGCTTAACAATTTTGTAATATCCCCTCCAATGAATGTACAAGTCTTAATATCTTGATGGAGGATGGCATAGATTTTATACTGGAAACCCTTCCTGTTCCAACCCTCCCACTGTTCCAGGCTTAGGACCAGCACTAGGCCCCTCCAAAGGTCAATGTGTGTGTCTTTTCGGTCTTGGATCTTGTGCTTTTATGGGTGAATGTGAATGAACCCCTATTCATGCACACTGTTAAACCTGCATTAAAAGACTGATCACCAAAAGAAAAACTATTAATTCCATAATTTTCTTGTGGAAGTTATATAAGAGCAGGAAATTTGGGAATTCTGTCTTTCAGCAATTTGAAGCATTTCTACTTTATTATACTGTTAAGCAGGGAAGGAAATTTCAGAGGGAAACACATACACTAGCAGAAAAGGCACCCAGTTAAATGAGGCAAACTGCCACATAACCACAAAAATATTTGGACCAATTGACCACTTTCGCCACACTCACTGCATTACAATAAAACTGGGTCAAGTTCATGTAACAAAAATAACAGTCACATCACCAAAAGGTAAATGATTTTCAGGCTGCTAGATTTTATCAGTTACATTCATTGGCTGATACACAGCTATACAGTAGATAATGACTGATACTCAAACACACCTGTCACAAGCTTTCTGCTGTTGCTTATTACAGTTTGCCTGACTACAAAGTAAAAGCAGGTGTAAAAAATATTTTAGTTATGGAAAATTTATACTTTAGAAAAAACTTGAATACAGACTAACACAAGATTTTGCGCTAACTAAATAACATAACATAAACATGTATTTTGTTTCAAACCTTGGCAGTTCAAACAACCTTGCCAAGTCAACAAGTGACAGTAAGTGATGAGATGTTAGTGTTATTTGTACTGTAAAACTTAAACTTATCAGTTGTAATAATTAGAAGTAACACTTAATCTTATCAAACTCAATAACTAAACAAGCACCCACTATCACAACAAATGGAAACTAAACTAAAACAAAATACAAAAACAGTTGCAAAAACACTGTCTTAGCTCTGCTGCAAGCACATGTATAAGAAATCATCCTTAAGCAAAAAAGTGATTCATATTTTCACAATGCGGGGAAGGTTCATCTAAGCTCCAGATTCTGACATCATGCTCTCCATATCACTATCATTCTCAGGGAGCCAAACCTGTGCAGAACTTCTCCATGGACATAAAAAGTGATTACGCTCTTTATCCAGTGCAAGGAGGTCCATGTATCACTGAAGCTTGTGTACTCTCCAAGTGTCAGTGCATCTGCCAGCAGCTACCAAGTGAAGAAATTAAAAGTCACTAACTAAAACGTTTTCAGTCTTGAAATGCCAAAGAGGAAAATTTTTGGAAAAATACAACAGCTCTTTATTTAAACACTTTAATCAGCTGAGTCACCAATGACTTCATCTGCCTGAACTGAAGATTAATAGATAGGTGCACGTGTCCAACCATGTTATTGATGAAGACAACTGGTGTAAACTATTGAGAGGGTTGGAGAAAGGCCTCAGCCATTCAAATACATTCCACACAGCTGCATTTGAGTCCCAGGCCAGTGGAGGGCACACTATCACTGCCTCATACTTCCACCTGCAAGAATCCAGGTATCGCTCATGACTCACCAATGGCTCGATTACCATGTGCTTAACAAAACACCAATACCAGGGTTAGGTGAGCTGTTACATAGCTTGAAACAAATGTATTAGAAAACAAACATATAAACACATTATAACAGGAATGCTGGTTTTGTAAGTAGCCAGCCTGTTTAAACCTAAACCTAATGTTAAAAAGAAAACATAAACACATTGCCACTAACACACTAGCACAGTATTTGTTGAGTATTATTTGAGATACACATAACCAATGTTTTGGCCTTTCTCTGAATATAATCCATAACACGTGCACAAAATGTGACATTACTGTGTTTACAGTTCAAATAGGCATATTTTCACGTGACAATGAACTGCCAGTAAGAATTTATTATTAAAACCTGAAAATGTTTAAAAAAATAAGGTGAAAACATTTGTTAGGAGATGAGCATAACACACGAACATTCACTACATTAGTATTTTTACTCAATTCGCTTGTTAAAACCAGTAGGCTATGGCTCAGCCATCAGTAGATAGCATCTTTTAACCAACCCCACAGTCTTGTGAGCCACAGGCTTACGCCCAGCTCGGATAAGTATTGTATTTCAGGTGTGAGCATTTTTTCACAGACTGTCCTGAATCTCGGATCAATATCTTTCTTGATGTTGTAACCCAGGATGGAACTCTCTCCAACCGGCTGCCAGGGCAGGAAACGTCTGTTCTGAATCTTCTGCGCTTCAACCGCACCTCCGCCTTCAATACAGATGTCCTTCATCTCAGCATTGCTTCGCCTCAGCTCCTCTACCTCCTGCTTCATTCTTTCTCTCCCATATGCCTCGACTCTGGCCCAGAAGGTACCGTTAAAATACTGATAGAGTTTCCAGTCTGCCCCATTCCACTGTAGAGCTTTGGCTCTCATCTCAGCATCCAAGTGAGACACGGATGAGCTCTTGCGAGCATTAAGCTTAAAGTACAGGATGTCCTCCATTGTCCAACAGAGCAAATCCTTCAGCAGAATAAGAGACTCCTCGAAATATTCTGCAATGAGGACCAGATGAAAATGTCTTGATAAGTTCTTAATTTCTGTCATGACGCGAGGATCATCAGCCTCGAGGTTGTTATCCAAACCAAAGTCAAAAAAGAGCAGATTTTTTAGATAGAATGAGTTGAAAGCCTCTGGACTGTAGAAGGTCCAAGGGTTGTTCAGAAACTCTGCCAGCTTGTTTTCACCTCTGATCCTCCACGTAAGGGGAACTGCTTTGTGGTAGTAATGGAAGGAAGATTCAAAAAGATCCACCGGGTCACGCAAGATGGTGACGTACATGCTGTCTGGAGGCAGGAGCTTGGACACTTCTTGATGATCAAAGCGCATGTGGTTGCAAACGATGTTGAAACATTCTCCAGGTTTGTAGTCCTTCACCTGGGAGCACAGGAACGGCGATGGGTAGAAGAAGTCATTGCGCCCATCAGGAAATGCAAACCTGAGCTTGTGCTTTTCTCCAAACCTGAAGAGGATATTGAGGATGGTGCTGCTAGCTGTTTTATGCGTCTTCATAAACATGACGTTCACTTTGGGTGAGCACTCTTCTGAGTGAGACTGCTCGATCAAACTTTTGTTTTGTAATTTTGCCACACCGAGGGGACACATGTCTTTTTGGGAGTCGCTGTAAATATATCCAATAAGTCAGTTTACTGAGTTTATCTTATCTTATCTCTTATCTTTTGTGAACAAAATAATGATTTCCTTTGAAATATTTACCTGAGTTTCACTTGGTTTGGGTTTCTTAAGCAGTACAGCGCCACCATGACGTTGGTCAATAAAACCCATGGAATCAGAACTCGTAACAGAGCCTTGCATTTAGTTGCTTTGATGCTTGACATTATGTGAACCGAGAAGAAACCTGAAAATGAAATCAGAGGTTACACGAGTATAGAGGCGAGTATAGAGGCGAGTATAGAGGCGAAAGGCAAACACGGCTCTGAATTTACATACTTCATTTGATTTTACTGTTTAACTGCTGCTCTCACAAGCGCCAGACAAATCAATGAACAGCCCAAGTATGCATTTGTGGCAGGAACATCTTGCACAAAACCCTACTAATTACCTCCGTTTTCGTTTTTTATGGCAACAGTAATGAATAACGACTTATAAACATACATGCAATTCATATGTTTTAATCTGTCAAGGGGAAAAGGTTAAAACAATGTCCATATGATAAACAAGGAGAGAGGTACAGACTAAGCAGATGAGAGAGAAAATTGCTGCATCGTTCAAATAAAACATACAGCCCCTATGTTGACACTAAACACATGTTTATGGTTTTACAATTTCCTCTTCAACAAACAGCAGAGAAGAGAAACAGATCACTCTTTACTGTAACAGCATCGTGCTCAAAGAAAACATCTCATGTGAAGGGAAAAATGAGTGGACATCACATTTCTACTGCGCTTCTGTTATCGGCACGGGAAAGATGCTCACCTCTGATTAGCCAGATAAACATTCCAGATGAAGGGAGCCAAGTGGTGTCATGTGACTCTGGCTCTTTTGTACTGACTAAATATTGCTAGTGATAGCAACCCAGGTGTGAGAGTATTTGCTGAGTGTGTGTCACCAAGTAGTGAATAAGTAAGTCGAGTTAAGACTTTCAGCCTGCGTGTAAATGGTGTTGGAGTTTTTCTAGCAAAACGGAGAGTGAGAGTCTGACTTACCTGAAGATGACAGCATTAGAGGTGTTAGGGTGAGGTTAGGCTCCCTTCTAGACCTTGAAATCGCATTTGTCCATCCTAGAAGTGGTATCTTATTGGCTGCTGGATAAAGAGGAAGAGGAATTCTCCTCCCACAGGGGCAGGTATGCAAAGTAGCCTGGACCTGAAGGACACACCTCTGTATAACTGTTGTCATAAATAACCTATCAAGCTAAAAAGACGTTGCTCTAAAATGTGTTCAATTCATGTGTATATGTATAAGTATATGTTATGGTAAATATGTTATGGCTTTGATGATAGTGCATTGATGAAACTTCCAAATATAAGAGGAGGTGCATAACTCATAGTATATATTTTTACTGTATTATAGAAGTGTACTAAACTCTGTGCCAGATTTTCTCAAATTATTTTTTAAAGTCTGAATCAGACTGTATTAGCCAAATATTATTTAGCAGTTTATAATAAGTAAATGCAGTAATTAGTACTAACTAGTTTAAGTAAATTTCCTGCATTTAACCATCGTATCCAACCAAAGGGAGAAGCTGGTAAAGTAAAAAGTAAACACCTTAATGCTGTTTAAGATAACTTGTTGGTCCAGTCACACGAGCACTGGTTGAGTCACAAAGCATTTTCTTTTTATATTAAGCTATATATTAAGATTTTTATGTCAAGTCAGTTCTCTGTGACCACATATACACTTTATTAGTACACATGTTATTTACTATCCACAGTTTAGAATATATGTAGCTAGGATATACTGTTTCAAAGCTTGCACAAATGTTCATGGATGCAGTTTGAACTCCTGAAAACACAAATCTTACTGGTCAGACATTATCTTTACACTTACAATATAGAATGTTGGTGCTCAGGTTAGACATGGTGCAGTTTGGATATAGCAGTGTGTGCTGTGCTTACTGACTGTTTTTCTTCTGTCCCTAGATACTTGGGCGCAGGTGTTGGCTCAGCTGCTGTTGCAGTTGACTGAATTATCTGTTCCAGTAGGTCACATCAACTTGGCAGAGGGAGCCCACTCCTATGTGGCAACAGCTACGGCTGATGTCACTGACATCAGAATACGTCAGAGGGTGATCCAGAGTATTTCACTAAAAGATAAGAGCAGGGTTGAACCTATACCAGCTTAGACTGGATAAACGTAGGAATGCCTGAGGCAGGAGCTGGATATTAAATAGCTTTTAGGGAGCAAAAGACGAGCTTAAAATAGTAATTCTTCTTTTATTTCCACAGGTTTTTAAGGTGACAGATTTTAAAACATTACTTAGTAAAAAGCTGTTATTTGATCCAGCTGTCTTAGCTAATTATAGACTGATTTCTAAGAGTAATTATCAAACAGTTAACTGATCATTTGCATAGCAGTGGTTTATTTGAACAGTTTCAGTCAGGATTTAGACTACATCGCAGTGCAGAAGGTGAAGGTGTGAACGTTACAAATAGTTTTCTTTAAGTCTCTGACTGTAGACTCATCACTGTTTGTCCTGTTAGACCTTAGTGCAGCTACTGTTGTCCACGGTATTTAACTACAGAGATTAGAATGCACCATTGGTATTCAAACAATTACCATGCAGTGATTTGAATCACATGTCTGATAGATTCAAATTTGTTCATGTAAATGGAGAATCTTCCTCCCACACAAAATTTAGCTCCGAGTTCTGTGCTGGGACCAGTACTTTTTTTGGTCTTCACATTATACATGCTTCCCCTAGGAAGTATTTTTAGAAGACATTTCATTGCTATGCAGATGACACACAGCTTTATCTGCCCACGAACCCAGATGAACCCAGATGAGCACAGGTATATCTTTAAGACATAAAGGCTGGGATGACCTGAGGTTATTGCTCATGGTTCTAAAAAAGATCTTTATGTAAAATCTGAAATATCTAATAAATATGTTGTGTAACCCACTTTAAAATTAGGCTTTAAGCTTTCCTTTTTGATAAAGGTTATAGTTAGGACTGGATCAAGTGACCATAAACCCTTCCTTAATTACACAGCAATAGGCCTAGGCTGCTGGGGAGCTTACCATGATGCACCAAGCATTTTCTTCACCCATCTCTTTCCACTCTCTATTTGCACACCACTATTGTATTTAATCAGCAGTATTTATTAAAAGCTCTGTCTCCCATTGTCTTTTGTCCTGTCTCTCTCTCTGCTCTCTCCCCTTTCTCCTCAATCCCAACGATCATGGCACATGGCTGCCCCTCCTTAAGCATGGTTCTCCCAGAGGTTTGTTCCTGTAAAAAAATGAGGTTTTTCCTCCCAGTGTCACAAAGTGCTTGTTCATAGGGGGTGATCTGAATGTTGGGGTTTCTTTCTAAATTTGTAGGGTCTTTACCTTATAGTATAAAGCACCTTAAGCAAACTGCTGTGAATTGGTGTTATAGAAAAAAGTGATTTGAGAATTGAACTGAATTATGTCAGTTTTTAGGACCACCATAAACATTTGCAGTCTGAATAAGAAAAAACAAACAAACATTTCTTGTTCTTTTTTTTTTAACATTAACTATTTTATTTATTTACATATATTTACACAAGTACATAATATCTTGATACAGCAGTGATGACGAAATAAAACAAGAAAATAAAAGAGAAGACACAAGTCAACATCTCTCATCAGAAATTGACATTGACATATACAATAAACTGTATGGGTGACAAATTAAAGGTAACACAAATCATTCAAAGATGCTCACAACAACACCTCTTTTTAAAATTCTTCCCCATGATCACAAAAGCCACATGCCATTTCACCTCGCCCACAGCTTATATTATATTATATTAATAGTGCAATTGTTCTTGTAGTACTTGAATGCATGATTTTGTAACATTGTGAAACATAGGTCACAACAGTCCCCGTGTTTCTGCTTTGAACATCTGTCACCGTTCATGGATCAGAACATGCCGTCGATTTCACCGATTGTGAAATTTAGACCATCTGGCAGATATCAACAACTGAAGCATCAAAACATTAATAACTCCTCAAATGGATCACACGAAGTCTCTCTGTTTGCTGTTTTTTTATCAGAGGCTAAATGAAGGTTTGCTCCTGCAAACATGTGCTTCAAAAGACTAGGTAGTTATCTTGCCTGCAGGCATCTGCAGCAATAATTCCATTTGATCTGCCGTTCCTCTTTTGTGGAGTGGACATGAGAGACTGAAACAGGGATCATCTTTCCCGGGATGCAAAATCTATTGTTTACAATTTTATAGAACTGATTATGATTAAAAACCACAAACACGACTACAGATGTGTGCAGTTTTAATATAATTAAAGTTGCTATAATGCAAAGTAATTATGTTTTCATACATAATCCCTAATTAAAAAAAGTTTACCCTTTGGAGTGGTGTACAGTAAGAAAAAAATGCTGGCTTTTTTAAAATAACCATAAGGCACTTGTATCTTTTAACTCAACACAATACTTAACACAACATGCAAAGAGTACAATTTTTAAAAGCACAGGATGGCTTTTATGCACACAAGTAGGCCAACTTTGGCATTCAAACATAATTTCTTATCTTCCACTGAATAATTCAATGCAGTCTATCAGGGAAGACCACCATTTAGAAATACACACACATTAAGTTATTTTTAAAATGTTTTAGATGTATGCTGATTTTAAGAATTATCAAGGCCAGTTTAAAAGTTAAACAAATACTAAAATCACATTTTAATGTGATCTAACATCTTCTGCTGCAATATTTCAGCACTACTGTATTGCATGAATACTTAAATATTTAAAATATTTGTCAGTAAAGCTGAAAAACAGTCTTTGCTCTGTCGTCTAGTGAACCAGGAAAGACAAGTCCCAGCTACAAAGAGCAGCTAACACAGAGGTACACCAAGAAGGGTGGAATGCCCAGAAATATTTTGCATATTGTCTGCAGATGTGATTTAGTAAACAGGCTTGTAGATAATCTGACCAGCCAGCAGTCTGCGCCTCAGCTCCTTCCACAGCAGGCTCCTCTCTCTCTGGGATCCCTTCATGATCCCGCGGTTCTCTTGAGCACGGCGGGACAGGTAGGGGATTACTTCATTGACAGGGCCGTATGGAACGTATTTGTAGACTGGAAAACCTGCTTGGCCTGTTTTCAGATAAGAGAAGGAGATTCAGTGTTCACGGCCACCACCATGTGTGAATTTGGTGTCATGACTTGGTGTATAACAGCATGCAGTCGATACATTCTGCTTATAATACAAGAATACATTAAGCTAACAATCGCGAATGAAGTGAACAAACAGAGGGTACCAAGTTGTATTCACACATGCACTGAAGTCCTGAGCTTTCCAGACAACACCTGACAGAGGTGCATGTGGGAACACAAATGACTCGTGTAGTCAGACTGGACATTAAACGGTCTTTAAGTTCACAATCTACGTGATGTCCAACTGTGCCTGTTTCACAATAGTTGAAGTAAGAGTCCTGTGAAATCATGAAAGACCCCAGTTTAAACCAGAATATTTCAAGTTGTGAGCACACAGATGAGCCAAAGTCCTGTTGTGTGCTTGACTGTTCTGCTAACCAATGTAGGGGGAGGGATGGGGAGTGTTAATGTTCAGTGAAAAAAGGTGAAGTAATGAATGGTGCAGAAGAAACTATAAATCAAATTCCTAATAAATCACTTTTAGATTGCAATAAAACTAATAAATTGACGTTTTGCAGACACTTGACCACTAACAATCATGGGACAATGTAGGATCAAGTGAATAAGGCCCCAGTCACACTGGCTTAGAGACCATCCCCCCGACTGATTGTGAGTGAAAGCTGGAGACTGGAGGAAAATAATTGCTACAAGCCGAGCCACACAGGTCTAGAGTGCAGTCAGTGACAGTCGTTATTTGCCTGAAAGTGAAGGACTTGTCTAAAAATACTGGCCAGCTGTTTTCTGAGCTGAAGTGAAACTGTAAAATAAAAGTTTTACCTTTTGAAAACTTTTACTTTGAAGGCGAACCTTTTACATTTTTGGTAGGCTTTTAACTACCACTCGGCTACTAGTTGGAGAGTTTTAGAAGACATAAATAAAAACCACAGGCAATCCAAGCAATTAGTGGAAGGTTTTTAGTGCAGCACCTTTTTTTTGCAACCAGTTTTACCCAGTGAGAGCCAGCAACCAGGGACCACTCCTAACCAGCCGGGGAAGTCCCCCAGCAACCAGTGGGGGTATCATATCCAATATCATGAACAAATCCTGAGCAGTGTGCCCATGTGCACAGTGTCGTATCACGAAACCGCAATTTAAAAAAAAAAAGAGGGAGGGTTGACCCTCTCAAGGCAGGCGTTGCCGATTTGCAACAGTTAAAAACTAACAACCTGATTACCCCACATACATATTTTATGAGTGTATTTTACTCAGAAGTACCACTGCAGGACTTGGTTGTGCATTAGCAACAAAAAGTTTAATTTGAGCCTGAGAGGGTTAAGTGACACAGAGGTCTGACTCCTCTTTTAGTGAGTTTCTCAGATATAGATATCTCCTTTGTATTGAGGGATTAATCATCTGCAAAATCAAACAACTGACTTAGACAGCAACAGTCTAAAAATATAAAGTTGAAGCAGCTGTTAAAGAAACTGGATGATAAAGGTTATGTTCTGTTTGTACAATGATTAATATCATTCACAGGAATAAGAGTAGCATTAAACTTCAAAGTGTTTGCTGTCAACATGACCTCAGACAAGGTCAGTGACTGCCTGGATATCATAGCATTGACATCACTGGGAACAACACTTCAGTGGTACGTCTTTGACCACATGACCACACGCCCACATGTCATGTGCCTCGGTGATTTCGCAACACGCAGTTTACTTTAGTGCTGAGTGTAACATACCTAGTGGGAAGCTGATCTGGTCACACATCCCCAGGAGCTGTCCAAAGTAAACTTTATTCTCAGTGGGTGACAGGCCCATTTCATTCATCCTGGAAAAACAAAAAAAGAAAAAACAGAGAAACACATTTTAAAGGACTGTTACATAATCAGAGGTGGAACATAGTATCCCGCCGCTCTCTGTTAACCCTATAGCTGCTTTGGAGGCTTTACAAGGAATATTTCACTTTGAGCAGTTATACAAGTATGAGTTTAGATTGTTAGGGTTAATCCTTCAGGAATTGATCTTCAGCTTTAGGGTATTTGTACATGCTCAAACTAAATCTGAGTTTTGTCTCTGTACATGTAAAGTACTCAAGGACAAAACGTACTTATCGAGGGTGAACTTCACTGTGTCCTCATTGTGAGTTGCAACCATAACATTTGCTTTCCTGCTGTGTTCAATCTCCTCCAGCACATACTCCAAACACCTAAACAAACAGCGGAGCAGATGGTTAGGATTTATGCAATTTCTAGCAGAATCACCAAGCGGCTTGATAAAAATTCAAGACTTACTTATGATACATCCTGTTAGTGGCCTCATAGTCTGGGTTTATTGGATCCTCATATCCAATTTCCTTCGCCCTGGCTCTCTCTTGGTACATGTAGGCTCCGCGAACGAGTTTGGCACCAAAGTACCAACCCTCCCGCCGAGACAGCTCAACATCCAAGGTCACGTTGTCGTAGGCTTCCTAAACGCCATTAACAACACAAACTTAAAAGGGCATCCAAACCTAGCATAAAATAACCACAATTATGGTAATTGTAACATCGGTAGATGCAAAATTGCATGATTAATGTGCACAAAATATCTTTTGTTTATTTAATATATATAAAAAGCCATATCATTTAAGGAAAAAATGTGGAGAGCTCTTAACTTGTAATTATATCTTCCTCATCACTACAATCACAAGAAAAGTGTCATAATTATCAGATCCTGTTTGTTCTCTTTACACTGGCTCCACATAAAGTTTAGAGTTCAGATGAAGATTGTGGTGATCACTTTCAGCACTCTCTGTGGTCAGGTGCCACTATCTGTGTAGGTTCTCAGTCATCCAGGTCACGGTAGTGCAATAAGCTTGGAAAGAAAGGTATTTCTCAGACCTTGTTTCATGTGATGAGGCACATGATTAATAATCTTAAGCGACAACCCACACTAGGGATTATACAACTGGCACTCTCTACCATTTGGTTTTAGGAATGAAGAAGCTGCTTGGATGAGAGGTAAAACATTCTCATGAAGTACAAACATTTTTCTGGTGGTACCTCGGTCCAGGCTGAGGACTCAAGGAGATTATGTATTTCTGAGGTTGTGGAGCTGTTGAAGTTGTTCCCACTGGACTTAAGATCTGTGGACACTGCTTAAGACCCAGTTTACAGATTTTGATCTTGGATGCTGAGATATAAATACATTTCACCTCCTTACTTATGGACAGATTATTAAGGGAGAAATTGGCAGTAGTATTGGCAGATTTGGGACTATTTTTTGTGTGGTAAACAAACTGATGTGCCACAGTTTGTAAAGCACTCTGGCAAAGAAACTTCCTGTTTCTTATAAAACATTGCTTTAACTAATAAAACATTTAAATAAATACTGCAAAATAAAAACACTATTGGTATATTCAGTGTGTTTCGATAGGTTAGTAAGTAGCAACAATCATCACAACACACACTAGTTTATCAGTCGAGTTCAGCTTCATTGAGAAAACTGCAGTTTCACCTTGAGGTAACACTGGTAGGTGTTGAAAATGACTGGCTTTTCTCTGTTGAATTTCCTCTGCATTTCCAGGGTCAGGCGACTGATAGCTGGTTGGAAGTACGTCTGCTCGGCATCCACCATTAGCCTCACCCCGTTCTCTACAGCATGCTGTAGTGCACAAAAACAATTAGAGAGTAAAATATAAAGCACCATATAAAACCGTGTCCTATCCCTATATTGTTGCCCACACTATTTGCAGGTACAGGTTGCTTAGTGTCCTCACCTTGGCCAGAATATCCACTCTCTGCAGCATTCTCTTCATCTGCCTCTCTTCTTCTTCAGTAAATATATTCAGCAAAGGCTCCAGATGGCCGGTCTATGCAACCAAAACAAAAAAATATTAATTGACTTTATGATTAATATAAAGCCATAAATTCTATCTCCATGTGACTGTCAGGAAAGAGTTCAACATCGGTGCCAGAAACGTTTCCTATATTTGTCAGCTGCCCTCAATTATACTGGCTACATGGCCAATGCGAAATGAGCACTTCCCAAAACAAGTCCCAAAACATGCTATTCTAATGCATTAAAATGTTTTTCTTTTGTGGTGGGAGGGCATAATGTTCCCCCAGGTAGGCAATTTAACTTGTTGCCACAAAGCAATGAAGATTTTATGACAAGGTGAGAAACAAAGCTGTTGCTGTTGTTGGCACTTCATTTTTCCAGTTTTATTGCTCATAGCTGCTGTTTTTAAATCGTT
The DNA here is from genome assembly GCF_963576455.1 of Neolamprologus multifasciatus. Lineage (NCBI taxonomy): Eukaryota > Metazoa > Chordata > Actinopteri > Cichliformes > Cichlidae > Neolamprologus > Neolamprologus multifasciatus. Next base: position 24,288,026 of record NC_140445.1, on the reverse strand, counting down.
TATTACACCATAAATTTAATAACATAGCTATAGATAAATCATAAATTAGAAAAGCCATGTACAAGAAGCATTTTATCTACTTTAAAAGTTCATAATAATTAACAGAAAAAGGTAGTCATCTTTTTCATTGGCCTTTAAAAGCCTCCAAAGTTTGGATTTGTTGGTTTTGTAAGCTTCTAAAATGTGGAAGGTAATGCTGTGACACAGTGAAAATGGAGAGATAAGACAACAAGTGACCAAAGGAGGCCACAAATGAGAAGAAAGAACAAGATTAATAGCAGAACAAGTACAAAAAAGTGAGAGACATTTGATTGTCCAACACAGTTGTATTTCTGTTATCAACAGTAGACATAAAACAGCATAGATTACCTTTACTAAGTTCATATTATCTTAACTGTATCTAACTTGATGCTCTCCTAAAATCCCACCGCAGATTCTTTTTTTAGTAAGGCCAGTAAAGGGTTTGAACAAAAAGTAGTAGGGAAGGCATTAAGGCAAAGGGTGCTTTATGTTTGCGTTCAGTCAAGCATGATAATCTTTTCCACTTCAGTGGAAATGGCTGAACAAACATGGAGTGCCTGGTAACAGCTTCTCTGTGTATTGCACAGGGAATAAGAAACAGCGAAGAGATGAAGCGACACCTGTGATCATTCAAACCAATCAGCTGAAATCCAGCCGTTTTTTTCTCCCCCCTCCAAACCACTAAAACGTCATGTGATAATGACTCACCTGAAGGTTTGGCACCATAAGCAGATTTGAAATCTTTGTTGTGTCGTTTATTAAACTGTTCCAGTCCAACAGATCAATTGTTCTAGAAGTAAGACATGAGAATATAAAGCCAAAAAAGAAAAAGCTGAATAAAGGTAAAACTAGAAATAACTTGGATGAAGAATTATTAAAGTGCAGTTAAAGGAGATTAATTGTGAACAAATGAGTGACTGTCCTACCCAGACAGGCCCAGCTTCTCTCCAGTAAACCAATTCTCTATGTCATCTTTGGCTCCAACACCCAGCTCAGTCAAACTTTCCTACAATGAGAGTACACCTCAGTTCATTATTGTTAACCATAAAGGTTGGAACACCTTAAAAATAACTAAAAACTAAAAACTAAAAAAAATGACATGAAGAGATCATTTTAGCATAAACTTGCATATCACCTTGAGCTGCTCCAGCTCCAGTTTCTGTTCTAAAACCGTCATTTGAGATTTTCCCTGTTGCGCTGAGAGGAAGTTAAAAAACCGTCTCCATTTAACCAGGACTTCGGAAAACTGGAGCTGTTTGAACAGAGGGCAACATATTAATTATCAAGTAACAGCAGTAGTTTTATCCGAGGGTTTGTAATGGGGTTAACTGACCACAAGAGTAGCTTGTTTACAGAAAAAAATCAAACAGTTTAACTATCTTTTAATCTTTGACACTGAGATGTAAAAACTACTTTTTTTACTGATCAAAACTTTGAAGTGATCAAGTAAAAAAAAAAAAAACGATTTCCTCCTGTAATCAGACTAGTTCTTCTGCTACATTTCTTTGCTAAATTAAGGTCATTTAAGACTTAAGTCTAAACCCTGTGACACTAAGTTTCAGTTAACAATGAATGAAAAAAACGTTAATCTTACAAGGAACTGTGGACGACCCAGTGCAGTCATTTTGATAGCAGAAAATCCATCATTAGAAGCTCCACCTGAAAGGAAACAACAAACCTCATGTCACTTTTTTTTATTAGATTTTTTTCTTTAAATAAATAATCTACTTTGTTAAATTACTTTTTAAGTATTTATGTTTTACACTATTAAAATGAACCCAAACTGTGCTTAACAAGCAGTTGTACTACTTACCAGAAGCTTTAATGCAGTTTATGAATGTCTCCATTTGCATATCACATTTGGCCTCATCTGCATAGAAGTAAGTTCGTGCACTGATAACTCCCCCGCGCCTGTCTCCAAACTGACGATGGGCCTTGTACTTCTTCTCACGATGATCCGCACCTGAAGTGAGACGCAACTTTAGTGGCTTGTTGCATGAAAAAAAACCCTCAAGTTCACCAAGATTTTGATATCCCGACAATTAATAATCAATTCACAGACAAAGGAGATTTAGAGCCTAAACAACACATCATTACCATGTAACTATAATGGTCTATCAAAGGTATCCAGTGCATATTTTGTCCTATATGTTCAAATAAGAACAAGATTTTTGAGGGAATTTAGGATTGTTGTTATTATTATATAGCTCATGATATAGTCTGTGGAGCACATGTAGCAGTGGAGCATCACAGATATAGAGAATGCAGTGCAGAGAAAAGTGGTGTCTTCTTGATAACTTGCTAAAAAATTTGTGAAATAGATTCTGAAAACATGGCTGACCAATAACCAATGACCATTTTCCCTTGCTCATAATGCCTGTATGTCTGCATGTACCCAAGCTCTTCCTTAACAGGTGGCCCAATCTGAACGAAACTTTGCATGAACATCGTCACACATGCAACAATTAATAACAACTATATGTATTTTAAAAATGCCTTAATAAAATGATAAATTTGTTCAAGTTATCAATAAATATTTAATTAGGAATTTGAACTACCCATAGGGCTAGACAATGTAATTCTAACACACACTTACTTACATATAAAAATAATATTGACCAAAAGATTAGAAATTAGAAATCATGATTTCTTTACTCTTGCATCAGTGACTGCCCCCAAAGAAGTCAGCTTTATTCGGGACCTAGATAGCATGCATCTGCAAAGCTTATTTTTAAGCTTTGCAGATGATGTAACTGTAATGGAGACAAATATGTTTGTGAAAACCGAGGGAGGAAAAGGAGGCAGCGGAAAATCAGGGATGGTCATTGGAGAGCTCCGACGAATCCGAGAGCCCTGAAGCAACACGATGGCTATAATGCTGCCTTAACTGATTGCATTTGATTTAAAAGGAGCAGTTTTACTGCTATCATTTATCCTACAATGTGAATGGATTATCATCAGAAGGAATTCCATCCTAAAGGGGGGCATTTTTTAGTTTGTTACAATTACTGAGAACACAATAGATATCAAAACCAAGCTTTACTTTATTCATTTAAAGCTAGCCACTCTGGTTGCAAATCAATGTGCATGTAACACATAAGCACTTTTAATTCATCTCCCACAAAGACTGATTTGAAGTAAGTATAAAATAAGTTTGTCTCAGAGTGATCGCCAACAGGTAAATGATACACAAACACATTAAATATCAACCCCTTAAACACTACCCAGCTTCACCCCGCAGTGTCTGTTGAACTTGACATTTCAGCCCCCACAAGATCCAGTTATAACCAGTAACATCCTGACTAGACTACATGGAGGCATAACTATGCATACTAAACCACCGAACAGCTGAAGCAGCTGACTAGTCAGCAGCTCAGCCTTGTCAGCTTACTCCACAGCAGTTCTTTAGTCAGAGACGTATGCAAAATAAAATAAAAAATAAAATAAAGCTTGTTAGTTTTGTTTTTTACTGACACACATACCTGGACTTTCTTTCTCTGCCTCAGAAACACATGAACTGTAAAAAAAAGAGAGAGAGAGAGAGAGAGAGAGAGAGAATTGTCATTAGAACAGTAAAAAAAAATAAAGCAACAGCAAATTTGTCTCATCTTTGTTTCTTTCAGTCAGATCAATATCAATCAACCAACTTTTATAACACAGCATACTAACAGTAATAAGACAATGAATAGTGGAAAGTCAGAAGGCTGCATGATGATAAAAGGCACTGTTTCGTTCTTTTAACAGTCACAATGAAATCTTATGCAACCATGACGATGACCTGCTTTTCAAGTTATGTTGCGACGTGAGAGACACATTGGGGAACAAAGGCAAATAACTAAGGTGAACTAAAACTAAACTAAAAACTAAAACTTGATTTGAAAGAACATTTTAGTTAACCAAAATAAAAATCAAAACTAGATTTTTGATTATTTTTTTAAATTAACAGATTTTTTTTTTAGAACTTGTAAAATAAAAAAAAGCACAGAGGAAATATCCTTAGTGTTAGAATCTGTTAGTTAGCATGATGAGGCATCATTGGTCTTTATCAGAAAAAGCAGTTTAGTTCCTGCTGTGTCTGTGTGTTGGGATAGTCCTAAGTAGAGCACTGTGGGTATTTTCAATCACAGAATATTGTGTAACACTTGCTAGTGTGCCTCAATGTGCCTCCTGAAAGCAACTCTCATGGCAACCCATAAGGCCTTTCAATGATGCCCATCCCATCTCTGAAAAACTGGCTCAACCAATCAGAGCAGGGAGGCCTGTCTTAGCGAGCCAATAGAGGACAAGCACTGTTGAACTGCCTGAGAATAACACAGACAAATTAGGTTTTGATTATAAAGCATTACATGTTATGACTGGCACTGCTTTGATAAAAAGCCTAACAGAAGCTGTCTGTGAGGTGATAAGATAAGAGGACACTGATATCAAAGTGCAGCCCAGTGGAATAGTTTTGACACTCAAGTAGGACACATAACTTGAACTTAAGTGATAATTTCCAGAGGGACAACTTAGTACAGAGACACAGGCAATGGTCAACCAAGAGCATTTCAAATATCACAACTACGTTTTTTTGATATGTGCATATGGTTAGTTAATGTGCCGGAGAGAAGAGGCAAAATGAGAGGAGAGGCTCTAAAACATGAGCTATATGCATGGAGACATAGACCTAAATACTTCTGTGGAAACTAACAGTCAAATTACTCATTTAATTCACTATTAAAGATATCAATACAAATCAGGTAATACACGTACTACAGTTTCTCAGTCTTTTAATGAACTTGTTGTACTAACACTGCTAAAATATCCATTACTGTGATTTTTTTCAGTCCTGGAGCTGCTCTTTCTAGTGTGCGGCTCCTATTACAGCCACACATGGAGACGAGTAATGGAGAGGATCTCTCTTCCACAGTTTTCTGATTTCTCTGGGTTTTTACGATGTGGTGCAGTTACACACTTGTGATGACACCATGTGATGTTGTGCCATACAAAATAAACTTGACCCAGCTGGCTTTTATGGATTTAGTGAGCTGAACAACCCTGGGTATGCAGCTCACTAAATCTCGTCTGACACACACATATATCAAGGTTTATCTTATCTCTTATCTTATATGGCATTTGCAAAGTTATGCGCACCACAGTCCTTAAGGAGAAATCAGCCTACGTGTGTATTTGCTACTCACTCCATCTCCTTCTTCTCCGCTTCCTCTTGTGTCAGGTCTTCTTCCACGCTGTAGTCCAAAACTGCCCCCACACCAAAGGCCTCGTTTTTCCGAATTAACGGTTTGATGGAGTTGTGGTCTTCCCCTGCCACAAACTGCCCATAGAAGGTCATCTTCATCAGCTTCTCAAACATCCACTGTCCAAGCAGCTTCCTGCTCAGATCCATCAGCTGAAAACATGACAGGGACAAGAAAAACAACAGGTTACTCTGCCTGAGTGGTTTACAGCCCCTTTTACCGCGCCAACGCGGAGAGTTCATTGAGCTTTGGTAAAGCGGTCCACCGGTTTGGTGCTGATCTGGACGCACGTGTGTGTAGGGTTAACAGAGGATGCGTTATCGGGCCGATCAGTCCCGTCAACTCACCTCTTTGTTCTTGTCAACCAGGATGTCAAACGTACACAGCTTGAAGACCAACAGACTCCGGAGCAGCTCAATATTACCTTTGCTCTTATAGGCTTCCTGTGTGTTTTCGAAGTCGATATGGGTTTTACTCAGCGGAGCTTTAGTAGCTTTTCTACACTGGCTGATGAGTTCAACCGGCGCAGCCTCTACCACGGTGCAGCCATTCGTCTGCTGCTGCTGCTCCTTCTCTTCTCGAGTTTTGGTGGATGCGACTGTTGAGCGGCATCTCGCAGGCGAAATCCGCAGTTTTCTGATGCTGCCGGAGTTTGCCCTGACCAAGGGTGCTACAAACTTAGTGTACGACATGCCTTCTTCGCCTTTCTGAGCGGCAGCTGCACGCAGACTGAGACCGGCAGCCTTCTTTGCCGATTGGATATTTGGAGTGTTGCGTAATGAGCGCGCTCTGGTATGTCAGAATCGGGAGGTGGCGCCCTGCCTCACTTGTTACATCACGTCCCCGATAGGCATCACGCAAGAACCACGGGCCTCATTCTATTGAAAAACCTGGAACACTCCCCCGTCGTGTAGTAGGAGAAGCAGATGGTTTAAGAGAAGCAGGAGGCCTTACACTGAGGGCAATAGTTATTTGATCCAGTGCTAAATTTGTGAACAGTCCCTCATTATTTGGCCATTTGATTTTAATGCAGAAATATAAAGCAAAAATCCAGAAAAAAAGACATTACATAAAAGTTGATTTGCATGTCATTCAGTGAAGTATTTGATCGCCTACAACCCAGTCAGGATTTTGGTTCCCACAGATTGTTTGTGTGTCCAATGGGGCCGAGATTACAGTCAGTCAATCAATTGTAGCTACTAAATTCAATTTATTTTATTCATTTATTTACTTACTATTTATTTACTACTGGAGAACCTGTAATCTACATAAAGCACACCTGCCAAAAAACTCTGTTTCTTCCATTACAACCTTTCAACAATCAGCTGTCAGAGCTGTCAAAGGATGTCAGGGCAAGATTGTAGACCTGCACGAGGCTGGAGTGGGCTATAAGACCATTAGCAAGATGTTTAGTGAGAAGGTGACATCTGTTGGTGCAATTATTTGGAAATGGCAATGATATGAAATGGTCACCAGTCACCCTCATTCTGGATGCATTCTGGATGCAAGATCTTGCTTCATGGGGTGAGTATGATTATGATGGTGGATCAGACCTAAATGACATGGGAGGAGCTTGTTAATCATCTGAAGGCAGTTGTGACCACGGTAATACTGATAATACTATTGGTAATACTCTACGCTGTATGGGCTGATATCTTGCAGTGCCAGCAAGGTCCCCCTGCAGAACAAGGCACATGTGCAGGTCAGTGAATATCTTAAGGAGTCAGAGAAGGCTTGGGAGAAAGTGCTGCGGTCAGATGAAACCAAACTTAACTCAGCCCACCGTGTTTGGAGGAAAAGAAATGCTAAGTATGACCCAAAGAAAAACATCCCCACAGTCAAGGATGGAGGTGGAAACATACTGTTTTTCTGCTAAGGATTACAGGATGACTTTGCTGCATACGGGGGCCACTGGAGGGGCGGGCATGTACCATAAAATCTTACATGAAAAAAAAAATCTCCTTCTCTCAGTCAGCATGACAATGATTCAAAACATACTTCCAAGGCAATGGAGACATGCTTAAAGTAGAAGAACAGTAAGGTCATCGAGGGGCTAGCCAGCCTAAATCCTGTAGAAAATCTGTGGAGGATGCTGAAGCTTCAAGTTGCCAAACACCTGCCAATAAACCTAAATGTTTCTGTAGAGAAGTCAACCAAAATCCCTCCTGAGATGTGTGCAGATGTGGTGACCAGCTATAAGAAACGCTTTATCTCCTTGCTTAGCAACACCACCAGGTACTCGTGTTTTCTTGAAGATCAAATACTTATTTCACTCTATGATGTGCAAATCAGTATATAGCTTTTATGTAATGTGAAAATTTTTCTAGATTTTAAGTTGATATTCTCTCTCTCTCTCTATTAAAATTAAATTAATAATGAACTTTTAATTCAGAGGATAGAAATGAGAACTAGTTTGTGTTACAAAACAAAGCAGTCAGTGTTCTCAATTTTACTCCCTCTCGGTTTCGTATAGAAGCTTATTTGTTTTTTTTTTGTTTTTTTTTGTTTATCTCAAAACTTGACTTTATAACTCAAAATTAGGGTTAGGGGCAAAAAAAATTTTTTTATTTTCCTTTTCTTGTTTGTTTGTTTGTTTTTTTTTAGTAAGTCTCAGACCAACTATAAACCCTAAACCCAATTTTGAGTTATTAAGTTAAAATGTCAAGATAATAAACTGAAAACTTTTTTCCAGATGGCGAATAAACTAATTCAGCCAAGGGGAAAAAAATATGAAGAAACCACATATTGCTGGTGTAAAGTAGTTTGGAGACTGTACTGCAGTAGTTTTTGTTTTGTCTTTTGTTTTTTCTTAAGTGGCACGTTTTCTTCAGGCTAAGTCAAGTGCATATTCACATATTTTTTTTCTGCCACTCTTGACTTCCTGTGTACTACCACAACTCCTGTCTTGGCACTCTATCATATATTTCCTCTAGGTCCACAAAGACACCGCGCACGTGTTCTTCTAATCTTCTCTCTACTGCTCCAACAACCCTCTCAAAGCAAACATCATTGTAACGCTCGGCTGCTGCTCACTGATCGTCACCACAACTTCTCCCAGCAGCAGGGGGCAGCAATGATGTAACAGTGGCTACTGTCTACCGGAAATGAAAAGCTGTAGAAGAAGAACGCAGCCGTCTCCCGTAAATGTGCTAACTTACGCGGAAGCAGCAGAGTGTGCTAACTGGTTGCATTAATTCTACAAACAGGCACATTTACCTGCTCTAAAAGGTAATCAAACACATTTATTATTTTAAGTATTTTTTTTACCACATGCATTTACTATGCGCTCTCTGAAAGCGATAAATATTAGCAAATTGTAGCCGACCCAGAGTCTTTTTAGCCTGACTCGCTGATCGACCTTACGTTACCAACAAAGGGACTGCGCTGGTTTCGCAATTGCTGGTGTGCAAATTATAAGCTAGGGGTTAGTTTCTAGATATAAAGGTCAAGTTGAATGGGTCGACTGAAGAGGCCGTGTTACAAGACTTTAAAAAAAAAAACAAAAGAAAGAAAGGAAAATACCTGAACTGCTTTTAATGTAAGCAACCCCTCGTTTACAGCCGCCTGTTGCTAACAATAGCTATGACTACTTTAGCAGTAGCCACTGTGATATTTTAGGGCAAAGCCAAATTTGAATGGCTGGAACGAATCTGGACTGTAGTGTCTAAGCGGTAATGCTAACCAGGAGCTCTTGAATTTTAGGGTAAATTGAGGTCAGATCGCAGTTGTTCAGCTATGGGACGGTAAACAGGTTTGGTAGGTTCAGCAACTGCTCGATTAAACGGGGTTTTCAAGGCCCCGGAAACGCCTTCAAGTCCAGGTAAACGCATAGGGTACGGAAAACACCTGTTAGCAGCTGTATGACAGCCACCAAAACACCGTTTTTATGAATATTACATTTTGTTTCAATATGCTGGGTTTGTATATAAATTTTATGCGGCAGCTTTTAAAATGATCACCAGCCTAAATGTCTTTGAGTTTACAGAAAAATGTAATAGTAGTGTCAGTCTGGAATAATGCACATTGGACGGCGACAGTCTCATGATAATATTGCGATATTTCAAAGTAATTTTGTAATAATAATCTTTGTGATAGTGTGGGCAAAAATACAGCACTTATTGGTGCAAAAGCAATAATCTGAAATTTTAGCCTTTTTCCAGTGAGCTGCCGTCATAGATCGCGGACTACATGATTCAAACTGCGTGTCTATTGCCACAAGGTGCCAGCAGCAGCACTGCAATAGACTAGTTGTTACACAGTATATGTCAAACGTAAGACCAAAAGCCGGTGGAGTGATGCTTTCCTGAGAAAGTTGAAGTGAAAATATAGCATAACTGCTTAATTCTTTGGTTTAACAATAACTAAATGAACTTAACGTTGTAGCTCTTCAGGACCCTGTGGAGTGTTGTAACCTAATAAAATAGAAAGTGAGCTTTTTAACTAGTTTCATCCACCATTTATTTTGCATGTCATATGGAGTGCAACTAGTGAGTGCTCTATGTGTGTCTTTATCACGTATCTTCATAGCATGGTTGTAGTCGCTGAGCTGCATTTAGCTGGACCAGTTTTCTTATGTGTTTTTCATATTGTTGTGCTGCTTTGGAGGTCTGCCCTCCCAACTAAGCGTCAAACAATTTTCATATTATTGGCTCCCTTTTTTACAAGTAGAAATATAAGAAAGTGTTGCGCTGCCCATCATTTCTTTATATTTTGCTTTGAGCTAGACTTCCTTGTAATTTTTAAAGTGGTCTTGAGAAATAGTCCTCCAGGTTTTCTGAAAGTCAGTGTTTTTCTTTTAATAGTGTTATGTCTATGGATAACAATACACTTAACAAAGAACCAGTTTGAAATTGTATTTTTGACACTGTATTACTTCAGCATGTCATGTGTTCCCATTTCTTTTGTTGAATTCATGAAAAACGCCAACAATAACACAGTTTGACAGACATGAAATAGTATCTAGGCACCAACAAAGTGATTACCAAAGAGCTCTTAGTTGAAATTTGTGCATGGTGTTCAGTGTGTCCATTTGAAAAAAGAGAGGAAACTGGAGGCCCAAAGAAGTAGCAACTCTTACCCCCACCCCCACCAAAATATATATATATCTACAGGATCTGAAGGTCATGTCTTGAAGAAATCCATCCATCAAAGAACTGTGTCAGACCTGAAAGATACATCTGGACCTTCAGGTGATCCATGTACTGTTCACTGAAGGTTCAACAGAAATGGTCTCAGTGGAAGGATGGCTGTTAAGAAGCCATTCTTATACAGGGGAAAAGAGAAAGAGGTTGAGGTATGTCAAATTACACAAGAACTGGATTAAAAATCAGTAGCAACAGGTCTTCTGGAGCGAGGAATCCAAATTTGAAGTTTTTGGTTGAAAGGAGGAGGTCACAGTACATCAACAGTAAGTGTCTGTAGCCATCTGTAAAACATAGTAGAGGCTCTGTCATGGTTTGCAGCTGTATTTCAGCCAGTGGTGTTGGCTGGAGTTCTTTGAAAAATTTGTGAAATGATGAACACAGAAAATAACGTAAAATCAGAAAACAGCTGATTGGCAGTGGCTTCATTTTTGAGCATGACACTGATAACAAACACACTGCCAATGCAGTAAAAACATACCTGGACAGAAAAACACAGTGGCCTCTCCAGAGCCCGGACTTCAACATTATTGAAGAAGTATGGGATCATCTTCACAGAGAATGGAATAAATAGCAGCCAACATCCAAAGAAGAGCTTTGAATGTCCTTCAAGAAGCCTAGAGAACTATTCCTGAAGACTACTTTAAGAAAATACAAGAAAACATCCCTCAGAGAGTTCAGGCTGTGTTCAAGAATAAAGTTGGTCATATCAAATATTGACTTTCAAGGTCATTAGAATTCTACAGACATTTTTGCCTTGTATACGGTTTTTAAATTTCCATTTAGGTTGGCACATATTTCCTATTTTCCAAGGGAAAATATAAAGACGTTTTTTAAAAGGTTTTGCAAAATACATTTTTTTAGTACACACAGAATTGCATGCTAGCTTAATCCACATAAAAAGGAATTCACCAGTTGTAATTAATGGAACAGCTGTCACATAGGAGTTATAGCAGGTCATTCACCAGTTGGAAGGTTGGTGGTTTGATCCGTGTCTCCTCCAGTCAGCATGTTGATATGTCCTTGGACAAGTAACCAAACCCTAGGTTGCCCCCAGTGTATCTACTGGACTGTGAGTCTGTTTTTGTTAAAACAAAAAGGTTAAAGGCATAGAAAAGATTGTTTTTGCAGCAAAAAGCAGAGTAGAAAAACATGTAAGCATCAGTTCATTTACCATTTACACACAGGTAATTTTTAGTACCTTTTTACCTTTTTACATTTTTTCTCACAGTATGCTTATAATCTCAGTTTAAAGAGAACAGATCTGTAATCACTGAAATGGTTGGACATTCATTACACTGTGTTTTAAAGTTTTCAGGCTTGGATCCGAAGTCCTGTGCCATTTTTTTTCCTTGAGCCCATCATTTACTACTATCACGGCTTCATCCCTTCTTTAAAGCTTTATTCTTGTGTAAATTAAGGAATTGTCTGCGGATGGACTAAGTTTTGGATTGGGACTAGGAATAGGATTAAGGACCACTTCCACAGCTATTTGTGAAAGCAAGAAGTGATCTCTAAAAGTCTGCAGGTGCCCCCCTTCTTTTGTGTCAGCAGTGTCGCCTACTCAGCCAACATGTCTGATGGCCGGATCTATGTGGGGAATCTTCCCATGGATGTCCAGGAGAGAGACATTGAGGATCTCTTCTACAAATATGGAAAAATTCGTGAAATAGAATTGAAGAACAATAGAGGCACTATCCCTTTTGCCTTCGTCCGATTTGAAGACCCACGGTGAGTTTTGCGGATGGTTTTTGGCAACTCGAATCACACTCCTCCTTGTTGGACACCATAAATTTTGTGGTATATCGTCTCCAGTGACTGCCGGCAGGGAATGGATGGAGACAAGATATCCAACCTTTGTCCGCTAGGCGTACTTTGGTAAGGAGTTCTTTGCTCTCTTCTCTTAGGGATGCAGATGATGCGGTCTATGGAAGGAATGGATATGGATATGGGGACTCCAAGCTGCGTGTGGAGTATCCCCGTTCTAAACCTGGCCCAATGGGAGGTGGTGGAGGAGCACCTAGAGGAAGGTTTGGACCCCCAACTCGAAGATCTGAATTCCGGGTCATAGTGTCTGGTAGGTGGACGCCATGAGTCGTAGCCAATTAATATTTCTCTCTCATTCGGTACGGCCTGGAAATCAAGGGGACTGGTAGGAAAGTGGACATAGGAGTCTTAGGCAGATAACTTTCTCCCATTCGCATGCCGGACTGGAGAACAAGGGGACTGGTAGCTGGACGTCATGAGTCGTAGGCAGATCATTCTCTCTTTCTCATGGCGGACTGGAGGACAAGGGGACTAGTTGAGGACGTCATGAGTCATAGGCAGATATGTTTCTCTCTCTCATGGCGGATTGGAAGTCAAAGGGACTAAGTGGATGAGGTCATGAAAATCAAAACAGTAAAGTGAAACCGGTCATGTTGGCTGAGTAACCCCAAACACCGGCTATAGTGACTGGTAGGTGTCATTTTGTCATTGTGTATCATTAATTGTTATGTGCTTTGTAAAATGTTTCTGTAGTTCACCTAAAACACTGGGTGGAGAAGTGGGTGAACTTATCAGTCAGGAGACTTGAAAAAGTCAATTCGTTTTTTCCTACTGGTTATAGGGATGACTGACCATCTCAGTATTTTCAGCTGTGGGTTTGGCATTAATAAGTAACTGCTGTGCATGGAAAGTGTTAATGATTAAAGACAGTGTAAATTAACACTTGGTGCTGAATAGGTAGCACCTTAGACAGACCACAAATCCAGGTCTTAGCTTTATAGTGTTTTAACGTTAACCAGGTTGTGTCATTCCTGGCATTTGTAGCAATTTAAAGGCAGGGGAAATGCAAAGTCTTCCACTTCTCCATCTTCTTTAGGTTTCAAGAGGTGTAAAGGTCAGACTTTATACAATTAATGAATTAAAGAAAGAGTTGCACTTTGGAGAAATAATGAAACCCTTTCCTGCTAAGATTTTAGGTTTAAAGTGTCAGGTAAATTTAAGCAGGGAAGTATATTTTGTCCACACCATCATTTAGTCTTTTCCTGTTCCAGGACTGCCACCATCTGGAAGCTGGCAGGATCTGAAGGATCACATGCGGGAAGCAGGAGATGTCTGTTTTGCAGATGTGCAGCGTGACGGAGAGGGTGTAGTGGAATTTCTCCGTAGAGAGGACATGGAGTATGCACTGCGTAGATTGGATGGGACAGAGTTCCGTTCACATCAGGTTAGTGTTAGTGATGGTGAGATTTAATCGTTCCTCCGATGATAAACTGCAGCTGATGTCGTGTAATTCTTTCGTTATTTCTTGTTAGGGGGAGACGGCTTATATCCGTGTGTATGAGGAAAGAGGTACTCCCAACTGGGATCGATCACGATCCCGTTCCAGATCCAGAGGTCGCTATTCTCCTTACTATAACAGAAGATCTCCCCCTGCGCGCTACCAGTCGCCCCCACGCCATGCTATGTCACGGCATAGCCCACCTCCGAGAAGACACCTTCCGCCACACCACAGCCCACCACCTCGTCATTATCGGTAGAAAGTCGCATCATTTAGAGGAATTGGATGATTTTTTTTTTTTGGTTTGTTTTTGTAATTCTACATTTGATTTTTTTGTTTTTGTTTTGTTTTTTAAAAACCTCAGGCCTCCTCATAGCACACACCGTTTTTATTTCTTGATTAAAAACATTCCATGGTCAGGAACCCCTGAACAACCTGCTCCTCCCCACAGTCTTGTTTTTTTGGGGGAGTTTTTTTTGTTTGTTAAACACCCATACGTTATCCGGAAACAGAATTATGTGTTAATTTTTTGTGAGATAACCATTTGACCATTATGTAACATATTGGAGGTTTCTTTTATAAAGAAATTCGGGAGTGTGATGTCAAACATTTAAAACAAAGTACACATTTCTGCAGTCCTGCTTCTTGAATTGACATAATTTTATTTTTCATGTGTCACATCTTGGTAGCTTTAAGTATGAAAGGGTGCGTTTTCTGTTTGGCCAAACCAAGAACCCATAAAACTAATCAGTATAGTAAAATTAGTGAACCCTTTTAGTGTAACACGTTGACTGTGAGACTTAATTGTCCTTTGGGTTTGTTTTCGGTTTTTTCTTTGTACGTGTAGGCCGCCGACCGAGGTGGTCTAAATGTAGATTATAATTTGTATGCATCTCTATCGTTTTTGGGGTTTTTTTTCTTTACCAATAAAATGCAAACTTTTACTGTGACAGTTTCTTTTCCATTTATTTTTTTCTGTACTTAAAGTGAAGACATTTCCTTTCTTTAATCTGGAGTAATAATTTATATAGAAAAAAAATATGGAGTAGATTCCAAGAAATCAACAGTTCAAAGTTGCAAAATGGTCTATTCAGCTTCTGCCCAAACTAGAATAATGAACTGCATAACATGAAAAAGACACAGAGGACAACTATTCCTTTTTTCTTGCAGTTTTATTCCCAGTCACATCTATGCCAGTAGTCTATTTGCTTAGTCGATTAGTTAGTTAGGGTGATAACCTTTAAATAAAGAAAACGTATGCAATAATATGATTATTCCTGAGGTTACTTTATTAGACCTGTGCTTCCAATGACTAAATCAATGCCGATATTGAAATAGTTTGGTTTAATGGAGCAAGCTAGACCTCTAATGCAGCTTAACATACATATAAAAACAAAATCCCAGTACCAACTTTTCTCCTCCAAGGATTACGTGACAGTTTTAAGTTGGGTAGTTGAGCAGCTGATCTGACTTTACCTAAAGAGCTTTATTACCTTCCTCCATCCAGGACGTCAGTGCTGGGTCCATTGAGGTGAGCAAACTACGGTAACATCCAATTATCTGAGTTTTAACTCAAACAAACAAATTTATCAGAGAGATAGCAAAAGCATTAGGACTGGCCAAACCATCCGGTACACTCTTATAAAGAAGGAATGTGCTGAGTAGCTCAGCAAGAAGACTACAGAAGCCAACAGAAGTACATGATGACAGAATTATTTCCCTAGATGAGAAAAACAAAATTTAAATAAGTCAAGAAAATTCATGGCAAGGCAGGTGTGGCATTGTCAAGATCTACAATCAATAGATGCACTGATCAGGCATAACATTATGACTGCTGTCATAATGTTATGTCGGCCCCCTTTTGCTGATGGCTGATTTTGAGTTGTGTACTCCACTAGACCCCTGAAGGTATGCCCACTACCTGTAAGCATCTGGGTGTTGTTTTTAGGCAGACTTGAAACAAACTGACCCTATTTCAAACATGCAAATAAGGCACCAGAACAAAGAATCAGGATCAAAAATATGATCTAAAGTGGTTATTATTACAAACAATTTTACACAAGATAATCTGAAGATCAAAGCTCTTTTAACCAGAAAGAACACGCAGGGCACCTTAAATGCAAAATATAAGATTTTTAATACACAATAAATTAAGTATACTCAGTGACCATTTTAGAAGACAGAAAAAATAAAAATATATTTATTTCCATTGGCATACTTTTAGCTTTTGTTTCATTATAATCAGACCAGGCCCATATACAGACATTGTATTGCATTTAATAAATAAGTACTAGCTTAGGGGTTGTTTTTTTTGTACAGTAAGTCAGTTTCTTCTTAACACATTGTATACTGTAAATCTTCTGACAACAAACAGCAATACACAAACAGCAATACTCAGGCAAGATCATATGTAGACACATTAGCAGTGATATCAAAACACTGGAATTTAAGCCACAGTGAAACAGACGTGTGTGTTTTGGCTATTTTGTAACTGTAAGTGGCACCAATAAACCATATTTTCTAACTTGCCTCTCTCGGTATCGAGCTATATAGAGTATCTTGTGTTTATCTGCCGAGATTTTAAGATATTCACCTTTACACGTATACTCCCGAGCTCTTAAATCATTTCTCGTCTTAAGGCTAAACAAATGAAATCCACTATGACTGCAGCAAAAAAATGAACTGACAAAATCATCATTATCTACATGGCTACATACCACTGACCAGCTACCATTCATTTAAAAGTAAAAAGCTTATCATCAAGATCGCACTTTCCTCAAGCTGAAGTTAGAGCTCTGACATTCTGAGCAGCAGTGAAATAGTGATAATAATGAAGAGAAATGCCCGGGAAATGTTAAACTATTCGCTGCCTTTGGGGTTTTTTGGCATACAGAAACAATTTGGCGCGCTTTAGAGCCATGACAACCAAGTTCATCAGGGCGAGACAGAGTTTAACTCTGAAAGTGAAAAAGGGAAGTGCAGCGTGTGAAGGAAGCACAAACTGCCACCAGCTAACTACCTCTTTGAAATAACCACCAGCAGAAAAATTACGACCACGACTCTCTATATCGCATGGAAGCTAAATCTGGTAAAGCTGTGCTGCTTTCAATTCAATTCAAATAGCACCAAATCACAACAGCAGTTGCCTCAAGGTACTTTACATTGTAAATTAAAGAAAGACAGTGAGAGGGAAAAACTCCCTTTTAACAGGAAGAAACCTCTGACTGTGGGAAATCCCTTTAACCAGTCTTTATCCTTTGATTTTATGAAAACGATAGCTGACATGTTCAGCCTGAGCAGCACTGTGTAGTTTAAGGGAAGAAGAAGGTTTTCAATGACAGCATGCAGGAGGAATACTAACTGGGATAAGAGACAACAGTTAAATCATCTTAACTAATGCATAGAGGAGGTGGGAGACAGGAGAGGAGACTATGAGAGCGTGACCAGCTGAAAGAGGAAATTGTGATACAGTATATGGAAACTATGTGCAATTACGAGGTGCTACACAGAATCCAGGTCTGCATATCCTGCAATCTTGTGTGCATCAGAGGCAAACACCTATTTAACATCAGATAAGCCAGCCGGTAGAACCCTGCAACGTTTGCAAATCATCCCGTGACGCCAGGTACATCACTGAAAAAAAACTATTCAAGTGTATCACAAAATGTTTAACCATGGCAGCTACAATTTCAGCTAAGTAAATGACAATACTGAAAATATATTTAAGTGTATACAAGATGCATAACTTAACCGAACGCATTAGGGAGAATATCAATGCAGTGAAGAATTTGGTTGCTATATCCCTGAAAAAATAGCAAATTTTAAGGCAAAATAAACAACATCCTGAAGCAGTTTCAACAAGGGTACATTCACTAAGTGACCAAAAACACTTTTAAGAATAACTTTACTGGCAATAACTGCATCTCCCAAAAACAGGACTTGAGAGGAGCAAGTGGTGAGAAGTTGTTTTACAACTACCTTTGAATAACAAGCAGCTTTAATGATCGGTTATCTTGTCGGCGCTTTTCATTTACATCATTTCCTTTTCTGTGGAATATACGACAATAACATGGTTCGGTTGTTATCTCAGAGACAGATTAGCACAAAAGAATTGTGGGTGTTAACCAGCAGCATCCTGCATCACTTGTTTTCTATGAGCGTCTGCACTTTGTGGACCAAGTCTCGGGCCATCATCAAGACCTGGGGGACGTTGTGTCTCTCGGCCATTTCTGAGAAGAAAAAATATATTTAGAAAAAATTTACAGATACAATTAGGAACACTGATAATATTTAAAGATTTAGCATTCCTTTGATATTCAGTAAATACTGATATTTCATAATAAAAGTCACAAAATAAAAAACATATTTTTATAGAAATCTCTGCGCTGTAACTAGCTGCTTAGTTATTTTAATTTAACAGTGATTACAAGTGAATACTGGTAAACTTGATTGTTTTTCCTTTAGCATTGCTTCACTCGCTTTTCACTTTATTTCTTACCATTAAAGAACTTGATGATGTCAGTAAAGTCCATGTTATTTTCCAGGATGATGTCTCGATACATCTCCACAAGTGCCAGAGCAATGAAGAGCACAAAGTGCTCAGAGGAGGTGTGCTTGGCTGCCCAGATGGTTTCCCACACAGAGAACACATCATCGTAGACCATTTCTGTTCGCAAAAGACCGACAAATCAGATTATATTCGCTGTCACGAGAAAGTCACGGTTGATTCAAGCAAACAATATGAGGCCTGCGTTTCGCATCACCTCTCTTGAAGTCAAGAAGAAACCAGCGATAACAGAAGTAGAAGTGGGTATAGTCTCCATTCTGTTGCATCAGTTCAAACAGCTCAGAGTCCAGGATCTGTGATATGTAAGAACAATATAATATTATCATTATCCTACACCTGTATGCATGCATTTGTTGTTATAATTCAGCCCATACTACACTACTGGATCCCTGCTGCTGGAAGAAAATATGGCAATAAGGAACAAAGAAATAACTGGGTAATAAAGGGGAACAGAGAAATCACTTATATTGTGGGTAGTCTAACTAAGTGGTGCAGTGCTGGGAAACAATACTGAAATATATAAAAGTAGTTATAATTATCATCCTGTTTTTATCCAGGTTAAAGTCTCATTTTTCAAGAGAGACCTATCCAAGGGGCAGCAGAAGTTACATTAAATACACTGCACAACAATATAATAAGTAAAGAAATAAATACAACTTATATTCACTACAGACAAGGGAACACAAACATTTACTGCATAATAAGACACTATTACAACCCATATATCATGTGTATTAATTTCTATTTTACTATACTGTATGAAATAAACATATTCGGTAAATTCATTAATATGGAAAATGTGTTTTAAGCATATTGGTATTTTCACCATAGCTCATAACAGGTACAATAGGTTAGAAATCAAACAAGTCTTTTTCATATCTGCAAATGCTGTGATCCAAGGTTCCAAAACTATAACATAATTAAATTAAATCACACAGTGTCGATGAGTATATGGACAATGATACAACTTTTAATTTAACCTATTCATCTTACAGGAATGTATTTGAAGTTAAACAAAAACATATGACTGAAAGCATGAGACAAAAACACTTTGCAATCAAAAGACACTGAATGTAAATACAGAGGCTTGAAATCAAGGTGCAAACCGCTGGTTACACTTATGCAAAAAGTCTTTACTTGTGTTTACTAATAATGTGACTGCTGATAGAAGTAGCAGTACACGGCCACACTCTGTGATCAGATTTAGCCAATTGGTTTGAAAAATCAACAGTGATTGTGTACTGTATAAAATCTGTTGGCCTGCTTGTAGACGTAGGTGGACCGATGTAGATGTTATAACCTTATGTATGTAGGATGTATACAGAATTATTCTACTCTCTGACAGTGAGGAAAACCTCTTCTTGTGTGCCTACATTTAAGTATCAGCAGCAAGCTGTAACAATCTTAGTAGGCTTAACCATTCAGCAAAATTACACTGTTTATAAAATGTTTATATGATTGTATGTGTGGAAAAATGTCCACTTACCTGGATAAGTGAGCGCATATTGGCAAAGTGAGAGTCCATGGCACCCCCGTGAGGAAAATTCTGGTTCATTCTCTTCATCAGTTCAGTGAAGCAGCTGAACGCCATGATCTCTGGAAAGCCCCAAACACATTTACGAGTTGTTCCTCTAGTAAATTATGTGAAGCTCTGCAAAACCCATATCCGTAAAAAAAAAAACACATTGTACTTAAAAGGTTTTACCAACCATCATCCAGGATAACTAACAGAGGAGCGAGCAGATCACACATGCCCTGCACATAACCGATATCCAGATGCTGCCAGACGTAACTGCAAATAGAAATAGATTTTTATTTTTGCGTTTCAACCTTGTGCATTAAAATAAACCTCATATACAGATTATTGGATATAGATTATCCATTTACCTGCACATTATGTTACGCAGCTTCTCCAGATTCTCAGTGGTGAAGTACCAATACGTTCTGTCACAACGTCTGACATCTTTGTCAATACGATGCAAATTGATCAAGTACATATCCATTGTTTCTTGCTGCAGGAATAATAACAATGCTGAAGTCAGTTACTGTATTATAACGATTAAAAGACTTCCTTTGAAGTTCTGTTTGCCGTGCGTAACACTTACAGAATAGGTTTGCTCCTCTGAGGACTCATCATATTTGGTGACTCCTCCCACCTCTGCAGATTCTGGTTCAGTGAGCACATTGTCTATCTCGGGCTCCTCTTCTGAAAGGCCCAGATCTGTGCCCTCAGGACTGGTATTACAAGCTGTGTCCAGATGGTGATCTAGGGCAAGATCATCAGATGCCATTTTCTCTCTTTGTGCCAGGGAGACAGGGGGCGCAGCAAGCCCTGCCAAAGGCCTGGTTTTGATGTCCTCTGAGGTCACGTATGTTATCCCTGCAGGAATGTCCTCCATTTCCAGCGCAGAAGGAGAGTCATCCGAATCGGCTGTGTCTGGAGACTGCCGGGACTGAGACGACAACGAAAGCGATGCTGATTGAAGAGCATTCAGCACTTGTCTGACTGGAGAATTTGAACCAGGTTTCTCGAATGAAATCTCTGTAGCTTTTTTGGTTTCAACAAAGTCGCAGACGGCTGCTTCGACATCCTTTGTTTCTGCGTCTGTGTTTGAGGCCTTGATCACTTTTAATGGGATTTCATTTTTCTTAGAAATCTCTGGCTTTTTTTCGTTTAGCAGATTTGCATCTTTTTCTGCTGCAGGCGGACAAGATGACTCCACTTCCAGACTTTTGCTCTTGTGTGGCTGAAGACTTAAAGTCTGCCCAAGCGGAGGTGCTTGGAAATATTCATTATGAATCTCTGTTTCCAGCTTTAGAACATTAGTATTCTCTTTCAAATTAATATCTGTGTCAGTGGCTTTTGAAGCTCCTGGCAGCCCGTGCTTCGTTTGATCTTTTTCCTCTACTTCAGCTTTTTGCTCAGCTTCAGATTTCTTCTTTGTCTCCTGAACCACTATGCTTTCTAAAACCGTCTCCCTCTTTTGTGCATCAGCCTCACTCTCCGCTGCAGGGTCCTTTACATCCTCCCCTCCTGATTCACATGTTGTCAGCTGAATCTTTACAGGCTGTGACTCAGCTGTAGGTTCCTCACTGCAGACCTCTAAGTTTTCTGCTGTTTGCTGAGAAACAGCAGACTCAGTTACAGGATGACGGTTGTCTGAATCTGGACGTTGGCTTGACAGATCGTTGGAGGCCGTGTCGGAGGAGGGAAGTTGTGGCTTGTCTGTGGTTCCATTTCCGATGGCCTTGCCTGCACCTCTGTGCTGTGCTTCTTCTTCAGCTCTGGACTCACTCTCAGCCTGATCCACTGTGTCAACCGATTCAAATACCTGGAAGCCAAAGTAGTGAACATGTGATAAATTGTAAGAGAGTACTATTGAGATTGAGTGTTTTTAAGAGCACAACAGTGGTTTCCCATGTGTTAGTTTATAAACTGTAAATAAAAATCCCACTCTATGATAAGGCACACTTTAAAAAGCATGAACTGAAAGCTTCATTAATGGTCAATAAATCTCTAATGCATTATAGATCCATTATAAACCACTAATGGTAACAAATTATGGGCTCTCAGGCTGTAGGAAATCCCTTTGACTAGTCTTTATCCTTTAAACGAGTGGTAAGTGATTTCTAAACTATCAATAAAGGCTTTTTATAAAGTAGTATGCAAATTACAAACACTTGACGTTATTGCTAACAATGTTTTATTACACCACAACGACATGAAGAGATTTCTAATCCTTTGAGCATCCTTACATACGTACAGCAATCACAATAATCTTTTTTTTATGTTGCATTATAAACTTGAATTCCTGCCTCCTTTAAATGAAATGAAGGACACTCATGATAAAAACACTGATGATAAAAGAGCAAGCTTTTTTCTCCACATAGCACAGTGCCACTAAGTCAGTCTGCCAGATGGTTAACTATTTTATCCCTGACTGAAATATCTTACTAACACTATCGCCTACATCAGGGGTGTCCAAACTCCGGCCCGCGGGCCAACTGCGGCCCGCGATCCATTTTTAATTGGCCCGCAAGTAATTTTATAAATAGAATCGAATATGGCCCGCACTTCAACTTTTGCTTGAGTGTATTGCACTTCTTAGTTTTAACACCAGGGGGAGCTACTGTCGATCGAGGCAGTTGCTCCACCAAAAAGGACAATCACAGAAGAAATTTAGCCCAAGTTAGTTACTAAACATGGCAGAACCAAAGAAGCGAAAGGTAGAAAGTGAATGCAGAAAATTTCAGACATGGTGGGAGAGTGAATATTTCTTCAAAGAATTCAAGGGGAAGTGTGTCTGTTTGATCTGCACTGAAATTATGGCAGTTATGAAAGAGTATAATGTACGACGTCATTATGAAACCAAACATCAGGCCTATGCATCCTACACTGGTGCTGAGCGAGAGCAGAAATTAAAGCAAACGGTAGCTCTCCTGCGGGGTCAGCAACAGTAATTTTTTCGTGCTCAAAAGGTCCAGGAAAAGGCTACAATAGCCAGCTATGAGGTCGCCCAACTCATCGCAAGACATGGCAAGCCTTTTTCAGATGGAGACCTCATAAAACACGGCCTCGTTAAAGTCACCGAAATAATGCGCCCGTCAACAACGTCAGCATGTCCAGAAATCCAGTTGCTGAAGACTTGTCAGCCAACATTAAACTGCAACTGTCTGATAAAGCTGTGCTTTTGATCTTTACTCCATCGCATGCGATGAGAGCACTGATGCCACAGACACCGCACAGCTGCTATTTTTTTGCGGGGAGTGGACGAGCACTTTAGGTGAGTAAAAAATATATTCCACAGTACCCGTGTGTTAATGTGCAGGTACACATGCTTCAAATATCAATAATGCGCATCAATTCTGTCACTACCCTGCTTTTGCACACCACTTTCTTATATGCGCTTTTCTTGTTAACACACAGAGTACACACCGCTGTGCACTGCCCACGTACACGCAAAGTCAGCTGATTTCATCTGATGCAGATTTGCTCCTTGATCAAGTGACATTTGTCCGGATTTTTGGCACGAGTGGCGATCAGCACCGCGGCTGGATGTCCCGATTTACATACCCAGCCCAGCTGATACTCACCAGAATAATTTACTAAAATTATATGCACTCCTGTTATTAAGTCCAGTTCAGTCTGTTAATGTTGATAACGGTTTCAAACGAACGTTAATAGGTGTGTTGCTAAGCCTAATAACTTAAATAACAAGCTTGAAATGTACCCGTCCCATTTTCCCCTTTATTGTTTTTTCTCTGTGCTGTAAATCTTCTGTCTAAGAAGAAATCTGAGGCTGCTGTTCTGAGAATGAGCTACCAAAGCTTTTTCTGAATAAATCAATAAAGATCCATTTATGGAAAGCTGTGATGAAGGCAGTTTTGTCTTTAATTATATTCAACAATATAATATATTCGACCACTTGTAAGTGATTTTTCTAAGTTTAATACACTAAAGTTAAGGTTATATACCTAATTTCTAGTAAGTGGCCCAGCCCCTCCTATATTTTTATGTATGTGGCCCTCAGTGAAAAAAGTTTGGACACCCCTGGCCTACATGATGAAACCTAATGACTTATCCCCCCAGTTTTTTCTTGTTACTGTGACATTGTTTTAGCAACCGTCTGATGGACTGCCATGAAACTTGATACAGACATCCCTGCCTTTAATATAGAGCCATTAGCTTATTATCTTTTGAAAAACTTAATTCCTTTTACTTCAATTTATCCTCAAAATACCTTTAACCAAATGGCAATCCTGCTCAAAAACAGCTTCGCTACCATTACTTTCAGCGATTCACAAGGTATGCTTTGGAAAGCAAGAATACAACGGCAAACCATATATAAGTTGTAGTAAGTGGGCTAATGCTTGGGAAAAAAATGAAACCCGGTATGGTGTCGTATCAGAAATCATTGCTATGGAGATGATGAGAGAGGGACTACCTGTGCGCTGCTGCTGGAGTCGCTCTGTGAGTGAGTATTTTGTTGATCTGAGTTGCTACTTAGAGAAGACTGGAGTGAGACAGAGTATCACAGACAAAAACAGCAGAACTGTTAGCCAAGTTATTTTCTCACAACTCTTGAAATAGTAGGTGGTAGGTGTTACATAATGTGGATTTTTTTGTTTGTTCAAACTTGCATCTGTACTGATGGTGGAGTCCCGCTGCACGGGTCCCCTTTCCACGCTGGCTCCGGATGAGCATCGGGCGAGTGCCTCGGCATGTTTCTCTCTCTCCCTCTGACGGACAATGGCCTCGCAACCCTGCCACTCCTTCATAGTCTGCTCGTACATGCACCGCATTTGCTCATCAATCTGAAGCAACAAGCATGTGTAAATAACTGGCAAAGAATAGATCGGGGCATGAGAATATATCTTTATACTTTGAAAGCACATAAGTAATACCTCCCGCCGGCATTTCTCACTCATGCTGAACTTATAATGTCCTAACAGGAAGGGCCAGACTTCTTTACGGAGTGAAGGGGCCACCCCACCAAAATACACCAGTCTGTGTATCTCCTTTTCCTCATAGGCCTGAAAGGGGAAGTATTTTTACTTTTGTGTCAGACTGAAATCGCTCACTAATGAAAGGAGGCATTTCACACAGGAATGAATGACAACTAGGCGTTGTGTGATGGCTTGGTGTTTATGTATAAATCTTACAGAGCTGTCTTTGAGGAAGTTGCCCCAGACCTCCACAGAGAGGCCTCCTCGAGCATCACAGGGTACGCCGGGGTCAACAATCGTGGTGTTGACCAATGCGGAGAGGTGGGTGCGGACTGTGGACAGATGACGACAGTATGCAAGCCCTAGAGGGGAGAGATAAGGCTTCTCATTTTCAACCACTGTAATGAATTATTGATCTGCTGAACAACCCAACCAGAGCGATTCCTAAATTGCAAACACAAAGAAGATGTGATTATACTCACAGCCATAGAACGCACGGGAGATTATCTGGTATTTCATGGTGTCGCAAAGGAGCTTTAAGGGAGCCCTGGTAAAGTGAGAATATTTCAAACTTTGTCAGGTGGAATAATCAGAACGGTGATTTCAGCCTGACCATTGGAAATACTTACCTTTCTTGGTTACAGCCATTAGGCAGAGAGCCATCAGATGAGCCATTCTGTGAGCAGGAGGAGCAGGAGGATTTCCTGGGGGCTGGTTGCCACATATTAACACCCTGATCCATCAGCTCTGGGGCCACTGCACAGCAAAGTGTCCCTTACTACTACTGTTACTATTATCACAATCAATTAAGCAAGCAAAACCAGGAGCAGCCCTAACTGATTTGGATATTAAAATGAATTTCTGAAAATGATAAGAACTGATAATACATGGTGGGAAAAAAAAACAAACCAAGAGAGAGGATGGAGTTGCAGATGTGGCAGACAAATTCCTTTATGTCCATGCAAAGACTCCTTATTGTCAATGGGACTTTAATGTGAAATGGAGACATGGACACTAAACAAGGAGGAAAAATATTATGGCTGTATCAGTTTCACATTAGAAAGGACTTAATTACAAAGACGAACACTGAATATATGCCTGGGATTCATCTAAAGTGAACTGTTTGAAGTCAAATGACATATAAAGTAATTAGAACAGTTATAGATATAATCTTTGATGATTCTGTATTGCATTATCTCAGGGAGGCAGAATAGAAAGATTAAAGGCACTAACTGAACTCCATCTGATTGCCAGGAAAGAGGATCCGAAACACATAATCGGTTGCTTCATCGTCTTCCTTATCTGATACAGAATCACATGAACCATGTGGACTTCTCTTTCGCAGTTTGGGGAAAACCTTTCCCTACAAATGGAAATAGTATATGAAGAAAATATATCATAAATATTGGTAAAGTAAATATTGTAGCATGAAATGTTGAAAAATTATTTGAGCAGAGGTGTCCTGTTTACCTTCCCTCTCTGATTCCAGAGTGGCGGGTCTAGCTGCCCATGAGGTAGCAGGCCAGTCTCTAAGCATGTGAGAAACTGGAGCAAATGGCCTCCTTTAGGAAAGTGTAGAGGAGGCCTCTGGATCCCATCCTGGCTCACCAAAACGACTGTGCCTCCACTGTTCACTGGAGGTACCCACATGTGGGAGAAAAAAATAAATAACTCGTGAAACTCATGTGACTTTATTTGGGAAATTAAAAACTATATCTGATTTTAATTTTTGCCGATTTTCACTCAGTTCGCCTCTGGACCAGTGCTAGCACAGCTGGGGTTTTTTTAGAGCACTCCAAGTCTTTGAATTGTATTCCATTTTATTTATATAGCAACAAATCACTACAGCAGTCACCTCAAGGCACATTATTGTACGGTAGAGACCATACAATATGACAGAGAAAGCCCTAACAATCAG
Organism: Neolamprologus multifasciatus; assembly: GCF_963576455.1. Classification (NCBI taxonomy): domain Eukaryota; kingdom Metazoa; phylum Chordata; class Actinopteri; order Cichliformes; family Cichlidae; genus Neolamprologus; species Neolamprologus multifasciatus. Next base: position 24,261,430 of record NC_140445.1, on the reverse strand, counting down.
CCAACCCCCTTTGAGCAACAGTGGGAAGGAACAACTCCCTTTCAACAGGAAGAAAGCTCAGGCAGAACCAGACTCAGGGAGGGGAAAGCCATCTGCTGTGGGGGTGATGGGAGAAAGACAGGACAAAAAACACTGTGAAAGAGAGCCAGAGGTGAATAATAACTAATGATTAAACTCAGAATGGTGTATAAACACATACTGAGTCAAATAAAATGAGTGCATCATGGGAATTCACAGCAGCCCAGACTCATTGGAGTGCAACTAAGGGAGGATTTAGAGTCACCTGATCCAGCCCTCACTACATGCTTTATCAAAAAGCATTAGGTTTAAACCTAATCTAAAAATTAGAGAGGGTGTCTGTCTCTTGAATCCAAACTGGGAGTTGGTTCCACAGAAGAGCATCCTGAAAGCTGAAGGCTCTGCCTCCTATTCAACTATAAGTAGAGCTCTACTGCTCTATTGAGGTGATATGACAGGACATGGTCTTGTTCTGATTGTGTGCATTTATGCATCTCCTATTTTACTCTGGGCCTCAAATGTAAGCAAAACAAAAACAAAATCCGCTTCTGTGACAAACTCATCAGCCATTTATGTATCACTGATCACTGAAGAGGAGATATGAGTCTCCAAATACAAACCAGCAGCTTTTGCTTGAAGAGCCCACAGTGTTTAAGCCCCATCAGTGGTACATTAGGTCAGAAGTGTGACCGCGAGCATGCTTGGTATTTTTTTAGACATTCACAGGGTTGTGAACCATAACAATCTCCTCCCTGAGGATCACACTGTCATTACAGTTTTATCGTACAATCTGAAGGACAACATTCAGCCTGCCAGCATACCATAGCGCATCTTGCGCAAAGTTTTTTTTGCAACGCAAATGTCACCTACTACATGCCCTTCTAACTGGGTTTCTCACTGAATTCCCTGCAACTTTGTGCTTTCCCCCTAAATTAAATTCAAATTATATTTTGACACATTGGAAAAGAACAAATATGGTTTCCAGGGAAGAATCCAAAACAAGGGGCTGCACTGCAATGCTGCATAAGGTGACAACTTTGAAGGGGAAACAGGCTAAATTTAATTTTTAAATGGCACAACTTTGCATTGCATCCAGTACTTTAATAGGTGAGTTACCTCGCTGATGACAGTGGAGATACACAATCTCCTCCAAACGAATTGTCATAGCATAATCCCAGTAAACACTGAGAGAAACACAAATGGATATTGGTCAGTGAATAAACTTTGTAAACACAATATTTAAGTCTCAGTAGATTGGGCTCTTTTTTTTTCTGACCTTTTTTCAGAGTCCAGCTCCCCAACATTGCCATTCATCAGTTGATTTGGTGTCCACTTCAGGGTCATGAGGTCTGCAGTTTGATGTAGAGAAAGGTAGCCTGGAATGGCCTCCATGTCATCTCTCTGTACACACAAAACAAAATGAACAAATCCCCACATGTGTTAGTGCTGTAGTATTCAGATCAGTTACATATAAACAAATTAACAGGAGGCATCACGTTTCCCACAGAGTAAGCAAGCTTCTCTTAATATTTTCTCTCTCTTAAAATGAGAACTAGTTTTGTATGGTTGTTTTGAAAAGGACAGGAAAATCCATACCGGCTGGACCAGGACATTGTTCTTCCCAAACAGAAGTGTGGCTCTGGAGTTTTGGTGAAGTGATTCAACATATTCCCTCACCCACATAAGAGGGCGATCATCCATGCTACCACTGGACTGTCTCTTTTGGATCTGTTAGGGATTAAGGGAAGAAAAAACAAAACAATTGCATACAGCCTACTGCTGGTTGTTTTTACAAGGAAGCATTCAATTTATTGACTGTCTAACTGTTAGAAGATTTTTATTATTAAGACATTTTATTAATCATTATTGCTGATATACTAAAGCTAAGAGTGTTCATATTTCTGTTTTTACTTAACCACTTGCACAACTGTCTACACTTTGCCTTAAAAAGACTTGTTTTGCTCTCACATTATCTCACAGGAAACCGCCACCCAAAGAGTAAGAAATGACCTTGTAAGAACATAACCTTTTTTGAACATAAGTTCCGAGATCTCACACCTGCCTGTTTGGCTAGGGAATGTTACTTCCTTTCTTGTATGTTTCATGCTGTGTATAAATAAAGGCAGAGAATTGCTGCAGGGTGTGGGCCTCACTTGAGCTCCCACCCGTGCACGTTGAACTGTTACAAGTGTCTGAGTGTTATTTCATTATACCTGATTACTTGATAATATTGTCTCTTATCATTTTTAATGGTCCTTCGAGCCGGATTGGACATTGATTTTTTTTCTTTTTCATGCTCCACTAGGAAACCTTCATCAAGTCCTGACGTCGTGAGAAGCCCGCGCTGAAGTCTGTCGACAGCTCCTCTCCAGGCAGAGGATAAAGACCAGAGACGCTATAATTCGATTTCTGGCCAGCGTTCTTATAAAGTGGTCCACGACGTTGGGGGTTGATGGAGCAGACCTAAACAACCACGAAATAAATCAGGTGAATATTTAACACTCACCCACATCTTGCGAAAAATTCGAATAAGAGTTGACGCTGCTCCTACAAGTAAACGCTCGTTCTAAGAGAGGACTGGTAGCTATTATAGGAAACTCTAAATGTAAATGCTCGCCTGAAAGAGGGTTGGTAGCTATTTTAGAGGGAAAAGCGTCATAATAAAAACCTTTAAACGCGCGAAATATTTCTATTTTATTGTTTTGTTGGTGGAATAAGTTACATTTTACAGCACAATAGGGAGGCTGAACTATTCCACCGTATTGTTTGCCGACTGGTGCTCACGTACTGGTGGGACGAGAAAAAGGTTGTGCTTCATCACATAAAATTAACACCGCTTTCAAGGGTAGCTTGAAAGTAGAAGGCTGTGTTAATAACCTCTCTCATCCCTCGTGCCAGAGAAAGCACCACGGCTGTTTGTGTGTGTAAAAGTTAAAAAGCTGTAATTTTCAAGGTACCTAAACATAAAACATTTAAAACAAATTAGTGAAAATGGGTAATAAATCAACAAAACTCACTGCTGACGAGCAGTGGTTAGAGAAAAAATGTCCAGGCGCCGGACAAATTAGTGCAAACAGATGGAGGAATCCAAAAAAGTTTAAATGCCCTGCGTGGGAGGGAAAATGTAATCCCTCTGCAGTGATAACTTTAAAGGAGACCCTCCAAGCAGAATTAAACAATGCAAAAAGTCCTAAAAAGAAAATAAAACGTACTCAAGAGTTAAAATATTTCAAAGCATGGAAAGAGGAGGAAGACAGACGTAGTGAAAAAAGAAAAAAGAAAAAGGAAACAACATTACAAAGCCTACAGCCGCCACTTTATGTACCAGCACCGTCAGCACCAGAGCCACAATCAAAAAATCCCTTCATTAGTCAACCTAATCTTAATCCTTATGCCCAAGCCCGAAGTGCATTAAACTGTATGACAACAAACCCACAGGAAGACATAGGGAAAGACCCGTCAGGCAGGGACATGGGAGGTATTGTAGATCCTCCAGGACCCTCTGGAATTTTTCCAATGATAGCTGCGCCTAATCCCAGATATGGACAGTTGATAGGTGGTGAGAACGCAGAAAGAGATATAAACCCATTTGTGTATGCTTTTAGACCATGGACCCAAGCTGACAGACAAAATGTCGAAAAAGATGTTCCATCTTTAAATGAAGGCTTTCAACAGTGGAGAGACGCAGTGGAACTAATTAGAACTCAATGGGGCCTAAACGGTCATGAAATGCTTCAAGTAGTGCAAGACCTGCTAGGATTGAGAATGGGGACAGTGAAAGACGGTTTTACAGGTGCAGATGACCAAGGAAGACCTCTTGGCCCAGATTCCCTAGATTTAATGAACACTTTGACAGACTTATATGACCGAATTAGGGTTCGTTTAGCCCCCAGAGCAGATTATTCCAAAATAGGAGAAGTAAAACAAAAGGAAGCCGAAACACCATCAGACTTCCTCGATCGGCTACGCCCGGTTTTCCGACAACATTCAGGCCTAGATTATGAAGACCGCCCTGAAAGACCTTACCAACAGCAGTTAAAAAATGCATTTCTAAATGGTCTCCGTCCCGCAGTCAGAGCCCATGTCGAAAAGCACTGGGTGACAATAAACACAGGAAATCTAGCAGACGCCCTACAATATGCAGAGCATGCAACTAGAGTGCTGAAAAAGAAGGAAAAAGGAGGTGTTTTCACTGTAAATCCCGACACAGGTGTCATAGCATTTTCTGGTAAATACAGAGGACAGGGTCAAGGACAACACAGAGGAAAGGGACAGAAAAGCAGAGGTTACAAAGGTAACAGGAAGCACAGAAATGACAGAGACAACCGTTGTTATAATTGTGGAAAAGAAGGACATTTTGCACGAGACTGCAGAAACAAAAAAGAGAATCATAGTGACAGAGAAAGTATGTGACTAGAGCAAAATACTGAAGCTGAACAAAACATTGAGGATGAAACTGAAATCTATAACATACAACAATTACTTTTAGGCTCTGAACATAAACCCACAGTAATTATTCATGTAAACAACGAACCTATGACTATGCTATGTGACACAGGCGCATGTAAAACTGTGTTAAATCAAAAACCACCGAATCTGAAATACTCCAGTAACACCATGATAGTAAAATCAGCATCAGGGCACACCAGCATTAAGTCTTTAACAGAGAGCCTACTGTTAGTACATACAGACAGTGGACGCAGCTGCAAAAATCAATGTATATATGACCCATCCTGCCCAGTTAACCTTCTAGGGAGAGACTCCTTAGAAAAACTGCAAATAGGTGTATTGCCAGGGCCAGAAGGCATGTATGCTAAGCTAATGTTGAATGAAGAGCAAAACCTCACTGACTGTCAGATTAATGTGTGTGAAGGACAGGGAGAGCCCCACTACTACTGGACATTAGACCTGCCCTCACTAGAACCTTTGCAACACATAGCAAATCAATATCTGCCAACCCACTCAACACGGCAGGGCTACACAGAGTATCACAACACACTGAGGTTCAAACAAAGCCCAGGTCATGACCCCATGTATGACTTACAGGTGCATAAACTGGGCCCACAAATGCTTACATTGCAGCACCTATATGTCACTCAAAGTGGTAATGCAGTCTGCTCTGTACTTCAGCCAGAAATAGTGCAACGAGTGAACAGGATGCCTAAACCACATGTATCAGTAGCACACAATGACAGCACTGAGTGGAAAGATTTAGGCCGCGTTCTCGCTCAAGTTGAAAGGGACAGATATGAAAAAACTGAAGAAACACATGAGGGATGGCTTCAAGGTCGCAGAACAGGATGCATGAGATACACATTAGGGTGGGTACTCACTACCCACCCAGCCACCCACATGATTGACAGCACTAATGTATACGTGCAGGAAGATAGTGAGAACTGACATGAACTCTCATTAGAATTACACCCAGAACTACAACAACTGCCCACAACACTGTGGTCCGTAGGACCTACAGATGTAGGATTAATTAAAGGAGCAGATCCCGTTGTAGTAAAAACCACCACAACCTACAGGCCAGTCAAACCACAATATCCCTTAACAGCAGAAGCAAAGGCAGGCATCAGGCCAGTAATTGCAGATATGGAGAAAGCAGGCATTTTAGTAAAAACAACCAAAGTGACCTGTAACACTCCGATCTTTCCAGTGAAAAAAGCAAACACAGGAAAGTATCGCCTAGTACATGACCTCAGAGCAATAAATGACGTAACAGAACAAATCCCACCTGTGGTAGCAAATCCACACACAATCCTAAATCAAGTAACACCAAAAGAGCAATGGTTTTCGGTTATAGACCTATCAAATGCATTCTTCTCTGTACCGCTACATTCTGACTCACAGGCTCTGTTCGGTTTCACCTTTGATAATCAGAAGTATACATATACAAGGTTACCTCAGGGTTTCCAGAACAGCCCCACCCTGTATGCAGAAGCTTTAAGGAAATCTATGTCGCTTTGCACTCTCCCTGCCCCAGGACAGTTTCTCCTGTACGTAGATGACATACTGATCACGGGAAACACACAGGCAGACTGCAAAGCGAACACAATAACAGTATTACAACATTTAGCTGAACAAGGCCACAAAGTCTCACAGCACAAATTACAACTGTGGAGCTCAGAGGTCACATACCTTGGCCACAAGCTCACAAGGGAGGGAAGAACACTGTTAGACAGCAGGAAACTAGCAGTACAGAATGCTCCAAAACCGCTCACAAAGCAACAGATGATGAGTTATTTAGGTCTCTGCAACTTTTGCAGATGCTGGATACCTGAATATGCTCTGTTAGCTCAACCTTTGCAAAACTTAATTTATGGAAAAAATCTAGCACTGAAAGATAAAATAGAATGGACACCAGAAGCAGAAAAAGCATTTAATGATTTGAAACTTGCCCTACAAACACGCACAGTCTTAGCCTTGCCAGACTATGACAAATTATTTTATTTGCATGTAGACGGAGGTGCAGGCTATATGAAGGCCGTTCTAACACAAGCATTTGGGGAAAAACAACGACCACTCGCCTTTTACTCGTGTAAATTAGACTCAGTTGCTTCAGGCTTGCCTACGTGCATACAGTCATGTGCAGCCGCAGCAGAGGCAGTAAAAAAGTCCGCCGACATTGTTCTCGGTCATAAATTAATTATCAAAGTTCCCCATGCTGTAACCTCCATCTTACTGCAAGCAAACTTGTCTTATCTTACACATGCAAGACAGCTCTCATATGTAGGCATTCTGCTATCACAGTCACACATTACAATTGAGAAGTGTGGACAACTAAACCCAAGCACACTTCTCCCCACTTCAGCAGACGGAGAAAAACACTGTTGCATGCAAAAATTAGATGAGGAAACGAAACCACGAGCTGACATTCATAGCACACCGCAACTAACCTTCACTAACATTTTTGTAGATGGCTCAGCATCCAAAAATAGTTTGGGGAGAAACTGTGTGGGCTATGCAGTAACCACAGCTGACAAGGTTTTAGAAGCTAAACCACTAACTTCCTCACACTCTGCTCAAAGTGCCGAACTAATTGCTGTCATCAGAGCATGTCAACTACATGAGGGACAAAAAATAAACATATACACAGACAGCCAATATGTTTTTGCAGCAGTACATCATTTTGCAAAAATCTGGCAAAACAGAGGTATGGTTACTTCTACCGGTAACCCTGTGCAACACGGAAATCTTTTAAAACAACTACTAGAAGTTATAACTCTGCCAAAGAAGCTGGCATTATGCAAATGTGCTGCACACCAAAAAGATGACTCTGAAATTACTAAAGGCAACAACCTTGCAGACATAGCTGCAAAAAAGGCAGCATATCAGCCAATAGAAACCTTAATGTCTGAAACCACAGAGTTAATACCACTTGATGTACTGAAAGATGAACAGAAAGCCGCACCCACTGCAGAACAAAAGAAGTGGTTAAAATGTGGCGCACAACTGAAAAATGACTTAATGACCTGTAATGGCAAACCAATATTGCCAAAATCTCTACACAAGACAGCAGCATTAGTGACACATGGCTCGACGCACGTGTCAACAGCAGGGATGATAGATATTCTCTCTAAACACTTCTACACTCAAAATTTCGAAAATTCAGCAAAAGAATTTATCAGAACATGCATGATTTGCCAAAAACACAATGCACAGGGAAATCTCAGACCTAAAAGAGGTCATTTTCCCACACCACCTCACCCATTCCATACAATCCACATGGATTTTATCGAACTGGATCAATGCCAAAATTCGAAATATGCTCTAGTAATTATAGATGTATTTTCAAAATGGCCAGAAATCTATCCAGTAAAAAGAGCAGATGCAATTTCAGTAGCAAAATGCTTATGCAATCATTTCATACCCACATATGGCATCCCTAGCCTGATACGGAGTGACAATGGAACACATTTTGTAAATGACATAATTAGCAAGGTCTCTGAAGCCTTAGGATTTAGCATCAAACATCACTGTGCATACCATCCACAAAGTGCCGGACTAGTGGAAAGAACTAACGGTACAATAAAACAAAGATTAAGAAAATGCATGGAAGAAACAGGAAGGCCATGGCCCGAGTGTGTAGGCCTAGTAAAAATGTGGATGAGACTGACGCAAGGCTCTCAGAAGCTCACACCTTTTGAAATTATTCATGGCAGACCGTTCCCACTGCCGATCACAAGCGAGCCAAT